>NC_090937.1:699289970-699916756 GCF_040938575.1 Ambystoma mexicanum | reverse complement strand
ATCCTTATACCTCAACCTTTCAGAAGCCAAACGTGACGGTTGAGGGATCTGACCTCTGGATGGAGAACCTGACCCGCCCTCCCGTCAGAGCAGATCGTCTCGGTAGGGAAGACGACGTGGCGGGCAGATGGACAAGTCGAGAAGGTCCGGGTACCACGTCCTCCGAGCCCACGCTGGAGCAATGAGGATCATCCGGAACCGAACTTCCGTAAACTCTGCAGCACTTGCAGGATGACGGTGACTGGAGGAAACGCGTACAGCAGCAGGAATGACCACTCCACCACAAACGTGTCTCCTAAGGCTCCTTTTGGAGGAAATTCCCGCGAGCAGAACCGCTCGCACTTCCGGTTGACACTGGAGACGAAGAGATCCACTTGAGGGGTCCCCCAAAGGGCGAAGATCTCCAGAGCCAACTCCCACTCGTGAGAGATCGTGCTCTGCCTGCTCAGAGCATCCGCCGTCACGTTTTCGTCTCCGGCCAGATGAGATCGAAACTTCCTGTTGGATGGCCCAGAACTCGAGCTGCGCCTCCCTGCACAGAGGAAGTGTCCCTGCGCCCCCCCCCCCTTTTTGTTGAGGTAGTGCATGGCCACTGTGTTGTCCGTCAGGATCAGGACACTCTTTCCTCGCACAGTCGGCAGAAAAGCCTTCAGGGCTAGCCTGACGGCTCTCAGCTCAGCTCCAACAGATTGATATGGAGTCTGGACTCCAACGGAGACCAACGACCGCCGACGGTCAGCCCGTTGGCATGAGCTCCCCATCCCGTGAGGGATGCATCCGTCACGATCGTCACCTCCGGCCAGGGAAGCCAAAATGGAGCCCCCTTCATCGGCCCACCACAGAAGGTCCCGGGCGACCGAGGGCGGCACCTGAACCGGATCCGACATCCTGCCGGAGGACTGCGACCATTGCATCTTGAGTGCCCACTGCAAAGATCTCATCCGCAGGCGAGCCTCTGGCACCAGAAGAATGCAGGATGCCATGAGGCCGAGCAACCTCAAGAACTCGAACGCTGGGAGCGTCTGGGCATGCTGAAACTTGTGCACCATCTGCTGAATGTGAAGAGCCCTCACCTGGGGGAGGAAAACACTGCCCCAGGGAAGTGTCGAGCACTGCTCCGATGTACTGGAGCCGCTGTGTTGGCGTCAAATGGGACTTCTTTAAATTGAGGGAGAAGCCCAGCCTGTGAAGGGAGTGACAGGTGACGGACAAATGATCCAGGATTTGCTCGGGAGAGCTCCCCCTGATCAACCAATCGTCCAGGTAGGGGTAGACATGAATCCCCTTGCCTGAGATGCACTGCCACCACCACCACCATGAGCTTGGTGAAAACCCTCGGGCGGAGGTCAATCCGAACGGCAGGACCCGAAACAAAGTGCGAGTCGCCAACCGCGAACCTCAGGTACTTCTTGTGCTTGGGATGGATCGGCACATGGAAGTAAGCATCCTTGAGGTCGAGAGACACCAACCAGTCCTGAAGCTGAAGGGCCTGGAGGACTTGAGAGAGAGTAACCATCTTGAACTTGTCCTTCCTTAGGAGTTTGTTCAAACCGCGCAAGTCCATGATGGGTCTCAATCCCCAGTCTTTCTTTGAAATCAAAAAATAAGGGGAATACCATCCCTTGTTCCTCTCCGCTACAGGCATCAGTTCTATGGCGCCTTTCTCCAGCAGGGCTTGAATTTCCTGCGCAAGGAGCGGATCCGGACTCTGCAAAGAGAGGTTCCCCGGTGGATTGTCGCGAGGCCTGTGCCGAAAGGGAAGACAGTAGCCGTGGGTTATGATCTCCAGAACCCACAGATCTGAAGTAATGGCTTGCCACTCTACAAGATGCTGCGCCAGCCTTCCCCCAACCGGCGAACCATGGGACATGGCCTCATGAGTGAGTGGTAGCGGCTGCAGCGTTACCTGAGGGCAAAGAGGCAACTGCCCGAGTGGCCTTGGCACCACGGGTACCCTGTCATCCATCTCTGGTACCCCTGCGTTGGCCTCTTTGACTGCCAGCTCCTCTCGCTTTACTGAAGGACGAGTAATAGCGAAAGGAACCACCCCTCCATTGCTGTCCCCTAGGACGAAAAGGCAGAGGTTGGCGAGCTGCAGCGCCCAACGACTTCGCTGTAGCTTTTGAGGTCTGCAACCTCAAGGCTCTCATCAGCCTTGCTGCCAAAAAGGTGTTCACCGTCAAAGGGCATGTTGAGGAGCCGGGACTGCACATCAGGAGCAAACCCCGACTTCCGCAACCACGCAAACCTGCGTATCATGGTGCTCGCCGCCATGGACCTGCTGACGCATTCAGCAAAGTCCAAACCCGACTGAACGGACTCACATGGCATCCTTACCATCCTGGACCATAACAAGGAAACAATCGCGTTCGTCCCCTTCGGGAATATGTTCAGCCGCTAACGCAACAGTTCCACAGTGTTTGTGAAACGAGACAAGGCACAAATGGAGTTGGCCGCCTGAAGTGCCATACCACCAGAAGAAAACACTTTCTTTGCCCAGCCATCAAAACATTTGTCGTCCCTATCAGGAGGGATGGTAGGTTATGACGCCTGCTTTGCCGGGGGCCGCCTGCACCACCAAACTCTCCGGAGTGGGGTGCCTGGTCAAGTAGCAGGGGTCGCTACTGGCTGGACGGTATTTTCGCGACAAGGACCTGCCCACTGCCGGGAGACTCTCCGGAGCAGTCCAAGCTGCCGCCACCCTTCTCTGTAAAGCCATATGGAACGGCAGTACCGGGTCAGTTGGGGGACCAACATCAAGGATGTCCGTGAGATCATCCTGCACAAACTCCCCTGGGGGAGCAGACCATCCCAAGTACTCAGAAACCCTAGCCATAAGGAGTCGGTATGAGGAATCTGCATGAGAGCCAGCCTCAGGCCTACAAAACTCCACTTCCGGAGCGGTGTCCAGTCCACTGGCATGCAGTGACTGCCTCAAATCGTCAAACTGACTATGGCCATCAGAAATCTCATCCGCCTCCGAAATATATTCCAGGTGGCGAAAAGAAGGCACCCGAGAGTGCTTGCTTTTAACCAGAGTATTCCTAGGGGGTTCCCCCGTGCCACAGGGTGCCTCCGACACCCTGGCCTCGAAAGGCGTCGAGTGGATCGGCGTTGACGTGGAGTAAATTGGCGTTGACGTCAGATGCAGGGCCGCCAGCATCGGCAACGTCGACAGTCCTCGAAGCCGGAGCTCCGAGCGTGTCCGACGACCTGAGCGTCGACGGCTTCGATGACTTCCTCGGAGCCGGAGCCTCGAGAAAGCCTGTCGACGCCTCAGGCATCGATGTCTTCCTCGAAGACATCACAGGTGCACACGGTCTCGAACACGTCGAGGACCGGGACCTGGAACGGGTACGTCGAGAACGAGTCCCCTTGTCCGAACGGGACCTCTCCCGTGACTCGTGCCGACCACTCTTGCGAGCGGTGTCTCTCGACCTCTCACGACCGACCCCACTCGGGGGCACAGACGGCTTAGTACCCTGCGACTCGAGAATCGCCAGCATTTTCTTCCCGAAGGAAGCCCATTCCTCCGGCATCGCACGGCTAGTGGGGTAAGCGACGTGCCGGGCAGAGTCCTCCGAAGAGGACCTGGAAGACGACCGGTGTCAACGCTTCCGAGAATGCCTCGAAGAGGCGGAGGAGTGGCGAGACCGACTCCTAGAAGGAGACCCACGAGACTTTGATGATGACGCGGAGAGTCTCCTCTCGAATCATCCGTCGAAAGCCCCGCAGACTTCGACTTCCGGGGCTTGGACACCTGACCTACCGACAACTTCTTACGTTCACGTAAGGCTTTGGAAGTGAGCGACTGGCAGTCGATCGTCATCCGTGTCGTGGGCCTCCCCGAGGCGCCAGAGGCAGGCATCGTGCGAGTCCGTCACCGACATCTTGGACCCACACTCCCCGCACTTCTTGAAGCCCGGACGCGGGGTCGAAGACAAAGTAGAAGACATCTTCACACAAAGGATTTTCTCACAAAAACGAACAGGTTCGAAGAACCGAGAAGAACAGAACTCCAAAGAGTCGAGGCGTTAACCGAGATTCACGAAGCAACACGTTCGCGGAAAAAACGGTACTGAGGTTACGGGCGTCGTGCGTCCTACTTATCACATCGGATGACGTCGGAGGTGGTCCTCGACGACGGCGCATCGACGCAGACGCCGAAAAAAGTTTCCGAAGCAGCACAGACATGTCACAGATATGGAATACGTCGGAGGACCCAATCCCCTCAAAATAAAGATTGCTGGTAGGAGCTCTAATTTAAAAGCTATTAGAGACCTTCCACTCAATGAAACATTCGGGGGGTAAGGCGAAGGCCAACAAGAACAAAAGCTCAGATTCCCTTGCTACTGGTAAAGTTGTTACTGACTTGGCCGCTAAACAGGAGGCAGGAGCTAATGGAGAAGAAACTAGGGTGAGTAACCCTTTTAAGGAAGGGCTAGATCGTGTTCAAACGAAGCAGATGAAAATCACTGCTTTTGGAAATATTGTTAGTACCAAGCACACTAGAACTTCCTTGGGGGCACACAATGGGAACATTACTATCACAAGTGGGGAATCCCAGGCGAAGCAGCTTAATATTACCTCCACTAAAGTGTCCCAATTAAGAGGTACTTCTGAGAGTGGGTCCCACTCAGAAAACACACTGCCTCCCCTTCACTCTACCAATCTACCTATTCCTATACCATCTGAAAATATCCCCAATATCTTGAACACTATTGGCTCTTAATAATCCGAAGGTTAAGGGAAATACTGGTGAAACTATTCCTGTAGCGTTGGAAAAAGATAAAAGGGACTAAAGAGCAGGTCCCATTGACTAAATCTGGAAAGGTTATAGGTTGGATTAACAATAAGGTGGATTCGGTATCACAATTAAATAGAATTAATCTTTTAAATCTTTTTAAAAAGATACCCCTACTTCGCTCGATATCCACTGATGACATTGACGCGATAGCTCTTCCCGAACATCATAACCATAGAATGTTAAGTAGCTTCCACTCGGATATGGCGGCAGACATGGTTTGGGCTCAGGAAAATGGGGTTTCAACTCCGAAACATTTCCAATTCTAATGAGGCATATTCTTAGTTTAGAAGGAATTGTCCAAGGCTGATAACACCGTTAGGCAAAATTTCAATCATCCGGAATCAAAACCACATGAATTCTGAAATCATAATGTCCTTGATATCTAATCTTTTAAATCATGGGCAGGATTGATCATGGTTGAAGCCTGTTTCTATGCCTCAGGAAATGGATACACAGGTTCCCGGGCAACCCTAACAGTATCCATCTTGAGATGGTTTCGTGGAATTCCTGTGGTTCTATTAACTTGGACACATTTTTGGAAAAAGAAATGTGTCACACGATTCCACAAATCTATCTTTTCCAAGAAACCATGATGATGGAAACATGTCAGATAGAGGGTTTTCAAACCTTCTCGCATTCGGCTACCAGGGGAATAACAGGGAGGCCCAGTGGAGGACTGATCGTAGCAGTGGATTGCAATCTCGGATTTTGTTGTAATGTGTTCCATTCGAGTGAATGGTTACTGGGTATTGTTTTGTCATACAGTAGAGGATTTCATTCGATCTTGCTTTTTAACCTCTATTGGAACGAGCGCAAAATTCCTTTTGAAACTGTAGAAGAGAAATTGGGAGAGATTTTAGGGGATTGGTATGAGAAGGGGTTGGGAAATAATATTGTGATAGGGGGAGACTTTAATGCTGCCTGTGCAGAAGGTAGTTGGTGGAATGAGAGGGGAGATACCCCTAACGAGATTTGTCCCACTGTTAGGAAGGGGATTCGATGGGACCACTTCCTTGAAACATGGGACTTGGGATTGATGGACCATGCTGATAACTATCTCTTGCCCAAATACACCTGGAAGAGGGGAAACAAGACCGAGGATAGATTTTTTTAATGTCTCCAACTCCTGGAAGCAACCTAGGGCTTCTCTGCTCCACCTAGATTCAGACTTGGGAGATCATACCCCTATTTATTTCTTTTTTTGTTGCAGACTAAAGTGAGACAATTAAGACCTGAATACATGGCCTTGGGTTTATCTAATAAAGGTAGATCAATCACTTGGAACCATTATACTGTTAAAAAATTCAACGCCCTTATCCTGAAACATCCAAGTGAGGCCTTACACTCGATACATAAAGGTAGCACCTTGCCAATGGGAAGTTACTTTTATAATAACATACTCATGGGCTGTGCCTACAAAATCACCAAGGTATCGAGCCTCATGTCACTTAATAGAAAAATTGTTAGTTGGGATTCTGCGATACACTACTCCAAACACACCAAAGGGAACTGGCACTACTTACCCGCCTTTCTAAAGAACTTTTTCAGATTCACAAAAAGAGAATCATCATGAGACATAAGAACTTCATTAAATCCTTGAAAATGGATCGCAATTTAAATCAACTAATGATTGAAAATCTCAGTGAGTTTCATTTTTTTGCACCATTAAATTCAATGTTAACTCCGGCTAGAGACAAATTAGACTGTCCCATTTCTGAGGTGGTTTGGTACGCTCATTATCTCAAAAAATGTTCCCTCCCTCCGGTCTCTGTTGGGGACTCAGATTCATTCTTGGACACCCCAGCTAAGGGTGATTGCCCATGGGATTGGGATGACATTATTTGGCCGATTAATACACTTAATCCGTCAAGGGCGCCGGGCTCGGACGGCATCCGCCCTATATGCTATGAAGTTGGAACCGGAATTGTGGGCTAAGGTTTTGAAACCTATCTTTCGAGTCCATCTACGAGACCCACATTATACCTAAATCATGGGCTCAAAGTATTATACTTCTAGTGTTCAAAAAGGCGACATCCTTAATCCCCACAATTATAGACCTATAGCCCTCCTAGATGCGGCAAGTACACTATTTGGTATTTTACTCTTAAGAGACCTTAATCAAGCAGTGAGGGTAAATTCCTGCCCAAGTAGATTTCAGGTTGGTTTCAGAGCTGAATTAGGCACTAGTTTGAACTGCACTATACTGGCCCATTTAAGAGATCATGTCCACCAATCCGACATAGGGGAGGTTTTCTTAGCATCTCTAGACCTCTCCAACACTTTTGATGGGGTTATTAGAGCAGGAGTTTGGGGTAAGATGCTGAATTGTACAGCTTTTAGCTCTTCTTCACACTAACACTTCAATTAGAGTTTGTTTATCCAAGGAGGGCACACTATCAGAGAATATACCCACCTATATAGGAGTGAAACAAGGCTGCTCATTGGCACCGCTGATCTTTAATCAGCGGGTCAGCGATGGAGGGGATTTGGGGGGGGGGGGTCTTATTGCACCTGCTAGACTGGGTACGATGACCATTGAATGGATGGCTTTTGCCGATTATTTTATTAGACCGTACCCCTAGGGGATTCAGATTGAAGATGGGTCTCTTCTACCAATACACCTTGCTTAATAACTTGGCTCCAAACGCTTCAAAATCACGAATATTGGTATTTACAAAAAAAACCCCAAAAAAAACAAAATAAACTATACCAGGTTTATGGGAGAACAACCGGTGGAGCAGGTCCAGGCCATTACTTATTTAGGTTAGAACCTAACTCATTGCCTCGAGGATAAAGTGAAAAACCTTAGTTCACAAATTAAATTTTTGAAAGTAAGAACATGTAAATTTTCACTTCTTCCTCTGAGGAGTTTTTATATGGCTAAATGCAAGCCAGTATTATTGCATGGCATGGACATCTGCACACATGAAATGGGTCCTGTCCTGAACACGCTACAAGGAAAATTGTGGAAGGACTTACTCGGTTTATCAAGATTCGTCCCAAATGCTATTATTCGAAGCAAGCTACGTTTGATTTCCCTGGAAACCAGACTTAAGTGGAAACCATTGTCGTTATATAGAAAAATCTTGGTTCCGCCCTATAACTCATTGTACAAATTTTATCTGAGTTGGTAAGAACTGAAACGGTTCCATCTATCAAGAAATTTAGCCTTAAAATGAATTTTATTTTGGACTCCTTGGGCCTAAAATCGGAGGATCTTATCCAACGTCCAGGGCTGGTGAAGAGTTTCTTACCGAGGGCGGATTGGGCTGATGGTGTAAATAAGATTGGTGAACTTCCTACCTATAAGGAATATGCACGTTATGGCCATGCAAGAGACAGTCTGCCCTTATATAGTCGATGCTTTCCTTGTGAGAGGGTAAGATCAGTATGCATGGGCTTTAGACTGAATCAGGTACCTACTCTGGAGAGGACCAGATATTGGTCCACTAGCACAAACAGAGGGAGGGCTGCTGGAAACGAGATGCCGCTTCTGTAAAATCCCTGCTGTTACTGAGACACTTAAACATTTGGTGCTTTTTTGTACTCATTTTGAGTCTATTTGTGCAATTGGCTTTGAAGGGAGATTTGACAGAGACCTTGTTATGTGGAGTCGGCTCATGTGGGGATTTAGTATTTCTTTAACCTTGGTATCATATAGAATGATGGAGTGCATAATGGAATAGAAAACATTAATACATAGGCACAAAATGAAATTGCAAAGTGTAATTAACATATGTATCTTAATGTATTCTTCTTAGAGATGGAGATGAATTGCTAATACTGATTTTATATGTTCATTTTGATAAAACGTACCTGTACTTGTTGTTTTAATGTTTTGTAATAAGGTAATGTGTTTAATATTGTGTAAGGTTTTATGTAAACTATAGAAGCAACAATAAAAAAAAAGCATTGTTACAGAGGGATTGCAACCATTGTTGCCAGAGTGCGACAGAGGCAATAGTTGAACATCAACAAGCATTTCCAACCGAGGGCAAGTGTGCTAAAGAAACATGGTCAGCAGTTATCGGATGTAAAAGTGGGACAACAAGAGGCAGGAGGGATGCCCTCCTGATAAAGAGTACCAATGAGTAGAGAAGCATAATCTGCATTGCATGTGGCAAATATAACAGTTGAATAAACAGCACCAATGTGTCTTATGCCTTCCCAGAAGAAGTCTGTAATTGTGATGTTTTTGAAAGTTAAAGACTTTCTTGAGCCGTTTGAAAGCCACCACAATGTACTTTTAGTAGTAGGAGCTTTTAGTCCTGGCAGGAGAGTATACCAGGGTAGGGGACCTATTTAGTGGTAGTTCTGGCAGGTTAGTGAACCAAAAAGGAATCATTGAACTACTGTATGGTGGTTGAAGGTTATGAGGAAGTGTCAAGGCCACTAAAGTGCTTCATGAATTGCTGTGGAATCATCCTGACAAAACATGGTAGTTGATGCAGAAGCATTGTAAAAGTTTTGTTTCTTAAAAGGAAGAAGCTGTATTAGACTCTTGCTATGAGTGGAGAGTATTGTGGAATTATATACAGAAGAATTGTGAAAGTTTTCTATTTCCTAAAAAGCTGTATTGAATGTTTGCTATAAATGGAGATAAAGACTTGTCTTTAAACTGAACTGTTAATCCAAGTGAAACTTTTGGAGTAAGAAGAATTTTATGATCCAAACTTGGCTATGAAAAAAAGAAACTTGCTTATTTGGACTTAAATTAAAGTCCTCATTTGAACTTGGGGAAGGGGAGCTGACCTAGGTTCCAAGGATAGTTATTAGGTCTATGCTGAACTCCACTCTTATTTGTTACATTTGAATTTCCATACATTTCCTTTATGAGTTTGATGTACACATACGTGTGAGGGACAGGTTCCTTTAGAGTATTTTCCTTTAGTTTATTTTGATAGGCAGGGAAAAGCCTTGTTAGATTAGGGATAGTGAGGTGTAGATCCAACCCTTTTGAGTTATTAAAATGGCTTCTTGTGAAAAACCTTTACGAAGTTGTCCCCCTCACATTTCCCCACAGTACACCGCTAATGAGTCATTAGAGGCGGCCACACTAAAATGGAAGAGGGAGGTGGGAAGGGACTGTTAAACGATTCAGGAAAGGCAAAAAAACCCAAAAAAAAACAGTGCTCATATCAGATCCATGGTTCAGACATTTCTAAAAAGCAGGGCCAGTTAAAATGTGACTGTAGAACCTCTTACGTAAGCCCCATTAGCTTTTCCTTTTCTGTTCTCTGTAGATTGACTCCTTTGGTAAATAAAGCTGTAATTAACTGCAGGTCACCAGTTTGTCGAAGGAATTTTGTTAAGCCACTACTCACTGGTAGGTCAGCCCCTAAAAATAAGGTCTCATACAAATTGCTAGCGACATCCTCCATTTCTTACCTCCAGCATCGGTTCAGTGAACCCAGTTTTCAGGCAGATAAAGACTTGCAAAGCATCATGTACACATTGAAAAAAGTGGAGTACAATAAGAATTTGCAGTCTACGTTTGGCCTTTGTTCCTTAGATTAATCCCATTGGTTGTCGGAGGTATTCTGCAGTTGTCATAGCCTGCTAACCAAGTCCTTAATCTCCCTCATTCCTTACCTTTTAACATCCTTCCATTCACCATTCATCCTTATGTAATGATTGCAATTGTAGAATTTCCATTGTGACACATCTTTGTAAAAAGCTGAAAAAATGCATACATTGCTTGTCACTGTCTCTACATTGACACCTTTGTGGCCACACTGTTTTGATACAAAGCCATTTTTTTAATCTGAGGTTTGAACGTGAACATTGCAATTCCTTGTTAACAAGTTTGACCGAGGTCCACTTCAGGAAACCAAAGCAAATTGAAACAGACATTGAATGCAAATCTATACAGTTGAAGTTGGTTTAAGCAGTCTTGCATCCAGTGCGAATGGTGAACTTCAACGACGCAGTCTTAAAAGTTTCAGATTAGGCACCTTCCACACCACTTCAACCTCTGGACGTTGGCAGCTGTATGTATTTGGCCAACACCTAAGGCTGGCAGGCGGTAGGTCTAGTTCAATAGCAAGCAGTGCCCATGTTTGTCCGTTTGACACTGGCCCCATGGCAACAATGGACCGAGTGCTGCCATACAGAAAAGGATGGAAAAAGATGGGAGCTAAAACCAAAAAGGTTTGATGCAGCGGTTGTTTCTCTTGGTCACAAATTTTCTGCAAATTGATTTGAATTTTTCTTGTTCCAAATAATTTAAATGAAACTTGTTCTTGGTCCTAGTGGGTCTTGAAATCAATGAATTGGAAACAGATAAATTACGCCTATTTTATTTCTTCAAGTGGTTATGGTAAAAAAAAAGTTCAGCACAGCTGGTTTTATTTAAAAAAAGGGTAGGTATCAACTGCAATGTTGGTAGTAAACGGATGAGCCCGATGTCCTTTAATGACATACTTATTGTACAGTACATCTATGAAGACCCGTAAAATAAGAACTACTTTAAATTTAGTGCTACAAAATGTCCATTCAGAGTTTTAATTTCTTTCGCCTTCCCCTGCCATCTGGTGCGCCATCAGATTTACGCTTCTGTGCCTGCAAAACAAAAACAAAAAAAGATTAAAACTAGCTCCTTGCCATATGGTTACCCATCTCACCATATTTTTCTTTTCACATGAAAAGCAGACCCAAAGGTTTTTTCAGCGTGTTTGGGATGATTTGCCCCACAAAGTAATGATGCAATACTTTCGAAAACACTTGATACATGTATCCTAACTAGGGATTGAAATCAAAATGTGATCAACAGTAGCTAAAAGCAGTTCCTGGGTATCGGGCATCACCTAGTACGCAGGGGCTACTTGAGGGGAATGTGGAGCTAGCAAATAGCATGCTGCAAATTAACTTCCACAAGAGATGGAAAGTCTGTATCCATTTATACATGTCTATTCTGGAAATGTCCTGCCCCAAATATGTAGTTCATGTCACATAGGTATCATTTTTTGGCACCAAGTGACCTGGGAGTCAAATGAAGCTGTTGGTGTCAATCTAATCAGACACCTCCAGGCTGCAATCAACAATTTTCAGCAAATTAGATTTCTGCAAAGTGAACAATGTAAATGCATTAGTTGCCTGGAATGATTTTAAACTAGGATAGAAGCGGCAATTAGCCTTCGAGTCAAAGTATAATGAAAGAAGGGTGGAAATGTATCCAGATATTTGTCCCCAAATCAAAGGAGGGGGCTTTGGACTAATAGCGCAAGAGTTCGTAATTAAGAGTAGCTCCATACATCGCACACAAAACCATAAGACACTGAACCAGAAGTTGGCCCACCGCGAAAGGGCTGAAGAGCCTCGGCAGGAAAGGCAACAAGACATTAAGGTAAGCAAGGTGAGTGAAGAGTGGTAAGAAAGAGGGAGCTAAGTGAAACCACTAGGGTATGATCTTATTCTGATAAGTTTGGAAGAAATTAGCTGGGACGACATGGTTCACGGATATTTTTATTCAGAGAATTCTACATTTTCTAGGTGAATGTTAGGGAGAATTCTCAGAAATTTGCTAATTCCTTTCTACCTTTTTTCCCCACTCGCCCATGCATTTTTGTTTCATTTGAACTCTGTTTGTGACTTTGGAGTCTGACAAACGCCATAGGCACAATCTTTTTGCATTGTGTCATAGCACCTTCAGTGCAGTGACACAGGGACGTCTTCCAGATATCCCAAAAGTTTAAATACCTTCTCTTAGTGAAACTACGGTTTACAAGAGCAGTGAAGTGAAACTGACTTTACTTACATTTTGTAAACTTTCGACACCCAACACACACCATCTTAAATGGGGTGCTGGAGGGGTTACTTAGCCCCTTTGTCTAGTTTCTCACTTAACATTTGTGTTACCCTTTCTACAATTAATGGCTGGTGGCAGTGGTTTACTTTTTCCTACCATTGTGTTTCTACCGCGGGCTGCAATTGCAGCTGCAGTAAAGCACCCATGGATGCCCATTTAGTCAAAATGACTTTCACCATTTCTTGTGGTTGAGAGTTCCTCTATGGGCCAAAACAGGTTTGTTCCCTGTTAGTTTTGTCTTTGGCAGGATTCACCAGTGAAGCCCGCCTCTGGCTCCAGCATGTCTGGCAGGGGCAGGAAGTGAGGGAGGTGACCGAAACTCCCTGTGCTTAATCCTGTTGGTTACAGGAATGCACCCAAAGGTGATTGGCTAGCTCTTCTTGGAGTACAGCCACCCTGCTGTGTTATTGACAGGTAGGCTGCAAATTAATGGGAGAAACCTGCATAAAAGGCGAGGCTTTTTGGCTTGGAAGGCAGAGTCGACCACTGGATGAAGGAATCTGAAGAACTTGGAAGACGCCTGCTGCAACTCCTGGACCGTTGGTTTTCCCGGTGAAGCCCTGCTGCAGTTCTGAACTCTGAATTCGCCTAGACTAGAGAAGCCTGCAAAGGAAGACTTCTCCCCTTGGGTTGGTGGGACCAATCAACCCCAAAACTAATCAGGAAATCCTCTCGGAGCTGGCTGTACTTCCATTGCTGCTGCAGGAAACGATTGCCAGGGAAAGGAGGAGCAGCACCCCTTGCCTCATTTTGGATGCAGCATCAATTCTACTCTGCCCTTTGGGAGAAGCCGGCTGATTTAGAGGATGGGATTGGGAGGTAAGGTGAAGTTGTGAGGCAGATGGTCCAGAGGGTGTTGAATGAGGTGGTAGACAGTAACTCTTGAACAACCTGTAGGGCCCAAGCATCAAAAGTGGTCCGAGACCATACTGAGCAGAAGTGGGACATCTCCCCCACAACCCCTCTATGCTCTGGGCTCTTATCAGAAGATCCTTTCATAAGGGTTTTATACAGTGGGTGGCTGAGGGGACAGCAGCTGCCTTTACCCATCAGGAAGAGTCTGCCTTGCAGTCTTCCTGAGGCAGACTGACCTCTCCTGCTGAAAATATAGGTGGCAGAGGGGCAAAAAAACATGCACCCCGGTTGGACAGCGCTTAAGGCTGTTGCACAGCCATGCCCACAGACTTGGCCGTTGCCTTAAAGGATTGAAACCTCTGCAAAGTGTCTATTGCTCCAAAAATGTTCGCACACCAAAAAGCATGTTGAAGAGCTTTGCCTGCATGTCTTGAGCAAAGCCAGATGTCCTCATCCATGAGTAACTCCCCCCAAACCCCTCCCCCTACCGCCCCAGACCGCAGTATTTTGCTGTTACTCACTATGCTCACTACGCTCTATCAGATAAGCACTTGATCGCTCTAGCACACCCAGCTCTCGCAAGGGACTTTGATGCAGTGGAATTTCACTATTTCGAACCATAATCTAGGACGGGAACACCCGACCACCTGCTGTAAACAATTACCCGGGACTTGAAAATGTTGATCCATTAACACGTATACCCAAACTTTAATTCCATCTCCAAGGCAATACGCTCTAGAAATCAGGCAACGAAACTGGCGAGGCATGGTAGGACAGTTTTTCTGAAGTCCAACTAAAGGGCTTAGTAAAACCATTTAACTGAGGCAGTAAAAGACGCCACTCTTAGTATAAGGCTGTACCACTCGAGTTCAGGGTAGCATAGACCAAGCAGCCAGGCTAATCTTAGGAGGGAGAGAGGGATGTAGAATCAGTACAAATCAAATTGTAACAAATGGTCCATTGAAAAACTCCACTGTAAAAAGAAGGAACAAGTTACTTACCTGTAACTGTTGTTCTCCAGCATGGGTCTGGCATGGATTCACATGCTCATGAATATTCCCCGTCAGGCTGGGAATCCTCGGTAAAGAAAAAACCAGCATCAGTTTCGTTTCTGATCTGTCTTTCGTAGTAATAACCAATCACTGGTCTCTGCGTCATACTGACCACAGCCAATGACTGCCCTCTACCTAAGCACCGCCTCTGGCAGCCATCTTCAGATTTGGAAGCACGTGAAGTGGCAGTATGACCAAGTGAAGAGCCGCAGAGGGGTAGGCGGGAGGGTTCGCATGTGAATCCATGCCAGACCCATGCTGGAGAACAACAGTTACAGGTAAGTAACTTGTTCCTTCTCCAGCATGGGGTCTGGCATGGATTCACATGCTCATGAATAAAGAATACATAGCAGTACACACATGCACAACCACGGGAGGTGGCAAAGGCTCAACATTAAGCATCACATCAACTCAACATTAAGCATCTTACCTCCTCACCAGGCTCACCTCAGGCGAACAGGTTGCGCAGCACTGCTTGGCCGACCCTGGACTCCTCCCTGGAATCCCGGTCGACGCAGTAGAATTTCGTGAAGGTGTGCGTCGACCTCCACGTAGCAGCCCTGCATATGTCCAGCAGGGGCACACCAGATAGGAACGCCGTGGTAGCTGCGATCGCTCTGGTGGAATGGGCTCTCGGACGGCCAGGCAGCGGTCGGTTTGCCAACCGGTGACAGCACATGATACAGCCGGAGAGCCATCTGGAGATGGAAGCCTTCGAGAGAGCCTTCCCCTGATTGACAGGTCCAAAGTTCACAAAGAGTTGTGACGTCTTCCGAAAACCCTTCGTGCGGTCCACGTAGAACTTCAGCGCTCTAGCTACATCCAGCGAGTGCAAAGTCCTCTCAGCCGGCGATGAAGGCGACGGGAAGAACACAGGTAACACCAAGGGTTCGTTGAGATGGAAGTCCGACGGTACCTTGGGCATGAAGGAGGGGTGCGTCCTGAGCACTACCCTCGTGTCGTGGAAAGTCAAGTACGGGGCCTTGCAGGAAAGGGCCTGGATCTCTCCCACTCGTCGTGCGGAGGTGATGGCCACAAGAAAAGCTGTTTTCCACGATAGAAACTTCAACGGGGCCGAGTGCAGAGGCTCGAACGGAGGTCCCATGAGCTTGGTCAGCACCACGTTGAGCTCCCACGCCGGGGCCGGAGCCTTCACCGGCGGGAACGATCTGAACAGTCCCTTCATGAACTCTTTCACTAGACGATGAGACCACAAGGACGTCCGCCCCGTGGTTCTGGTGTATCGGGAGATCGCAGCAAGATGAATCTTGATGGACGCGTGTGCCAGACCAGCTTTGGCCACCGTCAGCAGGTACGGCAGTACTTGGGGAGCCGTAATCCGTAGAGGGTTATTCTTCTGTGCGTGGCACCAGACAGAGAACCTCTTCCATTTGTGTCCGTAGCATTTAAGAGTCGAGGACGCCCTGGCCTTTGCAAGAACCTCTCTGCAATCGGCCGGTATGTCGTATCCTCCAAACTCTAGCGCTGCAGGAGCCAGGCCTGCAAGTTCAGCGACTTCGGGTCGTGGTGGAGGATGGCGCCTCCTTCCCTGGAGAGTAGATCCGCGTCCGCCGGCAGCTTGATCGGCGGGGACGCTGACAAGTCCAGAAGGTCCGGGAACCATATCTGCCTCGGCCACGCAGGTGCGACGAGGATCATCCTGCACCGTGACCTCTTGAGCTGGTTGACGAGCCGGATTAGCAGAGGCAAGGGAGGGAGGGAACGCGTAGAGGAACAGGCCCTCCCAGGGGAACGAGAAAGCATCGCCCATGCTCCTCGTCTGGGGAAACTTGGTGTTCGTCGCCGTCGCGTCGATCTGGGGTGTGCCCCACCGTCGGAAGAGGCGATCCACCAGATCCTGCCGTAGTTCCCACTCGTGGCACGAGCGCAGCTCCCTGCTGAGTGAGTCGGCGATGGTGTTTTTTATCCCTGCCAGATGAAACGGCACCAGAAAAATCCCTTGGGCGACGGCCCAATGCCACAGGTCCTGCGCCTCCTTGGACAGCGCTGGGGACCTGGTTCCGCCCTGTTTCCTGATGTAAAACATGGTGGTGGTGTTGTCGGTGAAGATCCTCACCACCTGGATGGATCCTTCTTTTCTTGGTAGGGGGAACACCAGAAGGTCCCGGTTCTGGATCCCCCGACGGGAGAGGTTCCTCCGTCGGTAACGGTAGCCTCGTCCTTATCTCGGAGCATAAGGACTGTATGGCCAACAAAATGGCCGCCGAGTTGTCTTGCGGCGCTGGCAGAGGGGAATCCGACGGGCGAGCAGGGGCCCCGTCGGTATCCTCGACGATGTCGTCGTCGTCACCTGCGTCGGGGTCCATTCCGACGGGCTGGCCTTCTTCCACGCCTAGGCCGTGGCTTAAGACCTCGATCAGCTCCTCTTCTGAGGTTGAGGCCGAATCTACGACGACGCCCTGCCCCCCCTTCTTCCCCACGGAGGGTTTCACGGGGGTCCTATCGATGGGCACAAAGGAAGACTCCCTCCGAGGAGGCAGGGAGATTCTGGGCCCCGAGGTCGCCACCACTGGTGTAGCCACCACAGGCTGAGCCAGGGCCGCCGCGACCGTTTCGATAGAGGGCTTGGTCGGATGGATCAAGGCCTTCACCACCTTAGGTGCGCTCACCGCCTTATCCTTGAGGGAGGGGGCACTGCCACGCTCCTCCTCTGCCTTAGAGCTCGACCGGGGCCTCTCCAGGAGCTTCGCCGGGTGCTCGGCCTTCCTCTTACCCGACCCAGAGCGTTGGCTCGTGGTTGATGGTGCCGGGGAGGGTGCGCCCTGCCTGGCGCCCGTAGAGCCCGACCGTTCGGCGCTCCCGGTGCCAGCGGACTCGCGGTGCTTGGCCTTATGTTGGGCCCCCGTCGCCGGGGCGCCCTCAAAGGTCTTAGAAGACCGCTCGGATTTCTTCTTCTTCTCGCCAGACGGGCTCTTACCCTCCAGCCAGTTGGCGAGACGTTGATGGCGGTCCTTCATGGTCCGTTCCGACATGTTGTCGCAAAACGCACAGTCCTTCTCCACGTGCGTCTTGTCCTCATGAAGGCAGTAAAGGCAGAAAGAGTGTTCGTCCTCCTTGAAGACGTTCTGCAGCTGGCATCCAGGGCAGACCCTGAACAGCTTTCCGGGCGTCGAGCTTCCCTTCTCCTGGGCCATCTCCGAGACCGGGCCTGAGAAGCTTCTGGAGTCCTCCGAAGCGTAGCTCGACGAAATCTTCACCCTTGAGGGGCACAGATGAATCCGACACGGGTCCCCGTTGATCGGATGTAGGATCGGTGGAGCTTGAGGCTCTTTTGACCGAAAGAATCGAAGTTTTTTTGTGAAAAAGCGCGAAAAAAAGCACTAACGCTCGAGAGCAATAGCACGAGGATCCCAACACATGAACGTGCGGTAAAAATCTGAAGATGGCTGCCAGAGGCGGTGCTTAGGTAGAGGGCAGTCATTGGCTGTGGTCAGTATGACGCAGAGACCAGTGATTGGTTATTACTACGAAAGACAGATCAGAAACGAAACTGATACTGGTTTTTTCTTTACCGAGGATTCCCAGCCTGACGACGGGGAATATTCATGAGCATGTGAATCCATGCCAGACCCCATGCTGGAGAATGAGAGGGAACAGTTGAGAAAAGATGTCTTAATACGGCCTGTCCCACCTGGGAGTCAGATCTAGAGTGTGCATCTAGACAGTAGTGTTTTGTAAAGGTGCACAGAACTCCAGGTTGCCGCTTTGCAGATGGACTCAAGGGGAACATTTGCAATGAATGCTGTGGATGCCCCAGTGCCTCGAGTAGAATGTGCTCTTGGCTTGAAGGGTAGTTCTCTCTTAGCAAGAGAGAAACAGAGTGATGCATTGAACAATCCATCTAGATATAGTGGATTTTGAAACTGCATCGCCTCTTCCTGCTGCCAGTGAGACAAAGAACTGATTAGTCTTTCTCAGTGGTCTGGTTCTTTCCATGTAGAACATGACAGCTCTGCGCACATCAAGTGTATGCAGACTTTTCTCTCCCGAATTGGAAGGGTTTTGAAAGAACATTGATAGTCTAAAACAGAAAGAGCCTGTAGTTCACTTACTCTCCTAATGGAGGTGATAGCTATTAGGAAAGCGGTCTTTAAGACCTCACTCTTAAGAGTTGCTTTGTGCATGGGTTCAAAGTGTGAGCCCATGAGTTTGGTAAGAACCACATTCAGGTCCCAGACGGGAGCTGGTTTTGCTATCAGAGGGTGTACCCGCTTTACTCCCTCCATGAAGGCTTTGATAACTGGGACTTTCCACCACGACACTAAGCTGGGAAGTGGTGTATGCAGAAAGTGCCGCTAGGTGGATTTTGATGGAATTGAACACTAGACCTGAGTCCAGTAAATGGGTCAGGTATAGGACAATGTGCGTGGGGGTGCAGTCAACTGGGTCGATGCTTCTTCCTCTACACCAGATGACAAATCTCTTCCATTTGCTAGAATAACAGTGACGAGTGTTAGGCTTTCTAGCCTCCCTGAGGATGCCCATGCATCTCTGCGGGAGTTGTAAGTGTCCAAATTCTAGGATCTCAGGAGCCAGGCTGCTAAATTCATGGTCTGAGGGCATGGATGCAGTGTCCTGCCCTTGTCATGTGACAGTATGTTGTGCGGGCAGGGAAGTTTCACTGGGGGAGATAGAGACATCTCCATCAAGTGAGCGAACCATGGCTGCCGGGCCCACATAGGGGACACTAGTATCATGGTAACTTGTTCCTAGTGCATCTAGTGCACAATCTTGTTGAGAAGGGGAGTCGGGGGGGGGGGGGGGGGGCGGACGTAAGGAGGTGGAGGGGCGCGTAAGCAAATTTCCCTGACCATGGAACTGATAGACCGTTCCCCCTTGGATTGGTTCTGGGGGTACCTGGAGGCGTAATCTTGGCATTGTGAGTTCTCCAGAGTTGCGAACAGGTCTATTTCTGGGAATCCCCATTGTGTGAAGACGTCGAACACGATGTCTTCGTGCAACTGCCATTCGTACTCTGAGGGCAGAGGGAAGTCTCTGCTGAATTCGTCTGCTAGCAGATTGAGTTCCCCTGGTACATGTTGCGACAGTAGGAACATGTGTGAGAGCCCACTTCCAGATATTCTGGGACAGCTTGGACAATCCTGGAGAGTGGGTGCCCCCTTGCTTGTTGAGGTAGTACATGGCTGTGGTGCTGTCCGTAAGGACCATCACTGTCTTCCCTTGTAGGTGTTCCTGGAAGGCTTTTAGTGCCTTGAACACGGCCAGTAGCTCCAGTAGGTTTATGTGCTTGGATGCTACGCTCGGAGACCACACTCCGTGAGCAGTCTGATGGGATAGGTGAGCCCCCCATCCTGTGAGGGATGCGTCTGTGGTTAGAGTGGCTTCCACTGTGGGTGTGGCAAAGGGTTTCCCTCTTACCAGGTTTTCCTTTGTCCACCACCGTAGCGAGAGAACCAAAGCCTGTGAGACCACCACTAGATCGTCCCATTGTCCGCTGGCCTGACACCACTGGCTGTTGAGCCACTTGCATTGGGCGCAGGCGCGCGTGAGGTACCAAATACATGACGCCATCATTCCTAGCAAGCGCATCGCTTTGCGCAACATCACCTCCCGACCTGCCACATATTGGGGGATCTGAAACAGCATGTTTTGGATCCTCTCGTTGGAGAGGAAGACGAGACCGTCCTTTGTTCGAATTAGAGCCCCTAGGAATTGTTTGACTTGGCTGGGGTCTAAGCCCGGCTTCTTCTCGTTGATGGAGAAGCCCAGTTGGAACAAAAGGTCTACAGTCTTTTGGGTGTTTGAGAAGCATGTCTCGTAAGAATCCCCTGTTATGAGCCAGTTGTCGAGTTAAGGGTATACTGGGATGGATAAGCACTCTGAACTGGTAGCGTTTGCCCTCTATCATGAACCTGAGGTATTTTCTGTGCGCTGGCAACATTAAAATATGAAAGTATGCATCTTTCATGTCCAGTGTTGTCATGTAATCTCCCTGTGATAGCAGTGGGATCACTTCCTGTAAGGTCACCATACGAAACTTTTGAGGTTTGACAAACTTGTTAGCTGGGCGCAGAACTAATACAGGGCGCATGGTTAGATCCTTTTTGGGTACAAGGAAGTACACTGAATAAATACCTTCCATTACCTGAGCTAGAGGCACGACCTCTATAGCTCCTTTTTCCAGTAGCTGGTCCACTTCTTGGAGAAGGATGGCGAGGTGTTCTGGTGTCATGCGCTGTCCCCTCGGGGGTCTGTATGTTGGGGAACTGTTGAACTCTATACAGTAGCCGCGGGCTACGGTGGATAGTACCCAGCGGTCTGATGTTATTCCCTCCCATGCTGGAAGAAAGGATGTTAACGGCCCCCGACCGGCGATGCATGGGAGGGGACCCGAATCTTAGCGTCACTTGGTGTTGTTGGTGGCTTGGGAGCCTCTAGGGGTGGAACCCCGGCCTCACCCCTTGCCACGGCGTTGTCCTGATTGTACTGGCCACTATTACTTTGGTAGTTGTTGGCAGAATATTGAAGTTGTTGATTCTGTTGCTGGCCTTGGCCACGAAAAGAACGCTTGTTGCCAAATCCCCACCCGTTAGGTGGGCTTTCAGATTTGGTTTAAGGTCTTTATGGTATCAAATTCTTTTTTCGCATTTTCCAGTGCGTCGTCCACTGCATTTCCAAAGAGGTTAGACTCTTCAATAGGCTTGTTAATGAGCGCCGCTTGCGTTTCCGCCTTAAACCCGGAATTGCGAAGCCAGACGTGGCGCTTCAGCAGAATTCCCTGTCCCAAAGAGCGGCCAGCTGTTTCCGCTGCATCGAGGGTATTCTTAACGATGCATTGGTTGACCAAAGACCCTTCATTAACTGTAGCCAGCAATCTAGTTTTTAGGGGTTCAGGGACTTCTTCGATGTCCTGCTTAAGTTTTCCCCATTGCGCATCAGCGTAGCTTGCCAGCAATGTGTTATTATTGGCAATTCTAGTTGAGAACGCTGCCGAGGTGGTGATTCTTTAGGCTAGGGCATAAAGCTTTTTCCCCTCTTTATCCGGGGGTGCCTCCCTGGTAGACAGTGGCACCCCAGCCCTTTTCCTAGTGTTAGTCACCACTAAGGAGTCCGGGATTGAGTGACCCTTAATATATAGTGGGCCTGATTGAGAGGGTGAGAACAATTTTTCGATTCTTGGATTAACCCCTCTTACTAGTGCAGGGGTGGCCAGTGAAGGGTTGATTCGTCTCTTAACAGAGGCGAGTATAGGAATTGTTTGGCTGGTGGGGGTTTTTCTTTGATAATCCTTTCCACGAAGTCAGTGTCTGGGGTGACCTCCCCAGTTTCGACCTCAAAATGTGCTGCTGCCTTCCTCACCAGCGCGTTAACGGTGGGCTGATAGTCAACAGGCGAAGGGTTCCTAACTGGTGTGGTCTGAGGAGACCTGATGTCTAATGTCTGGCTCTGTAGACCCTGATGGTGACTGCCAGGGATTTGGGTCACCCTCACCTGGGTCTTCGTCGTACCCTTCCTCACTTATGTTAGTGTCCTCATGGAAGCCTTCTCCCTCTTGTTGGTTTTCATCATTAATTAACTCCTCTCCTTCCTGGAAGTGAGTGCCCTCTTCGGTGAGGTCGTAAGAGTTCATACCCTCCTGAAAGGGGTTATAGAACAACTTTGGGTATTTAGCCCTTGGACTTTCTAGGAGTACTTCCCTAGGTCTTTTAGGTGTCCTATTTTCTGGACTGGTCATGAATCTGTCTAATTGGTCCATACAGGACTGGAACTTCTCTAAGGTCCACTGAGGTAGGCCAGAGTGGTCTGGGAGTGAAAAAGGGGTTTCTTCTCCTTGTATTCGCCTAGATCTGTCCCATAGCGTCGAAGATAAGGTGCCTTCGCCTTCTGAGAAGTGTTCTGGCAGGCTAGGGCTTTCCGTCGACGGTGGGAGCTGTCCCAGCCTGCTTTCCGATGCCTTCGGCGTTTCTTTGGCGTTGTGCGCGGTTTTCGGCGTGTCACTTGTCCGTCTCTGGCCGTCCTTAGAAGATATAAGCGCGAGGCTTTCGGCGATCATTCTGTCTGCCGAGGGATCGCTCGCCGTCGCGCTAGGTACAGCCGAGTCTTTACTGGCAACGAGCGCACTCTTACGAGGCGCGTCGCCGCCTGAGGGTTTGGGGTTAGCGCCCTTATTTCCAGAGTGCCCGGTCGCCTGTCGCGGGAGCGGTGGCGGGGAGGGCTGGCGACCCTTACGGTCGGCGGAAGATGCCGGTGGGCCCGGCGTCTCCGTTGGCGCTATGGCTGCCTTCGACTTCGGGGTATGTGTTTATGAGATTTCTTGTGTGTGTCCTTGTCGCCGGGGTGTTCATCCCCATAAGCTGGGCGTGAGCCGGGCTTGTCGGGGCCAGGGACCGACGAAGAGGAGCGAGAACGCTCCCTCGAGAGGTCTACAACCTCCGTTACGGAGGTCGTGTAATCGCTGTCCTCGTCACATTCGGCAGCGGCGAGGAATCTGACCTAGGCCGCCCAACTTTTGACCCTGCGGTCCTTTATCGTTTTGGGCTTAAGTAACTTACAGGCCGCACAGCCGTCCTTGTGATCGAGGGGCAAGCAACGGTTGCACCGTTTGTGCTTGTCCTTCCAGGTATATTTGCCTTTGCAAAGTGGGCAAAACCTAAAGGGCGTCCTCTCCATAGCTGAGGGCAAGAAGTGTGATTACGACCTCGAAAGAGAGGGAGGAGAAAGAGAAAGGCATTCTCGGAGTGAAAAGAAAAGATCACACAACCCCACTCTCCCTACTGTGTAAGGCCGGCGAGGCCAGGCCACGTGTTTGGCGACGCCGAAGGATCTCCTCCGCTCATCCTTCCGTCAAAGATCTTGCTCGGCGAAGAAACAGCTTGCAGCTTCGTCGAGGGAGGGATCTATGTGTTAGATATTAATAATAATAAACGACCAAGGGTCGAAGAATTGATTTCGCAATGTCTCTCGAGGAGCTCCGCATAGAGGCGACCAATAACTGGGCAGAAAAAAACAATCTGAGGGACCTCGACGCGTGAGGGATTGTGGGTACAACGCACGTCACTATAGGGATAGTGTTACAGACACGCCTTGTCGACGTCCCCTTTTCGACTACGAAAAACAAAATGCAATACTCCGCAGTGACCACTGGATGTCAGACTATGCACAGCATGCGATTCTAAGCAGATTAACAAACATCAGAAAATTATTTAAAAACACACTGTTTGAAACACTCCAGCACTCTTATTGTAAAACACTCTAAACACAGTTACTATTATAATATATACAACCCTTATTCCTTATCAGACAAGTCTTAGTTAACACCACTTATTTCCAGACAGAGGTGAGCGCTTAACTATAGATGGCACTCCAATAAGTTCATGAAAAAGGGAGGGAAAAAGACAGAATATGTGAAGATACACCACTCTAAGATTTAGGAACACTTTTAGCAAGGCAGAAGAGCAAAAGTCACTGGTGAGCCAAAGTCCATAGGCTGGGCCCACTCTTAGAGAGAGCAGAGGACAAATGCGCCCAAGATCACACAGTTACACTAGGCTTTGGAAGTCTTGCAGAGAGTTCAAAAAGAGTTTAGAGAGGCTCAGAAAAGTTTAGCCAGGGTGTCCCAGGCTAACCCAGGTTCGAAAGCCGGGGGCTAAATCTACCCCGTACAGTCGGTGGCAAGGGAAGCCAGGCGGAAGACGGTACCTTAAGTGGGAAGGATCCTCCAGCGGTGGCAGTTGTTCCTGGCAGCGGGTGCAAGTCTCGGCGTCGTCCAGAGGAAGAGAAGATCTCGACTTGGAGGAAAGATGAAGGTCGTTGCACTGCCAGGGAAGAAACCAGCCGCTGAGTTTTCCGGTTAAAGGTATTACCCTTTATTTCGCGGTCGTGGTAAAACGTAGTATTCCAGTTGCCGGGGTGCTTGGCACAGGCAAGACGGCCACGAGATGCGTCGGGAAGGCGAAAAGACGGTGAAACTGGTTATCCCCACCAGTCAAAGGAAGACTCTCCGGCGGGAGATCTCTGTCGTTGGGAAGTGGTGAGACGGTCCAGCAGGGCTCCACCGGTGGTGTTGTCGTGGCAGGTCGGCTCAGCTTCTCCCTCGTCGGATTCTTAGGTCCTGTGGCGACTTCTGAAGTTCCAGTCCCCAAAGCCCTGCTTTTATGCAGAAAACCCCCATTCACTCAGCCTAGCTGTCACTCAAACATGCTAAGTGGGGAGCCGGCCGGCTCACCACTTGGTCCAATCAGGACGGAGTGCAACTTGAGTTGCCTAGGCAACTCAGTCCAGGGTGCCTAAATCCCCCTCCACCCCTCCTAAGTACCCCAGACAGAGTGGCACCACTTTGGAGGGCTTCTGTGGAGAAGCCCGCCAAAAAGTGGAACAAAGGGCTTGACTTGGGTTGGAGTCACAGAAGAGAACACAAACGCCATTTTAGAACAGAGTTTTGGCAAAAAATACCAACCGGAGCATTAATAATAATTAAATAAACCAGCAGTATGTTCGAGGCCATCGTAAGGAACAAGTTACTTACCTGTAACTGTTGTTCTCCAGCATGGGTCTGGCATGGATTCACATGCTCATGAATATTCCCCGTCGTCAGGCTGGGAATCCTCGGTAAAGAAAAAACCAGTATCAGTTTCGTTTCTGATCTGTCTTTCGTAGTAATAACCAATCACTGGTCTCTGCGTCATACTGACCACAGCCAATGACTGCCCTCTACCTAAGCACCGCCTCTGGCAGCCATCTTCAGATTTGGAAGCACGTGAAGTGGCAGTATGACCAAGTGAAGAGCCGCAGAGGGGTAGGCGGGAGGGTTCGCATGTGAATCCATGCCAGACCCATGCTGGAGAACAACAGTTACAGGTAAGTAACTTGTTCCTTCTCCAGCATGGGGTCTGGCATGGATTCACATGCTCATGAATAAAGAATACATAGCAGTACACACATGCACAACCACGGGAGGTGGCAAAGGCTCAACATTAAGCATCACATCAACTCAACATTAAGCATCTTACCTCCTCACCAGGCTCACCTCAGGCGAACAGGTTGCGCAGCACTGCTTGGCCGACCCTGGACTCCTCCCTGGAATCCCGGTCTACGCAGTAGAATTTCGTGAAGGTGTGCGTCGACCTCCACGTAGCAGCCCTGCATATGTCCAGCAGGGGCACACCAGATAGGAACGCCGTGGTAGCTGCGATCGCTCTGGTGGAATGGGCTCTCGGACGGCCAGGCAGCGGTCGGTTTGCCAACCGGTGACAGCACATGATACAGCCGGAGAGCCATCTGGAGATGGAAGCCTTCGAGAGAGCCTTCCCCTGATTGACAGGTCCAAAGTTCACAAAGAGTTGTGACGTCTTCCGAAAACCCTTCGTGCGGTCCACGTAGAACTTCAGCGCTCTAGCTACATCCAGCGAGTGCAAAGTCCTCTCAGCCGGCGACGAAGGCGACGGGAAGAACACAGGTAACACCAAGGGTTCGTTGAGATGGAAGTCCGACAGTACCTTGGGCATGAAGGAGGGGTGCGTCCTGAGCACTACCCTCGTGTCGTGGAAAGTCAAGTACGGGGCCTTGCAGGAAAGGGCCTGGATCTCTCCCACTCGTCGTGCGGAGGTGATGGCCACAAGAAAAGCTGTTTTCCACGATAGAAACTTCAACGGGGCCGAGTGCAGAGGCTCGAACGGAGGTCCCATGAGCTTGGTCAGCACCACGTTGAGCTCCCACGCCGGGGCCGGAGCCTTCACCGGCGGGAACGATCTGAACAGTCCCTTCATGAACTCTTTCACCAGACGATGAGACCACAAGGACGTCCGCCCCGTGGTTCTGGTGTATCGGGAGATCGCAGCAAGATGAATCTTGATGGACGCGTGTGCCAGACCAGCTTTGGCCAGCGTCAGCAGGTACGGCAGTACTTGGGGAGCCGTAATCCGTAGAGGGTTAATCTTCTGTGCGTGGCACCAGACAGAGAACCTCTTCCATTTGTGTCCGTAGCATTTAAGAGTCGAGGACGCCCTGGCCTTTGCAAGAACCTCTCTGCAATCGGCCGGTATGTCGTATCCTCCAAACTCTAGCGCTGCAGGAGCCAGGCCTGCAAGTTCAGCGACTTCGGGTCGTGGTGGAGGATGGCGCCTCCTTCCCTGGAGAGTAGATCCGCGTCCGCCGGCAGCTTGATCGGCGGGGACGCTGACAAGTCCAGCAAGTCCGGGAACCATATCTGCCTCGGCCACGCAGGTGCGACGAGGATCATCCTGCACCGTGACCTCTTGAGCTGGTTGACGAGCCGGATTAGCAGAGGCAAGGGAGGGAACGCGTAGAGGAACAGGCCCTCCCAGGGGAACGAGAAAGCATCGCCCATGCTCCTCGTCTGGGGAAACCTGCTGGCGAACCTCCGGCACTTGGTGTTCGTCGCCGTCGCGAACAGGTCGATCTGGGGTGTGCCCCACCGTCGGAAGAGGCGATCCACCAGATCCTGCCGTAGTTCCCACTCGTGGCACGAGCGCAGCTCCCTGCTGAGTGAGTCGGCGATGGTGTTTTTTATCCCTGCCAGATGAAACGGCACCAGAAAAATCCCTTGGGCGACGGCCCAATGCCACAGGTCCTGCGCCTCCTTGGACAGCGCTGGGGACCTGGTTCCGCCCTGTTTCCTGATGTAAAACATGGTGGTGGTGTTGTCGGTGAAGATCCTCACCACCTTGCCCTTGAGGGACGGAAGGAAGGACCTGAGGGCCCAAAACACTGCACGGAGCTCCAGGACGTTGATATGCAGGGACTTCTCCGTCGGGAGCCAGAGTCCCCTTGCGTGCAGATTTTCGGTGTGCGCTCCCCACCCTTCCAGGGAGGCATCCGTGGTCACAGTCTCCTGGTGGGCTGGGGTCTGGAAGTCCATGCCCGCCGTCAGATGCGCGCGGGTGCCCCACCACCGTATCGCTCGTCGGAAGCTCTCGTCGAGCTTGATCCTTTCCTCGAAGCTGCCCGTCGTCTGGATCCAGCGCGCATCCAGGAATTCTTGCAACGGGCGCATCCGGAGCCTGCACATGGGAATGAGGTAGATGCAGGAAGACATCATCCCGAGGAGGGACTTGATGGACCTCACTTTGGCCGCGTCGGCCACCAACATCCGTTGCACCTTGCCCAAGATGGTCCTGGTCCTCTCCTCCGACGGGGAGGCCAGAAGGGACACTGTGTCGAGCCTCGCTCCCAGAAACAGTGCGACTTGCGCGGGCACCAGGTGGGATTTGGCGTAGTTCACGGAGAATCCCAGGTCCGTGAGGAGTTGGACGGTCCTTGCCGTGTGGACCACGGCGAGCTCCCTCGTCTTGGCGCGGATGAGCCAGTCGTCCAGGTAGGGGTAGACGTGAATCCCCTCGCGGCGCAGCTGGGCCGCCACCGGTGCGAGGCACTTGGTGAATACCCTGGGTGCCGACCATAGTCCGAAGGGAAGGGCTTTGAACTGGTAATGACGCCCTTGGACCACGAACCTGAGGAATTTTCGGTGCCCCTTTAGGATGGGAATGTGGAAGTAGGCATCCTCCAAATCCAACGACGATAGGAAGTCTCCTTCCTCCAGCTGACCCAGGACGTGCTGGAGGGTGACCATCCGGAACTTCTGCGCCTTGATGAACTTGTTCAGACGTCGCAGGTCTAGGATGGGGCGCCATCCTCCCGTCTTCTTCTTCACGAGGAAGTATCTCGAGTAGACTCCGGAGCCCCGAAGCCTCTTTGGGACGAGTTCGATGGCGCCCTTCCTGAGCATCGCCTTTACCTCCAGGAGAAGTTGAGGGACGTGAAGTTCTTTCCTGGCCACGGGGGGGACGCGCGGGCACCTTCTTTGAAACTCGAGCGCGTGGCCCCGGGCCAGGGCGTCCAGCACCCAACGGTCGGTGGAGATGGACTCCCACACGCTGACGAAGCCCGCCAGCCGGCCTCCCACCGGGGTGCTTCGGTGGGGGCCCGACCCCACGGCCGGTTCAATCCTGCTTGGACGCGGCCTTGCCGCCTTGACCTCCTTGGCGACGACGGCGGGGTCCGCTAGACTTGCCTCGTCCTCTGTAGGCCTCTTGCGACGACGAGCGGGCCGCTTGACGGTAGGAAGCGAAACCGCCGCCGGAACCTTTGGAGGCGCCCTTGCCTCCGCTGCTCCGAAAGGGCGTCCGTCGTTGCTGCAGAACTCCAAGGGCCCGGGCCGTCTCAGTATCCGCCTTGATGGCCTGAAAGGAATCGTCCACTGTCTTCCCAAACAGGTTGTTCCCGTCTAAGGGCATGTCCAGGACTCTGGTCTGGACGTCCTGCCGGAAGTCCGTAGCTTTGAGCCATCCACGACGTCGAAGGCAAACGCCGTTGCCCAGCTGGCGGAACCCAGTGTCGGCGATGTCCGTCGCCACGGTGATGGCGTGGTCCGAGGCCACCTCACCTTCCTGCAGGATCTCCAGGGCCTCCGCCCTCTTGTCGTCCGGCAGAAAATCCAGCAGGGGAGCCATCTTGTACCAGAGCTCCCTGTCGTAGCGAGCCACGATAGCCAAGGCGTTGGCCGCTTTAATCGTCGTCGAGATGACTCTACGTCCCATAGCATCCAATTTCTTTCCCTCGCCGTCCGGCGGGGAAGTCGATGTGGAGGCCGCACCCCCCCCCGCTTTCTTCCTGGCTGCCGCGGAGACGACGGAATCCGGGGTAGGCTGCGCCCGGAGGCACAGGGGGGCCGTGTCCGGGACCCGGTACTTTTTCTCGTACCGGTCTCTTCTAGCTGGCGTCGTGGAAGGGTTCTTGAGGAGGGAAAGGCCCTCATCCCAAATGTCGTCCAACAGAGGCACTGCGAGGACAGTCTTCCTCTTGGCCTCGCGCCGCTGATAAAGGAAGCCTTCCTTTTTCTTCTCCTCAGGGCAGAGTTGGAAAAGCTCGGAAGCCCTGGAGATCATGGAGTGGAAAGATCCGATCTCGTCGGGCGGAGAAGCCCTGGCGGGAGGCGACGACGGAATATCCTCGTCGTATGCCTCGTCGTCCGTACCCGTCGCTGCCGTGTCAGTCCCCGTATCATCCCCTCGGGTGGACGGGGAGGAGGGCTGGACGGGGCGCGACGGTTGAAAAGGAGGTGGTGGATGGATCCTTCTTTTCTTGGTAGGGGGAACACCAGAAGGTCCCGGTTCTGGATCCCCCGACGGGAGAGGTTCCTCCGTCGGTAACGGTAGCCTCGTCCTTATCTTGGAGCATAAGGACTGTATGGCCAACAAAATGGCCGCCGAGTTGTCTTGCGGCGCTGGCAGAGGGGAATCCGACGGGCGAGCAGGGGCCCCGTCGGTATCCTCGACGATGTCGTCGTCGTCACCTGCGTCGGGGTCCATTCCGACGGGCTGGCCTTCTTCCACGCCTAGGCCGTGGCTTAAGACCTCGATCAGCTCCTCTTCTGAGGTTGAGGCCGAATCTACGACGACGCCCTGCCCCCCCTTCTTCCCCACGGAGGGTTTCACGGGGGTCCTATCGATGGGCACAAAAGAAGACTCCCTCCGAGGAGGCAGGGAGATTCTGGGCCCCGAGGTCGCCACCACTGGTGCAGCCTCCACAGGCTGAGCCAGGGCCGCCGCGACCGTTTCGATAGAGGGCTTGGTCGGATGGATCAAGGCCTTCACCACCTTAGGTGCGCTCACCGCCTTATCCTTGAGGGAGGGGGCACTGCCACGCTCCTCCTCTGCCTTAGAGCTCGACCGGGGCCTCTCCAGGAGCTTCGCCGGGTGCTCGGCCTTCCTCTTACCCGACCCAGAGCGTTGGCTCGTGGTTGATGGTGCCGGGGAGTTTGCGCCCTGCCTGGCGCCCGTAGAGCCCGACCGTTCGGCACTCCCGGTGCCAGCGGACTCGCGGTGCTTAGCCTTATGTTGGGCCCCCGTCGCCGGGGCGCCCTCAAAGGTCTTAGAAGACCGCTCGGATTTCTTCTTCTCGCCAGACGGGCTCTTACCCTCCAGCCAGTTGGCGAGACGTTGATGGCGGTCCTTCATGGTCCGTTCCGACATGTTGCCGCAAAACGCACAGTCCTTCTCCACGTGCGTCTTGTCCTCATGAAGGCAGTAAAGGCAGAAAGAGTGTTCGTCCTCCTTAAAGACGTTCTGCAGCTGGCATCCAGGGCAGACCCTGAACAGCTTTCCGGGCGTCGAGCTTCCCTTCTCCTGGGCCATCTCCGAGACCGGGCCTGAGAAGCTTCTGGAGTCCTCCGAAGTGTAGCTCGACGAAATCTTCACCCTTGAGGGGCACAGACGAATACGACACGGGTCCCCGTTGATCCGATGTAGGATCGGTGGAGCTTGAGGCTCTTTTGACCGAAAGAATCGAAGTTGTTTGTGAAAAAGCGCGAAAAATAGCACTAACGCTCGAGAGCAATAGCACGAGGATCCCAACACATGAACGTGCGGTAAAAATCTGAAGATGGCTGCCAGAGGCGGTGCTTAGGTAGAGGGCAGTCATTGGCTGTGGTCAGTATGACGCAGAGACCAGTGATTGGTTATTACTACGAAAGACAGATCAGAAACGAAACTGATACTGGTTTTTTCTTTACCGAGGATTCCCAGCCTGACGACGGGGAATATTCATGATCATGTGAATCCATGCCAGACCCCATGCTGGAGAATTAAATAAATAAAGATAGTAGCCTCGAACAATGGGAAAATCCCATACGGAAATATTTGCGGTTGAATATAAAAAGTAGTATCCACTGCCACCAGCCAAAACTCCATCAGGGGGGACGGAGACTCGACTAACAGACCCTGGGGCAATCGACTTGCCCCAGCCAGTACGTCCACAATATGATGGTTTGTACTGGTTCTGTTCAGAATTCAAGACTAGTAAAGTCAATGGTGACTTTACATGCCCTGGGAGACAGTAGTCAGTCCCAGGGTATGGAGTCTATACTGGGGGTGGGGGGGTCACTATGACACCCCTGTGTTACTGCACTGAGGGTGCTGTGTAACATCACAAAAACACATGAAGCCCTATGGAGTAAAAGACCCCATAGCCCATTAAACACATCTAGAGTCAAAGGAATACACTCAAATCATGTCCAAGAGTGAGGGTAAGAGAGTCTCACTCTTGGCAGGAGAAAAAAAATAAACCCCAAAAATCCAGCAAAGCTGCTGGGGGACTCACTAGGTTAGGAAATTCAGACTAAACAGAGAATTCTCCCTAACATGAACCTAAGACTGTCGGTCTAAAACAGACCAGGAAAAACAAAACCCAATGTTACACTTTATGAATGACTGTTATTCTAGGTAGGTAAAACCGAATACAGATTTATTCTGCACAGGCTAACAGCAAGTCAGGGGAAGCAAGACCCAGTTGGGGAACACTCATACAATTATCCCAACAGGAATAATAAAGCGAAACCAACAGCATTACTTTTGGGAAGAGGCACAAACAAATCGCAGGTGAGTAATATACCCTTCAATCTACTTTGTTAGAATGGTTAAAAAGATTCTAAGGAAAGAACGAAGTTGCATATACTTTTCAGAATAGTGCAACACACATTCAAGGCAAGAACTTTTCTAACGGTTCACTCTCAGTTACAGTTACCAACCAACTTTTTGGCAAGTAACTTTTAAACTCTGATTTTCTTTTCTAGGCAAAAGGCCCACTCCTTTAAAAGTCTTTCCCTTATTCTTTGAGCAGGAGTGTTTGCTGTGGCAGAAAGGGGGTGGTCACTAGTGTCCAATAGGAAGTGTCAGGACAGGTTCGGAAGTCAGAGTTCCTAAGGAAGACTGTTCAAACAGGTGAGTATTTTGCTTTAGAGTTAGTTGAGGATCCAGGGGCTTCACAGAAGACACCCTAGGAGGATTCCAACAGTGGGTGTGGGTGAACTGGACTAGAGGCCTCCTAATAAACACACAAGAACTACACAGGAATCACAAGAGACTTAGGGTAAGTAAAGGCCCAAGCCAGCACAGACGATTTTACAGCAGGGGAACCTCAGGATCTGCAGCCAAAAGCCCAGTCAGTGGATTCCTTGTCGTGGTGACTGAACACAGGATCTTGAAAGGGCTCAACGGGGAAGGCTCTAGGCAAGGTTTGTGTCGCAGCTGGATGCATCTCTGGATTTGGCACCATTTTCAGAAGCACAGAAAAAGGACTGATTATCGCTGGTCGGATACTAGTCATTACAAAGGTCCAGCACTCTGGTGAGGGGACATTCAGACTTTATTCCTGTCTCTGGAGATCCAGCAGGATGCCCACGAAGTTACAGCAAGATTCGGAATTTGTAAGATTGTGCACTGCATAATGGCTCGCGGTCCCAGGGTATTGCAGCCCTGCAAGATCGCAGCACGGCGTGGGATGGCTCAAAAAACAGGTACCCTCTAGTCTAGTAGTCTCACCAGGGTCATTGTTTCCGGAGTCCCCAGGTCGATTGGAAGGCTACAGCGGGCTCAGATTACACAGCAGGCTCTTCAGACACTGGAAACCGTCTCAGCCGCTTTTCCTTCATCATTCGCTTCAGTTTTGGATCCAGTGGTCGACTTGTCTTCAGCTTTCAGGTTCGGAGTATTTAACACAACTGCTGCATTCTCTCACTGCATTTTACCACAAGGGGCAGTCTGGTTGTCCAATCAGGACTGCCAGCCCCCAGTGGATTTGTCCCCATGCAGGCAAGGAGGAAGACAAAGGGATGTGGAGTTGGACTCCTCCGCCACTTCCTGCCTTCACAGACGGGACAGGAGACACCCGCCGAAGATGAAAATAACAAAGTAATTTCCCGCCCTGGATGTCAGGGGACGGAAAAAGGACGGACACAAAACACTAAAATGGTGAAAAAACAATGTTAGGCAAAGTTTGTATGCAGTACCCTCTGGGAACACTACAAACAACTATGACTACAGGCATAGGCAACCCAACCTTTGGTATAAGCTTGTACTACACAGTTTGGTAGCATGTTGAGCAGCCAGGCTTATCTCAAGAGGGTTAAATGTGAGCTGTAGTGGAGTTACAAAGATTCACAGTAACAGGTATTCAAATAAACTTACTCAAGTTTTCTTGCGTGAACAATTATTAATTTATCAGTCAGTTATTAAGCCTTCAGAAAGTAGCAATAAAATATTAACACAAATATACTTCAATACTGTACACTCTTAGTTTCTAAATCAGTAAAGACCCTTTTGGGATGGCCCACAGAGACACCCTACACCTACAGGTCACTTCAATAACTAGGGTGCTGGGGACATTAATTTCCTACTGTTTGCATTTAGAATACTATTAAAAGTTGGTAAAAGGCAAAGGTTATTAGAACAAGAGACCACAAATATTCTTAAGCAGGAAAGTACTTCTAGATTTTCCTAGACGAGTTATTCATTTCAATAGGCTAAGCCAAAGTCAACGGGCAAAAGTCTTCTATATGATGAAGCACTTCTGGTAAGTAAATGGAAACATCTTTGCACACGTTATTAGGAGTCACTGATTAAAAGAAGAATCAAATGTACGGCCACAAGCTGATTAGACTTGTGAGTTGTAGAAGTTTCAAGCAACTCTACAGTAAGCGGTTAGTTCTCTTGGACTTTTTTTACAGTACCTTAGAAATGAATAAAGAAAAGACGCAGTTAAGGACTTCTGTTCCTGTGCAGCTCTGCAGACCTCACTTTTCCTGGGCCTCAGTTGTGGGGACAAGAGGGAGGACGTTGGGGGGACTCCTGCAATGCACTCGTACAGTCAAAACTTGCAACCAGCAAACTTCACTTTCAGTGGCTGTTCAGTGTTTCAGCTCCTCGCGTCTACCGCAAATAGAAACACTGCTGTTCCAGGCTGTCGAGAAGGACTTTCCATGCTTCTGGGGTCCCACACTCTGTTGAGGGGGGCTCAGGCATGGTCAGTTCTGCTTCCTGGAAGTCCAGAGGCTCTTCCAAAAGCTCTAGGCCAGCTTAAAAGAAACGCACACAATGTGGTGTTCCTCTCCCTGGCTACATGGTTTCCATCAGCAACTCCGTGGAAATTCAACCAGCTCTGAGATGGATATCCTGTGGCTTACTTTGGAGATGATTGGTCCCACCAACTCAAAGGGAGAAGTCGTCCTTGCAGGGGCTTCTCTGTCGATGCGAACTTAAAGTTTCGGCACTGCAGAAGGGCTTCATCGGGCAAACCAACAGTCCAGGAGTTGCAGCAGGCGTCCTCTTCAAGTTCTTCTTCGGTTCCTTCGTCCAGTGGTCGACTGCCTTCCAAGCCAAAGAACTCGCCTTTTATTCAGTTCTCGCCCATTCATTCCGGCCTAGCTGTCCATCACCCAGCAGGGTGGCTGTCCTTGCTGGACAGTCAGCCGGCCAATCACAGCATGCATTTTGGTCTCCTAGGAGACTAAGCACAGGGAGTTTCAGGCACCCCCCTCACTTCCGGCCTACCACAGACACTCTGGAGCCAGAGGTGGGCTTCACTCGTGAATCTTGCCAAAGGCAAAATGAACAAAAAGACCAAACCTGGTTTGGCGCACACAGTAAATCTCAAGAAGGACCTTTCCACAAAGAAATGGCAAAAAAAGAAGACCGGGAGCCATTTTGACAAAGATGGTGCCCGTGGTTGCTTTACAGCAGCTGTGAACATCGCCAGTGGTAAATGCACACCATGGTAGTTCAAACAAAACCACTGGCACCAGCCATTCAGTGCGAAAGGGGTAACATGTTACATGAAAAACTAGACAAAGGGGATACTAGGTAACCTTTCCAGCACCCTATTGTAAGATAGTGTGTGCTGGGTCTAGAAAGTTATAATGGTAAGTAAAGTCAATTTCACTTTACTTCTCTGGGAAACAGTAGTTCATCCTAGAGAAGGTAGTTAAACTTTTGGGAAATCTTGCGACTTCCCTTGCGTCACTGCACTGAAGGTGCTGTGTGACACAATGTACAAGATAATGCCCATGGAGTTTGTCAGACTCCACAACCAAAAGAAACAGGAAAAATTCACATTAAAATACAATAGTGGGAAAAAGTCACTCTGAGTTTAAAAAAATAAAGTCCTCAAAATCCAGCAAAATTGCTGGGGGTCTCAAAAGTGGAGGGAATTAGCACATTTCTGAGAATTCTCCCTAACAAACAAGAACAGGGCAGTTTTGGTAAAATGAGCACTGTTGGGTGCTTTTACTGCAGCTGTGAACACAGCCTGCGGTAAAGCTGCACTGAATTAGTAAAAGGTATCACTGCCCCACCAGCGGTTAAAGGTAAGCTTGTCCCTGTAACAGAATTGTTGCAGATTTTATGTGAAATGGGATACATTGCATCTCCCCAGCACTCCACATGAGGTGGGGTGTGCCGGTTTCACCAAATAAAAGGTAAAAGGGATCCAAAGATCCTTTCTACCCTTGGGAACTGTATTTTTCTCTAGGTTAGCCAGGGAAAGTTAAAAGGGGAGCCCCTATGGAAACCCAGCAACAACGGGCACTTATTGCCAAAAAGTTGTCAAAGAGGATAACTTAAAAGTCTATGGAGTGTCTAAAAAAGACACCCATATAGAGAGTAAAAGATTCTGTGTGTGGAAAAAGGTTCCCACTCGCAGAGGTATAAGGAAAAGTAATCCATCAGTAAAGCAAAGGGTTCTGGGGTTGACACAAGGCAGGAAGATTTACCATTACTATGAAAATATGACCTAACAACGCAAGCACCTGCAAGGGACATTGATGTGGTGTCTCCTTAAAGCCAAATAAAGAGGAAGAACAGGATTAAGTGAAAGCTGGTGAAGCCCATCAATCAAACCCGGCACCGGGCCAAGTGCAACAACTGTTAGACAGCACAAACAAGATCTGGCCTGATGCTGAACCTTCGGGTTCACAGAGTACCAGTCACATCTAGGATGTATTCGTAGATCTGTTAGTACAAAACAGGTTGCAACTGCACAGAGAATGTGCCACCAACAAGCAAGATTCAGAAAGTCCCAGGTATTAGCATAGACACTGATGCTGGACCGGGCTCACGAGCACCAGCCATCATTTCTAGAACATAGTCGTAGGACTAAGCTGTACTCCAATAAGCAATTGCAGACCCAACAAGACACAGGGATGACGATAGCGTAATAGCCACAAACCAAAAAGGGATCTACCGTCACCTCGACAGGCACTGGAAGGTCATCAGAAACAGGGTCTCCCTCCAATTCACATACACTCACACCAATTTGCCAACTCTCTCCACTGCACCAACAAATAGAATGCAACTATACCCCTTGATTAATTCTGCCAAGCTGCACACAAGTATACACCTCCATGAACACCTCAATTGTCTTTAGAACGTCGCTATACCCCATGGAAAAAAAGAAATCTGCCTACCTGCACGCACACAATACCATTCACAAACTCCACCGCCGACAGAATGAAGCTACCAAAGTCCAACTGGTTTTGTTGCACATTCTACTGATCACACAACCAACTCCACACACTAGACTGCAGCTTCACACCACCTAATCTGCCCTAGCTGCACACATACCGAGTGCACCCAAGCACTACTTACTTCACTAACCTCTCCGCAGACCTGGACTATAGTCCCCAAAAGCGTTCAACCCACAGAGCTTTGAAATCATACAAATGGTTAAAGGTGCTATACAAATGCCCATTAACATGACATGTTACTGGTGTAGTGGAGGCACCATGCAATATCAAGGTTTTCTCCATTTAACTATCATAGTTCTGCAGTAGAAGTTAGTTGTCTGCTGAGTGAGGGGGCAGCAGGGAATTAGAATGGTAGGGAGAGCATGCAGATGAGTGACAATCTTAATTTCAGCTTTATATACTTACCGAAGATTTGGGTCCTCCTCGTTTTTTCTTTTCTGCTTTTTCCTTCTCCTCCAGTTCAAGGTTCTCCCTTTCAATCAATGTAATTAGGGTATTGCACCGCCTCTGCAGTTCCTACAATATAGAACGATGCAGTCAAGTAACCAAATGCCCCCAACCAGCTAGATTAAAAAGGTGAAAAACAAATAGATTGACCAATAAAGTAACTGTTGAGTAGCAGGAAAGTTGTTTAATGTACACAAGTATGAATGTATCTTGGTGAAAAACGGCAGGGTCATTGCCACTTACCATTGCTGTCCTTGATTTGAGAAACCAGTCAAATCTAAACTGGGGAGAGTTTCGTATACACTGCCGAAGCTCATCATATACATTTTCTTTGTCAAATCCCAACTTGTGAAGCATACAGATAAGAAAGCGGTCTTCTTCCTCTGTATAATTCTTTCCCTTATTCGTACCATAGGATATTCTCAGCTGGTGGAATGGTGCTTTATATCTGCCAATCTGAAGAAAGGAGAAATTTAAAGTAACATTGAAATCTTACTTCCAGGCACTATGAAACGTATTAGTTAATGACAGCCAAATAAAACAATTTCCATAAATTCTGTGGTGAGCCTCATTTTGTTAACAAATCAACTTTAAAACAAGTTAAAATAGTAAATTGCTCTAGTCTCACAAAAGTTTAATAGCATTTTTCCTTCTAAAGGATTTTAGGTAATTCAATGAATTACCTTCCTGTCGCTGCTGCATTAAGAATTTTTCTAAAGTCCCCCGTTGAGGGGTACTAGAAGAGCAACTTGTGTGAGCATACAAGATTGTTAACTTTGTTATTCCAAACTCACAATGTAACATGACAGCAGTCTGGCTTCACTCTTAAAATGGGTGAGGTCTGGTAGGAAGTATACCTAGTCACAGATTAGCACACAAAAGCACCTACACAGTATATATTTACAGAAAGATAATTGCTTAGGGATGTTTTTCTGAAGCCCTCTGCATGAGGGGTTGGAGAAAACCAAAGCTGTAGTGTGCATATGGTGTCCAAACTCTCTCTGTGCTCATGCTAAACTTCCCTTAGTGTGCCACTCAGAGCATAAGCAGTCGCAAACAATTACGAGTGGAAGCTTTTGCAACAAGTTACAGCAGGCAACATTTGCTTTCTCGTTTGAAAACTAAAATCATACCAACAGCAGACAGACAATTACAGATCGTGGGTTCTGCCAGGTTTCGGTACCAGTTTCAGGGATCTGAACGGGGAGACAGTGGGGTCTTGAAGAACCTCCATGATAAAGGATTCCATGGAAACATCCATGTTGCCAACTGTGGATGATTCAGGGAGGTCTCAGTAAACTGATCTACTCCTGTTTATATGTTTCCTTCCCAAAGTGTGGGTGACTGTACAAAACCTATTTAACTTGCCCTTTAAAGACTTTAGTAGGCACATTTCATGCTCAGCCATCCCTAATTTAGCTCTGCTAACATTATCCCAATATGGGGACAAACACTGCAACATCATTTCCTTGTCCTGTAAAGGATTAGGGTATGGAACAATTCCTAGCAATACTCCCAGCTACCATTACAGCAGATCTTCAATTATATACAATGCTTTAAGGCAACCTGGATATTTGTTCAGGTTTTCAGAGTTCCAATGACAGATCAATGTAAGGGTAACTCGGATCTCTCCTGCACATTAATGTTTCACGTAACACTTGTATAATCCCATCTGACGATTAAAGGTGAAAAGGGTGTTGCAAATAATTATTCGCACTGCAAAATAATTGTATATGTGCAGATTGATATTTTCGGTCTTTTGAAGCTGCTCCAAATTAACATGGTGCGCATTCAATATATTGCATGCAAAATATTATGGGTATGCAAATAGATCAGCCCGTGATTTACTAAAATCTTCAAAGTAGCATACTTCACTTTTTACTAAGCCCTGTAGACTAGTATTAGAGACCAGTGAAGGAACTAGGGTGGAAGGGTGGGTCAGGAGGCACAGGATCCCATTTTAGATGCTTTCCAAATCCAAGCTGGATGTTTCAACAGCATAGGATAGAACAGTGAAGAAAACCAGCTGATTGCATTGTAGGGTAATAAGGCTTTTCAATACAAACATGTATTTTGCCTTTAGAGTGTTCGGATTTCCCTTTTGTGAAATTCCCACTCCTTAGGAGTTGCTCAGTGTTACGAAGAAATGAGAAATTTGCTAATTCCCTCCACCTTAAAACTCCCAGCAACTTTTCTGGATTTTGAGGACTTGATTTTTTCAACCCGAGAGAGTGAGGCTCTTTTTCCCACTCATGTATTTTAATGTGATTTGAACACTGTTTCCTTTGATTATGGAGTCCGACAAACTCCATAGTCATCACCTTTTACATGGTGTCACAGCACCTTCAGTTCAGTGACACAGGGAAGTCTTTCATATTTCCCAAAGGTTTGAATACCTTCTCTGGGATAAACTACTGTTTCCCAGAGCAGTAAAGTGAAATTGACTTTACTAACACCTGTAAATTTTCTAGACCCAGCACACACCATCTTACAATAGGGTGCTGGAGGGGTTACGTAGTACCCCCTTTGTCTAGCTTCTCATGTAACATTTTTTATGTTATCCTTTCTTCACTGAATGGCTGGTGGCAGTGGTTTCGTTTTAACTACTGTGGTGTGCATTTACTGCACGCTGCGTTCCCAGCTGCAGTAAAGCACCCATGGGTGCCATTTTTGTCAAAATGGCCCTGGTCTTTTTTTGCCATTTCTTTGTGGCAAGGTCCTGCTTGAGATTTACTCTGAGCCCCAAACCAGGTTTGGTCCCATTGTTATAGTTTTGCCTTTGATGTGTGAAGCCCGCCTCTGGCTCCAGGGTGTCTGGGGTAGCCAGGAAGTGAGTGAGTTGCCCGAATCTCCTTGTGCTTAGTCTCCTAGGAGACCCAAATGCACTCTGTGGTGATTGGCCAGCTGACTGTTCAGCAAGGACAGCCACCCTGCTGTGTGACTGACAGCTTGGATGGAATTAATGGGAAAGAACTGAATAAAAGGCGAGTCTTTTGGCTTGGAAGGCAGAGTAGACCACTGGACAAGGAACCGAAGCAGAACCTGAAGAGGACGCCTGCTAGTTTGCCCAGTGAAGTCCTGCTGCTGTGCTGAAACTCCAAATTTGTATCGACAGAAGCCCCTGCAAGGACGACTTCTCCCTTTGAGTTGGTGGGACCAATAAACTCCAAAGTAAGCCACCTGGACCATTATCTCGGAGCTGGTTGAATTTCCAGAGATGCTGGTGGAAACCGTATAGCCAGGGAGAGGAATACCAGATTGTGTGCGTTTCTTTTAAGCTGGCCAAGATCATCCGGACTCCCAGGAAGCAGGACTAACCAAGCCTGAGCCGCCTGAACAGAGAGCGGGACCCCATGTTAGATGTTAGGCAAAGTTTATATGCAGTACCCTTTGGGAACACTACACACTACTGTGACTACAGGTGTAAACAAACCAACCTTTGGTACAAGTCTGTACTACACAGTTTTGGTAGCGTGTTGAGCAGCAAGGCTTCTCTCAAGAGGGGAAATGTGAGCAGTAATGATGTTAGAGGTCTACAATCAGAGGTTTTCAAAAAAACCTACACTCAAGGTTTCTTGGATAAATAATTCACCAGTTATAATACATTCATTAGAAGGATGCAATTATATATTAACACAAATATACTTCAATACTGTTTCTGAATACTTTAAGAGTAAAAGGCAGAGGTTATTAGAACATAAAAGGTTACAATTATTCTTAGACATTGCAGATATTTGGAGTTCACCTGAAGAGTTAATTCAATAGGCTAGGCCAAAGTCAATGGGCTAAAGTTTAGGATAGAATAAAGCAGTACTGGTAATTAAACGGAAAGGTCTATGCACAAGTTCTTGGAAGTAGTTTGTAAAAAGAATCATATGTTGAGTCCCAAGCTGATTAGGCCTCTGAGTTGCAAACATTTCAAGCACTTTCACAGCGCGAGGCATGTTCTCTCAATCTTGTTTTACAGTACCTTACAATGAAGAAAGAGGCAGCCGATTACTTCTGTTCCTGGCCCTCAGTCGTGGGGACAAGAGGGAGGAAGTCGGGGTGACTCATGCACTGAACTGGGACAGTCAAAAGCTTGCAACTGGCATACTTCAATTTCAGTGGCCGTTTTGCGTTTCAGCTACTGCACTGGTAACAACGCTGGTCCTGGCTGTCGAGGTGGACGGTCCTTGCTTCTGAGGTCCTGCACTCAGCTGAGGAGAGTCAGGCTAGGTCCGACGTTGTGGGAGTGCGGAGGATCTTCCAAACGCTTTAGGCCAGTTTACAAGTAAAGCACTTTTAGGCAGAATTGCATGCAGTACCCTCTGGGAACACCACACACAATTAAGACTACAGGTGTAAGAAAAAAACAACCTTTGGTACAAGTCTGTACCACACACACACACACACTTTTTGGTAGCAAGCTAATCAGCCAGCTTATCTCAAGAGGGAATGTGAGCAGTAAAGGAAGTTACACAGAAGTATCACAATCACAGGGGTTCAAGTAGACACTGATACTCCAGGTTTCTTGGTAAAAAATACTTATACATTTATTTACCCAATCATTTAGAAAACATTCACTATTAGAAATCAACTCAATATTAAACACCAATATACTACAGTAACAAACTCAAAGTTGTAGGGACAGTTTGAGGTCCCCTGATAAAGGAGCCAAATGGCACTTCAATTACTTTCAATAGGAGTAGAAAGCCATAAGTTTGTACAATGGATTAGAAAACACTTCTTTTAGGCAATGCAAAGGTTCAGTGTACAAGGAGGGCCAGTTTAATTCAATAGACCAGGCCAAAGTCAATAGTCTAGTGTTCTTGGCTAGGCCAGAACAGTTCTGGTACAAATAGTCTTTGTAAAAGTTTAGAAGTTTAGACGAAAACAAATGATCTGCTGGGTCACAAGCTGATTAGGACTGCAAGTTGGGAACGTTTCACAAACTTTCACCGGGAGAGTTAGGATCTCTCAACCGGATGGCACAATACCTTAATGTGCAGCAAAAAGCTGCAGCTGAAGACGTTGGTTCCTGGCAGCTACTACAGATCTCTTTTCCTGAGCCTCAGTCGTAGGGACAAGAGGGAGGATGTCAGGAGACTCCTGCACTGTGCAGGATCGTTTGCGGAGCAAATAAAATTGGGTCACTTGGTTCAGTAGCTGTTGCTTCAAGACAAACTGGTTTCCCTCTCCCTGGCTAAACCTTAACCAGCATTGAGAATGGTATCCAGGTGTCTGCTGAGCGGATTGGTCCCATCAACTCAAAGGAAGAAGCCGTCCTTGAAGAAGCTTCTGTCGAATGGAGATCTGGCGATTCGGAGGTGCAACAGGGCTTCACTGGGCAAACCAACGGTCCAGTGGTTGCAGCAGCTGTCCTCTTCCAGCTCATCATCGGTTCTTTCGTTCCAATGGTCGACTGCCTCCCAGTCCTGTAGACTCGCCTTTTAAACTGTTTTCTCTCAGCCTAGCTGTCACTCACCAAGCAGGGTGGCAGTCCTTGCCAGACAGTCAGCCAGCCAATCAGGCCATAGTGCATTTGAGTCTAAGAGACCAAGGACAGGGAGTTTCGTGCTCCTTCCTCACTTCCTGCCCACCCCAGACACTCAGACGCCAGGGGCGGACTTCAGTCCTGAAGCCCGCCAAAGGCTCACGAACAAAGGGACCAAACCTGGTTTGGCGCGCAGATTTAAACATCAGAAGGACCTTTACACAAAGAAGCGGAGAAAAAAGATGACGGAGTCTGTTTGGACGCTTTGAGCTATATCGAAAAACACCCCGATTTTTAGCTACTGGTGTTCTCGGTCGAGAAAAATCATGGTAGTTCGTTATAAAACCACTGCCACCTGCCATTTCAATAGGAAAGGGTAGCTTTTGACAGCTACAAGAGTGTTTAGACATAGGGGATACTAAGTAACCCATCCAGCACTCTATAGGAAGTTAGGGTGTGCTGGGTCTATGAATTTTAAAAGACTAGTAAAGTCAATTTAACATTCTCTGGGGAACAGTAGTTCATCCCAGAGAAGGTATTTAAATCTTGGGAAGTCCAAAGGATATCCCTGTGCCACTGCACTAAAGGTGCCGAGTGACAACAATGAAAAGATGCCTATGAGTTATCTAAAACTAACACAAGAGTAAAACACATCAAAATACATCAGTGTGGGAAAAAAGGCTCACACTCTCCAGGGAAAAAAAAACAGTTTTTAAAATCCAGCAAAGTTGCTGAGGGTCTCGAAGGTGCAGGGACTAAGCACATTTATGAGAATTCTCCCTAACATGCACAAAATCTGGTGTCCCTCTCCCTGGCTATACGGTTTCCTGCAGCACTCTGAGGAAATGCAACCAGCTCCGAGATAGGTGTCCAGGTGGCTTACTTGGGAGTTGATGAGTCCTACCAACTCAAAAGGGAGAAGTTGTCCTTGCAGGGCTTCTCCGTCGAGGTGAACTTGGCGATTCAGACCGGCAGCAGGGCTTCACCGTGCAAACCAATGGTCCAGGAGTTGCAGCAGCCTTCCTCTTCAAGCTCTTATTCGGTTCCTTCGTTCCAGTGGTCGACTGCCTTCCAAAACCAAGAGACTCCTTTTATTCAGTTCTCTCCCATTCATTCTAGCCTAGCTGCCACTCTCCCAGCATGGTGGCTGTCCTTGTCGGACAGTCATCCAGCCAATCATCACAGTGTGCATTTGGGTCTCCTAGGAGACTATGCACAGGGAGTTTCAGGCACCTCCCACACTTCCTGCCCACCCCAGACACACTGGCGCCAGAGGCGGTCTTCACTCCAGAAGTCTGCAAAAGGCGAATGAAAAAAGACCAAACCTGGTTTGGCGCACAGAGAAAGACTCTAGAAGGACCTTTCCACAAAGAAATGGGGAAAAAAAGACTGGGACCTGTATTAACAAATGAGGCTCAGACGCCATCTTGAAAAATATGGCTCTCGCGATTTAACGTTACCGGAGCTACGGACAGTTCACAGGAAAAATCATGGTAGTTGTAAAAACCGCTGCCACCAGCCATTCTGAGAGGAAAGGGTAACATGTCAATGCTACCCGAGTATCTAGCCACAGGGGATATTATGTAACCCCCTCCAGCACTCCATTGTAAAATAGGGTGTGCTGGTCTAGCAATTTAAGCGACTAGTAACGTCAATTTCGCTTCGTTTACTCTGGGAAACAGTTTATCCGAGAGAAGGTATTAAAACCTTGGGAAAGCCTGAACAGGCTTCCCTGTGCTACTGCACGGAGGGTGCTGTGTGACAAATGAAAAGATGATGCCCATGTAGTTGGTTAGACTCCATAACCAAAGGAAACAAGAGTAAAACACATCAAAATACATGAGTGGGAAAAAGGGTCACACTCCAGGTAAAAAAAAAAAAAAATATCAAGTCCTCAAAATCCAGCAAAGTTGCTGGGTGCCTCCAAGTTGAAGGGAATTAGCACATTTGAGGATTCTCCCCAACACTCCGCGTCCCCACCCGCAGACTAAGGGACAGGAGGATTTAATCCACCCCTGGATGAATCTCCTTACTCCAGTCGGTCATACATTCTGGGAAGACCATCAGCATTTTGGTGATTACACCCTGACCTGTGTTCAATGGTAAAATCAAACCCCTGTTGTCTGATTGACCATCTTAGCAAATTAGGATTTTCCCCCTTCATCTGCATTAACCATCTTAAGGTTCGGTGGTCTGTCTGAATCACAAAAGTAGATCCATACAAGTATGGTCTAAACATCTTCAGAGACAACACAATGGCAAAACACTCAGGTTCTATGGTTGCCCACCTTGTCTCTGGTTCCTTCAGCTTCCTGCTGATGAAGCAGATTGGGTGTTCCCTGCCTTTCTCATCCAGCTGACTCAGAACTGCACCTATAGGTTTGGCTGTAGTCAGGAGCTCTTATGACTGGAGCTTGACAAAGGGCTTTTTTTAGGTCGTTCAAATGCCTTAGTACACGCCTCAGCCACCTGTCCTTTTGGGGCATTTGGGTGAGACAACCACATTCAAGGTAGAAGCTATGGTCCCATAGTTCTCAATGAAGTTCCTATAACAACAAGTGAGACCTAAAAAGGTTCTCACTTGTGTTTGAGTAGTAGGGGTGGCCCATTCTTGTACAGCTTGTACTTTGCTAAGCAATGGCCTTATTTCACCTCCTACATCATGTCCAAGGTAGACCACTTTGCTCTGACCAATTTGACATTTACTTGCCTTTATGGTCAGATGGGCCTGCTCAAGAGCCTGCAATACATATCCTAGGTGGTCAACATGTTCTTTCCAAGTAGGGCTGAACACTGCAATGTCATGCAGAAGTCCTCCATCCCATTCAGAACTTGATTCACCAGCCTTTGGAATGTTGCAGGTGCATTTTTTTAATCCAAAAGGCATAACCTTAAATTGGTAGAGGCCTGCTGGGTTTGAAAATGCAGGTTTCCCCTTGGCATGGTCTGTCAGAGCTATTTGCCAATAGCCTGAGGTTAGGTCAAATGTAGAGGTATTTGGCTGAACCAAGCTTGTCCACCAGCTCATCTGTCGTAGGTAAAGGATGGGCATCAGTCTTCGTGACTACATTTAGGGCTCTATAGTCCACACAGAATCTCACCTCCTTGGATCCTGCTTTTGGCACTAGTACAACTGGACTAGAGTATGGACGTGTAGATGGCCCTATTACCCCGAGATCAAGCATATGGTCAACCTCTTCCTTTATGTGGGTTCTTACATGGTCTGACATTCTGTAACCTCTGCTTTTAACAGGTAAACAGTCACCAGTGAGAAGATCATGCTGGCCCTAATGGGTCAAGCCTGGCGATAGTGAAAACAGAGGGGCAAACTGATTTAACAGATTTGCACTCCTCCTGTTCTTCCAGTGTCAGATTAGAAGAGATTAATTCCTATCTTTCCATCTAAAGGTTGTCCCCTGAGGAGGTCAGGTAGAGGTTCACTTTCCTCCTGAGCAAAGGCTAGAAGCAAAGCTCCCAGTGCAAGTCTAGAGACCTAGGCTTTTAGACGGTTGGTGTGAAAGACGCTGGAGGCCTCCTTAGGATTGCCCAAGTCCACCAAATAATGGACCTCTCCAAGTTTTCCCACAACCTTGAAGGGTCCAAGCATTTGTCCGGTAAGGCCCTCTGCCTTGTAGGGACCATAACTAGAACTAGCTGGACTTGAGTCAACTCAACCATGTTGGCCTTCTGCTTATGCAAATGCTTCACCAGAGCCTGACCTGCTTTCAAGTTATCAGAAGCTTCTGTCATGTGCGTCATTCTCCTTCAGAGACCTAAAACATAGTCTGTGACTCTGTGGCTTGTGGGAAGGAGCACTCTCCAACCCCTCCTTAATTAGGGCCAATAGACCTCTAAATGGATAACCATAGAGGAGCTCAAAGGGACTAACTCCAACTCCCTCCTGAAGCATAGAGATGGCATGGCAGTAGAAGGTCCCACTTTCTTCTAAGGGGTTCTTCGGAAGCACCCATCATGCTCTACATAGTTCAGTTAAACCTCTCTACCAATCCATTGGTCTGTGGATGGTAGGCAGTTGAGAAATTGTAAGTCACTCCACAGTTTTTCCACATGGCCAGCATGTAGTGGGACATAAGTTTGATCCCCTGTCAGAGAGGACTTCCTTAGGAAAACCTACCCTGGTAAAAATACCAGGTAGGGCCTTAGCAACCGCCTGAGCAGTAACAGTCCTCATGGGTATAGCTTCAAGATACCAAGTGGCATGGTCTATTACAACCAATATAAAATTGATTGCCTAAAGAGGTTGGGGGGGTCTAAAAGGGACCAACCATGTTGATTCCTTCCCTCTAAAAGGGAACTCCCACCACTGGGAGAGGCACCAAAAAGGTGCCACGTTCTTGGCTCCACTCTTGCCAGATGTCTGACAAGTGTGACAGCTTCTACAGAATGTATCTACATTAGACCCCAACTTAGGCCAGTAGAAATAGAGACATCCTTTCCTTGGTCTTCTTAAAGCTTAAGTGACCAGCCAAAGGAATCTCATGAGCCAACTGTAGAAACTGGTGTCTCATCTCCTGAAGCACTACAAGTATTCTGTAGTCCCCTGGGATAGACTCAGTAGGTTCACTGTAGAAGAGGCCATCCTCCCAGTACAACCTGCGCTTCCCTGGCTCTGTCGCGACCCACTTCCCAGAAGCCCATGGGCCTGGAGGGGTCCCGGTTCGGGCCCCCAACAAGCTTAGGCATCCTTGGCCTAGGCCCTCTTAGGGCCAGTCCTGGTGCCTTTGGCGCCAGGCTCATACCTTTTGAAGACTTGTGCTTGGCGTTTACTATTTTTGAAATGCCAATCAACATGGAGGCATCCACATAGCTTGGTTCTGGGGAACCAAGCTATGCAGTACAGTATTTTGGGTGTGGTAGCTTAGGGACTACTTTTCTTGGACTATTTTATTGAGGCTATTTAAACCACACCCGATTGGGAGAACACGCTTCGCGTTACTTTGCATTCCAGCAACGTGACGCTTATCGTGTTCTGCAGCATCTTCGAACCTCGAAAAGACTGCACTTGCAAAACAAAGGGCCATCGTTATTTTCAGCAGCTTACTTGAGATTCCACCGCAGACTGCTCCCGCTTCTGTAATCAGCACCCAAGGGACAGCAAGCTTCTCGGATCTTCGAACCTGCAAAAAGAGAGAAAAGAGACATTAGACATTTACATCAGAGCCGGCACCTTACCTCTCAAGTCGTCCATCGACCAGCACCGCTTTGGAGCCTCTTGCTTCGATGAACGCAGCGGCCAACGGGAATAAAAGACAACAGGTTAGCAGAAGCACGGCAACATAGCATTACGTATAGCACCCACTTACCGCATCGAGGTGCTCCCAAAACACCATCACTTGCCGGTGAGCCCAAATCCAGCCAACGGCCCACAGCGGACTCCCACGCACCTACTGGGAGAGAAAAGACATTAGATCAAAGAAAGGCTTACAGAATAACAGTAATAAGACCTACCTGAGAGACTCAAAGGGGGCAGCATCAGTGAAGTAACTAGATTGCAATCGCCCAAAGAGGATAACACGCCCCTGCCAAGAAGGTAGGACGGAGCCCTCGCCAAATCCCAAAACAAGGTGAGGAAAGGCCCGGGGAGGCGCTGCGGGCATACCGGGTGTTGGGTGGGTGTCATGATGCCTGCCCCCGGGCATCCAGACCAAGTCCATCAACCCAGGAAGCAGGCATCATGTCATCTGGAGCAAGCCCAGCAACACCTGTTGGGGGCCATCTGCGTACAGTCCTGGCGCCTGTGGCGTCAGGCTCATTTGTTTAAACTTACCTGATGCAGACCATGTTGCAAGGAACCCAAGCCCTTGTGAGGCTTGGGACTACTTTACCTAGGGAACTATTTTGTTACTTGGGCGTGGTTGTGGAGGAACACTTAACCTGGAACTACTTTGGAGGCTTTTTAAACCACACCCGAAGAGCAGCACATGCTTCGCGTTATTCTGCATCCTGCAGCTTGACGCTCACCGTGCCTGCAGTCAGCATCCAGCATCCTGCCACGCCCCCTTCGAGTCCAGAGCACCTAGAAAGGAGGAGAAAGAAGAAGAAAGGTTAGAACAAGAACATTACTGGATTTCTTACCTGATTTCGGATTCAACTCATCTTTGAACCAGAAAAAGACTTCATTTTAAACGCGTCGCTTCGCCAGCAGCAGCGCCGCTCCATACTTACCGTTCCTCGCAGCACCACCACGGTCCGGCGCTGTCTCCATCACTTGGTTACCGGATTCCAGCCCCTAAGGGGGAACAAGGAAAAACGACAAGGTGTGCCAAGGGAACAAACAAGGACAATCTCTTTCCATCATACATTTACCCGATTTTACCGCCGGAGGTATTAATCACCAGCACGCCAAATCCTCTTTCGCGGCACCTGCATGAAAAGAGAAAGCAGCAAGTTTAACCTTGGCAACTTTTACCGGACAGTGTTGGATAACACAGACTCTTACCTGATCGCTTTCAGCTGCCACAAGACGACCTTCTTTTGGATCTAAGCTGCAACAGAAAACAAAGGAATTGGACAGAGTGATTACTCAGACATTGTGAACTCTTTAGAACTCTTCCAATATCTTCAAGCCAGTGAAGTAACAGGCCATCAACGCGCCCCTCCATTCCTCGCAGGATGGAGAGCTCATCATTCAAAACTATAAGGTGAGCTTTGTGAAAGGGAATATCGGAGGTGATAAGTGGGAACGCAGTGAGGTGCTAATACTCGAATCCACGGGTGGCTAATTCCCTTTCTCCGTCTTTAGGAGACTAATTCCATGGGTCAAGCAGGCGAAGCTAGGTGGGCCAGTCCAGTCAGTCATCTCTGCACTACGCATCACACTGGTGGAGACCGTGGGAGTCCAGTTCCGTCCGACACCCCTGTGGGAGCCAGGTGAGCGTAACAGTAGGTATTTCCCCAGTTGCCCAATCTTGAACATTGCCCACCTGTTTTCCAGAAGAACTTCCCACTGATAATACAAGGGAGCGACCAAGAAGGGCACCAGGGTTACAGCAGCTGGGTGGCGTCCCCGTGGATACCAGGTGAGCGTAACAGGCTCTTGCTCTTTCAGCTGGGAAGCTGCCTGCTGGCAAAGTCCTTCAAGAGTAGGACACTCTTTGACCTATCCTGAAGTCTGCCCTACAGGGGCCACCTTCTGCCAGTAAAGACTGCAGCTCAGGATGGTCTTTAGGATCCAGGACTCCAACAGGGGGAAGGTCTTCCAGCTTTGAGTCTTCAGCAGCTGATTCAACTTCTCCTGGCTGTTTCTAAATCTCAGCCTCAGCTGGTGGAGTAGTCAGAGGTGTGACTTTGGACTGTCCTCTCGGGGATGTCCTGGTTTGATGCACAGGAGTGCCATCTTTGTTTCCTGAGACCTTGGGTTTCCCCTTTTGTCTCCTTTTTCCTGGAAATAGAAGTTGGCATTTCCTGTGGACTGGGTTTTATAGGTTCTCCTGTAACAACTTCGAGAGTCATCTAGGGTGAGTTTATTTTATTTTATTTAGTTCTCTGGCCTTCCTCGTCTGCTCCGATTTCCTTTTACTGGGAGGCCCGAGGGTGCTTGATACAACTCCAAGAATTTTTAGTCATTCCCCAGCAGGACTCTCCCAGGAACCTCACTTTGTACATTGACAGGTATTCTTACAGTCATGTTGTAGCACTAGATGAGAGCTGGTCGTATTGGAACCATCTGGATAGGGCCTCCAGCAAGCTTAGTGGGACCTCTGGGTGCCTTAGCAACATCCTCAGGTTTGAAGTGTTCATCTACCACCGTGATGCTGACCCCGGTGCGTCTAATGGCAGGGTTCGCCTGACCTTTTACAAGTACACTGTCCTTGTAGTATTTTGTGTTATCTGGTATATAATTATACACATCTAAATTCTGCTGTTCCTACAGACACAGGGAAACTAAAGAAACCCTGGCAGAGACTCCAATGGGGTCTTCAGCCAATAGTTGAAAGTTTCCATTTGCCACATGTACTTCTCCCTCACGGATGAAGGCTAAGTAGGCAGTGTCGACCCCTGAAGGTTTACCCTTGCATCTGGGATCCCCTTTCACATGGTCAGTAGACCCACAAGCATAACATTTTCCAAATGTTTTGACATATGGGGCTTCTGCTGACCTCCCTCTGGTATGGCACCAGAGGTTTCACTAGACTGCCCTTGTTTCCTATGTGGCCCTTTTTCAGTTTGTGGCACTCTTTTGGATTGGAGGTTTTAGAATCATCTTTGCCATCTATCTATTGCTGCTTCCCCTCATCCTTTTATGAGTGGCCCTAGAATCCTTGTGAGTAGCCCTGTTGGCAACCCCCAAGTCAGCAGCCTTTGCTAGCTTCTTGGGATCAATCTCTTCAGAGTCAGCCAAATGCTGTCTCAGCTCTTGAGAGAAGTATCAAAAATAGATTCCAACAAAAACAGATTATTCCTTCAGAAGAGTTCTCTTTAGCCCTTAATCCAACCATCTACGTTTTTCAAACATTCACACACCCAGGTAGCCCAAGGGGTACCATCAGTCTTGAGGGTCCTAACCCTCTGTAGGTACTGGGAAGGAGTTTTCCCAAATCGAGTTATAAAAGCTAGCTTCACATTTTCATACTCCAATCTTTCTAGTTCCCCCCCCCCACCTCGATTACAGCATCAGTTGCAACTTGTGGGAGCCTAGACAAAAGCCAAGGAATCAACCGATTACCCTGTAAAACCCTGAATCCCATAGTTCTATTCAAAAGCACCCCACCAATCCAAAATATCAAGTTTCACCTCATACATACTTACAGCTTCCTTAGGCATGCGAGGTCTCTTAGGACAGGAAGACCTAGAAGACTCTGGGATAGCAACATTTTCAAGTGGCAATTTCTTCATTTCAAGAGCATGTTGTAATTCCATTTCCCTTATATGGAGATCATGATGTTTGGCTTCAGCTTGGATTTGTAATCTTTTGAACTCTAACTCAAGTCTCATCTTTTCAGGATAGACGCATTCTGGACTCCGTACTGTACCTGGAAGGATCCTTGTGGCTAAAGGTTGAGGCCTAAGGGCCTGTTGAGGTAATGAGGGACTCGCATCCTGAAACTCCTCCAACTCTTCTCACTTCAATAACAGTTATTCTGAGTCATTATCCTCATCATTTGCCAAATGTTTTGGTATAGTAGGTGTGACAGACCTACTACCCAGACTTTGATTTTCTAACAACCTTGCAATAAGTTAATTTTTCTTTAACACAGAGAGACCCGACTTTACATTTTTAGTTGCTCTACTGTCAAAATGATCAGGGCTTCGTGTCTGAAGCTATCCATATCTGGCATGTTACAATTGCTTTTCTAGTGGAGCTTAGCCTTGTGAAGTTTACTATTTGAACAAAGGTAAAGTAAACTCTAAAAGTAACAACTCTACAATATATATCCTTCACCGCCTGCCACCAGTGTTAGGCAAGGTTTGAATGCAGTACCCTCTGGGAACACTACAAACAACTATGACTACAGGTATGGGCAACCCAACCTTTAGTATAAGCTTGTACTACACAGTTTTGGTAGCATGTTCAGCAGCCAGGCTTATCTCAAGAGGGGCAATGCGAGTTGTAATGGAGTTACAAAGATTCACAGTTACAGGTTTTTAAATAAACACACTCAAGTTTTCTTGCATAAACAATTTATCAGTCATCTATAAAGCCTTCTTCAGATGGGAGCAATAGAATAGTAACACATACTTCAATACTGTACACTCCACGTTTCTGAATCAGAGAAGGCCCTTTTGGGATGGCCCACAGACAACCTACACCCACAGGTGACTTCAGTAACAAGGGTGCTGGGGACATTAATACCTTACTGTTGGCATTCAGAATACTCGCTGAAGAGACTTGTGAGTTGCAGAAGTTACAAGCACTTCGACAGATGTAAGTTCTTAGACTAGTTTTACAGTACCTTACTAAAGAAGAAAAAGATGCAGCTGAAGGCTCTGTTCCTGGGACTCAGTCCCGAGGACGTCAGGGGACTCCTGCACTATACTGGCACCGTCAAAGCTGACAACGGCAAACTTAACTTTCAGTGGCTGTTTCGCATTTCAGCCCCTTGCAGTGCAGAAAATAATAAGCCCGGTTCCTGGCTGTCAAGATGGACTTGCCTTACATCTGAGGTCCCGCACTCAACTGAGAAGGGGGGGGGGGGCCAGCCAGGCTTGGTCACTCCTACTTTGTGATCTTCCAAAAGATTTCAGCCAGCTTACAAGCAATGCACACAATCTGGTGTCCCTCTCCTGGCTCTACGGTTTGCTGCAGCACTCTGAGGAAATGCAACCAGCTCCGAGATGGGCGTCCAGAAGGCTTACTTGGGAGTTGATTGGTCCTACCAACTGAAAGGGAGAAGTCGTCCTTGCAGGGCTTCTCTGTCGATGCGAACTTGGCGATTCGGACCTGCAGCAGGGCTTCACCAGGCAAACAAACGGTCCAGGAGTCGCAGCAGCCATCCTCTTCAAGCTCTTATTCGGTTCCTTCGTCCAGTGGTCGACTCTGCCTTTTAAGCCGAGACTCCTTTTATTCAGTTCTCTCCCATTAATTCCAGCCTAGTTGCCACTCACCCAGCATGGTGGCTGTCCTTGCCGGACAGTCAGCCAATCACAGAATGCAATTGGGCCTCCTAGGAGACCAAGCACAGGGCACCTCCCTCACTTCCAGCCTACACCAGACACAGAAACGTGGAGGAAATGTTGGTGGCGCGAATCTCACGGATCTACAAAGCCCTGCGGAAGGGGGAGGCAAAGGGGGAATTGAAGTTTGAGACATGGGAGGCGGATATGGGCCATCAAATATCGGGGAAAGAATGGGCGCAGGTATGGGTGTTGGTCCGAAAGACCTCAAGGAATGCCCGTTTCCAGCTGGTCCAATTTAATATCTTACATAGGACGTATGTGACCCCAGTGGTGCTCCGGGCAATGAATAGAGGTGTCGGAAAAAATGTCCTACATGCGGTATGGCGCAGGCAGGGTTTTGGTATATGACATGGGAATGTGGTTTAATAAGGGAATGCTGGGATGAGGTCCAGAGGAGTGTATGGGTAACTGGGGACTGGATGGGAACGGAGCCCAGAAATTTGCTTATGGGGAAACTCCGAGGGGGGGGGGGGGGGGGGGGGGGGGGGAAGGCACGAAATAGAATGGGCCGATTTCTGCTTGTGTTGGCGAAGCGCCAAATGGCGATAGCGTGGAAGTGTCCAAAAGGACCAGCTATCGATGGCGGAAGGATGTGCGGAGATGGGGGTTGGTGGAACTAACAAGTTTACAGGGAGCAGACCCTGAATCGGAAGGGGAAGATGTAACAATTTCTTGGATTCAATTGTTAAGTGATCTGTCGAAGGGATAATGATCTACGGCCGCCGTAAAGCAGTATGGGTGGGGTTGAAAGGGTGGGAGGGGGTGGGGGGAGATGAACGGGGAAGACATGACTGGGAATTGGTAGCCGCCTCGTTCAATCCTTAAGCGGACCACAGACGAGGAAGGATTGGTTGCTGTGACTGATGGAGAATGGAAGCCGGGTGGATGGATCCGGACTTTGAAAAGGGGGGAGGGATTAGGAGGTCGGAGGGGCGATTGGGACATTGTTGGTGTCAATATTAAAGTTTAAATGTGTTGAGGAAGAGGTGCTGGGGGAAGGGTGAGTTGGAGTCTTGGGGTGTTATTAAAAATGCTGATAAAGAGTTTAAAAAAAACACAAAGGAGGCTCAGCGCCATTTTGAAAAACTTGGCTCCCGCAATTTAATGTTACCGGAGCTGCGAACACTTCGCAGTCAGGGGTAAATCATGGTAGTTCATTGTAAAACCACTGCCACCAGCTATTCTGAGAGGAAAGGGTAACATGTGAATGCTACATGAGTAACTAGACGAACAAATGACTTTCTTACCTGGTAACGTTCTTTCGATGGGATGTTCCGACGTATTCCACATCTGACAGTAATGTCCACAGCTGTGCGGCTTCAGAAAATTTTTCGGCGTCGATGTCGATACGCGGTCCCTCGAGGGCCTCCATCGAGAGCAGACGTCACCGGATGTTATACGTCGGACGCACGACGCCCATAGCCTCAGTTCTTTTCCCCAGAACACGTGGGACCAATCTACTGCCAGTATGACTACAGAAAGCCTTGCAGAATCGAAAGCTGCAATCGCATAAGAAATTTTGCAGAGGGGCAGGTTTGGAGGGTTTGATGTGGAATACGTTGGAGGAACGTTACCAGATAAGAAAGTAACCTGTTCTTCGAGGGGATTGTGTCCTCCGACGTATTCCACATCTCTGACAGACTTCCAAAGCAGTACCAACATATGGAGGTGGGAAAAGAATTTAGAAATTTAGAACACCTAATCAAATAGCAGAATAGAGGACCGCCTTACCAAAGGCCAAATCTTGCCCATGGATAGAGTCCAGGGAATAGTGCTTTACAAAAGTATGGACAGAGGCCCATGTGGCTGCTTCACAAATATTACGAATGGGAACACCCCTCTGCAGAGCAGTAGAAGCAGCCACACCCCCAGTAGAATGGGCCCGTAAACCTACCGGAGGGTCCTTACCCGCCAAACGGTAACATTCAGAGATTGTCAAAATGATCCATCTGGAGAAGGTCTGCTTGGTAACAGCTTGACCTAAACACCTACCAGCGTATCCTGCAAATAGCTGATCGTCCACTCTGACCAGGGACATCCGTGAGAGATAGAAGCTCCAAGCTCTCCTCGGATCCAACCTATGAGCCTCTCCTCTTCCTTACCAGGACGCGGAGGAGGATAGAATGCCGGAAGAATTTGCTTCTGGCTCAAATGAAATTCCGACACAACCTTCGGAAGAAAAGGACGAACCCTATGGACAACCCTGTCCTTATGGAACACCTTGAAAGGTGGCTTGGCGGACAGTGCCTGCAACTCACTCTGCGAGCGGAAGTAACCGCAACAAAAAATACAGTCTTAAGGACAAGAATGTAAGGGCTCAAACAGAGCTCCCATTAGGTATTATAGAACCAAGTTCAAATCCCATCCTGGCACCTGGAAAGGTGACGGTGCAACACATTAGTCCTTTTAAAAACTGAGAAATCAAAGGCATCTTAAAATAAGAACAATCAGACGAGCGCTTAAATATGGACAGCGCCGCCTGGTAACCCTTAATGGTACCCACTTGCAGGCCCTTGTGGGCTAAAGAAAGCAAAAAAGACAACCACAGGAAGTGAACATTTAAAAAAAATCCACATTCTGTGCCCTACATCAATCGCAGAACTTTTGCAAACAGCAACGGTACAGGGATTTTGTTGAGGGCCTTCTGGCCGAAAGCAACACCTCCATCATGTCAGAGAGGTCCCAATCCTTATGCCTCAACCTTTCCAGATACCAAGCATGAAGGCCGAGGGACTTTACTTCGGGACGGAGAACCCGACCCCCCTCCCATGAGAGCAGATCGTCTCGGTAGGGAAGACTGTGTGGAGGGCAGATGGACAGTTCTAGAAGGTCCGGGTACCACGCTCTCCATGCCGGAGCAATGAGGATCATTCGGGAACCGAACCTCCGAAACACTTGCAGAATGACGGGGACAGGAGCAAACGTGTACGGTAGTGGGAAGGACCACTCCAATACGAACGCGTCCCCCAAGGCTCCTCTTGGAGGAAATTCCCTCATGCAGGATCATCTAAACTTCCGGTTGACACTGGTGGCGAAGAGATCCACCTGTGGGGTCCCTCAAAGGCCGAAGATCTCCAAAAGAACTTCCTGAGCCAGCTCTCACTCGTGAGAGACCGTGCTCTGCCTGCTCAGAGCATCCGCTTCCGCGTTGGTCTCCAGCCAGATAAACTGCAAAGATCGAAATTTCCTGTTGGATGGCCCAGAACCAGAGCTGCATCGTGTCCCTGCACAGTGGGAGGGGCCCTGCCCTGCCTTTTTGTTGAGGTTTTGCATTGCCACTGTATGGTCCGTCATGATCAGGACATTTTTCCCCCGCACAGACGGCAGAAAAGCCTTCAGGGCTAGCCCGACAGCCCGCAGCTCTAACAGATTGATGTGGAGTCTTGACTCCAACTGAGAACAACAATCGCTGACTGTCAACTCGTTGGCACGAGCTCCCCATCCCCGTGAGGGATGCATCCGTCACGATAGTCACCTCCAGCCAGGGTAGCCAAAATGGTGCGCCCTTCATCAGATTGCCTTCGTCGGCCCACCACAGAAGATCCTGGGCAACCGAGCGGCACCTGAATGGGATCAAACATCCTGCCGGAGGACTGCAACCACTGCATCTTGAGAGCCCACTGCAGAGATCTCATCCGCAGCCTGGCCTCCGGCACCAATAGAATGCAGGATGCCATGACGCAAAGCAACCTCAAGAACTTGAACGCCGAGAGACTCTGGGCATGTTGAAACTTGTCCACCATCTGCAGAATGATGAGCCCTCACTTGGGGAGGCAAACACTGCCCCAGGGATGTGTCGAGAACTGGTTCGATGTACTGGAGCCGCTGGACAGGTGTCAAGTGAGACTTCTTTAAGTTTAGGGAGAAGCCCAGCTTGTAAAGGGAGTGGCAGGTAATGGACAGATTATCCAGGACCTGCTTGGGAGAGCGCGCCCTGATCAACCAATCGTCCAGGTAGGGGTAGACTTGAATCCCCCCTTTCCTGAGATACGCTGCCACCACCATTAGCTTGGTGAGGACTCTCGGGCGGAGGTCAATCCGAACGGCAGGACCCGAAACTGAAAATGCGAGTCGCCAACCGCGAACCTCAGGTACTTCCTGTGCTTGGGATGAATCGGCACATGAAAGTAAGCGCCCCTGAGGACGAGAGACGCCTACCAATCCTGAAGTTGAAGGGCCTGGAGGACTTGAGAAAGTAACCATCTTGAACTTGTCCTTCCTGAGGAGCTTGTTCAAACCACGCAAGTCCATGATGGGTCTCAATCCCAAGTCTTTTTTCGGGATAAAAAAATATGCGGAATACCATGCCTTGTTCCCCTCCGCTGCAGGCACCAGTTCTATGGCGCCTTTCTCCAGCAGGGATAGGATTTCCTGCGCAAGGAGCGGATCCGGACTCTTCAAAGATCTTCCCCAGGGGATTGTCTTGAGGCCTCTGCTGGAAAGGAAGATAGTAGCCGTGGGCTATGATCTCCAGAACCCACACATCTGAAGTAATGGCACGCCATTCTACCAGATGCTGTGCCAGCCTTCCCCCAACTGGCGAACCATGGGTCATTGCCTCATGACTGAGCTGAAGCGGCAGTGCCTGATGGCAAAGCGGCTACTGCCCGAGCGGCTTTGGCACATCGAGTACCTTGTTTTCCACCTCTAGTACTCCTACGTTGGCCCCTTTGGCTGGCAGCTCCTCTCAATCTACCAAAGGAAGAGTAGTATGGAAAGGAACCTCCCCTCCATTGCTGTCCCCTAGGATGAAAAGGCGGAGGTTGACTACTGCAGCGCTCAATGACTTTGCTACAGCTTTGGAGTTCTGCAACCTCTCAAGGCTCTCGTCAGCCCTGCTGCCAAAGAGATGGACACCATCAAAGGGCATGTTGAGAAGCCGAGACTGTACATCAGGAGCAGACCGACTTCCGCAACCACACAAACCTTCGCATCACGGTGCTCGCCGCCATGGGCCGGCAGACAGTCTGCCACGTCCAGACCGGACTGAATGGATTCCCACACGGCATCCTTGCCATCCTGAACGAGGGCAAGAAAACCATCCCGTTCCTCCCCTTCAGGAATATGTTCAGCCGCCAAAGGCACACAATTCCACAGAGTGTGAGTGAATCTTGCCAAGGCACAAACAGAGTTGGCTGCCTTCAAAGCCATACCCCCAGATGAAAACACTTTCTTTGCCCAACCGTCAAAGCGCTTGTCGTCCCTATCTGGAGGGATGGTAGGGTACGCAGCCTGCTTTGCTGGGACCGTAGCCACCGGCACCACCAAACTCTCTGGAGTGGGGTGCATAGACAAGTAGCAGGGGTCGCCGCTGGATGGTACTTTTTCGGTAGCGACTTATTCACTGCCCTGAGACTCTCCGGAGCAGTCCAAGCCACCGCCACCCTTCTTTGTAAGGCCGTATGAAATGGCAGCACTGCGTCAGTGGGTGGACCTTGGTCCAATATATCTGTCAGGTCATCCTGCAGAAAATCCACAGGTGGAGCAGACAACCCCAAGTACTCAGTCACCCTCGACATGAGACGCCTGTACGAGGACTCAGCATGTGTACCAGGCTCAGGCCTGCCAAACTCAACCTCCGGAGAGGTATCCAGACCACTAGCGTCATGTAAGGACTGACGCAGGTCTTCCATCTGGCTGTGACCAGACAATAGGTGGAACCTCAGGAGGTACAAACCCCTCATCGGACCCTTCTTCCACCGATGAAATGTAATCGAAAGGCTGGAATAAATCCCTGGACGAGGGAACAGAAAAAGGCTCAAACACAGGCCTCACTGATTTTCTAAGGGCCTTCCTTGGAGGTTCCACCGTCCTCTGGGGCACCTCTCGCAAATTCTCCTCAAAAACTAGAAGAGGCAGAGGAATGGCGGGACCCACTCTGAGAACGAGACCCCCTGGACTTACTCTGAAGCAGAGAGTTGCCCCTCGAATTGTCGGTCGAAAGCCCAGCGGATTGCGATTTACGGGGTTTGGAAACCCTACCTACAGACAACTTCTTCTGTTCCTGCAATGCCTTAGACGTCAAGGACTGGCATTCATCGCAGTCGTCTGTGGCGTGGCTCTCGCCGAGGCACCAGAGGCAGACGTTGTACGGGTCCGTCAGGGACATTTTGGAACCGCAGTCCTGACACTTCTTGAAGCCCGACCTCGGGTAGATGAAGAAATATTCGCAATATATCCATGTTAGAAGAACCGATTCAACAGGAGAAGAACCGAGGCATGTGAGATTCTGAAGCGAACACGTTCGCGGAAAAAACAGAACTGAGGTTACAGGCGTCGTGCGTCCTACATATAACATCCGATGAAGTCAGCTCTCGACGGAGGCTCTCTTAGGACAGCGTATCAACGTTATCGACATAGGACACCAAAGCCGAAATTTTTTCTGAAGCAGCACAGCTGTGGACATTACTGACAGATGTGGAATACGTTGGAGGACACAATTCCCTTGAAATAGGGGATACTAAGTAACTCCTCCAGCACTATGGTGAAATAGGGTATGCTGGGTCTAGAATTTTACAGGGCTAAGTGAAGTCAATTTCACTCCACTGTTCTGGGAAATAGTAGTTTATACCAGAGAAGGTCTTTAAACCTTGGGAAATCTGAAAGACTTCCCTGCGTCACTGCACTGACCGTTCAGTGGGACACAATTGTAAAAGATGATGCCTATGGAGTTGGTTAGACTACATAACCAAAAAGAAACAAGTAAAATTCACACAAAAAATATGAGGGGTCTCTCCAGGTAAAAAAAAAAATCAAGCACTCAAAATCCAGCAAAGTTGCTGGGGGTCTCTAGGTAGAGGGAGTTGGCACATTTTTGTGAATTCTCCCCAATAATACCAATAGGTGGGTTACCCATTACCAAGAGGACAAGGGTGTCGTCTCCCACAGGGTTACTATGTACCATCTAGCCTAACACTTTGTGCAAGACTTACCATCTAAGAAGGGCCTCTGCACCATAGAGTTTGCTCCAATTGACTTTGGCTGTCCTGGCTCCCTGCATACTCTTATTCAATTTGACTGATTCTTACTGTCCCTCATAGACGATACACTGTTTAACTAGGTTTTTAACTAAAATTGCTGGGAAAGGTTTTTATCTAACCATCACTGGAAGATTTAAAGTGTTCACATGATCTGAGAACCTGTTGAAACCTTTTTCCTTCTGTTAACCTTTCCCTTCTACCAACCTCAGACTTTACAAAGTGTACTAGTGAGATATAAACGCAATTACTGTCCTAATTAGTGAAGTCACTTCAGGCTGTAGAAAGTGTTTAAGAAGCATCGCTAAGGAGCATCTACTAGCTTTGTGTCCATTTTGAACCAGTATTTTAAAATGTATTTGATTGCTACCTATATTGCCCCTTTTTAAAGAATGCTTATTTAAAAACTACTGTTAAATATGTATAGCATAAACCTTGAGTGTAAGTGTTACTTGGCTACTTGTATTGGTGGATTTCTTTGCTACAGCTCACATTTACCCCCTCTTGAGATATGTCTGGCTGCTCAGACACTACTAACTTGTGTAGTACAGACCTATATCAATAGGTGGGTTACCCAATACCAAGAGGACAAGGGTTATGCACTCTACCCCAGTGTTACTACATCAATTCTTTCCCAACCCGGCACTCGACACGTGAGGGATTTTGGGTACACTGCACGTCACGTTAGGGATAGTGTTATAGTCACGCCCATGTCGAAGTCCCTTTTGATCGTAGAAACAAAGATGCAATACTCCACGATTTCCACTAGATGTCGGACTATGCACAGCATGTGATTCTAAGCAGATCCACAAGCATCTACAACCGTCTCTCCCTCCGAAGATAAACCTGGCTGCTCTGTCATTGCTACCATCATCTCAGGTAGTACAGCCTTATACTAAGAGTTGGAGTTTCTGTATTGCCCACGGTATAGTTTTATAAAGCCTGTGGGTGGACTTTTGTTACGGAGAATTCTCAGAAATATGCAAATTCCCTCCACCTTAGAGACCCCCAGCAACTTTGCTGGATTTTGAGGACTTTATTTTTTGTACCCAAAGAGAACGAGACCCTTTTTTCCCTACTCGGGTATTTTAATGCGATTTGAGCTTCGTGTTTTTTTTGGTTATGGAGCCTGACAAACTCCATAGGCATCATCTTTCACATTATGCCACACAGCACCTTCAGGGAAGTCTGATTTCCCAAAGGTTTAAATACCTTCTCTGAGATAAACTACTGTGTCCCAGAGCAGTAAAGTGAAACCGACTTCCCTTACATTGTAACTTTCTAGACCCAGCACACACCATTTTACAATAAGGTGCTGGAGGGGTTACCTAGTATCCCCTTTGTCTAGCTTTTCATGTAACATCTATATGTTACCCTTTCCTCATTTAATGGCTGGTGGCAGTGGTTTGATTTTAACTACCGTGGTGTGAATTTACTGCGGGGTGCATTCGCTGCTACAGTAAAGCACCCAAGGGTGCCATTTTTGTCAAATTAGCATAGTCTTTTTTCACCATTTCTTTGTGGAATGGTGCTTCTTGAGATTTACTCTGCGTGCCAAATCAGGGTTGGTCCCTTTGTTTGCTTTGCCTTTGGCGGGATTCATGAGTGAAGACAGTCTCTGGCTCCAGGATGTCTGGGGTGGGCAGGAAGTGAGGGAGGTGCCTGAAACTCCCTGTGCTTCGTCTCCTAGGAGACCCAAAGGCACTTTGTAGTGATTGGCCGGCTGACTGTCCAGCAAGGACAGCCACCCTGCTGGGTGACTGACAGCTAGGCTGGAATGAATGGGAGAGAACTGAATACAAGGCGAGGTTTTTGGCTTGGAAGGCAGAGTCAACCACTGGACGAAAGAACCAAAGAAGAAATTCAAGAGGACGCCTGCTTCAACTCCTGGACCGTTGGTTTGCCCGGTGAAGCCCTGCAACTCCAGATTTGTATCAACAGAGAGGCCCCTGCAAGGATTACTTCTCCCCTTGAGTTGGTGGTACCAATTAACTCCAAAGTAAGACATCTGGACATTCTCTCGGAGCTGGTTGCTTTTTCACAGAGTTGCTGCTGGAAACCGAATAGCCAGGGAGAGGAACACCAGATTGTGTGCGTTGCTTTTAAGCTGGCCAAGAGCTCCGGTAAGATCCTCCGGACTCCCAGGAGCAGGACTGACCGAGCCCGAGCCCCCGCAACAGAGTGCGGGACCCAGGAAGCAAGGAAAGTCCATCACGACAGCCAGGAACCGCAGTGTTGCTATTTGTGGTAGTTGCGAGAAGCTGAAACACCTAAGTGCCACTTGTTAGAAAGATTGCTGGTTGCGAGCGGTGACCGTCACATTGCAGTGCAGGAGTCCCCACAAGTCCTCCCTCTTGTCCCCATGACTGAGGCCCAGGAACAGCGAAATCTGCACAGCTGCTCAGAAACAGAAGTCATCTGCTGCACTTTTTCTTCAATACAAAAGGTACTATAAAAGTCTGAGGGAACTTACCTCTTGCTGTAGAGTTGCTTGCATCTTCTACTACTCACAAGACTAACGGCTTGTGGCCCTATATTGATTCTTCTTTTCTTCAAAGACTTCTAAAACATTGTGCAAAGACTTTACTTACCTGAAAGAAGTGCTTCACCCCATATAAGACTTTTGCCCATTGACCGATATACTGAGTGACTCGGATTTGGGGATTCCAAAAGTATTTGCTGCTTAAGAATATTTGTGGTCTCTTGTTCTAATAACCTTTTCCTTTGACCAAGTTCTAAAAGGTATTCTAAATGCAAACAGTAAGATGTTAATGTTCCCAGCACCCTAGCTACTGAAGTCACCTGTGGGTGTAGATTGCGTCTATGGATCCCAAAAGGGTCTTTACTGATTTAGAAACTAAGTGTACAGTTTTGAAGTGCATTTGTGTTATTTTGCTCCCTTCTGAAGGCTTACTCTGACTGATAAATTAATAATTGCTTATTCAAGAAACCGTGTGTGTAAATGTTTATTTGAATACTTGTCATGTGAATCTCTAACTCCCCTACAGCTCACATTGACCCCTCTTGAGATGAGCCTGGCTGCTCAACACTACCAAAACGGTGTAGTACAAGCTTATACCAAAGGCTGGGTTTCCTATACCTGTAGTCAGTTGTTTGTAGTGTTTCCAGAAGGTACAGCATACAATCCTGGCTATCGCAGTGGCTTCTTTTTACTACATTTTGTAAAATGCATCTGCAGGCTGGTTTCTCAGCTGCAGTATGTCATGACTGCCAGTGTTTGTGTGCTCTCGAGTATGAATGCTTTCCAACTCAAACAGCACTTTACATGAAGACCAGCTGCCAGACCGTTCTTATTTGTGTTATAGATCCAAAGGGATGTTTCCATGGAGACAGCGTTAGCGCTGGGAAGCCGCTCCCAATGTCCAGCTTCGTTTCCCGATTCTACAACTAAGGCTGCTTTTGTACCCTATTTAGGGGGATCGGCTGCCTCTTGGGCTAATCCACTACTAGAGAGAGTCCTCTGGTGTATGATTGCGATGCCCTCCTTACTGCTATAAGCAGTTTTTGACATTAAATATGCCACGCAGGCAACAGACCTGAACTCCTCAATCTGCATCAAGGTACACAGTCCTTTTTGACTTAATTACAAAGTTCAACCAATTGGCTGCTGAGATGGACTGGCCCGAGGGTAAGAAATCTGCGGTCTGTTTTCAAGGGCCTTTCTGAGCAATTGAAGGACACGCTGTCCACGGTTCTAGCGGTTCCCACGGTTTTCGTTGAATTAGTGGATCTGGTCTTACAGATTGATGCTCGTAGGACCACTAGGAAGGGTGAAAAGAAAACTACCAGTGTCGCTTTCCATGCTGTATTCTCTGGTTCCCGCTACCCCAGAAGCAGAACCCATGCAAACTGGTGCAGTCAAAGGTAGTTTGTCATCAGTCGAAAGAGAATCAAAGGAAGAACAAACTATGTATTGTGGTTCTGTGGAACATCTGTTGAATGCCCCAAAAAAACCACCAAAAAGCAGGGAAACACCAGAACCCGGCAGTAGCTGGGAGTCAGAACACAAACCCGGCAAGGGGACTCCTTGTATCCTCTTTCACCCATAGTGGTGCCGGTTACCTTGTACTTTGCTTCTACAACTAAGCAGGCCAAAGCAGACTTAGACTCAGGGGCAACAACGAATTACATGGAACAATATGCCACTTACTAGGGATTCCCTTACAGACTCAGGACAGTCCCGAGACAGTGAACGCTGTGGACAGTACAGCTCTGGCATCTGTCATGGTTACAGAGGAAACCATTCCATTACGCATGGTCAACCAAGATGGGCACACAGACGAGATGGTCTTTGATATCATTGCCGCAACACAGTATAAGTTAATCTTGGGGTTAGCATGGTTAACTGTACATAACTCCCATAGTTGACAGGGTGAATCGGGATTTACAGTTTTTCATATTGCAAAGATCACGGTTTCCATGATCAGGGGGTCACCCGCAAGTCGCATTGTCTAGCATTGACAAGTCTTGCGCCTGTTGTCGGTTCAGTATCAAGCAAGGAGGCCCTGGTACCTCCCGAGTACGCTGCTTTGCAGATGTGTTTGACAAGGGAATGGCTAAACAGCTACCTCTGCACAGATCCCATCACTGTCCCATCAAGCTGGTTCCGGGTGCTAAGATTTCTACCGCTGCGTATATTCCTTAACACAAAAGGAGGACCTGGTTCTGAAACAGTACATTTACAAAGCATTACAGAGTGGTTTCATCCGCCTGTCTAGGTCACCTGCAGCCTCTCCCTTGTTCTTTGTTCCCAAGAAGGAAGTGGCCATGCGTCCCTGTATCAATTACAGGGCTTTGAACGCCATCACAGTGAAGAATCAATATGCTTTACCATGAATATCCATCCTCTTGGATCAGTTGGGTTCTTCAGCTGTGTTCATTAAGTTGGACCTTCGCAGAGCCTACAATCTAGTCCGGATCCGTCAAGGTGACAATGGAAAACTGAATTTAAGACACGGTATGGCCTATTTGAATATCTGGTGATGCCATTCGGCTGATGTCATGCATTCAGCCTATGTAATGCCCCTGCAACTTTTCAGTTCTTTATGAACTACATCTTCAGTGACATCTCAGACAAATACATCATTTATTTGGATGACATTGGTCTATTCCCCTTCATATCAGCAACATGTTCATGTCTCAATGGTACTTCAACAGTTGTAGGACCATCATCGGTTTGTCAAGGCAGAGAAATGTGTTTAATACACAAGAAGTCAAATTCCTGGGATATGACATCACGAACCATGGGGTGCGAATGAACCGCTCTAAAGTAAAAGCTATTCTGGAATGTCCCACGCCACCTTCACTTAAAGCATTAGTCATTTTTAGGCTTTATACATTATCAGCGCTTCATACGCGCCTTTTTACGGCTGTGGTAGCTCCACTCACAGTATTGACCAGAACTAAAACCCCTTTGTTAGAACCACGCTGCACAATCAGCTTTTGCTTTTGTAAACGAGGCCTTCACTACTGCACCAATATTACAACACCCTAATCCCGATTTGCCATTTCTGGTTGAGGCTGATGCCTCCAGTATCGCAGTTGGTGCTATACTCTATAAAGAATGCACCAAGATGGTGCATTCAGTGGCATATTTCTCACGGAATTTCACACCCTAGGAGAGGAACTATACAGTCACTAACAGGGAGTTACTCACTTTCAAGGATGCTTTCATGGAATGGCACCATCTGTTGGGAGCTTTACATCCAGTGGTCGTATATTCGGATCATTGCAACTTCCATTGCAACTTCCAGGTGTTCAAAACCATAAAGTGTTTGACGGCACGCCAAGCTAGATGGCATGCTTTTTTTGCGCAGTTCAACTTCCGTATTACCTACAGGCCTGCTCGTCATGTTGCCAAGGCAGATGCTCTGTCACGTTTGGACTCAGGTACTCCTTTGGACACACCAGGTCAAATCAACGTCCTATCTGATCATGTAATCTGCAGCTGTACCCACATTGAAAAAAGAACTGCAAGACTGGGTAGCTCAGTGTCCAAAAGAAATACAAGAGTATAAGCTGGACGTCCTCAATGGCCTTCCGTCCATACAAGGCGTGTTTTTGCCTATGGATCAAAGTAGTCTTCAGGCATTGGAGTGGGGTCATGATTCCGTGGTTGCTGCACACCCAGGTCAGAAGAAAACCTTCGAGTTACTTCAGATTGTGTTGGTGGCCTTCCATGTCTTGTGACGTAATAAATTATGTAGCATCTTGTTCTGTTTGTGTACAATGCAAAGCCACTCCCGGGAAAACTGTGGGACTTCCGCATCTGCTCCCATTGCCCCACAAACCATGGCACATGGTATCTATCGATTTTGTTGTAGAATTGCCTTTTGACCATGACTACGAATCTCAGTGATCGGTTATTTCACTAAGATGGCTTTGTTTGTTCCATGTGCCAGGCTACCCAAAGCTCCTATGCTTGCGGATCGGTTTATGAGGCAGGTTTTCCTGTTTTTCGGACTACCCTCCATCATTACCGATAAGGGGGGATGGGGTCGCAGTTCATGTCACATTCTGGAGGGCATCGAGTTCAGCTTTTCTCAGACAGGCTCTCCAGTGCATATCATCCACAGACTGACAGTCAGACCGAACACCAACAGAACAATGGAACAAAATCTTTGTCGTCTGTTTGCAACATCAAGCAACATCGCTGTCCGTACTGTCAGCAGAGTTTGCTTATAACAACTCCTTGCATTCTGCCATTAGGACTTCGCCATTTTATGCACTGTATGGTCAGCATCCACGATCCATTCCTCTGGACCCACAGTTGTCCGTCAACCCAGCAGCAGGGGCTTGTGCCAGAGATTTGCTTTCCTTACATACCAGGAGCAAAGCCTGGTTAATGTGGGCACTGGAACAAGCTAAGCGATATGTGAATTCTCACAGAGCCAAGGCTGCAGCAAATCAAGTGGGTATGAAGGTTTGGTTGTCCACCAAGAACTTCAGAATGCCGGGCAAGAGAACCCTTCTGCCTAAATTCATGGGACCATCGCCAAGATAGTTAATCCAGTGGCAGTATGTCTAGTGCTTCCAAGCTGGTGGCGTGTCCATCCAGTGTTCCATGTTTCACTGATCACTTGTGTACGAGCGTGATATAAATAACATATCAATCAAGCCTTGTGGTGCTTCTACGCGATTACCTGTCTGTTCAATCTGAGGTTCGGATGAATGAGGTCAAAGCTAACTTGGATAAGCGTTTATGGTCCGGTATGCCATACTACCTGATCGATTGGAAAGGTTATCGAACTTGGGAGCCTTTGTCGAGTATTCATGCTCCGGCTTTACTTTGCCGCTTGTTAGGCAAAGTTTGTTTGCAACACCCTCTGGGACCACTACACACAACTAGGACTACAGGTGTAAGTAAAACCATCCTTTGGTATAAGTCTGTACCACACAGTTTTTGGTAGCGAGCTGAGCAGCCAGGCTCATCACAAGAGGGAATGTGAGCTTGTAATGCTGTTAGAGGTCTATAATTACAAGTATTCAAATAGACACACAAGGTTTCTTGGTAAAACACTTATTCATTTGTTACAGTTAGAAAACATTCACTAAAAGGAGGAAATCAATATCACACAAAAACTATCCTACAATACTTCACACTAACCGGTTCTGAAACATTTAAGCAACTTTGAAGGAGGAGCAAAATGGCATTCAGAGCATTTGAAGTAGAAGCAAAAAGGCATAAGTAAATAAAACTAAGAGTTACTTTAAAACGGTGCAAATAGTTTGAGTTCACCAGAGGAGTTTGTCCTTTGCAATAGGTAGGCCAAAGTCAATGGGCTAGAGTCTTGTATAGGTAGACTCTGGTAGATAAACGGAAATGTCTTTGCCACTGTTCTCAGGAGTAGTTCTCAAGAGAGATCTATGTAGGGTCACAAGCTGACTAGGCCTGCAAGTTGCCAAAGTTTCACGTACTTTCGCAGTGAGAGGTAAGTTTTCTTGGTCAGGTTTTCACAGTACTTTATTTTGAAGAAAAAGATGCAGCTGAAGACTTCTGTTCCTGGCAGTTCGTGCAAATCTCGCTGTTCCCGAGCCTCAGTTGTCGGAACAAGAGAGAGGATGTTAGGGGGCTCCTGCACTGCACGGGCACAAAGCTGGCTAACTGGCAATTCTTCGATTACGATAGCTGTCTTCACGCAAACAAACTGATGATCCTTCTCCCGGGCTATTCTGTTTCCTGCAGCACTCTGAGGAAAATACAACCAGCTCCGAAAATGGTATCCAGGTGACTTAAGAGTTGATTGGTTCCACCAACTCAAAAGGGAGAAGTCGTCCTTGAAGGGCTTCTCTGTCGAGATGAGCTTGGCGATTCGGACCTGCAGCAGGGCTTCACCGGGCAAACCAACGGTCCAGGAGTTGCAGCAGCCGTCCTCTTTCAGCTTGTCTTTGGTTCTTTTGTTCCAGTGGTCGACTCTGCCTTCCAAGCCAAGAGACTGAACTTTTAAAACAGTTTTCTCCCATTCGTTCCAGCCTAGCGACCACTCGCCCAGCAGGGTGGCTGTCCTTGCCAGACAGCCAGCCAATCACGCCAGATACATTTGGGTCTCCTAGGAGACTAAGCACAGAGTTTCGGGCGCCTCCCTCACTTCCTGCCCACCCGACACACTAGGGCGCCAGAGGCGGTCTTCAATCCTGAAGCCCAGCAAAGGACCAAAGGGACCAAACCTAGGCTGGCGTTCAGAGAAATTGAAGGCCCTTTCCAAAAAGAAACGTCGAAAAAAAAGACTGGGACCTGTTTTTACAAAGGGGGGCTCAGACACCATCTTGAAAAAACATGGCTCCTGCAATTTAACCCTACCGTTGCGCGCGGTCAGGAAAAATCATGGAAGTTCATTGTAAAACCACTGTCACCAGCCATTACGATTGGAATGGGTAGCATTTGACTGCTACATGAGTATTTAGACACAGGGGATACTAGGTAACCCTTCAAGCACTATGGGAAGATAGTGTGTGCTGGGTCTACGAATTTAAAGAGACTAGTAATGTCAATATAACTTTACTTACTCCGGGAAACAGTTTATCCCAGATAAGGTGTTTAAACCTTGGGACAACCTAAAAAGGCTTCCCTGTGTCACTGCACTGAGGATGCTGCAACATGAAAAGATGAAGCCTATGGAGTTATCTAAAACCCTATAATCAAAGAACACAAGAGTAAAATACACATCAAAATGATTGAGAGTGGGGAAAAAAGTATCCCTCCAAGTAAAAAATCAAGTCCTCAAAATCCAGCAAAGTTTTTGGGGGTCTCTAAGGTGAAGGGAATTCGCACTTTGAGAATTCTCCCTAACACCACTTTCATGCATCTACGGGGTGGGGCCTTTGGGGGGTGGTACAGTCATGCCTGCCAGTGCTTCTGTACGCTCTCCTGCCAGGAGTATTAATGCTCTACAACTCAAACAGCACTTTGCATGTAGAACGGCTGCCAGACGGTTCCATTTGTGTTATAGACTCTCTGGGAGGTTCCCATGGAGACTGTTTGCGCTGGGAAGCCACTCCCAACTGGTTTTGTTTCCAGGACTCGCACGTTACGTGGTTTCTGATCACATGCCCTGTGGGGCGTGGCTGTCCCCACTTAAGCACCGCAGTCAATCAACCAAATGCTTCTGATTAGAGTGATTTCATGTTTGAAGCTTCGGTGTTCCACACCAAACTTGCAACATTTCCTTAGTTGCTCCAGCCCCTTATCCGGCATTAGAACTCAGTTTTCCAGCAAAGGCTTCCTTCCCTTAGCGACCATTAGCGTGTTCTGAAACCAAGTGTCTCTCAGCGCATTCCACGTCTGGGAGTTTCCTGCATCAGTTAAGTCTTCAGCTGCAGCTCAGAACACGCGTTTAATCAGTGATCTTCAGTTCAACAAGAACTTCACTCACCTGGTTTCTGTGGCGGACTGCAACCTGTCCGTTTCATCGCTGTACACTGCTGCAGCCAAAAACATTAAGGGAATTTCACCCGTACCATCCAGCTGTAGCTCACAACCTCAGCTACTGTCCATGCTACGTGGCAACAACATCTGCTGTTCCTGCATCCCAGCTAGTGAATACAGTACAGATTTCTTTGTGTAGTGCGTGTAACTCACCTTTTGCAGTATGACATGCATTACTCACTGTAATAGCATTTCTGATGATTGTATCTGCTTAGATTCACATGCTGTGCATATGGTCCGACATCCAGTGGTAACAGCAGAGTATTGCATCTTGTCCTTCAGGGACCGAAAGGGGACGTCGGCATAGGCGTGTCCATAACACTATCCCTATCGTGACGTGTAGTGTACCCAAAATCCCTCACGCGCCGAGGTCCCTCCTATTGTATTTTTTCCTCCATGAGGGAGCCCAAGGCTATAATGAGTACATAAAGAGAGAAAGTACTAAGACGTTGATGTTCCTTCCACCCCGAGCGGGGAGGTAGGGAGGGCGCATGTGAATCTAAGCAGATACAATCAGCAGAAATGCTATTACGGTGAGTAATGCATGTCTTCTGATGCTTGTTAATCTGCTTAGAATCACATGCTGTGCATAGACTAGAGAGCAGTACCCAGAGTTGGAGGTGGGTTGTGAGAAGGAACAGTAGAGAAAAGGTGGCTTAGTACTGCTTGTCCCACCTGAGAATCAGACCTAGGATGAGTGTCTAGGCAATAGTGTTTTATAAAGGTGTGTACAGAACTACAGGTTGCCGCTTTGCAAATGGACTCGAGGGGAACATTTGCAATGAATGCTATGGATGCCCCAGTGCCTCGAGTAGAATGTGCTCTAGGCTTGAAGGGCAGTTCTCTCTTAGCAAGAGTAACAGTGTGATGCATTTGACAATCCACCTTGAGATAGCTGACAGACAGGATCCCCTTCTCTACCAGCTGCCACTGAAACGAAGAACTGTTTAGTCTTCCTCAGTGGTTTTGTTCTTTCCAGGTAGAACATGACTGCCCTGCGCACATCCAGTGTCTGTAGGCTTCTTTCGGCCATATTAGTAGGGTTCTGGAAGAAAGTGGGTAGTTCGATTGGTTGACATGGAACTTTGAGATGAATTTAGGCGCAACTCTATGAGGTGTGCGCAGAAGGGAATAGTTTCTTACCTGTAACTCCATTTCTCCAGCATTGGTATCTTTCATGGATTCACATGCTTAGAATATTCCCCGTCGTCAGACTGGGACCCCTCGGTACACATATATAGCCTTTTCCTATAGGAAAACCTCCGACACTTTTGTGTCCTATCTATGTCCTTTTAGGACCCGCCTACGCATGCTCTGTAGGCCGTCCCAGTATAAGAGGCCCGCCCCCGCGGCTCCCCTTCAGATTTCGGCCCCTCCAAAGTAGGAAGGGTTAAACTTATCAAATACATTGCATTCCGGGGAGGTTGGCGGGCGCATGTGAATCCATGAAAGATACCAATGCTGGAGAAATGGAGTTACAGGTAAGAAACTATTCCCTTCTCCAGCATTGGATCTTTCATGGATTCACATGCTTAGAATAGATTGTATAGCAGTAACACCTGAGACGGCAGTGAGAATGTAATGTAATATACCCTCACCATACTACACAATGCATATGTACAGTAGGAATAAGTTAACTCATATAACCTTACCCACATAAAGTATACTGTCATCAAAAAGGTAGAAAACAGATTCTCCACAGAGTGGAGCTTACCTTACTGAAACAGATGGCTCAGGACAGCTCTTCCCATCTGCACCTCGTCCGCATGCTGCGTGGCAAGGCAGTAGTGGCGGGTAAATGTGTGGGGCACTGACCATGCCGCAGCCTGGCATATGTCCGTCAGCGGAATTCCTGCCCATAATGCTGCTGAGGAGGACGTTGATCTTGTAGAATGGGCTCTAGGATGTCCTTGCAGTGGCCTTCCGGCCTTGGAGTGACAAAACGCAATCGTCGATGAGACCCATCGATCCAATCCCTGTTTAGAGATTGCTTTTCCTCTCGTCGACGGACCATATGCGATGAACAGTTGTCGAGTAGACCTGAGTTCCTCTGTACGATGTAGGCAAAATTTCAGAGCCCTCTTAACGTCCAGGGTATGAAGAGCTTTTTCTGCTGTCGATGATGGTGTCGCAAAGAAAGTAGGGAGAGCAATGGACGAGTGTTTGTGATACACTGTCGGAACTTTTGGGACGAACGTCGGATTAGTTGCAAGGACCACTTTGTCCTTAAAGAATCTTAAGTATGGCGGATCTACGACCAGCGCTTGCAGTTCCGAGATTCTCCTAGCTGATGTGATAGCAATCAAGAATGCCAACTTTCACGATATGAATTTTATGTCGGACGTGGCCATAGGCTCAAAAGGCGGTTTCATTAAGCCTGCCAACACTGTGTTGAGACTCCAAGTTGGAGGGAAACGTTTTACCGGGGAAAAATTCGAAATAAACCCCTCATGAAGTGTTTCACAAGTCTGTCGCTAAATAGAGATGACTGCCTCTTCCTCGTGAACTTCGAGATGGCCGCCAGGTGCACCTTTATCGATGTGAAGGATACAGCCCTCTCCGCCAAGAGGAGCAGGTAAGGTAGCACTTGTTCCGGCGTCACCAACAACGGTTTTAGGCCTTGTTGTCCTCGACACCATTCACAGAACCTCTGCCACTTATAGGTGTAAGATTTGTTTGTAGAAGGGGCTCGAGCCGCCTGCAGAATTTTTTGACAATCCTCCGAAACGTCTAAAGCACCAAACTCCGAAAAGTCAGGAGCCAGGCTGTAAGGTTGAGACTATCCGGGTCGTGATGCCACACCGTGCCTTTGTCCCGGGATAGTAGGTTCGGGACTCTCGGAAACGCTATAGGATGTTCCAGCGACAGGTGAAACAGGTCAGAGAACCACGGTTGCCTCGGCCAGTATGGTGCCACTAGAATTACCCGGCAATTGTATCTGCGTATCCACTGTATAGTCCTCCGTATGAGGGGGAACGGGGGAAAAGCATAAAGGAACATGTCCGTCCATGGGAAGGAGAATGCCTCCCCCATGGAACCCTCTTGAGGCCATCTGCTTGCGAATCGCTCCCATTTCTTGTTGTCTTTGGTCGCGAAGGCGTCCAGAAGGGGGTGACCCCATTTCTCGAACACTTTTGAACTGTGTCCATTTCCCACTCGTGTATCTGGGCAATGCTTCTGCTGAGGGAGTCTGCTTGCGAGTTCCTCACTCCCGGGAGGTGGTGAGCCACGATGGAAATTTCGTGCTTTAATGCCCAATGCAATTTTTTCTGGGCCTCTATGGAAAGAGTTCTTGATCGCGTCCCTCCTTGTTTCCTCAGATAAAACATGGCCGTTGTATTGTCGGGCAGTACTCATACTCGCGATCTCTTGATATGTGGTAGGAATGCTTTCAAGGCCCATCGTACTGCTTTGAGCTCCAACACGTTTATGTGTAGGAGTGACTCAGTGGAGACCAGCGACCTTGCGTTTGGAGAGCACCCATGTGAGCTCCCCATCCGGTTAGGGACGCATCCGTGACTATGGTTAGCTGAAACTCCGGTTCCTGTAGGGCTACACCGTTGTTCACATTGTGGAAACTCTGCCACCACTGAAGGGTCCGAAACAGCTTGTCGTCATCGATGGTTATCTTGTCTGACCACGATCCTTGTGCATGCGTCCATCGGTCCGCAAGGAATTCCTGGCCTGGCCTCATGAATAGGCGACAGTTTGCCACCAGATGGATGCAGGATGCCATGGCCCCTAGGACCGAAATGTATTTTCTCACTGAGAGCCTGGTGTTTCGACGTAGTCGGCTCGCCAGCTGATTGAGTCTTGAGGTTCTGTCGAGAGAAGGTCTCACTAGCCCTAACTGGGTCTCGAACTGTGCCCCCAGGAATACCAGCGCTCTCGATGGCCGCAGAGAGGATTTTTCGAAGTTTATGGCGAATCCCAGCTGTTGTAGAAGCTGCATGGTGGCTTGTGAACTTGCGTTGGTCGACGCTGGGGAGGATCCCCTTACCAGCCAGTCGTCGAGGTATGGGTATACATGGTGGCCTTGCTTCCTTAGCCAGGCCGCTACTGGAGCCAGGCATTTCGTGAACGTTCTAGGGGAGGTCTTGAGCTCAAAGGGAAGAACCGTGAACTGGTAGTGAGTCCGCCCTATTACAAATCTCAGGAATTTCCTGTGTTTCCGACACATTGGAATATGGAAGTACGCGTCCTGTAAATCCAGGGACGCTAGAAAATCCCCATCTTGAACGGCGCGGATCACTTCCTGCAGAGTGAGCATTTTGAATTTTAGGCTCTTTAAAGACTTGAGATCGCGTAAGTCTAAAATGGGACGCCATTTGCCGTTCGGCTTTTTTACGACAAAGTATCTTGAGTAGACTCCTTGACCTCTCTGTGATGTTGGAACTAATTCTATCACGCCCTTTGCTAACATGAGTGTTACCTCTTGTTGCAGTATCCTCAGATGGGAATGAGCGGTGAACGCAGGTGGAATGTGCGGACGGCTGTGTTTGAATTGTAGAGAGTGTCCGTTTCTTATAGTGTCCAGCACCCATTGATCCGTCGTTATTCGTTCCCATTTGTCGACATATGCTGACACTCTTTCCCCCCAGAACGGTGTGTTGTATGTCACTGCTGATCTTTATTTTGCTCGTCTCTCGACGACGACGGATAGGATGGACTTTTCCTGGACGTCTGGAAGTTACGGCGTCGGTTTTCCGTTTGGGAAGCACGCCTGTATCCCCGGGAGGGGTAAGCCGACCTGCCAAAAGATCTGTCTCCAGACGCAGAGAATCTGGAATTACCTGAAGCCCCTCTAAAGGGACGAAAAGACTTGTAGCTTCGGCCACTCTGGAGGGCACCCAATGAACGTGCCGTGTCCGAGTCCTCTTTCATTCCCTTTAGGGCTTCGTCCACCTTCTCACCGAATAGAAGGTCTCCCTCAAAAGGCATATCTAATACTTTGTATTGTACCTCTGGCCTGAAGTAGGTACACTTAAGCCATGACTGTCGTCGTAATACGACCCCATTATTGACTTGCTTGAAGCCTGACTCAGCGAGGTCCACCGCGATGTTTATTGCGTGATTTGAGGCTTCCTCACCCTCTCGGACAAGTAACATTGCTGCCTTCCTATGCTCTTCAGGAAGATGATCAAGCAACGGAGCTAGCCTGTACCACATCTGTCGTATCTGGCTACAATCGCCAGAGAGTTTGCGGCCTTTACTGTGGTTGCTCCCACGGATAGCACTTTTTTGCCAAAGGCATCCTGGCGTCTCGCTTCGTTTTCAGGCGGAGTCGTGCACTTGTGCTGGGCCTTCGCCATTCTCGCCGCTGCCGCCGACACCACCGAGTCTGGCGTTGGTTGGGAGGATAAACACTTGGGGGTAGACTCTGGAGCCTTAAACTTTTTCTCGAGGCGTCCTTTCACTGCCGGCTCTGAAAAAGGTTGACGCATTGTCTGCAACCCCTCCTTCCACAAGTGGTCTAGTATTGGTATTGAGAACACAGACCTTCTCGTACCCATGTGGTCGAACAAAAAATCCTTTTTCTGTTCTTCCTGGGACAAACCAAATTCTTTACACACCTTCTCCATCATAGAATTGAATGATGCAATGTCGTCCGGAGGGGACGGGTGAGCTGGGCTTCTAGGGGTTTCCAACTCCACCTCTGACTCCCAGGTTGGATCCCTGGAGGGGGATGATGAGATATCCGACATGGCTCCCCTGTCAGACTCCGAATCTGGCAGCTCACCTTCCTCTTGTGCCAGTCCTGAGATTGGCGTGCGTAGGTGGACGGGACGGGCCCGGCTCGTCGACGGGTGACTGTGGCAGGTTTGCCTGAGGTAGTCTCTGGTCAAACGACTGTAGCAAGGACTGAAGCGTGGACAGAATTTCCAACGACAAAACAGATTGAGGATTGAGAAGAGGGGCAGATACCGGTATACTGGATCCCCTCGTCGACGACTTGTCAGCCACTCGTAGCCCTAGGTCTGCTGGGCCAGCTATTATCTCGCTCTCCTCCTCCGAGGACAGCGACACAGCCTGTTCTTGTAGTAAAGTATCCGGGGGGATCGGAACAAAAACTTCCGGCCTCCAGGCCTCCCGTAGAACCCCCGTCGACGAGGCCATCGTCGCCGCCGTTGTCGGTGAGACGGTGGATGCCACCTGCGTCAGTGGCAGGGTGGAGGCCGATGACTGGACCGCCGTCGACGATGGTGACTTAGCAGGTGGTTTAGGCGGTCCCGCCTTTTCCACACTTGGCCTGCTTTTACTCGACTCGTGGTCGATCGATGATGATCGCCCGAGGAGGATTTCGGCCTTTCCTTTTCATGCTTTTTTGATGAAGATGATTTTTTTGACGAGGAGTCTCTAGCTGAGTGACTCCCAGATGACTATTTTTCCGTCGGTCGAGATTTCTTCGCCGGTGGTTCCGACGAGGTAGCGCGGCGTGATGTTTTTGCCGATTGTGTGGAGCCTACTTCCGAAGGGGGGGTATGCCCCCGCTCCATCATTCAGCCATGCCACCAGCCGTCGACTCCGGTCTTTGAGGGTTTTTTGAGAAAACCCTTTGCATATGTCGCAGTTATCAGCCGAATGATGAGGGTGGAGGCAATATATACAATCCATATGTCCGTCCCTCTCGTAAACTTTTTTCAAGCAGCACGTCGCGCATGGACGGAACAGCGCTTTTCCTGACATGGAGGACATTTTCTCTAACTCCAACTGCAGGTATACAACCTTGTACAAAATAGTAAGACAACGCGAGGAGATCCCACTACTTTGGAGACGGTTGAAATCTGAAGGGGAGCCGCGGGGGCGGGCCTCTTATACTGGGACGGCCTACGGAGCATGCGTAGGCGGGTCCTAAAAGGACGTAGATAGGACACAAAAGTGTCGGAAGTTTTCCTATAGGAAAAGGCTATATATATATATGTGTACCGAGGGGTCCCAGTCTGACGACGGGGAATATTCTAAGCATGTGAATCCATGAAAGATCCAATGCTGGAGAACTACCTTATCTTTGTAGACTGTAACAAAGGGGGTCTAGAACAGAAAAAGCCTGTAGTTCGCCAAACCTTCTAATAGAAGTGATAGCCAGGTCTTTCAGACTTGCTTTATGCATAGGCTCAAAGGGCGCTTCCATGAACCTGGTCAAAACCACATTCAGATCCCATCCAGGGGCTGGGTGAGAAATGGAGGATAAATCCTCTTAACCCCTTCCATAAAGGCTTTAATCACCGGTATTTTCCACCACAACACCTTTTGTTGTGAAGTGGTGTAGGCTGACCGAGCAGCCAGATGAACCTTTAGGGTATTGAAACCTAACCCAGTGCCCAACAGATGGGTTGGATACAGCACAATGTGTGATGGTGAGCAATCAATGGGATTGACTCCCTTGGAATTGCACCAGATGACAAACCGTTTCCATTTGCTGGAATAGCAATAGCGGGTGTTAGGTACCAAATAAATACATGACGCCATAATTCCTAGCAGTCGCATGGCTTTGTGTTCCGTCACTTCTCGACCTGCTACATATTGAGGGATCTGAAACAGCATATTTTGGACCCTCTCGTCGGAGGGGAAGACGAGGCCGTCCTTTGTTCGAATTAGAGCCCCTAGTAATTGCTGGACTTGGCTGGGGTCTAGACTGGACTTCTCGTTGATGGAAAAGCCCATGCAGAACAAAAGGTCTAGTCTTTTGGGTATTTAAGAAGCCTGTTTCGAAAGAATCCCGTTATGAGCCAGTCAAGGTAAGGGTAGACTGGAATGGACAACCTGCGCAGGTGTCGCAGGTGTGCTACTGCCAGTACCTTCGTGAATACCCTCGCCGCTAAAGCTATGCCAAAGGGTAGCACCTGGAACTGATCGTGTTCGCCTTCTATCATGAACCTGAGGTATTTTCTGTGCGCTCGCAACATTGAAATATGAAAGTATGCATCTTTCATGTCCAGTGTTGCCATGTAATCCCCTGTGTGAGCGGGGGGTTTGGGTGGGGGGGGATTACCTCCTGCAAAGTCACCATACGAAATTTGAGGTTTTACAAATTTGTTCACTGGGCGCAAATCTAGTACAGGGCGCCTGGTTAAATCCTTTTTGGGTGCAAGGAAGTACACTGAATAAATACCCTCCTTTATTTGTGAAAGAGGAACAACCTCTATTGCTCCTTTTTCCAGTAGCAGTTCAACTTCCTGAAGGATGGAGAGGTGTTCCGGTGAAAGGAGTCTTCCCCTTGGGGGTCTGAATGTTGGTGACCGACTGAATTCGATGCAGTAACCGTGGGCTATTGTTGACAGTACCCAGCAGCCTGTGGTAATTCCCTCCCATGCTTGTGGGAATGATGTTAACCGTCCCCCGACCAGAGATGCATTGGAGGGGACCCGAACCTTCGGGTCATTTGGTGTTGGGTAGCCGGGGAGTCTCTAGGAGTGGGGCCCCGACCTCTTTCCTTGCCACAACGTTGTCCTCTGCGTATATTGTCCACTGGTTCCCTGAGCGGAGGACCAGTTGCTTGTTGAGGAGTATTGCTGTTGGTTTTGTTGTTGGCCACGAAAAAAAAGTTTGTTGCCGTAACCTCGCTTATTAGGAGGTCTTGTGATTTGGTCCAGTCTCTTCAGGGTTTCAAATTCCTTTTTAGCTGTCTCGAGTGCGTCGTCAACCGCCTTGCCAAAACGGTTCGAGGCTTCAAGGGGTTTGTTGATGAGGGACGCCTTGGTTTCTGGCTTAAAACCTGAGTTCCTGAGCCAAACATGATGCTTAAGTACCACCCCCCTGGACTAGTGGACTGGCCAGCCGTTTCCGCAGCATCTAGCGTGTTCTTAATGATGCGTTGGTTTACCCGAGTACCTTCTGCCACAATGGCTAACAAACTGGTTCATAAGGGCTTACGAGCTTCTTGTAGGCCTTCGCTTAACATTCCCCATTGGGCATCAGCATAGCTTGCCAACAAAGTATTGTTGGCAATATGTGTGGAGAAAGCCACTGTGGATGTAAGCTTCTTCCCCCTCCTTGTCTGGGGTGCTTCGCTAGTAGATAGCGGAACCCCTGACCTTTCCCTCGTGGTAGTTACTACCAAGGAATCGGGTATGGAGTGACCCCCAATATATAGGGGGTCTGACAGTGAGGGGCTAAAAAGCTTCTCAATTCTCGGGTTGACACCTCTAACCAATGCAGGTGTGGATAAAGATGGGACGAGGAGTCTCTTGACTGAGGCAAGAAGGGGTATGGCCCGACTAGTAGGTGGTTTTTCTTCTTGCGTAGCAGTGCATTGAAAGTGGGTTGGTCATCCACAGGTGACGGGTCTCTGACCGGTGTGGTCTGAGGAGAGGGCAGATCTAAAACGTCAGGGTCTGTTGACGCCCCTAGAGACTGCCATGGCTGTGATCCACCTATGTGTGGGTCTTCTTCAAAGTCTGTTCCACCTGTCTCTGGGTCTTCTTCAAAGCCCTCTACAGGGTCTTGGACATCCTCAGCATTTAAGAACTCTTCATCTTAGTGAAAATGTGGGTCCTCTTCAGTGAGGTCATATGTATTAATTTCCTCTTGCACTGGGTCAAAGTGTGGATATTTGGCCTTAGGGTCTTCATGGAGTATCTCTGGGCCTTTTGGGTTTAACGTGTTCAGGGGTGGACATAAACCTAGTTTGTCCATACACAAGTGAAATCTTTCCACAGTCCACTTGGATAACCCTGAACAGTCTAGTGGCAGAAAGGTGTGCTCCTCCACCTCTAGGCATCGAGATCTGTCCCATAGCGTGGAGGATATACCCCCTTTGCCCTCTGAGAAACCTTCTCGTGGGCCAGACACTGGGGGGATCCATCTTTAGGTCTTCCCTTCGACAGGGGGGGGGGGGGGGTGTGTGTGTGTGTGTGTGTGTGTGTGTGTGTGTGTGTGTGTGTGTGTGTGTGTGTGTGTGTGTGTGTGTGTGTGTGTGTGTGTGTGTGGGGGGCTGGTGGGGGGCTGGTGGGGGGCTGGTGGGGGGCTGGTGGGGGATCCAGCATACCTTCTGTAGATTTCGGCATCTCTGGCCTTGTGAACGGGTATCGGCGCCTCTTTCGCCATCCGTCTGTGAGCATCAGTGGAGACTATCCTAGCCAAGCTTTCGACGACTAGTTTGTCTGTCGAGAGCTGGTCATGAACGGTTTTCGGCGGCGCCGGAAACGTTTCGCCGACGGTTGCTCTTATGAGGCGTTTCGTCTAACGTTTTGGTGGTAGTGCCCTTAGTTTGTGGACGGCCAAGTCGCTAGTGGCGCATGCGGCTGCGGGGAGGGCCGACGACCCTTACGGTCGGTGGAGGGTGCCGGTAGATTCTTCGACTTGGTCGAGGAAGGGCCGTGGGTTGTGTGTTTAGTTTCTAACTTTTCCACGTGCGTCGGCGGGGTGTACATCCCCATAAGTAGGGCGTGAGCCGAACTTTTCGGCCCAGGGACAGACGCGGAGGAGCGGGAGCGCTCCTTAGAGAAGTCGACAACCTCTGATGCGGAGGTAGCGTTATCACTGTCCCCCTCGTCACATTCTGCGGCAGGTGAGGAATCTGCCTTCGACATAGCGTAGGCTACCCACCTTTCGACCCTGCGGTTCAAAGTTTTTGGACGGAGGAGTTTACAGGCTGCAGAGCCAGCCTCGTTGTGGTCAAGGGGGTAAGCAGCGGTTACACCGCTTATGCTTATCCTTCCACGTACATTTGCTGTTACGAGGGCAAAATCTAAAAGGAGTCCTCTCCATAGCGGAGGATGTGATAATAAGTGATAACGAACCCGAAGGAAAGGCAGGGGGGAGGAGGGGAGAAAGAAAGGCATTCTAGGGAGAAAAAAAAAAGTCCAACAACCCCCCCTCTCCCTATTGTGTAGGCCGGCGAGGCCAGGCCACATGTTCGGCAGTGCCGATAGGATCGCCTCCGTCGAAACCACCGCCGAAGATCTCGACTCGGCAGGGAAGTTGCTTAGCTGTCAAGAGGGCTGGAGGCATATGGATTATCGATAACTGCCAAAAAACGACCAAGGGTCGAAAAAATGGTAACGGCAATGCCTCTTACAAGCCCCGCATAAGGCGACCAGTATTCTGGGTGGACCTCGACGCGTGAGGGATTTTGAGTACACTACACGTCACTATAGGGATAGTATTACAGACACGCCTATGGTCGACGTCCGCTTTTCGCCTTTCGAAAAACAAGATGCAATACTCCGCAGTGACCACTGGATGTCGGACTATGCACAGCATGTGATTCTAAGCTGATTAACAAACATAAGAAACTAGTATTAGCAACCCATATCGTGTATGCAGCTGCTAACGTGATGTTTGCCCAGGGCATACCGCTGCTTAGATTCCTTGTCCGGTGGCGATTCCCCCGTGGCAAGGGGTACCCCTGTCCTCTTTCGAGTGGTCGTCTCTACCAGTGAATCTGGGATGGCGTGCCCTTTGATGTATAGAGGGTTGGAAGGGCGAAATAATTGACTCAAGTTCACTGCCCGTGTTTGAGCAGGTGACACCAAAGAGGGAGTTACCCTTCTCTTAACAGAGTTAAGGAGGGTTATGGATTGACTGGCTGGAGGTTTTTACTTAATGATATCCTCCACAAAATCCTGCTCAGGTACTGCTTCTTGAGTGGCGATTTTAAAGTATTCAGCTGCTTTTTTCAACATGGAGTTGAATGCCATTTGGTCATCTACAGGAGTGGCCTGGCGAGCCAGGGTGGATGGAGGAGAGTCTAGGCACAAAACATCAGAGTCCTGATCTTGCCGTGTCCATGGGTCCTGACCCTTCTGCTGGGTTTCCTCCCAGTTGTCCATAGTATTCTGTTGGTCTTCCTCAGTTTTGCAGAAAAGCAGCGTCTTCATTATAGATGTCTATATGTGTCCATTTGGACCACGTCTTCCTGTTGGAAAACGTGAGACCGATCTTCCTGAATTTGAAGGTTAGGGTCTACCCGAGCCCTTTTCGGGGGAGGATGATCAGAAAAACGGATAATCTGCTCCAGCCGATCCATACACCCTTCGAATTTTTCAGTAGTCCATTTAGAAGACCCAAACGGGCCTGCGTGAGGAGAAACGACGTTCTCCGCCGTGCGGCGTCGAAATGAGTCTCTCATGGCGTCGGAAAGAGGCTGTCGACTATCCTTGTAAGCGTTGTAAGAATTGGGATCCCAATCCCGAAACATTATCTCGCGGCTTGTCCCATAACTTTAGGCGGACCAGGCGTAAGGCCCACTGCCTCAGTAATTCTTCGATGCCGTTCGATGGCCGCCGAATCGTCGTGAGACAGTGGCTCCGATTTATCGGCAGGTGTAATAACTTCCACGGCGCTAGGGGGCCTAGCGGTTGGTTTTCCGGGTAGAGGCCTAGCTATAGAGTAGAGCCCTTAGTTGATGTAGATTGCCCAGTCACAAGACGCTGCTGCGGGGAAGGCTTTGGATCAGAACGATCCAAGGGAACCGACGAAGTTCTCAGCGGCCCTGTTGGCGCTTTCACCTTTTTCGACGAAGATGTCGAAATCGGCGTAGGGGTTGTGCGCTTAGTGCGATGCGCTTGTACACCCCCGTCGCTGGGTGTTGTCGCTGTAGCCAGACCAGAGTCAAGCCTTAAAGGGTCGGGATAGGCGTGGCAGACCTAGAAGCGTCCGCCTCAAGGTCTAACATCCACAACAAATGCTTGCTCATCCGAAGTACCCCCGTCACTTTCAGCGGGTGTGGCGGTGGTGGGGGTTCAACGCATGACATACCGTACGCGGCCCACCCCTTTACACAGCGCTCCTTACGGGTCTTAGGCCGAAGGAGTTTGCAAGCCGCACACCGCTTCTTGTCGTGCTCTAGGGGGAGATGAGCATTACACGTCCTGTGTTCGGCCTTCCAAGGATATCTGACCCTACACTTAGGGCAGAATCTAAAAAGGTCTCCTTTCCATAGCTAAAGGGAAGGATGACCAGACCAAAAGGGAAAAGAGGGGAAATGAGGAAAGACATACTTTGACAATATGGCCACCCCGACCCCACTCTCCCTACTGTGTAGGTCGGCCAGAGGGCCCAACCGCCTGGAAAATCCAGCCGCCGGATCTTAGGCGCCGAAATCCACAGCCGTAGACGAATCCCCCATAGTCTTCAAAGATGTTCTTGTTGGGGGAAGTAACTTAACAGGGAATAAACCGACAATTCGGTAAAGATAAACAATATCTCTAGTAAGAGCTCTGCTATAGGGCGACCAGTTATTGGGGCGGAAAAAATCAATCTGCGGGACCTCAGCACGTGAGGGATTTTGGGTACACTACACATACGATAGGGATAGAGTTACGGACACGCCTATGCAGACGTCCCCTTTTGGTCCCCGAAAGACAAGATGCAGTACTCCACGGTTACCACTGGATGTCGGACCATATGCACAGCATGTGATTGTAAACATATTAACAAGCATCAGAATCTTTACTATTTGCACAACATCCGGTTTCCATTTTCTTACTGGATTAATCCATTCACCAGAACACTTGGGATTATTTGGTAATACCTGGAATATACTTTTGCTTTCCACTTTAACTGTACTAAGGGGCATGCCTACAGTGCCATGGAGTAGGAGGGAAATCCGGGAGCTCCTGCCGATCCTATATGACCCTGAGCAATATTGGAGGCTATTTGGTGTGTTCGTGCACATAAAAGCATCACCGGGCTCATGAAGTGGTGGTGCATTGTTGTATGAGACCTGGTGGCTATTTCTGGAGGAATCGAGCAACGCGAGCTAGACGTTTACGAGTTTGTGTGCAGAAAAAGCAAGATGGCAGACAGTCAAGACCAAAGAGCTGCGCAAAGTCCAGACACTGCAACAGTGGCATGGTGATATGAGCCACTGAAGCGCAGCATAGACCGAACCGGACCCGTACTGTAGCGGAGGCTGTGTCTCGAACAACGAAAGCTACACGAGAACCAGCATACACAGAGCCCACTGTGTCGGAGAGAGCGCTGCCAGCCACCCGGTAGAGGGACGTGAAGCGGGGTCTCCAATCCCGCAAGGGAAGCAGCTGCAGCACCGGGAGCACTGGCTCCGTTGTGCTCATAAGCTGCAAACGGACATCAAAACGAAATGAAAGTGCAAACACAATGTTACCTTGATGAGCGGATAGAAAGGTCAAGTCACAGAACACAGGAGCATACAATAACAGCCGGTGGCTGGGAAGGCATTGCAGACAGCTGATACATAGTAGCAGTCTGCAGTGGATGGATCAGGAGTAAATGAGTAGAAACGAAGCGAGCAACAGACAACGCGGCATGGATGAAAGTTGCATATGTGAACAAAACCCATTGAACATAGATATTGTTAAGGCCAGGGCCCGCATGTGATGGCTGCGTAACAGCATGAGCTGCCCAGCCCAGCCCACTGGGGTCCACTTTAGACCACAAAGCACGACCCATATCGCAGTAGTAGCTCCCATAGCAGTCCACCTATAGGTGCAGCTGGGTGAGTTGGTAGGAGCGTATAAGCAAAATCTTACACTGGGTTCCACTGTGGTCCACCCCAGGATAGCGTACAAGACCCAGGGAACGTGCAAGGCAACATATTGGAGGTTTCCGGTGCTGGCAGGCCAGCGCCGCCTGACATAATCGCAGTGGCGCATGGATTATAGTTAAGAATAACAGATGCATGACTGTTTTCACTGCGGTCCACCCAGCTGCAACGAGCATGAACCATGGTACAGGCATGTTAGCGGTTTGAGGGTTTCCATTGTGGTGCAGCCAAGGTCTTCTGAACGGAAATCACAATTGGAGGTGGTGTTAATGAGAGCCTGCCCGGATCAGGGTGCGTGAATAAAACTGCACTGTTGCACGAAAGGAGGGCAAGACTCACAGGTGTCCAGCCTATGCCCACGGACACAGAAGATAGGTTGCAAGAGGAACGGTGGCAACAGCTGAGGAAAGGAGCGAACCGCACGTCAGTGGCAAAGTGCGCTACAAGAGGACAACGTCTGCTCCAGCCCTTACACTACAATTCTATGTAAGGGGCCAGCATTAAGCAACTGTGCAAACACTGCCAGGAGGGCTGGATTAAATAAAAACGAGGCTGCTAGACACAAGAGCCCTGTGAGAGCCGATGGAATAGTAGGGCATGGAAAACAATGGTGTGCCACCCTGGAAGAACCAGAACTACACAATAGAGAAGTGCAAATACTGACTGCTGCCCAGGCTGCATGGGGGCATAAACATAGGATCGAAAAGCTATCCAGAGCAACTTATCGAGGACCACAAGGTGCCACTGAACTATGCAACAGACCTGCAGATAACAGCTGTAACAGAGTTCCCAGCGTCAGAGCACTCCCCCACTTTAAGAAAGGCGAACAAGCCTGTTAGACCTTAAAAGCACACGTGTTACTGTAGCACAGCAGTAAGAAGGAGGCCCTGATCGAGGGTCAGGACATTTGAATATCGGAACTATACATCAGGGGAGGTAAGGTCTGAGCGTGCCACGTCAGAAGAGGTGGCCTGCAGGAGCAAAGTTGAGCCATATAGTAGCAATGCGTGTTAAGGCATGGAAAGGAGTCAACACACATGCGGATCAGAAACACGGAAGTTCACATATAGTGGAGGGAAAGCAGCCATACAACACAGTGGGACGACTGCATGGAGGAGGTGATATTAGAAGGCACGTTAAGAGAACCAGAGTAGCAAAGAAGGCCAACACAAGTGGAACAAAGACTACACCAGCCAATGAAGACACTGGTGCAGGATAACTGGCGCAAAACAGTCCTGGACAGTATAAACATACAAGTTGTACAAGTGATTGGAAGTCAGAAACTGGTGCACACACGTGTATGCATGTCAAAGGGGAGTTGTACAGACAGTGGATCTCAGGCGATCACAAAGCTGTGAACAATTCAGGTGGATTACAGTGGCCAAGACTGATCCCTGAAGAGAGCAAGGCTACAGAGGGCAATAGCAAAAACCCAACTGATAGCCATAGCGCCCCCAACAGACTCATGAACTGCAACTACGCTTGCTTGGGGGGGGGGGGGGCAAGTCCACTAGAGCGAGATCTATCACAAAGCAGCACCTGACACGTCTGCCTTACTCGTGTGAAGATGGCATGTGAGGTGCCTAAAGCCAAGGAGAAACAACCTACCCTAGAGGAGTTAGCTAAATCACCACCAGCAGTGGAAGGAGCCAAACCTAAGGGACAGCACAACAGGAAGAAATCTCTGCGTGCAGCGACAAACAAATACTAGATGCCATAGCAGAATTTAAAGTATCTTGGGAGAGCAAGACGGGCGCTGCTATCCAGGAATTGAAGACTTCGCTTGAGTGCAAAATTGACGCAGTAAGTGTGGACGTTAACCTACTGCAACAAGATGTTTGAGCGCTAGCCGAGCACACAGGGAACTTGGAAAAGGAGGTAAAAGCCAACACAGGCAGGTGCTCGACCAATGGCAAAGAGATCCATACATTGCAACAGCAAGTATACAACCTCGAAAGCAGAGCTGAAGAATCAGAAGGGTGTGCGCGCCGAATAAATTTACACATTGTGGGACTTCCGGAAGGCAAGGAAGGATCGGACCCGACAAATTACGTTGAGAATATGTTATTGCAAGAGATAACCGATGGTGCACTCAGCAATGGGTTTGCAGTGAAACGAGCGCACCGAGCCCTAGTCCGAAAGCCGCCACCAGGAGCCCCCCCGCGGCAGATTATTGCTAAAATACTGAACTATAAAGACAGAAGATATTGGAATATTTCTGCAAAAAAGGGGTACGATAAGCAGAGCATCGGCAACCATCAAAACGTATCCGGACTACACCCTTTTGGTGCAGAGCCAGCGTATGAACTATTTGGCGGTCAAAAGGAGGCTGCGGGAGGCGGGCTACAGATACATGCTGCTGTATCCAGCGAAGATGAAAGTGCTCCATAAAAACAAGGCCCTTTTTTTGACTTGCCAGAGGATGTGATGGCATGGCTGGACGCAAGGAACTGTCCGTCAGAACCGGGAGACCGGTCGGAGATGGAGAAGTGAATCTGTACCATCGCAAGGCCACACAAGCGGACATGTAGATCCCTTGGAGATAAGTACAGCACGTATATTGACTTTGGGACTAGATTATAATTGTGCACTAGATCCGTACCCGGATCTAAAATATATAGTTAAGATAGTTGATCCGAGTTGTGGAAGTTGTGCAGTGCTTAACATATAGCAACGTATTATAAACTGTAGCTTCAATGCAGGAACGGAGGAGACGCACCTATACCCCAGTAAGGATATTCGTAATAAAGTATCCCCCTGCTGGCTTTTGAGCAGCGGCTAGGCTGTAGAAAGGGACTAGATGCGGGGTAGCCTGAGATCCGGGGATGGAGCTGGGCAATCGTTTGGGAAGTTGGGGACGGGATGGGTGGGCATAGGGAAGGGAGTTGGGGGATTTTCAGTGTTATTTGTTGGGAAAGGAGCTTACACACATGCGCGCCTGCGCCTAAAGCGGATGACGGGGAAAGATAATGGAGGGGGCTGGATATGGTTGACATATGGGGGACCTTTAGTTACCTGGAATGTCAGGGGGCTCAACAGTTACCTAAAGAGTAACAAGATTATGATGTACTTAAGACGGCAGAAAATAGATATAGCCCTAAGGAACAAGTTACTTACTTGTAACTGTTCTCCAGCATGGGTCTGGCATTGATTCGCATGCTCATGAAGATTCCCCGTCATCAGGCTGGGAAACCTCGGTAAAGAAAAATCAGTTTAGTTTCTGAACTGTCTTTCTCCTAATAACCAATCACTGGTCTCTGGGTCATACTGCCCCCAGCCAATGACTGCCCTCCACCCAAGACCCTCCTCTAGTAGCCATCTTCAGATTTGGTAGCATGTAAAGTCGCAGTAGGACCAAGAGAAGAGCCGCAGAGGGGTAGGAGGGAGGGTTCGCAAGTGAATCCATGCAGCCCCATGCTGGAGAACAACAGTTACAGGAAAGTAACTTGTTCCTTCTCCAGCATGGGGTCTGGCATGGATTCACATGCTCATGAATACAAGACTACATAGCAGTACACACATGCACACCCACGGGAGGTGGCAAGGCTCAACATTAAGCATTTACATAAACTCAACATTAAGCAACTCTTACCCCCCTCACCAGGCCCACCTTCAGGCAAACAGGTTGCACAGCACTGCCTGACGGACACTTGACTCCTCCCTGGAATCCCGGTTGACACAGTAGAATCTCGTGAAGTTGTGCGCCGACCTCCATGTAGCAGCCCTGCAGATGTCCAGCAAGGGCACGCCAGACAGGAACGCCGTGGTAGCCGCGATCGCTCTGGTTGAATGGGCTCTCGGACAGCCGGGCAACCTTCGGTTTGCCAATCGGTGACAGTGCATGATACAGCCGGAGAGCCATCTGGAAATGGAAGTTTGAGAGGGCCTTCCCTTGGTTCACAGGTCCAAAGTTCATGAACAGCTCTGATGTCCTCCGAAAACTTTGTGCAGTCCACGTAGAACTTCAGCACTCTAGCCACAACCAGAGTGTGCAAAGTCCTCTCAGCCGGCGACGAAGGCGATGGGTACACCACAGGTAACACCAAGGGCTCGTTGAGATGGAAGTCAGACGGCAACCTGGGCATGAAGGAGGGGTGCGTCCTCAGCACCACCCTCGTCTCATGTAATGTCAAGTATGGAGGTTTACAGGAAAGGGCCTGGATCTCTCCCACTCGTGAGGAGGTGATGGCCGCAAGACACGCTGTCTTCCACAACAGGAACTTCAACAGTGCCGAATACAGAGGCTCGAATGGCGGCCGCATGAGCCTGGTCAGCACCACGTTGAGCTTGCACGCCGGGGCCTTCCCCGGCGGCAATGATCAGAAAAAGTCCTTCACCAGGCGATGAGACCAGAGAGATGATCGCCCGGAGTCCTGCTGTAGCAGGAAATCACCGCTCGCTGTATGATGGAGGCACGAGCCAGCCCCACCTTAGCCAGCAACAGTAGGTACGGCAGCACTTGAGGGGCCGTAATCTGCAGCGGGTTAATCTGTGCACGGCACCAGACTGAGAACCCCTTCCATTTGAGTGTCCATAGCACGAGAGTTGAGGTCACCCTGGCCTTTGGAAGCACCTCCTTGCAGTCCGCTGGGATATTGTACCCCCCCAAACTCTAGTGCTGCAGGAGCCAGGCCCGCCAGTTCAGCGACCCCGGGTCGTGGTGGTGGATGGCGCCTCCATCTCTGGCGAGAAGATCCGCGTCCGTCGGCAGTTTGACTGGGGGGTGAGGGGGACACGCTGACATGTCCAGAAGGTTCAGGAACCAGATCTGCCTCGGCAACGCCGGTGTGACGAGGATCATCCTGCACCGGGACCGTCTGAGTTGATTAGTCGCAACGGCAAAGGTTGGAATGCATACAGGGAAAGGCCGTCCCAGGGGAAGGCATCGCCCATGCTCCCCGGCTGGGGAAACCTGCTGGCGAACCTCCGGCACTTGGTGTTCGTCGCTGTCGCAAATAGGTCGATCTGGGGAATGCCCCATCGTTGGAAAAGTAGATCCACTTGATCCTGACGCAGTTCCCACTCGTGGCGCGAGCGCAGCTCCCTGCTGAGCGTGTCGGCGATGGTGTTCTTTATTCCTGCCAGATGGAAGGGTACCAGTAACATCCCTTGGGAGAAGGCCCAGTGCCACAGATCCTGGGCTTCCTTGGATAGGGCTGGGGATCTGGTGCCTCCCTGCTTCTGGATGTAGAACATCATGGTGGTGCTGTCGGTGAAGATCCTTACCACCTTGCCCTTGAGGGACGGAAGGAACGACCTGAGGCCCAGAACACTGCTCTGAGCTTCAGGACACTGATGTGTAGTGACCTCTCCTCTGGGAGCCAAAGGTCTCTTGCGTGGAGATCTCTGGTGTGCGCTCCCCATCCCTCCAGGGAGGCATCCGTCACAGTCTCCTGATGTGCCGGGGTCTGAAAGTCCATACCCGCCGTCAGATGCATGCAGGTGCCCCACCACCGGATCGCTTGGCGGAAGGACTCATTGAGCAAGATCCGGTCTTCAAAGCTGCTCGCCACCTGCATCCAACAGGCGTCGAGGAACTCTTGCAGTGGACGCATCCGCAGCCTGCACAGGCGCACGAGGTAGATGCACAAGGACATCATGCCGAGCAGGGACTTGATGGGCCTCACTGTGGCCACGTCCATGGTCGACAGCCGTTGCACCTTGCCCAGGATGGCCTTCGTCCTTTCCTCCGACAGAGAAGCCAATCGCGCCACTGTGTCGAGCCCGGCTCCTAGGAACAGGGCGACTTGCGATGGCACCAAGTGGGATTTCGCCAAGTTGATCGAAAATCCCAGATGTGAGCAGTTGGACAGTCTGTGTGCACAACAGCGAGTTCTCTTGTCTTTGCTCGGATGAGCCAACTGTCCAGGTAGGGGTAGACGTGGAAGCCCTGCAGGCACAGCCGCGCCGCCACTGGTGCTAGGCACTTTGTGAATACCCTGGGCGCCGACTTCAATCCAAAGGGAAGGGCCTTGAACTGGTAGTGTCGCCCTTGGACTACGAATCTCAGGAACTTTCAATGTCCTTTTAGAATGGGAATGTGAAAGTAGCCATCCTCCAAGTCCAGCGACGACAGGAAGACGCCTTCCTCCAGCTTTTACAGCACATGCTGGAGGGTGATAATCCGGAACTTCTGGGACTTGATCTACTTGTTCAGACGACAAAGGTCCAGGATGGGTCGCCAGCCGCCGGTCTTTATGAGGAAGTATCGAGTACACTCGAGCCCCAGAGCCTCTTTGGGACGAGCTCGATGGCTTGTTTCTTCAGCATCGCCCTTACTTCCAGCAGCAGTTGAGATGTGGTTTTCTTTCGTGGCCACTGGTGGAATGCAGGGGCACTTCAGGGCCAGGGCATCCAGCACCCATCGGTCGGTGGAGATGGACTCCCACATGCTGACGTACTTCGCCACCCGGCCTCCCACCGGGAGGCTTTTGTGGGGGCCCGACGCTACAGCCGGTTCAATCCTGCTTGTCAGCAGCCTTGCCACCTTGGCCCTCCTTGGCGAGGACGAGATCCTCCCGACTTGCCACGTCCTCTGTAGGCCTCCTGCGATGAGGTGGTACGTCGAAGAGCTGCCGCCGAATCCTTTGGAGGCACCTTGCTTGCCTCCCGAGTTCCGAAAGGGGAGCCGTCGTAGAACCCCCCCAGGCCCAAGCCGTCTCCATGTCGGCCTTGATGGCCTGCAGTGACTCCTCCACTGTCTTGCCAAACAGGTTGTTCCCGCGAAAGGCATGTCCAGGACTCCTGTCTGCACGTCCTGGTGGAAATCGGTTGCCTTAAGCCAACCACGCCGGAAAAGGCAAACGCTGTTGCCCATCTGGCGAAAACCGGTGTCAGCAATGTCTGTGGCGACTTATGGCGTGGTCCAACGCCACCTCTCCTTCCTGTAGGATCTCTAGGGCCTCAGCCCTCTTGTAGTCCGGGAGGAAGTCCAGAAGGGGAGCGATCTTAAACCACAGCTCCCTGTCGTAGTGGGCCACAATCGCGAGGGCATTTGCCGCTTTGATCGTCGCCACGATGAACCACCGACCCATGGTGTACAGTTTCTTCCCCTCGCCGTCCGGCGGGGAGGTCGAAGTTGAAGCCATCGCCGCTTTCTTCTTGGGCGCCGCAGAGACGACCGAATGCGGGGTCGGCTGCGCCCTAAGGCACAAGGGGGCGGAATCCGGGACCCAGTACTTCATCTCGTACCGGTCTCTCTTCGCAGGAGTCGTGGACAGGTTCTTCCGGAGACAGCCCCTCGTCCCAGATGTCATCGAGCAAAGGAATCGAGAGGACAGTCTTCCTCTTGGCCTCACACCATTGAAAGAGGAAACCTTCCTTCTTCTGTTGCTCAGGTCAGAAGTGGAAGAGCTCGGATGCCCTGGCTATCATGGCGTGGAAGGAGCCAATTTTGTCGGGCAGGGAGGCCCGAGTAGGTGGTGATGGAAGGCCCATCCCGTCCTCACCACCGTCATCCGTCCCTGTCATGGCCGCCTAAGTTCCCTTATCCCTCGGATCAGGAGAAGATTAAGGCTACGAAGGCCGTGAAGGCTGGAAGGGTGGGGGTGGAGGGCATGAATTCTCTCCTGCTTGCTTGGAGGGCTTCCCGACGGTCCAGGCTCTGCTGGCTCGTCCGTTGTGGGTAAGGGCAACCTTGTCCTCTCCGTACACAAGGTCTGGATCCTCATGAATATTACTCAGGAGTAGTCCTGTGGCCCAGGTACCGGCTGCGTCGGGCGTGACAGTTGGGTAGTGGAATCCTCTGCCTCCACGGGCTCCTCGTCGGCACCACCATCACTTTCATCGTCTGCCTCGTCAGGATCCCTCCTGTGGGACCAGACCTCCTTGAACTTCTTGTTCAGGATCTTTGCGACTCCAGACAGCTCCTCCGAGGCTGTATCTGTCTGTGATGGTCACCCCCCCTCTTTTTCCACCCGGGGGTCTTATCGATGGGCTGAAAAGAGGATTCCCTCCGTGGTGGCAGGGAAACTAGGCCCAAAGGTCGCCGCCACTGGGGTAGCCTCCACAGGCTTTGACCGGGGCTGCCGCGACTCCCTCGATGGAGGCCTTAGCCGGGTGAATCAAGGCCTTCATGACCTTGGGCACGTCTGAGGCCTTCACCTTGGGGGAGGGTCACTGCCTCACTCCCCCCTCGGCTGTCTCCGTCGGGATCAACCGGGCTTCTCCCGAAGCTTACCTGGGTTCTCAGATTTCCTCTTCCCCGAGCCAGACCGTTGGCTCGTGGTGGATGGCGTAGGTGAAAGTGCGCCCTGCCTGGCAACCGAGTAGCCCGACCGATCGGCGCTCCCGGACTCGCAGCGCTTTGGCTTTTGTTGGGCCCCCGTCGCCAGAGCGCCCTCAAAGGTCTTAGAAGACCGCTCGGACTTCTCACCGACTGCTGGGCTCTTCCCTTCCAGCCAGTTGGTGAGGCGGATACGCTGCTCCTTCATAGTCTGCTCCGATATGTTCTTGCAAAACGCACAGTCCTCTATGTGCGTTTTGTCTTCGTGAATGCAGTAGAGGCATCTGGAATGCTCATCCTCAAAGACATTCTGCAATCCGCATCCAGGACAGTCCCTGAACAGCTTGGATCCAGGAATCGGGTTTCCTTTGACCTGGGCCATGTTCACGCGGGGTAGGCCTCAAAGATCTTCTGGAATCCTCCAAGAAGCGAAACTCGACGAGAACTTCGCCCTTGAGGGGCGTAGAAATTTCCAAAACGGGTCCCCGTTGATAGGAAGTAGAAACGGTGGAGCTTGAGGCTCGATTGACTGAAAAAATTAAATGAAAATTTGAATTTTTAAAAAAAAAAAACAAAAAACAAACAAAAAATAAAAATCGCTCAACGCAGTAAAAGCTCGAGAGCTATACACGAGGACTCCCAACATTTGAACGTGCGGTAAAAATCTGAAGATGGCTGCTAGAGGAGGGGCTTAGGTGGAGGGCAGTCATTGGCTGGGGGTAGTATGACCCACAGACCAGTGATTAGTTATTTGGAGAAAGACAGTTCAGAAACGAAAATACCACCGATTTTTTCTTTACCGAGGATTCCCAGCCTGATAACGGGAATATTCATGAGCAAGTGAATCCATGCCAGACCCCATGCTGGAGAATACAGGAAACATCTCACGAAAGCAGCAAGAGGCGATAGAGGAAATGGAAGGGGACCAGCATAGGCGCAACATACTCTGCTTATGCCAGAGGGGTGATCACCTGGGTAGCACCACATGTCCCTTTCAAACTGCTAAAGACCACAGTGCAGGCGGATGGGAGGATGGTGGCAATAATGGATTGATCGAATTTAGAGAACAATAAGTTACCTAGTAACGTTCTTTCGATGGGATGTTCCGACAACGTATTCCACATCTATGAAGGGTAATCAGCACAGCTGTAGTGATTACCCGTCAGATGTGTAATACGCCGGAGGCACCAATACCTTCGAAATATGCATTATCAATACATATGCCCCGAACCAGGCCACAGTGGCTTACTTCAAGACCCTATAAAGCAAAATGAGCCCATACCTGGGTGGGGCGGTGATATGGGGAGGCAACTTCAACTGCACGTTGGACGCAAGGATAGACAGGTCAGACAGGAAATCGGACAAACCCACCCCCGCTGCCAAAGCCCTAAAGATCCTGTTGATAGACCTCCGGCTAGAAGATATGTGAAGGTTACACCACCCACACGATACAGTATTCGCATTACTCTGCCCCACAAAACTTGTACACTGTTAGACAATAGGTTTGCCCCAAAAGAGATGATGGCGGAAATAGTGCAATCAGAGTACAAAGCAGGGGTCCTTTCGGACCACTCCCCATTGGTTTTAACATGGCAATATCTGCTCCCAAGGGTTAGGATTCCTACGTGGCGACTCAGAGCTGAAGCATTGAAAGACAGTGTTCAGGGAAGACCCGAGAGAAGAAATTATAGAATACTTTGAAAATAACACTGGGAGTGTTGAATCGGCTGGCACTCTATGGGAAGCATTTAAGGTGGTAATGAAAGGATCAGCTATAGCTAAATCCAAAGAGCTACAGGAAAGCATACTAAGGGAACTGCAGAAGGCAGAGGTGAAGCTAGAGACCGTTTTGAGTAAAGGAAGTAACTCCCGGGAGGATGCTGATACCATAAACCAACTGCAGCAGGAATGCGCAGGGCACTGCGAAAGATTGTGCAATCTAACATAAGAAATACATAGAGGCAACATGCAGGGGGAGACAAGCCGGGGAGATTGCTAGCATGGTTGTATAAAAGTTAGGCCCCAGACCAACGATCAAAACAATAGTGTGGGAGAGTGGGCAAATATTGATACCCAGGGGGGTGTGAACAGAGTTCCTTGAATATTACAAACAACTGTGGGGGGGAGGGGGGGAAGGAAGGAGTGAAAGTAGCGAGATAATGGAAACAGAGGCTATTGGCCTGCCAAAAATAAGTGCTGAAGAGCGAGAGGACCTAGGTGCCCCAATAACACTGGAAGAATTGGAAGCAGTGGTTGAACAACTACCCACCAGCAAGACCCCGGGAGTGGATGGAATCCCCGGTGAGTTTTACAAAATGTATAGGGTAGAAGTGCTCCCCTCGCTGCTTGCAATGTTAAATGAGGCATTTGAAACAGGGACGCTACCAGAATCCGAGAGAGGCGATTATCCCACTCCCCGAACCCAAAACGCCAAGCACAGACTGCGGGTCGTACAGACCGCTGTCGATGCTGAACCAGGACAGCAAGATGCTCACGGCTGTGTTGGCAAATAGAATTAGATAGGTTATACTCAGATTAGATTACACTCTGATCAGTCCGGGTATGTCCCGTGCAGAAGCATATCAGACAACCCCAGACTCCTCCAGTGGGTCATAGAGGGCACACAGTAGGGGACTCTAGCGAGATTGCAATTGAATCACTTGCTGCAGTGAAGGCCTTTGACTCCGTAAAATGGCCTTGGCTGATGGCAGCTCTAAGAAAATATGGGATGGGGCCCGGGTACCTTAAGTGGATAAAATTACTGTACAGTTCACCGCTAGCCAGAGTTAAGACGGGAGAGATCATCTCGGAGAGGAACAAGTTACTCTTACCTGGTAACAGTTTTTCGATGGGATGGTCCGACGACGTATTCCATATCTTTGACAGTAATCACCACAGCTGTGCCGCTTCGGAAAATCTTTCAGAGTCTGCGTCGATGATGTAGATACGCCGTCCTCGAGGACCTCCTCCGACAGCCAACGTCACCAGATGTTATAAGTAGGACGCACGACGGCCGTAGCCTCAGTTGTAGTTTTTCCCCCAGAACATGTGGCACCAATCTTCTGCCAGTATGACCACAGAAAGCCTTGCGGAAACGTAAGCTGCAATCGCATGAGAAATTCTGTAGCGGGGTAGGCAGGGAGGGAGCGATATGGAATATGTCGTCGGGCCATCGCTTCGAAAGAACGTTACCAGGTAAGAGTAACTTGTTCTTCGAGGGGATTGGGTCCTCTGACGTATTCCATATCTATGACAGACTCCCAAAGCAGTACCAATGTAAGGAGGTGGGATTTTTTTTTTTTTTAGAATATACGAATTTAGAATGCCCAATCAAATTGCAGAGTAAAGGACCGCCTTGCCAAAGGCCAGATCCTGCCCCCGGATAAAATCGAGGGAGTAGTGACGTACAAAAGTAAGGACCGAAGCCCAGGTGGCTGCATCACAGATGTTACGAATAGGAACACTACTCTGCAGGGCAGTAGAGGCAGCCATACCCCTGGTAGAATGGGCCCATAAGCCTACCGGAGGGTCCTTACCCGCCAAGCAGTAACATTCAGCAATTGCCAAGATGATCCATCGAGACAAAGTCTGCTTAGTAACAGCTTGTCCCAAACGCCTTCCAGCGTAACCAATAAAGAGTTGATCGCCCACTCTGACTCGGGACATGTGTGAAATGTAGAAGCTTAAAGCTCTCCTAGGATCCAGCCTATGGAGCCTCTCCTTCCTTACCAGGATGTCGAGGGGGATAAAATGCCAGAAGAATAACCTGGCTTAAATGGAATTCCGACACTACCTTCGGAAGAAAGGAGGAACTCTAAGGACCACCCTGTCCTTATGAAACAGTGACGGGGGCTTAACTGAAAGTGCCTGTAACTCACTCACTCTGAGCGAAAGTGACCGCAACTAAAAACACAGTTTTAAGGGTGAACAGTCTCAAAGGACAAGAAAGCAAAGGCTCAAAGGGAGCACCCATTAGAAACTTGAGAACAAGGTTCAGATCCCAACCGGGCACTTGGAAAGGTGACGGAGGAAACACATTCTCCCTATATTAAACTCGGTATCTGACACCTGCGCTGACCCTATCGTCCTTGTGGACACCTACAGTCGAGCTATGTTAAAAGCCCTGGATTCCATTGCCCCACTCAACAGTGCAAAGAAAAACCGCGCAACCACCTTAACTCCTGGTTTACCCCACACCTACGAGAACTTTGCAAAGATAAACGAAAAGCGGAGTCTCTCTGGAGAAGCTCACTTACGCCAGTAAATAAAATTAACCTTTTATCCATCACCCATTCGTACAAGGAAGCCATACTAGCGGCCAAAAAAGAAGTGTACAATAACAGGATCATACAAGCTCAATCCAACACTAAGGAACTCTTTAAAATCCTCAAGTAATTAGAGTCCCCAGTTGCCCCCCTTGACACGTGTACCCCTGACACTGAATGGTGCGCCAACATACAAAAAGCACTACTAAACAAAATCACTACACTCCAAGCTAAAATCAACACCAAAAAAAAACATCTCCCTGACTCAGCAGGCAATACCCAATCCTACAACATCCCATCCCCTAAACATTCCTTCAAACCTTTTAGCTTCTCACCTCTCACCATTAAGGAAGTGGAAAATATCATGAAGTTAAAACCTTCCAATTGTCAAGGTGATGCTTGCCCAGCACCAGTCATAAAGGAAGCAGTGCCTGACCTCGCTCCCTTCATCACCTCCTTCATCAACTCCTCCTTTAAATCTGGCATAGTACCGAATAACCTCAAGGATGCTTGGGTAATCCCCTTAATCAAAAAACCTAACGTAGACCCTAGCAATCCCACCAACTACAGGCCTATAACCACGGTGCCTTACCTCCTTAAAATCCTGGACCGTGGTGCATATCTCCAAATTCAAGATTATCTCGAAACAACCTATTAGGAATTGGGCAATCTGGCTTCCGTCCGAGACACGGCACAGAGACAGCTCTGATAGATCTAAAAACCCAAATTGAAGATCTGAAAGACAAGGGCAAACAAGCGCTCCTTCTCTTGCTGGAACTGCCAACGGCCTTCGATTTGGTTGATCACCGAATCCTTTGCCAGCACCTCAAAACTGCCGCCCACTTTTCCGATGCAGCTACCTCCTGGATAAGCTCATTTCTTGCTAATAGATCCATGAGGGTCTTCTCACCTTATGCCGCTGCTGACCTAGCTCACGTCCCCTGCGGAGTCCCACAAGGCTTGTGCGTATCACCTACGCTCTAACGTATTTACTAAACCACTCTGATATTCTTGACCATCTGGGTGTCACCTATACAAATTATGCAGACGACACCCAGATACTCATCCCTATCACTGGTGATTATGTAACCAACGTCAAAGCTCTCAATGCAGTTTACACCATCATCCAGGCGTGGATGGCCCACCACGGTCTCTGCCTAAACGATGAGAAGAACAAGTTACTTTCTTACCTGGTAACGTTTTTTCGATGGGATGGTCCAACGGCGTATTCCATATCTATGACATGTAATCACCACAGCTGTGCTGCTTCGGAAACTTTTTTCGGCGTCTGCGTCCTGCGTCGATGCGCCGTCGATGACCTCCTCCGACGTGATAAGTAGGACGCACGACGCCCGTAGCCTCAGTTGTAGTTTTTTTTTCCCCCAGAACGTGTGACATTAGTCAACTGCCAGTCAGACACAAAGCCTTGCGGAACGTAAGCTGCAATCGCAAAATAAATTCTGCAGCGGGGAAGGCAGGGCGGGAGCGATATGGAATACGTCGTCGGGCCATCCCATTGAAAGAACGTTACCAAGTAAGAAAGTAACTTGTTCTTCGAGGGGATTGGGTCCTCCGACGTATTCCATATCTATGACAGACTCCCAAAGCAGTACCAGAGCAAGGAGGAGGGAAAGAATTTAGAATCAAAATTTAGAATAGCCAATCAAATAGCAGAGCAAAGAACCGCCTTGCCAAAGGCCAGATCCTGTCCTCGGATGGAATCGAGGGAATAGTGACGTACAAATGTATGTACTGAAGCCCAATTGGCTGCATCACAGATGTTGCGAATAGGAACACCCCGCTACAGAGCAGTAGATGCAGCCATACCCCTGGTAGAATGGGCCCGCAAGCTTGCCGGTGGGTCCTTACCCGCCAAGCGGTAACACTCCGAGATGGCTAAAACAATCCAGCGAGACTATGTCTGTTTCGTCACAGCTTGCCCCAAACGCTTTCCAGCGTAACCAATAAAGAGTTGATCGTCCACTCTGACCCGGGACATGCGTGAAACATAAAAGCTTAAAGCTTTTAAGGGACATGCGGAGGAGGATAGAATGCCGGAAGAACAACCTTCTGGGCCAAATGAAATTCCGTCACTACCTTCGGAAGAAAAGGACAAACTCTAAGGACAACCCTGTCCTTGTGAAATACAGCGAAGGGTGGCTTAACTGAAAGTGCCTGTAACTCACTCTGCGAGCGGAAGTAACCGCAACTAAAAACACAGTTTTCAGAGTTAACAGCCTCAAAGGGCAAGAATGTAAAGGCTCAAACGGAGCACCCATAAGAAATTTAAGAACAAGGTTTAAATCCCAACCGGGCACCAGGAAAGCTGACGGAGGGAACACATTAGTGAGCCCTTTCAAAAACTGAAATTAAAGGGATTTTAAAGTAAGAACACTCTTCAGACGAGCGCTTAAAGATGGACAGCACCACCAGGTAACCTTTAATTGTACCCACTTGCAAGCCCTTGTGGGCCAAAGAAAGTAAAAAGAACAGAACCATGGGGATGTCACATGCAAAAGGATCCACATTCTGAACTCTGCACCAGTCGCAGAACTTGCGCCAACGGTACAGAGACTTTGTTGCTGGCCTTCGGGCCGAAAGCAACACCTCCATCACGTCTTCAGGGAGGTCCCAATCCTTATACCTCAACCTTTCAGAAGCCAAGCGTGAAGGTTGAGGGATCTGACCTCTGGATGGAGAACCTGACCCCCCCCTCCCGTGAGAGCAGATCGTCTCGGTAGGGAAGACGACATGGAGGGCAGATGGACAAGTCGAGAAGGTCCGGGTACCACGTCCTCCGAGCCCACGCCGGAGCAATGAGGATCAGCCGGGAACCGAACTTCCGTAACCTCCGCAGCACTTGCAAGGTGACGGGGACTGGAGGAAACGCGTACAGCAGCGGGAATGACCACTCCACAAACGCGTCTCCTAAGGCTCCTTTTGGAGGAAATTCCCGCGAGCAAAACTTTTCGCACTTCCGGTTGACACTGGAGGCGAAGAGATCCACTTGAGGGGTCCCCCAAAGGGCGAAGATCTCCAGGAGAATCTCCTGAGCCAACTCCCACTCGTGAGAGATCGCGCTCTGCCTGCTCAGAGCGTCCGCCGTCACGTTTTCGTCTCCGGCCAGATGAACTGCCGAGATCGAAACTTCCTGCTGGATGGCCCAGAACTCGAGCTGCATCGCCTCCCTGCACAGAGGAAGTGACCCTGCCCCCCCCTTTTTGTTGAGGTAGTGCATGGCCACTGTGTTGTCCGTCAGGATCAGGACACTCTTTCCTAAAACAGTCGGCAGAAAAGCCTTCAGGGCTAGCCTGACGGCCCTCAGCTCTAACAGATTGATATGGAGTCTGGACTCCGACGGAGACCAACGACCGCTGACTGTCAGCTCGTTGGCATGAGCTCCCCATCCCGTGAGGGATGCATCCGTCACGATCGTCACCTCCGGCCAGGGAAGCCAAAATGGAGCCCCTTTCATCAAGTTGCCTTCGACGGCCCACAACAGAAGGTCCCGGGCGACCGAGGGCGGCACCTGAACCGGGTCCGACATCCTGCCGGAGGACTGCGTGCTGAATGTGGAGAGCCCTCATCTGGGGAGGAAAACACTGCCCCAGGGAAGTGTCGAGCACTGCTCCGATGTACTGGAACTTCTTTAAATTGAGGGAGAAGCCCAGCCTGTGAAGGGAGTGGCAGGTGACGGACAGATGATCCAGGACTTGCTCGGGAGAGCTCCCCCTGATCACCAATCGTCCAGGTAGGGGTAGACGTGAATCCCCCCTTGCCTGAGATGCGCTGCCACCACCACCATGAGCTTGGTGAAAACCCTCGGGGCGGAGGTCAATCCGAACGGCAGGACCCGAAACTGAAAGTGCCAGTCGCCAACCGCGAACCTCAGGTACTTCTTGTGCTTGGGATGGATCGGCACATGGAAGTAAGCATCCTTGAGGTCTCTGCAAAGAGGTTCCCCGGTGGATTGTCGCGAGGCCTGTGCCGAAAGGGAAGCCAGTAGCCGTGGGTTATGATCTCCAGAACCCACACCTGAAGTAATGGTTTGCCACTCTACAAGATGCTGTGCCAGCCTTCCCCCAACCGGCGAACCATGGGACATGGCCTCATGACTGAGTGGGAGCGGCTGCAGCGTTACCTGAGGGCAAAGAGGCAACTGCCCGAGCGGCCTTGGCACCACGGGTACCCTGTCGTCCACCTCTGGTACCCCTGCGTTGGCCTCTTTGACTGCCAGCTCCTCTCGCTTTACTGAAGGACGAGTAATAGCGAAAGGAACCACCCCTCCACTGCTGTCCCCTAGGACGAAAAGGCGGAGGTTGGCGAACTGCAGCGCCCAACGACTTTGCTGCAGCTTTTGAGGTCTGCAACCTCTCAAGGCTCTCGTCAGCCTTGCTGCCAAAAAGGTGTTCACCGTCAAAGGGCATGTTGAGGAGCCGGGACTGCACATCAGGAGCAAACCCCGAATTCCGCAACCACGCAAACCTGCGTATCACGGTGCTCGACGCCATGGACCTACTGACGCATTCAGCTAAGTCCAAACCTGACTGAAAGGACTCACATGGCATCCTTACCATCCTGGACCATAGCAAGGAAACCATCCCGTTCGTCCCCTTCGGGAATATGTTCAGACGCTAACGCAACACAGTTCCACAGTGTGTGTGTGAAACGAGACAAGGCACAAATGGAGTTGGCCGCCTGAAGCGCCATACCACCAGAAGAAAACACTTTCTTCGCCCAGCCATCAAAACGTTTGTCGTCCCTATCAGGAGGGATGGTAGGGTACGACACCTGCTTTGCCGGGGCCGTGGCCGCCTGCACCACCAACCTCTCCGGAGTGGGGTGCCTGGTCAAGTAGCAGGGGTCGCTACTGGCTGGACGGTATTTTTGCGAGAAGGATCTGCCCACCGCCGGGAGACTCTCCGGAGCAGTCAAAGCCGCCGCCACCCTTCTCTGTAAAGCCATATGGAAAGGCAGTACCGGGTCAGTTGGGGGACCAACATCAAGGATGTCCGTTAGATCATCCTGCACAAACTCCCCTGGGGGAGCAGACCATCCCAAGTACTCAGAAACCCTAGCCATAAGGCGCCGGTACGAGGAATCGGCATGAGAGCCAGGCTCAGGCCTACAAAACTCCACCTCCGGAGAGGTGTCCAGTCCACTGGCATCATGCAGTGACTGCCTCAAATCGTCAAACTGACTATGGCCCGAGATAATTTCATCTGGAACCTGACTAGGAACCAGGCCATCAGAATCCTCATCCGCCTCTGAAATGTATTCCAGGTGGCGAAAAGAAGGCACCCGAGAGTGCTTGCTCTTAACCAGAGCCTTCCTAGGGGGGTTCCCACGTGCCACGGGGTACCTCTGACACGAAAGGCATCGGCGCCGAGAGGATCGGCGTCGAGGAAATCGGCGTCGATGTCAGATGCAGCGCCGCCAGCATCGGCGGCGTCGACACAGCCCTCGAAGCCGGAGCCCCGAGCGTGTCCTTCGACGACCTGAGCGTCGACGGCTTTGACGACTTCCTCGGAGCCGGAGCCTCGAGAAAGCCTGTCGACACCCTCGACGCCTCAGACGTCGATGTCTTCCTCGAAGACCTCACAGGTGCACACGGTCTCGAACGCGTCGAGGACCGGGACCTGGAACGGGTACGTCGAGAACGAGTCTCCTTGTCCGAACGGGACCTCTCCCGTGACTCGTGCCGACCACTCTTGCGAGCGGTGTCTCTTGACCTCTCACGACCGACCCCACTCGGGGGCGCGGACGGCTTAGTACCCTGCGACTCAAGAATCGCCAGCATTTTTTTCCCGAAGGAAATAAGGGAGAAAGACATGTTTTGCCTTGGCCAGAGCCTTTCTAGGGAGTGCCCCCGTGCCACGGGTACCTCCGACACCACAGCCTCGAAAGGCGTCGAGGGCGTCAAGTGAATCGACGTTGAGCGCGGCGCCGACGGCTACGACAACCTCGGCGCCACCAGCGTCAACGTCTTCTTCGAACACTTCACAGGTGCACACGGGCTCGAGCGCGTAGAGGACCGAGGCCTGGAACGGGCATGACTGGAACGATTCCCCTTGTCAGAGCAGGACCTCTCCCGCGAATCGTGCCGACCACCCGAGCCCGAAGGCATACGAGCGGTGTCTCCAGTACGGTCACGACCGACCCATCGGAGATGCGGACGGACTGGAGCCCTGCGATTCAAGAATCGCCAACATTTTCTTCCCGAAGGAAGCCCATTCCTCCGGAGAGGAACGCTTGGTGGGATAAGAAACCCGCTCTCAGGCGGAGTCATCGGGCGTCTTCCCCGTCCTCATCCGAGGAGTGCCTCGAGGCGGCAGAGGAGTGGCGGGACCCACTTCGGGACCGAGACCCCCCCCCTAGACTTACAACTACGATGCGGAGTGTCGCCCCTCTAATCGTCCGTCAAACGCCCAGTGGACCACGCCTTCGGGGGCTTGGACACCTTACCGACAGTTTCTTCTTACGTTCCCGCAAGGCCTTGGACGTAAGCGACTAGCAGTCAACACAATCATCCGTGTCGTGGGCCTCCCTGAGGCACCAGAGGCAGGCGTCGTGCAAGTCAGTCACCGACATCTTGGACCCGCAGTCCCCACACTTCTTGAAGCCTGGACGCGGGGTGGAAGAAGAGGAAGATATCCCGAGAATACTTTCATAAAACTAAAAGGGTTGGAAGAACCAAAAGAACAAACTCCAAAGAGTCGAGGCGTGCTGAGATCTCCGAAGCGAACATGTTCGCGGAAAAAACGGAACTGAGGCTACGGGCGTCGTGCGTCGTACTTATAACATCTGGTGTCTTCGGCCATCGGAGGAAGTCCTAGAGGACGGTGTATCGACGTCATCGATGCAGGAGCCGAAAGATTTTCCAAAGCAGCACAGCTGTGGTGATTACTGTCAGATATGGAATACGTCGGAGGACCCAATCCCCTCGAAGTGGCAACTTCGTAGGGGCACCAGACAAGGATGCCCTTAGTCCCCGATGTTGTACATCCTAGCATTGGAACCCTTGGCGATCTACTTGAGACAGCAATATGAGGAAGTCAGGATTTGCACAAAAGGGGACCACACAATCTCATTATATGCAGATGACATGTTACTATACTTTAGATACCCTGAGGAAAATCTTCAATACATTCTAGAAGTAATTGAGTTATTTGCGTTGCTCTCTTTCATTGCAGTTAATCCCAAGAAATCGTGTACATTTCCCCTGGGGAGGTATTTAGGGGTCCAGCAGGAACTGCCAATCTTACAAATACCATGTGAGACTTGCACTTTTAGATACCTGGGGATTGACATTTATCACACGGTGGAAGCAGAGTATAAACACAACACTGAGAAAGCGGTAGTGAACACTGAAAATAGCATGAGGTTCTGGACTAAGCTCCCCTTAGCCATGATTGGGATAGGGGGGCGTTGAAGATGGTTGTGTTGCCTAGGCTACTACATTCTTTCGTGAACATACCATACAGGATACCAAAGCGCTTCTTTGTCAAACTCCAGAGCATATGCCGGGGCTTTATTTGGCATGGAACTAGGAACAGAATTGCCTTGTGGAAGTTGCAGAACACGTATGATAAATGGGGTATGAAATTGCCCAATTTCGAGATCTATTACTTGGCTTATCAACTGCTAATGTGGTCAACTGGCTAACAAAGACGCGACATCAGAGCCCAGATTGTTGAGATTGGAGTGTGCTCCTTTTTTTGAAAGAAGTGATTTGGCTGCCCGAATCTGAGCTAAAAGGATGCCCGGGGATGTTGGGATTGGGATGGAAGATATGGCGCAAAGCTGGTCAGGTCATGGAGAACCCAAACCTGTGCTCTCCGCAAGTGCCGCTAGTGGCATTGACCGGAGGACACGCGCAACTAAAGAAAACGATTCATAAGCACTGGGAACCGATGGGGATAGCCAAGGTGGGAGACATGGCAGGAGGGGGAAGTAATTGAATTTGGGGCACTGGCAGCGGTAACTGGTCTACACGTTGGGCAGTATATTACTTATACTAGAATGGTACATCAGATCAGAGACATGGTCTGAAATACTGGAAGATCAACCAGACACTGCTATAGAAACGATATATGATATAGCAGAGGGAGGGCATGACGTTTCTCGAATCTATGAGCTGCTGATGTCCAAGGTGCGAAAAGAAGTGGCCCAGTTAAGACAAGATTTGTAAGAAGAAGCCAGGGAACTCATGAGTGACGGGCTATGGAAGAGGGCTCAAGGGTACCATATAAAAGCGTCAAGGAACGTGAGGCTACAACAAATACAGCAATATGTAACCCACAAGGCATACATGACCCCCCCTCTCCACCCCCAGAGGATAGCCTGGTTTAAGAATGCCAGACAACCAACATGCCCCAAATGCGGGGTAGAAAATGCAGGGATGACATGTTTTGGGCATGTCCTGAAATTGGGAAGTTCTGGGGAGAAGTAGCCCACCAATTACACGAGAAAGGGATCAAGGTGAACGTGGAATCAGTGTGGGCATGCATGGTAGGTGGGTTTCCTAGACAGCGCCAATTTAAACATGTGAGCCAGTTTAAGGACATGGCATACATACTTGCCAAGCGCAAAATTGCTATGGGGTGGAAGGTATGCAACAGACCGTGGGTAGAAGTTTGGTGGAGTGACCGCCAGAAATTGACAGAAGCCAAAACGCCAGTTTGGCAGGAAGCGGGAAGTAGGGGAGGGGAGGAGGAAGCAGAAACCCTGACGGCCTGGAAACACTTAGTGGCCACACTGTATGGGTCCACCTAGGACTGTTAAAGCGATCAGGAAACTTGAGAATACAGAAGGGGAGGTTCCCCCAGAGGAAAGAAGCAGAATGCGAAGTGGAGTAGGCTCAAGTTGGGGGAGGGTAAGGGGTAAGCGGTAGATATGTAACTATGTACATGATGCTAAAGTGTTATGACAACTACTGCCGGTTTTGTTGAAGGTTGATTGTTGTAAAAACCGTTAAAATTGAGTTAAAAAAACTGCACTTGACTCCTACACTTTGCTGCCATTAGTGCACCAGCCTGACACTAGCGCATCCCTCGTGCCACCCGGGTTTTAGTCCCCCAACTAACCTTCCTCGTTTCCTTTTATTCATCCAGTTCATTATGGCCCAGCTCCTTCTCTTCTAAGGTAGGCAAATCCTATGTGTGGATGTTCAGAAAGGTTGGGGGTTCGAGTTCAACATTAAATCCATTCCTCTTCTTTTTGGAGAAGAGTCAATCCTGTTGAACCTGCAGCACTGTCACACAGGTCTTCCCGTAATAAGGTTTTCCACACCCTTCTCAGTGATTAATTGCACTAGTTTTAGGTACCTCTCAGCTGGTGGGGTCGATCATTGGGAAGGGCTTACTACATCAAAGGAAGTCATTCACACCAGGGCATCGCTGTCCCGGTAAGTCTGTTATTTTCTCATTGAAGTTGTATCCTGTGGGCCCAGCATAACAGTGCAGCACCAAACGGTGACAATTTTTACCAAAATGCCCCAAGCCCCCCCATTCCCCAGTCTTCTTTTTTCGCCATTTCTTGTGTGCTAGTTCCTTCAGGGCTTTTACTCTGTTTAGATCAGGTTTGAGTCCATTGTGTTTTGCCTTTGGCGGGCTTCAGCCCTGAAGCCTGTCAAGGCTCCAGTGTGTCTGGGAAGGTAGGAAGTGAGGAAGGAGCCCGAAACTTCACTGGCCTTTGTTTGTAGGCATGTCTGGCGGAAACCATATCCAACTGGGCGGGCCGCTGTACTAGTGGACTGAATACCGCCCCCCCCAGAGCACCTCTGTGAGACTGACAGCTTAGTGCTGTGAGTGAATGGGATTTCGCATATTAGGGAGGGTTTTGGGACTACAGGCAGTCCCGACCACTGGAACATCCAATCCGAAGAGACAGAGCGAAGCCAGCCGCACCTTCCAGGGCCGCAAAAGCACTGGTGAAGCCTTGCAGCTGTGCTGACCCCGTTTCCCATCGATAGCGAAGCTGCGCCAGGGACGACTTCCTCCCTTAGGCTGGTGGGACCAACTAGCCTCAAGACCTGCTTTGTTTTGGGCCAACCCCTGTGTTGCTGCAACCTTCCTGGGCTGCAATTTCCCAATACCTGGACCATCGATGAGTGCAACGTCTTCCGAAGGACGAATCCAGCTGAAATTTCGCAGGCATCCATGAGAGTTTACAGAAGCAAGAAATCTTCATCTAGAGTCCCACTACCAGAGTTCAGGACCAAGGTTATTCCAACCAGGGATAGTCGTTCCTCTTTGGCACTGAGATAAAGGCGCCAAAACCACAAAGAGCAGCTGAAACAAGTGGACTCCATTGCTGTAGAGTCCCTCTCGAGACTACGGCCACAGAAGCCCGCCAGAAGTCCTTCCTTTCGTCACCAAGAACAAGGTTCTGCATCAAGAAGTCAGTCAGCTGGAACATCGGCTTCAATTCTAAAGTACTGTGGGGCTTTGCGTTTAACCACCTTTAGGCAAATCTAGTGTTTCATAGCTTGGGGAGTGCTCCTTTTTATCCTTTAGAATTATTTCAATTCACTTGTGCAGGCCTAACAGTGTGTGGACATCAGGTAGGCTCTCTAGCGCCTGGATTTTTCTTAAAGAACTATTGACTGTTCAACAAACCTTTTCAAAGAAGATTCCATCAGAACTAGAACTGTCCTATTGACTTTGGCTGTCCTGGCTTGCTAAAGGCATACACTCTGAACCCCATTGGCTTTGGCAGTGCCTGTTCCCTATACAGGTTTTAATTGTTTGACATTCTTAATGCTGGGGAAAAGACTCCCTACATCCCTCTGGGAGAAAAGACTATTGTTACAGTGTTCTATTCTACTCTAACACTTTTTCTATCCAAACCCAACACTATGGTGAACGATGTCACACTGTGTGCTGGAAAAGTTTAAGTACAAAAAGAATGTACTCGCCTGCATTATTGCTGCATAAATAAGTTGATTCTGACATTCTACTTTGTTACTATTAGTTGCTGCATATTTAGTACAATTAATTTGCTTTCTGTATATGTAAATAAATAATTTACTATAACTTAAGGGTATAAGTGTTTACTTGAATACTTTTATTTACGGATTTCATTGTACTGCTGTACAGCTCACAGTATCCCTTTTAAGATAAACCCGGCTGCTCGCCACTCTACCGACTTGTGTAGTACAGGCCTATGTTAAATGTTGGGTCACTAATACAAATCACATAAGTCTTGTAAAGTCCCACACCGGTTGTACTCTACAAAATCTTACCCAACACAGTCCAAGTGCTCTTGCCAATCAGAAAATCTTTGGCCAAGAAGCTTCCCATAATTTCTCAGTAATCTGATTGTGCACATTTTACCATACAAACTCCTTGAAAGTGATCATTGAGCAATTCTGAATATAGTGATTTGTTTCTGTAAGGAACAAGCCAGCTCCAAAAATACCACTTGGGATCAGCAAACATACCTCCAATTAGCCATCAGCCTCCCCTAAAATCACCTCAAACGTTACTGCTCTAAGAGCTGGCACCACTTTCCACCCTTTACCACAGACACCTCCCCCAATACATCAGCATGCAAGATAAAGGACACAGAGGGCTGTCTGAAGCCCTCCCATCTTTCACACACAGAGCGGGAAGGAGGTAGTAAGAGGCAAAACACATGTACACCACCAGAAGTGCCAGAAGCAGTTAAAGCAGAGGTAGCCATTTGGTTGACCATCAACCTGCAGTTCTGGGTCCACATCAGACAGATGAGCCCAGCAAGGTAGAGGGTCTGATACTACTGTATTTAACATGCATAGTTCCTTTCAATTAGATTATGGCTGCATAAAAACAAAAGAATGTAAAAGGAACTTGCATTCATTTCCACCTACCTTGGTGTCCAGTGCCTTTTTGATGCCGATTCGTCTCTGAATTCTTGCTTCTCCCCTTTCAATCTGAGCCATTATTTTCTCAATGTCTTGGAGCTCATTGCAACGTTCCCAGAAGACAGCTGGAATACAAACTCTCATTAAGGAACATGTCAGAGCAGATTTGTAACTTAGAAAACATTACATTTAAAATAAGATTCCAGCACCCTAACATGCCATTGCTAAATTGTTTGCTTCAGGGAAACCAAACAAAAAAAAATACAAGATTTGGCTGCATGGGGACCTCCTGCAACAATGGCATCAGGCGCATAAATTAAATCTCAAAGTGTAGTGTGGCTGCCTTTTACCGATAACATCTGCATTAACAGAAAGGTGTCCAGCAGTATTACTTGTCAAGCGTTCAAGCTACTTATCAGAGCTAGAGCCCATTTCCAACACAGTCGGGCATACTTTGGGAGCATCTTGGGTCAGACATTAAAACAAATGCATAAATTAAAATCAAAATCGTTCCAGTCCCAAAACAATGGTAGAGGATTTAGATTTATGTCACAACACAGCTCATCAGCCCACCCAAAGGGAAACCTTCCAAGCAAAGGATCAGGGTTTAGGAGAGGTTACAAAACTACTGATCTTTGCAAATAATTGAAAGAGGACAAGAAGCACATACCACTGCTTTATAGCACCTTTAGTTGCATAAATATTCAAATTGTTTAACTGGAAAGGCTATTTACAGACTAAATCACTGCTCAAAGTCTAAAGACACAGACAACAAACAGTAGATGCATGTCTTTTTGATCTAAAAATCAAGCAAATGAAAAAGCAAACTATAGTTAACATTTAAAATGGCAAAAAGGCCTGCAGCGGCCGATCAACGTAAATAAAATGTGTCATGTTTGACAATTCACACCACAAAAAGCATGCCAGATTCTAACTTGCATAAAAAATAAGGTTATGAAGCTACTACATGCAATTGTAGTATGATCTGTCTTGTCAATAGATGTATAAAAAAGGAAGATTGAAAGGATGTGGAGGTTGTGGGGAGGGGGCACCGACTGATCTAACCCCTCTTGACTCCTTTGCATTATATCTTTGCATAGATCGCGAAAGTACCCATTCCAGTGGCAGACATACAAATGAAATGGGTGTAAAATATTTCTTGCCATATAAAGATACCTGAATATTCAATGACTTCTTCTGGAGATTTCCCTTCCACTTCCCGGGCTATGTTTTCAATGTCATCGCGGCCCCATTTCTCATTTGCTTTGACAAACTGGTTGAAATCCCGTTTGTTCCAGTTGGTGAATCCCTAATAAAACAAGTCAGTGCAAGTTATAAATCCGTTCACTGCATTTTGTCCTCACTCCAGCGACATAGCCACTACACTGAGCCAACAGCAGTACTTGGCACGTGCAGCAGTTAAAAAAAAAAAACTTTACACGACAGAACATAGTGATGACAGGCATTAACTAGAATGTTAACTTCACAACAAAGGAAGCACTGATATACAGATAGTTTCCAACAGCCATACTTTGGTTACACTCTATAGTGTTCTTACCAATTGGGGATTTAGTGTTTGGCAAGATTAGACGCGTTACACTACCCTCTCTACCCCCCTCTCGCGGAAAGACCTCAATCAAGCCCTCCAAGAAGAGTCAAATTGCCAACCATATGTCTTCCGCCCGCTGATGAGGTGGTGTAAAGTTCCAGTAGTCAATTTTCATGTCACAGTTCCAAATGGCGTCCTTCAAGCAGTCCGCAGTCGTGGTGGAGATTTGTGTGTCCAGGCAGAAATAATTGATCTTAGCCAACAAGAGGCACCTAGCCAATAACTTAGTAGATGTTTTATTAAGTCTGCACAGCCCCTTCAAGAGAGACCAGGGGCTCAGCCGGAATGGTCTGGCCAAGCGCCCTGTTGATTTCTGTAAGGGTTTAAAGCCAGACTTTTCTAATAAGCAGGCAAAACCACAGATTTATCTATTGTGCATTTGTTAGGCGCTTATACAGAAAGTCAATTCTGTTTCACAGCCAGGGCAACAGAGAGGGAACATGGGATAGAAGAAAGAAAAAAAAACAATACAATGTATTGGGTGGAAAGTGTAAGCCAACAGAAGGGAGGCCGGAGGGTGCCAAGGCAAGTGGAGAGGCAGTCAGGCTGGGGCGATTGGGTGTGGGAGGCCAGGTCCCAGAGGTACACATAAGGGCCCTAGCCACCAATCACATCGATTGAGATTAGCAGGAGGGACGAAGGGAAGGTGGTGAAGAGGAAGTTCTTGAGGAGTTTCCAGAACTTGAGGAGGTCCTGCTCAAGACGAAGAGGGAGGGGGAGGCTGGGGGAGCCAGCTGAAGAACATGATCTGCCTCCGGCCCCGTTTAGTGAAGCGCTTTACACAGAGTTGGTGCAAGAGGACCGCTGAGGTATAGAAGGAGAATATTTAGTAAGAGTTACAGATCGTGTGGTCCCAAGCCCCAGACAGCGTTGTGGCTGATACAGTGGGATTTGAATTTAATCCGTGCTGCAACTGGGAGCCAGTGGAGAGTTTTTAGGGCAGGAGAGCTGCAGTCCCTGGGCTTAGGCCCAAAGATAAGTCTTGCTGACCTATTCTGGATTAGCTTGAGGGGTCGTAAACTGGAAGAAGGTAGATTCAGGAGAAGGCTATTGCGGTAAACAAACCTAGAGAGAACCAGGGCTTGGGTAATATTGGCTTTTGGGGGCAAAGTAAGAAAAGGGAGTATTCCTTTGAGAAGGAAGAGTTGAAAGTGGGACTTCTTGACAATGTCCCGGGTGTAAGGGAGGAAGGAGAGAGGAGTTGAAGATGACTCCAAGGTTTCTGGCTTTAGAAGGAGCAGGGGGAGAGCCCATAGAGGATGGCCAGAGTGGGGGAGGGGTGTGGGGGGGGTTGGGGGGTGGTGGGAGGGGGAGCAGGAGCCCCAATGGGAATGCTCAGTCTTGCTGGTATTGAGACAGTGATCGTTGGAAGTACAGCAGGGCTGGATGGCAGATGAGCAGTCCGGGATGATGGAAGATGCAGTAGGGTCAGCAGGAAGTTTGAAAAGGAGTTGTGGGCCATCTGCGTAGCAAAGGAAGTTGGCAGAGAAGGTGGCCATGAGGAGTTCAAGCTCAGCAAGAAACGTGTTGAAGAGCCATGGGGAGAGGTTAGAGCCCTGGGGGACACCACATGTGGAGAAGGAAGTAACTGAGAAGGTGCCCAATATTACTTGGGATGATCAGTAAGGAAGGAGGTAAGCCAATCCAGTGCCCACTCCGAGATACCAAGGGTATCATGAAACGGTTTTATGAGGTTGGGGTGTTTACTGCATCAAAGGCCGGGGAGAGATCGAGCAGGATGAGAATAGCTGGAGGGTTGGATAAAGAAAGTCAGCCATGTCGCTATTAAGCAAGTTTGTATGCCCCCTCTTGATCTCCTGGCAATAGGAACCCAACCTTTGGTGTAAGTATGTAATACCAAGGGTGTTGGCGTGATTGAGCAGCCAGGCTTATCTCAAGGGGGGTCAATGTCAGCTGTAGCGGAGTTGCAAGTTCACAGTGACAAGTATTCAAATAAACTGAAACAAGGTTTCTTTAATACACAATAATTAGTCAGAGTAATCCTTATTCAGAAGGGAGCAATTTAACAACACTCAAATATACTTCACAAAATACACACTCCTAATATTTCTTAATCAGTAGGTGACTTCAATAGCTAGGGTGCGGGGGACATTAATATATCACATTGGAATAAGTCAAAGGAAAAAGGTTATTAGAACATACAAGAAACCACAAATCTTCCCAAGCAGGCAAATACTTTTGGATCCTTCAATAACAGTGAGTGTAACAGGTTAAGCCAAAGTCAATGGGCAAAAGTCTATATGGGCTGAAGCACTTCTTTGCAGGCAAGTAAGAAAAGTCTGTGCACAATGTTTTGGAGGTCTTTGGTGAGAAAGAAGAATCAATGTAGGGCCACAAGCTGTTAGACTTGTGAAAAGTAGAAGAAACAAGGAACTCTAAAGCATGATGCAAGTTCTCAGAATTTACAGTACCTTTAGATTGAAGAAAAAGTACAGCAGATGAATTCTGTTCCTGTGCAGCTCTGCAGATCTCACGGTTCCGGGGCCTCAGTCGTGGGGACAAGAGGTAAGCCTTCTGGGGACTCCTGCACTACAATGGGACGGTCACCGCTCGCAACCGGCAATCTTTAAACAAATGGCTGTTCGGTGTTTCAGCTCCTCGCGTCTGCCGTAAATAGCAACACTGCGGTTCCTGGCTGTCGAGATGGGCTTTTTCTTTCAACAGAGTGGGCTCAGCCTCGGTCAGTCCTGCTTCCTGGGAGTCCGGAGGATCTTCCTGGAGCTCTTAGCCAGCTTAAAAGCAACGCACATGAACTGGTGTTCCCCTCCCTGGCTATTCGGTTTTGAGCAGCAACTCTGGAAATTCAACCAGCTCTGAGAGAATGTCCAGGTGGAATACTTTGGAGTTGATGGGTCCCACCAACTCAAAGGGAGAAGTTGCCTTTGCAGGGGCTTCTCTGTTGATGTGAATTTAGAGTTTCAGCACAGGAGCAGGGCTTCACCGGGCAAACCAACGGTCCAGGAGTTGAGGAAGGCTTCCTCTTCAAGTTCTTTCTCGGTTCCTTCGTCCAGTGGTCTACTGCCTTTCAAGACGCTTGCTCCCATTCATTCCAGCCTAGCTGGAAGTCACCCAGCAGGGTGGCTGTCCTTGCCGGACAAATCAGCCGGCCAATCACCACAGAGTGCATTTGAGTCTCCTAGGAGACTAAGCACAGGGAGTTTCGGGCACCTCCCTCACTTCCTGCCCCCGCCAGACACCCTGGAGCCAGAGGTGGGTTTCACTTGTGAAGCCCGCCAAAGACAACGAACAAAGGGTCCAAACCTGGTTTGGCGCGCAGAGTAAATCTCGAGAAGGATCTTTCCACGAAGTGGCGAAAAAAAAGACAACCAGGGCCATTTTTACAAAAATGGCATCCATGGTTGCTTTACTGTGGCTACGAACGTAGCCGACGGAAAAATCCAACAATGGTAGTAAAACGTAAACCAATGCCACCAGCCATTCATCGAGGAAAGGGTAACATTGAAAAGGTTACATGAGAAGCTAGACAAAGGGGATTCTAGGTAACCCCTCCAGCACCCTATTGTAAGATGATAGTGTTTATCCCAGATAAGGTATTTAAACCTTTGTGAAATCTGGAAGACTTTCCTGTGTCACTGCACTGACGGTGCTATGTAACAATGTAAAACATGATGCCTCTGGAGTTTGTCAGACTACTAAACCAAAAGAGATGCCAAAAATCACATTAAAATGCATGCGAGTGGGAAAAGGGGTTTCACTCTCTCCAGGTTAAAAAAATAAATAAGAAAAAAATAATAAAGTCCTCAAAATCAAGCTAAATTGCTGGGGGTCTCTAGGGTAGAGGGAATTAGCACATTTCTGAGAATTCTCCCCAACAGTCGCTACCACCCTTAGGGCACTTTCCACTAAGCGATGGATCGACAGATGCAGCCCTTTAAACTGAATTTATATCTAATGTTCAGAGACACCTTACGAGTGTAACATGATCTTTTCCATGTAGCTTCATCGAGTTCGAGCCCCAGGCACTTCTCCCATTTAGATATGATGCTGGCAAGTTGAGAGAATGAGGTGTATTGCGCCATTTTGTACAGTGTGGAGCCTTTACATCCCAGAGACTGCAATGTATTTCAGTAGGGGAGAAGACATGTGCTCAAGTACGCAAGACCCACCCCTCCCATGCAGTGATATTGAAATAGGGGACCTCCCCCCAGTCTCTGCCCCTCTTGTCTATATACTGCTCCAGCGTGACAAAAGGGCTGCCGCGGAGCATATTGCTAACTCGGCTACACCAACCCTGGGCCAGCGATCCCCTCATCACATTTCTATGCTAGTGCTTGTATCCCCCACAGACCCAACTCTGGGACATACAGGAATGCTAAATGTATGCGTTGATTAATCTAGCCCAGGCGTCTACTGTGCAGCGGATCAGATCAAACTTACATTAATCTTGACCACTGCAGGAAATTAATAGTGACTGGAGAAGCTGGGGGTGGGGAGGGCTCAGGGGTCCGCTCTGCTTCAGGATGTGGATATGATACATGACCAGGCATCCATTAGGATGAAAATCTGGGTTGTGCCACCAGGTAACAGAGCTCCATGTCCGGTGCAGCTAGCCCACCTTGCTCAAATGGAAGAACTAGCGTCTCCCACTTGATGCAAGGGTTAATGGGGTGCCAGGTCAGATGAATCGGGTGGAAACAGCTGATTGAAGGACCTACCCAGGTACACTGGGCTATTATGGAAAAAATACAGCATTTTGGGAAGAAAAAGCATTTTGACTAGGGATAGCCTCCCCGCAGAGATTGAGAGGCACGCCCACTTCTCCCCTTTACGAAGCAGTGAGTCTAGTATTTGCCAATGATGGTCTCCCAGTAACTGTATGACTGGGACTAATAGTGATGACCAGGTACTTAACCGAGCTAGCCTCCCACCTATAGCCCCAATGTTTGGAGGAGGGCGTGTTAAGGAGCAAGAAATGTTGCAATTTTGCTCAATTGATTTTCAGCCCGAAGAACGGCACAAACAGGGCCACTCCTAGTGTGAGAGGGCCAAGGTTTGCCTGCGGGTCCCTTATATACACACAACAATCTCCCCTACGAAGGGGAACAAAACATGAACAGGCATTCTAGAAAATGCAATATTTAACACCATAGCCAGCCTATCCAACAACCCCCTCCCCGAAACCTCAAACAGTCCCAATGCATGTGCAACAAGGTGCCTCTCTCCATCATAACCCCAACATATATCAGACTCCAACAGACGTCGTACAAGTGTTAAATAAACTCGCACTAAAACCTTTTGGTGGATCAACCTCAAATCCATGCCCCGTTTGGCCTTAAACCCAATTCATAGCCAACTACTCCACTTGTGGGGTGAGATGACATGAATTACTTACCGTAATAGAATTTCTGATAGCATCTGCTTAGATTCACATGCTTTGCATATAAACTGACATCCAGTGGTAACCGCACAGTATTGCATCTCGTCTTTCGAGGATCGAAAGGGGACGTCGACTTGGGCGTGCCTGTAACACTATCCCTAACGTGACATCCTAATGTGACATGTAGTGTAAGCAAGATCCCTCATGTGGCAAGGTCCCTCAGATTGTATTTTTTTTCTGCCATGAGGGAGCCCAACGACTCATGAGTGAGTACATAAAAGAGAAAAAGTAGTGAGACAGCTATGTTCCTTCCACCCGAGCGGGGAGGAAGGGTGGGCGCATGTGAATCTAAGCAGATAAAATCATCAGAAGAACAAGTTACTCTTACCTGGTAACGTTCTTTCGATGGGATGGTCCGACGACGTATTCCATATCTATGACAGATAATGTCCCCAAGCTGTGCTGCTTCGGAAAATTTTCAGCGTCTGCGTCCTGCGTCGATGCGCCGTCCCCGAGGACCTCCTCAGACGGCCGACGTCACCCGATGTGATAAGTAGGACGCACGTAGCCTCAGTTGTAGTTTTTTCCCCAGAAGGTGCGAAACCAGTTTTCTGCCAGTCAGACACACAAGGCCTTGCGGAACGCAAGCTGCAATCGCATAAGAAATTCTGCAGCAGGGAAGGTAGGGAGGGAGCGATATGGAATACGTCGTCGGACCAAACCATCGAAAGAACGTTACCAGGTAAGAGAGTAACTTGTTCTTCGAGGGGGATTGGGTTCTCCGACGTATTCCATATCTATGACAGAATCCCAAAGCAGTACCAAGCAAGGAGGTGGGAAAAGAATTTAGAACACAAATTTAGCATGCCCAATCAAATTGCGGAATAAAGGACTGCCTTGCCAAAGGCCAGATCCTGCCCTCGGATGGAATCGAGGGAGTAGTGACGTACAAAAGTATGTACCGAAGCCCAGGTAGCTGCATCACAGATGTGACAAATAGGAACTCACCTCTGCAGGGCAGTAGACGCAGCCACTCCCCTGGTAGAATGGGCCCGCAAGCCAGCCAGAGGGTCCTTACCCGCCAAGCGGTAACACTCAGATAGCTAAAATAATCCAACGAGACAGTGTTTCGTCAAAGCTTGTCCCAAACGCTTTCCAGCGTAACCAATGAAAAGTTGACTTTCCACTCTGACCCGGGACATGCGCGAAATATAAAAGCTCAACGCTCTCCTAAGATCAAGCCTATGGAGCCTCTCTTCCTTACCAGGATGTGGAGGAGGATAGAACGCCAAAAGAACAACCATCTGGCCCAAATGAAATTCCGAAAACCACCTTCGGAAGAAAGGACGACCTTAAAGGACAACCCTGTCCTTATGAAACAGTGAAGGGTGGCATAACTGAAAGTGCCTGTAACTCACTCTGCGAGCAGAAGTAACCGCAACCAAAAACAGTTTTCAGAGTTAACAGTCCCAAAGGGCAAGAATGCAAAGGCTCAAACCGAGCACCCATAAGAAACTTAAGAACAAGGTTCAAGTCCCAAACGGGCACCAGAAAAGGTGACGGAGGGAACACATTAGTGAGCCCTTTCAAAAACTGAGAAATTAAAGGAATCTTAAAATAGGAACATTCTTCAGACGGACAGCACCGCCAAGTAACCTTTAATGGTCCCCACTTGCAAGCCCCTGTGGGCCAAGGAAAGCAAAAAAGACAGAACCATGGGAATGTCACACTCAAAAGGATCCACATTCTTAACTCTGCACCAGTCGCAGAACTTCCGGCAACACCTCCAACGCGTCTTCAGGGAGGTCCCAATCCTTATACCTCAACCTTTCAGAAGCCAAGCGTGAAGGTTGAGGGATCCGACCTCTGGATGGAGAACCTAACCCCCCCCTCCCGTGAGAGCAGATCGTCTCGGTAGGGAAGACTACGTGGAGGGCAGATGGACAAGTCGAGAAGGTCCGGGTACCATGTCCTCCGGGCCCACGCCGGAGCAATGAGGATCATCCGGCAACCAAACCTCCGCAGTACTTGCAGGATGACGGGGACTGGAGGAAACGCATACAGCAGTGGGAATGACCACTCCACCACGAACGCGCCTAAGGCTCCTTTTGGAGGAAATTCCCGCAAGCAGAACCTTTTGCACTTCCGGTTGACACTGGAGGCGAAGAGATCCACTTGAGGGGTCCCCCAAAGAGCAAAGATCTCAGTGAGAGATCGTGCTCTGCCTGCTCAGAGCGTCCGCCGTCTCGTTGTCGTCTCTGGCCAGATGATAGCCTGACGGCCCTCAGCTCCAACAGACTGATAGAGTCTGGACTCCGACGGAGACCAACAACTGCTGACTCAACTCGTTGGCATGAGCTCCCCATCCCGTGAGGGATGCGTCCGTCACGATCACCACCTCTGGCCAGGGCAGCCAAAATGCCCCCCCCCCCCCCTTCATCAGATTGCCTTAGACGGCCCACCACAGAAGGTCCTGGGCGACCGAGGGCGGCACCTGAACAGGGTCCGACATCCTGCCAGAGGACTGAGACCACTGGAGCTTGAGTGCCCATTGCAAAGATCTCATCCGCAACCTGGCCTCTGGCAACAGAAGAATGCAGGATGCCACTAGGCCGAGCAGTCTCAAGAACTCGGACGCTGGGAGTCTGGGCAAGTTGAAATTTGTGCACCATCTGCTGAATGTGAAGAGCGCTCACCTTGGGAGGAAAACACAGCCCCAGGGACGTGTCGAGCACTGCTCCGATGTACTGGAGCTGCTGTGTTGGCGTCAAATGGGACTTCTTTAAATTGAGGGAGAAGCCCAACCTGTGAAGGGAGTGGCAGGTAACGGACAGATGATCCGGGACTTGCTCGGGAGAGCTCCCCCTGATGAACCAATCGTCCAGGTAGGGGTAGACATGAATCTCCTTTCTTGAGATGCGCTGCCACCACCACCATGAGCTTGGTGAAAACCCTTGGGGCGGAGGTCAATCCCAACGGCAGGACCCGAAACTGAAAGTGCGAGTCGCCAACCGCGACCCTCAGGTACTTCTTGTGCTTGGGATTGATCGGCACATGGAAGTAAGCGTCCTTGAGGTCGAGAGACCCCAACCAGTCCTAAAGCTGAAGGGCCTGGAGGACTTGAGAGAGAGTAGCCATCTTGAACTTGTCCTTCCTGAGGAGTTTGTCCAAACCGCGCAAGTCCATGATGGGTCTCAATCCCCCCGTCTTTCTTCGAAATAAAAAAAAAAAAATAAGGGGAATACCATCCCTTGTTCCTCTTCCTCTCCGCTACAGGCACCAGTTCTATGGCGCCTTTCTCCAGCAGGGCTTGAATTTCCTGCGCAAGGAGCGGATCCGGACTCAAAGAAAAGAGGTTCCCAGGTGGATTGTCGCAAGGCCTCTGCCGAAAAGGAAGACAGTAGCCGTGGGTTATGATCTCCAGAACCCACACAATTGAAGTAATGGCACGCCACTCTACAAGATGCTGCGCCAGCCTTCCCCCAACCGGCGAACCATGGGACCTGGCCTCATGACTGAGTGGTAGCGGTTGCGGCGTTGCCCGAGGGCAAAGAGGCAACTGCCCGAGCGGCCTTGGCACCTCGAGTACCCTGTTTTCCACCTCTGGCACTCTTACGGTGGACTCTTTGACTGAGAGCTCCTCTCGCTTTACTGAAGGACGAGTAATAGCGGAAGGAACCACCCCTCCATTGTTGTCCACTAGGACGAAAAGGCGGAGGTTGTCGAACTGCAGCGCCCAACTACTTTGCTGCAGCTTTGGAGGTCTGCAACCTCTCAAGGCTCTCGTCAGCCTTGCTGCCAAAAAGATGTTCACCGTCAAAGGGCATGTTGAGGAGCCGGGACTGCACATCAGGAGCGAACCCCTGACTTCTGCAACCACGCAAACCTGCGTATTACGGTGCTCACCGCCATGGACCGGCTGACACAATCTGCCATGTCCAAACCAGACTGAACAGCCTTACACGGCATCCTTGCCATCCTGAACCATAGCAAGGAAACCATCCCGTTCGTCCCCTTTGGGAATATGTTCAGCCCCTAACGCAACACAGTTACACAGAGTGTGTGAAACAAGACAAGGCACATACGGAGTTGGCCGGCTGAAGCGCCATACCCCCTGAAGAAAACTTTCTTTGCCCAGCCATCAAAACGTGTGTCGTACTTATCGAGAGGGATGGTAGGATATGACGCCTGCTTTGCTGGGGCCTTAGCCGCCTGCACCAAACAACTCTCCGGAGTGGGGTGCCTGGACAAGTAGCAGGGGTCGCTACCGGCTGGACGGTATTTTCGCGACAAAGACTTGCCCACTGCCGGGAGACTGTCCGGAGCAGTCCAAGCCGCCGCCACCCTTCTCTGCAGAGCCACATGAAACGGCAGTACCGGGTCCAGTGGGGGGACCAAGATCAAGGATGTCCGTGAGATCATCCTGAACAAACTCCCCTGGGGGAGCCGACCATCCCAAGTACTCGGTGACCCGAGACATAAGGCACCGGTACGAAGAATCTGCATGAGTGCCTGGCTCCGGCCTACAAAACACCACCTCCGGAGAGGTGTCCAGTCCACTGGCATCATGCAGTGACTGCCTCAGGTCATCAAATTGACTATGGCCCGAGAGAAGCTCATCAGGCACCATAACCGGAACCCAGCCCTCATCACCCTCTGAAATGTACTCCAGGCGGTGAGAGGAAGACACCTGAGGACCAACGCTATGCCTGACCTTAGCCAGAGCCTTTGTAGGGGCTACCCTTGTGCCACGGGGCCCTTCAGACACCACCGCCTCGAAAGGCATCGAGGACCGAATGAGTCAGCGTCGAGCAAATCGGCGTCAACGTTAGCCCCGGAGTCGTCACAGGCCTCGAAGCCAGGGCTCCGAGCGTGTCCTTAGACGACCCCCTCGAAAGCGGAGCACAGACAGACAGAACCTCGAAGACGGCACAGGATCATGCGGTCTCGAACGCGTCGAGGACCGGGAACGGGCATGACAAGAACGGTTACCCTTGTCCGAGCGGGACCTCTCCCGCGAACCGTGCCGAACACCCGAGCCTGAAGGCGTGCGAGCGGTGTCTCTCGACCGATCACGACAGACCCCACTCGGAGGCGCGGACGGACTGGTGCCCTGCGATTCAAGAATCGCCAACATCTTCTTCCCGAAGGAAGCCCATTCCTCCGGTGTCGCTTGCATGGTGGGATAAGTGACCCGCCGACGGGCGGAGTCCTCGGAAGAGGACAGGGAAGGCGACAGATGTCGGCGCTTCCGGGAATGCCTCGAAGAGGCAGGAGTGGCGAGACCGACTCCTGGAAGGAGACCCACTGGACCAAATAACGATGACACGGAGAGTCGCCTCTCGAATCATCCCTCGAAAGCCCCACAGACCTCGACTTCCTGGGCTTAGACACCCTACCTACTGACAACTTCTTGCGCTCCCGCAAGGCCTTGCCCGTGAGCGACTGGCAGTCGACACAGTCCGTGTCGTGGGGCTCCCCGAGGCACCTGAGGCAGGCGTCGTGCGAGTCCGTTACCGATATCTTGGACCCACAGTTCCCGTATTTCTTGAAGCCCGGACGTGGGGTTGAAGACGAGGTAGACATCGTCACAAACTGGTTTTCCCAAAAACCGAACAGGTTCAAATAACCGAGAAGAATACAACAAACTCCAAAGAGTCGCGGCGTACCGAGATTCACGAAGCGAACACGTTCGCAGAAAAAACGGAACTGAGGCTAAGGGCGTTGTGCGTCCTACTTAACACATCGGGTAACGTTGGCCGTCGAAGGTCGTCCTCGGGGACGGCGCATCGTCGTCATCGACGCAGGAGCCGAAGATTTTCCGAAGCAGCACAGCTGTGGACATTACCCGTCATAGAAATGGAATACATCGGAGGACCCAATCCCCTCGAAATGCTATTACGGTGAATAATGCATGTCTTCTAATGCTTGTTAATCTGCTTAGAATCATATGCGGTGTATAGACTAGCGAGAAGCACCCGGAGTTGGAGGTGGGTTGGGAGAAGGAACAGTAGTGAAACTATGTCTTAATACTGCATGTCCCACCTGAGAGGCAGACGTAGAATGAGTATCTGAGCGAAAGTGTTTTGTAAAGGTGTATACAGAACTCCAGGTGGCCACTTTGCAAATGGACTCCTGGGGGAACATTTGCAATTAATGCTACGGAAGCCCCAGTGCCTCGAGTAGAGTATCCTCTAGGCTTCAAGGGCAAATCTCTCTTAGCAAGAGAGAAACAGTGTGATGCAATTGACAATACACCTTGAGATGGCCGATTTAGAGACAGGATCCCCTCCACCAGCTGCCATTGAAACGAAAAACTGTTTTGTCTTCCTCAGTGGTTTCGTTCTTTCCAGGTAAAACATGACTGCCCTGCGCACATCTAATGTGAGAAGGCTTTGTTCGGCCACGTTAGTGGGGTTCTGGAAGAAAGAAGGCAGTTCGATTGATTGGGGCACATGGAACTTGGAAATAAATTTAGGCGCAAATCGAGGGCAAGTGCGTAGAACCACCTATGGACTGTAACAAAAGGGTCTAGAACTGAAAGGGCCTGTAGTTCACCAACTCTTCTAATAGAAGTGATAGCTACTAGGAGGGCTGTCTTATTATAGGTAAGATCTTTGAGACCTGCCTTATGTATAGGCTCAAAAGGAGACCCCTTAAGTCCAGTCAATACCACATGTAGGTCCGATCCGGGAGCCGGGTTAGAAATCGGGGGATGAATCTTTTTAACCCCTTCCACGAAAGCCTTAAAAACTGGTATTTTCCACAACTTCTGTTGTGACATAGTGCAGGCTGAGAGCGCAGCTAAGTGAACTTTCAGGGAATTAAAAACCAGGCCCGAGACTAGTAAGGAAGTCAGGTACAATACAATGTATGTAGGCGAGCAGTCAATGGGATGACACCCTTGGACTTGCACCAGAAAGCGGCTTCCCTTTTCTGGAGTAGCAATATCGGGTGTTAGGTTTTCTCGCTATTCTAAGTATGTCCAACCATCTCTGAGGAAGTTGGAGATGCCCGAAATCTGACCTCAGGAGGCAGGGTTACCTGGAGGCGTAATCTTGGCAATGAGCGTTCTGCAGAGTTGCGAACAAGTTGATCTCTGGGAAGCCCCATTGTGAGAAAACATTGGAGACTGTCTTCGTGTAGTCGCCATTCGTACTCTACGGGCAATGGGAAGACTCTGCTGAACAAGTCTGCCAGAAGATTGAGTTGCCCTGGAATGTGTTGGGACAACAGGAACATTCTGCGTTTGAGCCCATTTCCAAATGTTCTGGTACAGCTTGGATAGCCCTGGAGTGTGTGCCCCCTTGCTTGTTCAGGTAGTACATGGCCGTGGTGCTGTCTGAGGATCAGGACTGTCTTCCCCTGCAGCTGTGCCTGAAAAGCTTTCAGTGCTTTGAATAGGGCTAACAGCTCCAACAGATTTATGTGGTTGGATGCTACTTCTGGGGACCACACACCGTGCGCCATCTGCTGAAGCAGGTGAGGGCCCCCCCCTTTCCCTCCACTCCCACCCTGTGAGAGGGGTGTCCTTCGTGAGAGTGGCTTCTACTGCGTGGGTGGTGAAGGCCTTTCCCTTCGAGGTTTTCTCTCAACCACCTCTGCAGAGAGAACGAGGGCTGGTGAGACGACCACTAGATCATCCCATTGCCCGCTGGCCTGACACCACTGGCTGTTGAGCCACTCTTGCATGGGATGCATGCACAGACGCGCTTTAGGAACTAAGTAAATGCAGGACGCCATCATCGCCAACAGTCGCATGGCTTTGCGTACCATCACCTCTCGACCGGCTACATACTGAGGTATCTGAAAAAGCAAGTTTTTAACACTCTTGAGGGAAGACTAGGCAGTCTTCTGTCCGAATTAGAGCCCCTAGAAACTGCTCGACTCGGGTCTAGGCTGGATTTCATCTCATTGATGGAGAATTTTAGGCTGAATAAGATCTATCGTCTTTTGAGTGTTGGACAGGCATGTTCCGTAGGAATACCCCGTTATAATCTGGGACGGAGACCCTGCGCAGGTGGGCCGCTGACACTGCCAGTACCTTCGTAAACACCCTTGGTGCTGAGGAATCAGCGAAGGGGAGTACTTTGAACTGATAGTGCTCGTCTATCATAAACCTTAGGTATTTTCTGTGCAGCGACAACACTGAAATATGAAAGTATGCATCTTTCATATCCAATGTTGCCATGCCAGCAGAGGAATTACCCTCTTGCAACATGACCATAGAAAACGAGGTTTGATACATTTGTTCGCTGGGCGCAAGTCTAGCACAAGGCACATGGTGAGATCCTTTTTGGATACAAGGAAGTATATTGAATAAATACCCTCGTTTACCTGTAGAAGTGGGACGACTTCTATGGCACCCTTTTCCTGCAGGATCTCAAACTCTTGCTGTAGGATGCGTAGGTGTTCTGGCGTCAGGTGTCTTGATCTTGGCGGTTTAAATTGAGGTGGTCGGCAAAATTCTATGCCGTACCCGTGGGTAACGGTCTTGAGCACCCACTGGTCTGTTATCCCCTCGCATGCATGAAGGAATGTTGGATGTCCCCCAACCGGAGAGGAATGGGAGGGGACCCGGATCTGAGGGTCATTTCTGCCCTCAGGCCGGGGAGCCTCTGGGGGTGGAATTCTGGCCCTTACCCGTCCAACGGCGTTGTCCTCTAGGTGGATACGTGGTGGTATTAGATTCTTGTCCTGAGGACCAGTTGTTTCCTGAACCATACTGGTGTTGAGGGGAGCGAGATTGCCCACAAAAGGAATGACGAGAGCTGCCCCCTCTGTCTTGTGAAGGCCTTTGGTTAATCTGGTTTAAGGTCTTGAGTCTCATGTTCCTTTTTGGCTGTCAAGTGCTTCATCCACGGACTTCCATAGCAAGTTGGTCTCCTCAACCGGCTTAAGGCAGCTTGGGTTTCAGGCTTAAACCCAGAGTTCCTCAAACAGGTGTGGTGTTTTAGTAGGGTACACTGGGCCAAGGTCCTTCCCGCCATTTCAGCAGCGGCCAAAGTGTTTTTAAGAATGTTATGGTTCACTTGCTAGCCTTCCGATACAACTGCAAGCAGCCGAGCTGTTAGGGAGAATTCTCTGTTTAGGCTGAATTTCCTAACCTAGTGAGTCCCCCAGCAGCTTTGCTGGATTTTTGGGGTTTATTTTATTCTCCTGCCAAGAGCGAGACTTTTACCCTCACTCTTGGACATGATTTGGGAGTGTTTCTTTGAATCTAGATGTGTTTAATGGGCTATGGGGTCTTTTACTCCATAGGGCTTCATGTGTTTTTGTGATGTGTGTTATACAGCACCCTCAGTGCAGTGACACAGGGGTGTCATAGTGACCCGCCAGTATAGACTCCATACCCTGGGACTGACTACTGTCTCCCAGGGCATGTAAAGTCACCATTGACTTTACTAGTCTTAAATTCTGAACAGAACCAGTACAAATCATCATATTGTGGACGTACTGGCTGGGGCAATTCGATTGCCCCAGGGTCGGTTAGTCGCGGGGGCACGTCTCCGTCCCCCCTGATCAAGTTTTGGCTGGTGGCAGTGGATACTACTTTTTATATTCAACCGCAAATATTTTCCTATGGGATTTCCCATTGGTTTAGGCTACTATCTTTATTTAATTATTTACGGTAGCCTCGAACACACCGCCTGTTTATTTAATTAATTTTAATTCTCCGGTTGGTATTTTTTGCCAAAACTTGATTCTAAAATGGCGTTTGTGTTCTCTTCTGTGACTCCAAGCCGAGCCCCTTGTTCCATTTTTGGCGGGCTTATCCACAGAAGCCCTCCAAAGTGGTGCCACTCTGTCTGGGGTACTTAGGAGGGGTGGAGGGGGATTTAGGCACCGTTGACTGAGTTGCCTAGGCAACTCAAGTCGCACTCCATCCTGATTGGCCCAAGTGGTGAGCCAGCCGGCTCACCACTTAGCATGTTTGAGTGACAGCTAGGCTGAGCGAATGGGGGTTTGCTGCATAAAAGCAGGGCTTTGGGGACTGGCACTTCAGAAGTCGCCACAGGACCTAAGAATCCGACGAGGGAGAAGCTGAGCCGACCTGCCACGACACCACCACCGGTGGAGCCCTGCTGGAACGTCTCACCACTTTTCCCAACGACAGAGGAGATCTCCCGCCGGAGAGTCTTCTTCCTTTGACTGGTGGGGATAACCAGTTTCACCGTCTTTTCGCCTTCCCGACGTACCTCGTGGCCGCCTTGCCTGTGCCAAGCACCCCGGCAACCGGGATACCACGTTTTACCACGACCGTGAAACACAGGTACCACCTTTAACCGGAAAACTCTGTGGCTGGTTTCGTCCCTGGTAGTGCAACGACCTTCATCTTTCCTCCAAGTCGAGATCTTCTCTTCCCCTGGACGACAACGCAACTTGCACCCACTACCAGGAACAACTGCCACCGCTGGAGGATCCTTCCCACTTAAGGTACCGTGTCCCGCCTGGCTTCCCTTGCTACCGACTGTACGGGTAGATTTAGCCCCCGGCTTTCGAACCTGGGTTAGCCTGGGACACCCTTGCTAAACTTTCCTAAGCCTCTCTAAACTCTTTTTGAACTCTCTGCAAGACTTTCTAAGCCTAGAGTAACTGATCTTGGGCGCATTTGTGCTCTGCTCTCTCTAAGAGTGGACCCAGCCTTTGGACTTTGGTTCACCAGTGACTTTTGTTCTTCTGCCTTGCTAACAGTGTTCCTGAACCTTAGAGTGGTGTACCTTTCCATATTCTGTCTTTTTCCCCTCCCTTTCTCACAAACTTATTGGAGTGCCATCTAGTTAAGCGCTCACCTCTGTATGAAAATAAGTGGTGTTTTACAGTGACTTATCTGATAAGGAAAAGGGGTGTATATATTATAATAGTAACTGTTTAGAATAGTTTACAACAAGAGTGCTGGAGTGTTTCAGTGTGTTTTTAAATAAATAATTATACACCGATACCAAAGCTCTGGTCAGTGTTTGCTTGTATTATTGTATCCGAGTGCCTATTGTGTATACTTTGCATACTGCCTAACTCTTCTTGAGGGAAGTCTGACCGCTCAGCCACAGCTACCAGGTAAATCTGGGTGGTACGGACTGCTACCAAGTGGGTTTACTGCCAACACCTGTAGTCCTAAATCTTTTGCAGTGTTCCCTAAGGGAACTGCACAGGTTTCTGCCTAACACGAGCCTGCACCGGTTCAGGGACCTCTTGAAGGCCCTCTTGCAGCAGGTTCCACTGTACACCCGAGCAGCTAGCCAACAGAGTGTTGCTGTTGGCTATTTGGGTGGAGAATGCAGCTGTAGTCAACCCTTTTTCCCAGTGCATACAACTTTTTGCATTCTTTATCAGGTGGTGCCTCACCTGTAGATATGGGGACACCCGCCCTCATTGTCGTAACTGCCAGGGAATCCGGAGTGGCATGTCCCCTAATATAAAACTGGTCACTGTTCGGCAAAGTTTGTATGCAGTACCCTCTGGGAACAACACAAACAACTCTGACTACAGTTATATGAAACACAACCTTTGGTACAGGCTTGTACTACACAGTTTTGGTAGCATGTTGAGCAGCTAGGCTGACCTCAAGAGTGGTCAATGTGAGCTGTAAGGGAGTTAGAGTTTCACAGTGACAAGTATTCAAATAAACTCTTACACTCAAGGTTTCCTGAATAAACAATTTGTCAGCAAGAATAAGCCTTCTTCAGAAGGGAGCAATATAATAGTAACACAAATACACTTCAATACTGCACACTCTTAGTTTCTAAATCAGTAAAGACGCTTTTGGGATGGCCCACAGACAACCTACACCCACAGGTGACTTCAGCAGCTAGGGTGCAGGGGACATTAAGATCTTACTGTTTGCATTTAGAATACGGTTATAAGTTGGTAAAAGGGAAAAGGTTATTAGAACAAGAGACGACAAATCTTAAGCAGGCAAATACTTTTGGATCCCCACAGTAGTCATTTTGTGTAACAGGCTAGGCCAAAGTCAATGGGGAAAAAGTCTCATAGGATGAAGCACTTCTGGTAAGTAGACAAGTCTTCCTGCAGCAACTTTGTGGCAATTCAACCAGTTCCGAGAAGGATGTCCAGGTGGCTTACTTTGGAGTGGATTGGTCCCACCAACTCAAGGGGAGAAGTCATCCTTGTAGGGGCTTCTCAGCACAGCAGCAGGGCTTTACCGGGCAAACGGTCCAGGAGTTGCAGCAGGTGTCCTCTTCAAGTTATTCTTCGGTTCCTTCATCCAGTGGTCGACTGCTTTCCAAGCCAAAAGCCTCGCCTTTTATTCAGTTCTCTCCCATTCATTCCAGCCCAGCTGTCAGTCACCCAGTAAGGTGGCTGCCCTTGCCGGACAGTCAACCGGCCAATCACTACAGAGTGGATTTGAGTCTCCTAGGAGCCTAAGCAAAGGGAGTTTTGGGCTTTGCTGGATTTCTGGAGTTTATTTTTTTCCACCTGGTAAGAGTGTACATCCTTTTTCCACTCTTAAATGTGTTTTGGCCTATGTGTTGTTCCTCATTGTGTGATCTTGGGCACTTGAGCACACCACTCCAAGTGCCCCTGTTCTTGTATGGGTTACACAGCACCTTTAGTGTAGTAACCCAGGGTTGTCTTTTAGACTTCCCTCTGACTCCATTTCTCTGGGGCCGACTACTGTCCCCCAGAGAAAGGTAAAGTTGCCATTTACTTTAGTCATTTTTATCACAGACCCAGTACACCCCATCTTACATGGAGTACTGGAAAGGGCTAATCTGTACCCCCTTTTATGTCTGTACCTCCCTGAGCATTGTTTTGCTCTAAACATTAAGACTTGGCTGGTGGCAGTGGTATCTACCCTAACTTTCCTACTGCGATTATATTAGATAAACGTGGTACTGTTCTTGGCTATTATATTAGCCTCAAACCTAAACCCGCTTGACCAAATCGTCTTTCTTTTAGCTCCGGTTGGGTTTATTCGCCATTTCTTTTTGTTAAAGTCCTTCTTGTGTTTTACTTTGGGCAGGAAACTAGGTTCGCCTTCTTTGTTCACCATCTTTTGGTGGGCTTCTGCAGAGAAGCCCTCCTCTTGGCGCCTGGGTGTCTAGGTAGACTAAATGTGGGGAAGGAGTGTAGTCACCCCCCTGCACAGGGTATCCTAGGAAACCCAAGTCGCACTTTGCCATGATTGACACTGGTGGTTGTCCCGGATGGACAACCCCCCTGCTGCGGGATTGACAGCCAGGCTGTGTGAATGGGGGTTTTTGCGCATAAAAGGCAGGTCTCTTGGGCTAGAATTCAGAGTCGCCTCTGGAACTACAAGGAACCGAAGAGAAGTGGAGAGAACGACGGCTGCTGCAACTACCCCGTCCTGGTGAAGCCCTGCTGCAGTCCTGCACCATCTTCCCTTCAACGACTTAGAGAACGACTAAGAAGATCCAGCCCGGAGTCTTCTTCCCTTGAGCCTGATGGGGATGACCACCTCATCTTCAGCCAGAGATCTCCGCCGTGGTCAAATCGCTGCACACTGCTGTAGTGGTCCTGATAGCCACCTGCTGAGCCTCTCCTGTTTTTAAGGAGCACACCTTTGCGTTGTCGCTGCTGTCGGCTTCATCCCTGTGTGGTGCAGACCCCCTTCAGACGTCCTCCTTCAGAAAGAAGCTCCAGGAATCGTGGGTCTGCGGGAAACCAACAGGAACAACTGCCTGGGCACCAGCTGCATCGTGGGAATAACGTACTGTGTTCTAAACAAGGAAACTGGGTGAATCCCTTTTCTTCATCCTCAGGGCTCGTCCTGGTCTTCCCTCCTTTTAACTTTTGCATCCGAACATTGACAATATTCAAGTGCTTTTTGGCTACACAGAATCGTGAACTGTGTAATGGCGTGATCTTCGGCACAGGCCTCCAGTGTCACCTAAACCTGGCTCCAACCCTTTGACTTTTGAACTCCTGTTTCTGAGTGTTTCTCTACCGTCTGCCTAACCTAAATATTGCCTGTGATTTTTGCCCACAACTCCCTCTGAGTATCTCAGGTGCCAAGTGTGTTTTTGCCCCGGTAGCATGTCATGTCACGGATACGCGTTTATTTAGTAGACCGAACTGTCAAAAAGTGATCGCAACCGTATCCGCGGTATCGTGTTTTGTTCATAACACCGGTTCATTCAAACACAGGGTACTTACCTTGAGACTTAGTGTACAAAGTGAATTGGTTAGTTGTAGTATATTTAACGTGTGGTTTTGTTAAAAGTTTAATAGAGGTGTTGTGTTTATAACTGATGGTTTAAAAATAAATGTACTTATATTTTTTACCTGAAACCTTGAGTCAGTGTTTGCTTGAGTCAAAGTAATTGTGGTTCCTTTGTGGAATCTCTGCTACTGCTCATATACTCTTGAGATAAGCCTGGATGCTCTGCTACCACTATAACTTCATAGTACGGGCTTGTACCAAAGGTAAAACTTGTATTGCCACCTGTGGTCTTAATCAGGTGTAGTGGTCCCCAAGGGCACTGCGCATGATTCTGCCTAACAGGCTTCACTTGTGAATCCTGCCAAAGTCAAAGCGAACAATGGGACCAAACCTGGTTTGGCATGCAGAGTAAATCTCAAGAAGGACCTTTCCACAAAGAAATGGCGAAAAAAGAAATGGCAAAAAAAGAACACTGGGGCCATTTTGACAAAAATGGCACCCTTGGGTGATTTACTGCAGCTGCGAATGCAGCCCGATGTAAATGCACATCATGGTAGTTAAAACGAAACCACTGCCACCAGCCATTCAGTGAGGAAAAGGTAACAATGTTACGAGAAACTAGACAAAAGGGGCTAGTAGGTAACCCCCTCCAGCACCCTATTGTAAGATAGTGTGCGCTGGGTCTAGAAAGTTACAAATATAAGTAAAGTCAATTTCACTTTCGTGCTCTGGGAAACAGTAGTTTATCCTAGAGAAGGTAGTTAAACCTTGGGAAAATCTGAAAGACTTTCCTGCGCCACTGCACTGAAGGTGCTGTGTAACAATGTAAAAGATTAGGCCTATGTAGTTTGTCAGGATCCATAACCAAAAGAAACACCAAGCTCAGAAATCATTAAAATACATGAGAGAGTGGGGCAAAAGGGCCTCAACGTCCAGGTAAAAAAAATAAAAATAAAAATCAATCAAGTCCTCAAAATCCAGCAAAGTTGCTGGGGGTCTCTAAGGTGGAGGGAATTAGCACATTTCTGAGAATTCTCCCCAACAGTCGGTAGGAGAAGGGTGAAACAACTTCTCTACTCTGGGATTAACCGCCCTGGTCTAAGCTGGTCTTAATGAGGGAGCCAGACGTCTCTTGAGAGTTCAGTAAAGAAACGGCCTGACTGGCAGGAGGCTTGTCCATCAGTAGTATGTATTGTACAAAATCCGAATACGGCACAGCCTCGAGTGGCAATTTGGAAATGTTCAGCCGACTTCTTTAAGATGGTGTTAAACGCCATCTGATCATCCACAGGTGAGGCCTGACGGACTGGAGTGGTAGGAGTGGAATCCATACACAGAGCGTCGGGGTCCGGGGTAGGAGTAGGGGACGCCCAAGGTTGATCATCAACCAGATGGTTGTATTCCCAACCCTCCATGGGATCAGCAGGATCAGTATGGTTCCCAAAGGGATCATCCTGTACATAGGGATTTAAAGGAACATCATCAGTAAGGTCATAAACATTCTCTTCTTGAGGATCCGCAAAGGTCCTCTTAAACTTGGCCATAGGTGTATAAGAAAGGTCCTCACAAGGCCACTTGGGAGCTAACCTCTGAGAATTCCACAAACTTCTCCATTCTGTTTATGCACCCCTCAAACTTCTCTCTGGTCCATGATGAACCAGAGGAGTCCAGGGGAGGAAAGGGGTGGTCTTGACTATTTTCCTCTCTAGAAAGTCAAGATTGTTCTCCTATAGTCTTGGATGAAGACAAGGGTTCTCATAGTACTCTTCGAGGCTCTGGGCATTGTTACGCGTCTTTAAATGCGTCTGTAGGCCGTTCCTTCTGTTGCAACTTATCTTTCCACTGTTCTTTAAGTTTCACCGCCGAAGCGATCCTCGCGATACTATCGCTGATGCTTGTGGTCACAGGGAGGTGTGCAGATATAGCCGGTGGCTGTGCAGTGGTTTCTGGCGCAACCGGGGCCTTAAGCGGCGTCAGTGCTTTCTTCTGTTGCGTCTCGACAGCCAAGTGTGTTTTGGTGTAAGTGGCCTTACTCTTGGATTTCCTGGACGCATGCCGCTGTTTCGGGGAGGGCTGCCGATCAAGCTCAGCGGACACCACTGAAATAGACCATGTGCCCGTTGGCGCTTCGAAGTGCTTCGACTAGACCGCCGAAGCAGAACTGTGGGTTGTGTGCTGTGTGTGATGATTGGGTGCGTCCTGTCGCCGGGATGTACAGTCCCCATAGCAGGACTTTCGTTGTGCCTGCCGGGGACGGACGCTGAGGAGCGAGAACTCTCCGCCATTAGGTCAATGGCTTCTGAAGTGGAGTCTTGGTCATCGCCAACCTTGCTACACCCAGCGGCTGTGGGGAAATTACTCTCGGCCTGCGACATACTGTAGGCCGCCCACCGCTTCAAACGGCACTCCTTAAGAGTTTTGGGACGGAGGAGCTTACAGCCGCACAGGACGCCTCATTGTGGTCTAGGGGAAGACAATTACTGCACCGACAGTGCTCGTCTTTGATTTTGTTTAGTATATTTAACACAACCTAGATCAACAGTATATTGGTGCAGATGAAACCAGCAGTGGTAGCGGAGATGGATCTGAACGGGGCCATCTACCTGAACAGGAATGTCTTCAGTGCACGGAGAAATTGAAGTGAGCTTATTGTCCTCTGCTTCAGTGGCAGGGAATTCCACAACCTAGGACCAAAAGACAGCATTTTCAGTCACCTCGAGATGTGTATGAGGAATGATCAGAAGATGGCTGTCACTATAAGAACAGGGTACTTACCAACTGGTAACATTCTTACGACTGGATGTTCCTCCGACGTATGCCACATCTTTGACATGTAATGTACACAGCTGTGCACTTTGGAAACTTTTTCGGCAGAGGGCGTTCTGCGTCGATGTCGGGTCGATGTCCTTCGAAGGTCTTCGTCGAGGGCGACGTCACCAGATGCTATAAATCGGACGCATGGCACCTGTAGCCTCAGTTTGTTTTTCCCCCAGAACGTGTGGCACCAATCCAATGCCTGCTTGACTGCACATAGTCTTGCGGAAACGTAAGCTGCAATCGCATGGGAAATTCTCCAGAGGGGCAGGATGGGAGGGCGATGCAGAATACATTGGAGTAACATCCAGTCGAATGAATATTACCAGTAGGCAACTTGTTCTTCGAATTGATTGGGTCCTCCAATGTATTCCATATCTTTGACGGACTGCCAAAGCAGTGCCAGAAAATGGAGAAGGGAAAAGAATTTAGAGTACCCAATCAGATGGCGGAATAAAGAACCGCCTTACCAAAGGCCATATCCTGACCATGTATCGTATCCATGCAGTAATGTTTAGCAAAGGTGTGGATAGAAGCCCATGTGGCTGCATCACAAATATTCCCAATAGGAACTCCCCGTTGGAGGGCTGTGGAAGTAGCCACGCCCCTAGTGGAATGAGCTCTCAACCCTTCAGGAGGGTCCTTACCTGCCAATCGGTACCACTCGGTAATGGTGAGGATAGTCCACCTGGACAGGGTCTGTTTGGTAACAGCCTGGCCCAATCGGTGTCCAGCATATCCCCACAAAGAGTTGAACATCCACTCTGACCATGGACATCCTAGACATAAAAGCTCAGAGCTCTCATAGGATGCAACCTATGGAGTCGCCCCTCTTCCTTACCAGGATGAGGAGGATAGAAAGAAGGAAGAGCCACTTTCTGGCTCAAATGAAATTCAAAAACTACCTTAGGTAGCAAGGAAGGACGTACCCTTAGTACAATGAAGACAAAAGGCCCCAGTCACACTGCACCAAAAAGTGCAAAAGTTGAATTGTAGTCTGGTGTTTATTTTGAACAGTAGCACAGCCTGACATTTGTTTCGAGCTTTACTGGCTCTTCATCTGAAGCTTGAGTTTGGAGCTCAATTGTCCAATTTTGGAAGGCAAGGATTTGCCCGATAGTTCAACTCTAATGCTTCATGAATGCAGCAAGCTCTGGTATGAGGTATAATAAGATTTTCAGAGCGCTCTCAAAGTAAGCCACCTGGACATCCTTCTCGGACCCTTTGTTTTCACTGATCTTACAGTGGCATTATACTGGCAGTATACCCACACCTTCCAGACACCCGCAGCCCTGTCATCCTATTTTTCTTTTATACAAGCGCTGTGGATAATATTGACTTATTCTGCCAATTGTTGTTCTTAAGTACCCTTAGTACAACCCTGTCCTAGTGCAACACAGTAAAGGGCGGTTTAGAGGAAAGTGCCATTCACTCACTCTACGAGCAGAATTAACCGCAATCAAGAACAGTCTTGGAGGACAATCTCAAGGGACAAGAGTGCAAAGGTTCAAACGGATCACCCATTAGTAATTTCAAAACCAAATTCAAATCCCAAACCGGCACCTGGAAAAGGGACGGCGGGAACACATTAGTCAATCCTTTAAGAAATCAAAGGAATCTTAAAGTAAGAGCATTCTTCAGCGGAGCGCTTCAATATAGACAGCGCTGCCACGTAACCTTTAATGGTACCTACTTGAAGGCCCCTGTGGGCCAAAGAAAGACAACCATAGGAATAGAACACTGAAAAGGAACAACATTTTTTCCACTGCACCAGTAGCAAAACATACGGCAACGGTACAGAGATTTTGTTGCTGGCCGCCTGGCCGAAAGCAACACCTCCATCACATCATCCGGGAGGTCCCAATCCTTAAATCTCAACCTTTCAGATACCAAGCGTGAAGGTTGAGAGTTCTGACCTCTGGATGGAGAACCTGACCACCATCCCTCTTGCGAGAGGGAATCCTCTCAGTAGGGAAGACTGGAGGACAGATGGACATTTCTAGAAGGTCCTGTTACAACACTCTCCTGACCCAATCCAGAGCAATGAGGATCATGTGGGAATCGAACCTCCGTAACACTTGAGGAATGACGGGGACTGGAGGAAACGCGTACAGCAGTGGAAATGACAAATCCACTACGAATGCACCCAAGGCTCCTCTTGGAGGAAATTCCCATGAGCAGAATCTCTCGCACTTCCGGTTGGCACTGGTGGTGAAGAGATCCACTTGTGGGGTTCCCCAAAAGGGCGAAGATCTCCAGAAGGACTTCCTGAGCCAATTCCCACTTGTGAGAGTTTGTGCTCTGCCTGCTCAGGGCGTCGGCCGCTGAATTTTCGTCTCCAGCCATATGAACTGCCGAGATCGAAATTCCCTGCTGGATGGCCTGGAACCAGAGCTGCAGTGCCTCTGTACAACAGTAGTGACCCTACACCCCCTCCCGCTTTTTCATTGAGGTAATGCATGGCCACTGTAGTCCGTCATGATCAGGACACTTTCCCCCACAGAGGGCAGAAAAGCTTTCAGGGCTGGCCTGATGGCCCTTCGCTCTAACAGATTGATGCAGAGTTTGGACTCCGATGGAGACCAATGACCTCTGGCGGTCAAGTCGTTGGCATGAGCGCCCCATCCTGTGAGTGAAGCATCCGTCACTAGTCACCTGCCACGGTTGCCAAAACGACTCCCCCTTCATCAGGTTCCTTTCGGTGGCCCACCACTGAAGATCCTAGGAGACCGAGATTGGAATCTGAATGGGATCCGGCATCTTGCCCGAGAACTGACCACTGCATCTTGAGGACCCATTGCAGGGATCTCATCTTCAGCCTGGCCTCGGGCAACAGAAAAATGCAGGATGCCATGAGGCCGAGCAACCTTAAGAATTCGAAAGCCAGGAGACCCTTGGCAAGTTGAAACTTGTCCACCATCTGCACAATGTGATGAGCCCTCAACTTGGGAGGTGAGCGCTTCTCCAAGGACGTGTCCAACACAGCTCCGATGTACTGGAGCTGTTGAGGTGTCAGATGGGACTTCTTGAAATTGAGGGAGGAGCCCAACCTGTGGAGGGAGCAGCAGGTGAGAGGTGATCCAATGCTTGCTCTGTAAAATGTGCATGGATCAGCCAGTTGTCCAGGAAGGGGTAGACGTGAATCGCCCCTCACCTGAGATACGCTGCCACCACCACCATTAGCTTGGTGAAGACCCTCGGGCAGAGGTCAATCCGAAGGGCAGGACCCGAAACTGAAAGTGTGAGTCACCAGCCGCAAACCTCAGGTACTTTGTGCTTGGGATGAATCGGCACATGAAAGTAAGCATCCTGTAGGTCCAGAGTCACCAACCAATCCTGAAGCTGAAGGGCCTGGAGGACTTGAGAAAGTGACCATCTTGAACTTGTCCTTCCTGAGAAGTTTGTTCAACCAACGCAAGTACAGGATGGGTCTCAATCCCCTGTCTTTCTTCGGGATAAAAAAATAAGGGGAATACCATCCCTTGTTCCTCTCCGCGACAGGTACCAGTTCTATAGTGCCCTTCTCTAGCAGAGTCCATATTTCCTGCACAAGGAGCGGATCTGGAAGCTTCAAAGAGATTCCCCGGTGGATTGTCGTGAGGCCGCTTTAAGAAGGGAAGACAGTAGCCGTGGTCGATAGTATCCAGAACCCACGCATCTGATGTAATGGCTCGCCACTCTTCAAGCTGCTGAGACAGTCTGCCCCCAACTGGCGAACCATGGGACATGGCCTCATGAATGTTTTGGAGCGGCTGCGGCAGCGCCTGAAGGCAAAGAGGCTTGGCACCTCTATTTCCCTGATCCCTTTGACTGGCGGCTCCTCTCGTTTTACCAAAGGAGGAGTAGTGACAAAAAGAACCCCCCCTCCACTGCTGTCCCCTGGGACAAAAAGGCAGAGGTTGGCGCACAGCTGCGCTTAAAAATTTCACCAGAGATTTTGGAGGTCCACAACCTCTCAAGGCTCTCGTCAGCCTTGCTGCCAAAAAAAATGCGTGCAGGCCACGTTACGAGACTGTTCCTTACCGGCTTCATCAGAAGGCGCAGCCGGAACCGTGCCTTGGCGAATGAAACAATCGCCAACATCTGCTCCTTAAAGGCAGCCCATTCCTCCGGAGTTGAGGACTTGGTCGGGCATGCCACTTTCCTCGTGGCTCCATCCTCAGAGGAGGATGGGAAGGGGACCGGTGATGGCGCTTCCGAGAATGCCGGGACAAGGAAGAATGTCGGGAACCACTCCGGGACCGAGATCCACAGGAATCTTCCCGACGCATAGAATCGCCTCTAGAGTCGTTGGATACCCCCTTGGACGATTTAGATTTTCGGGACTTACCGGGTTTAGAACACCTACCTACCTGAAGTTTTCCCTTACGCTCCCGCAAGGCCTTGGAAGTCAGCGACTGGCATTTTGAACAGTCGGGGTTGTGACACTCGCACAAGCACCACAAACAAATGTGATGCGGGTCGGTGAGCGACTTTAGACTTGCAGTCCCGGCAAATCAAGAAGCCAGACCGCAGAGTTGGAGGGCGTCGAAGAAGACATCTCTACGATGAAACCCGAGGCGTGGCAAGTTCTCGAAGCAAAGACGTTTGCAGAAAAAATGGAACTTAGGCTGTGGGCGCCGTGCGTCCAATTTATAACATCCGGTCACGTCGCCCTCGATGGAGGCCTTCGAGGGACATCGACCAGATGTCATCAATGCAGGACGCCCTCTGCCGAAAATTTTAACGACGTGCAAAGCTGTGGACATTACATGTCAAAGATGTGGAATACGTTGGAGGACACAATCCATTCAAACGCAGTGGTCTCATCGGATGATATGGCTGCATTTGCTCTCAAATACAGAGGGGCGATGCGATTTATGCATTTGAAGACAATGCAGGCTGTCTTAAACTTAATGTGTTTGTCAATTGAGAGCCAGTGTAGCTCACGATGAAATGAAGTAACATGGGCAGATTTGCTTAGCTTAATTACTCTGACAGCTGCGTTTTGTGCTTTCTGAAGCCGCTGAAGCTGTTTGGAGGGAATACCCAGCAGTTGGTTATTACAATAGACCAGGTGGGTGCTGGTTAGTGCACCCACCACGGATGCATGATCCTCTTTGGGCATATAGGGTAACGCTTGACGTAGTATTCTTAAAATGAATTATACTGCTTTGATCTTAGCTACCAAGGTCTTCTTGCCATATACAGCCCAGGTTTTTCATTTTGGATACGAATTTTAGACTTTTGCCCAGAAGCGTGTGAATAGGCAACTTCTTGGCTGCCCTTGACAAGTGACTGGGTCCGAATAGGAAGAGTTCGGTTTTAGCAGCGTTAAGCTGAAAATAGTTCCTTAACATCCAGCTACTTACTTCTTCCAGACACTCCCCTAATTTGCTAAATGCTTCCTTGAAATTAACAATTCGTACAAAAATCTTGGTATCGTCAGCATGAGTGGAAATCCAGCCCATAGCGTCTCAAGATTTCCAAAAGATGCTGAATATACAAATTAAACAGTGGGGACAGGGAGGACACCACAGTTCCAACAAATGAGGCCTGACACAAACTCCCCCAGTCTCTCATGTTGACTATTGGTCAAAAAAGACCTAAACCAGTCTAGTGCCGAGTCACTCTCCCCTACCTCCTGTCGTCGTTCCAAAAGGATTTCATGGTTTATTGTGTCAAAGGCTGCAGACAAATCCAATATTACCAGGAGTATAAGCTCCTCTTGGTGCGCGGCCTATTACGATTCTCCCTGTACTATGAGGGCAGTCTCGGTTCCATATTTTGGTTGAAATCCAGATTGGAATTTGTCCAATAACAGTTCATGTTCAACAAAGTCCTGAAGCTGGTTGGTAACAACCTTTTCAAGAATTTTGGCTGGCCATGGCAGTCCTGCAATAGGGCGATAGTTTTGTAAAAAACTCCACATCCAATGATGGCTTCTTCAGAGGTAAAACAATAGAAAGCTTCAAACTCTCCGGAACAGTTCCACTCAATAGTGACTTATTAACAAAGGTGGTAATTAATGGAGTAAGCTCATGTGCCAATTTCTTGGCTACATAAACTGGCAACAGAGAGAGAGAATCAATTGTAGGGTTGAGAGTCCCGATGAGTGGGAAAATGGCTTCTTTAGTAACTGGGTGGAAATCAAAAACAGCTAATGAGATCTGACTTTGTAAATTATCTAACTCAGTTACTGAAGGATTACTTGCATATACCGATGGATTTGTGGAAGCTGCCTGCTCAATGTCTGCCCTTATCCGTTCAATCTGGTCTACAAAGAAAGAATTGAAAAGATTGGCTTGTGCCTCAGAAAAGTCAGTACTGCACTTTTTGCAGTTGGGATGCAGAACCTGGATATGATCAAGAACAATTCTCTTGGTGGATTGCTGGCAGTTTGCAATTTTTTACCCAAGAAGTCTTTCTTGGTCAAGAATTTAGCAAACTTGTAGTCCAACAAAGCATTCTTAGTTTAAGTTTTGTTCTCTAAAGTTGGCTTCTTAAGCCAAGTCTGGTTGGTCCTGCTAACTAGCTTGCGTAAGTGTTGCTAATTATCTAAAAACCAAGGTTAGGAGAGCCTCTTGGCTTTTGATTTTGGTGGAGCCATTTTATTATAATTAATGCTCAAGACTGAGGTTCCTGCTGTGAAGAAATCCCTGCATGGAACTTTGGGGTCAATAGAAGCGAGAGGCCCAAGAATTTCAATGCCATTGACTGTCTAAACCCCTGGCTTTCCGAGTGTAAGAAGCCCGTCTGGTCTTGGTATTAGTTTTAGCCTGATTAAATACACAAGGTAAAAAATGTAACAAAATGATCCGACCAATGAACTGGCACAATATCCTTCATAGTACATCCACCTCGTGTTATAACCACATCTAGGCAGTGGCCCGTTACATGCGAGGGATGAAGTGGGTGAAGATCGTGGATATATCTTTTACAAAGGTCTACCGTTCCCCTTATTTTAACATTCCCTCTCTCTCACTAGGTCCATTTTTTCAAGACTATTGGTATAAAGAGGGTCTTTCAGCATCACACGATATGTAAAGATCAGTGTTGAGTGGGGAATGTATTTTCTGTCTCCTTTATATGAAGATCGTGGATATTCAGTAAATCCCAGAGTTCTTTGGAATTTGGTTTTGTTTGGTCATCTTACCATATATTCCAGTCACCCACTAGGAGCAACTTCTTAGGTTTGCTCCCCTTGCTACTGAGAAAAGCATCCAAATTCTCTATAAATTGTTTACAGGGTATGGGAGGGGGTGGAGGGGGCCTATAGGCCAACACTAAATTAATGGTAGCTTTTGGGGAGATGTGGAAGGTCATTTGTCCCACTTGCGAATCATCACCCCAATCCAGAGTGTTTAAGTGTGAAATGGCTAGCATGACCTTATGGATAATTGCAATACCTCCTCCTTTTTTCAGAGTCCTATTGATATGTTTGATTAAATAGTCATCCGGAACCAGCTCATGGATTATGCTGGGGGAGGAATCAGAACCACGTTTCCGTGATTAGTATTATATCTAAACCATGGAAATGGATGAGCTCTGCAATTTGTGTTATGTGCCCCAGCAGATCTAGCATTTACTAATGCTACTTTGCAGCGTTCTATTATTGTAGTACCAACTGGGAGGGGTCGCAATAATGGTTTAAGAATTTGTACATTTGTCATTTTATTTAATGCTCTTAGTGTAATACAACCATGAGAGTTGTCTAGTAATTTCAATTCAGTAGTACCATAAGCAAAACGATTCATTGTATAGATCTGTCTAAAGTTGAGTAAAAGAAATCAATCACTTTTGAAAATGATCTTACCGAGCGTGGACCGCAACAGGCAGCGTTTCCTGCCTATTGCAGACCAGGCAGAGACAGGCTAAAACATTAGCATCCACTGATATTTTGCCTTACAGGAAGGACAAAATCTAAATGGAGTCCTGTCCATAGCGCAGGATTGTGACAGCCACGACAAACCCAAGGTAACAAAGAGGGGAACAGGAAAGGCGTTCTTGAAAAGAACATGACCACCCCAACCCCACTCTCCCTACTTTACAGGCCTACCAGAAGTCAGCGCCGACCGGATTAACAGCCGTCGAAGTTCCGCAGTCAGCAGTCTTCGGCGGTGGCACAGGAATCAACCGTCGAGAGGAGTGCCAATAAGAACAAACGACCGATGGTCGAGAATATAATAACACAATGTTTTATGAAGAGCTCTGCATTAAGGCGGCCAGTTAGCTGCGTGGAAAAAAACAATCTGAGGGGCATCGACGCGTGAGGTATCTTGGGTACAATACACATCACGTTAGGGATAGTGTTACAGGCTATAACCACTATAATTGGTATTCCTCCCTCTGTTTCCTAGCGCCAAACTACCTCTGGTGACCGTGTGCTTTAGAGGTTTACATAACATAAGACATTTCCCCGCCAAAGCAAGATGACAACCGTTTTAGGCCCAGGTAACCAAAAGCACCCTTTCTCAAGACTGTGCAACAGCATGAAATGAGGTACTCTAGATTACTTTTGAACACCCCCCAAAAAAATAATAAAATAAAAAACAAAATTGGAAAAATACCATCCAACCTCTGCAGCAACTGTTTGGGAAACTGCAATGGGAGTGACTGCACGATAGATAACATCTTTGCGAGAACCACCATTTTGATAGCATTAACCTTAGCCCAAATACAGACTTTCCCATCCTCTCTACCACCTTATTCACATTGAACTCTACAATTTCTCATATAATAAATATGCACACCTAAATATTTCACTCGAACCTCCAACCACTTGCAACTCCATAAGGCAAAGTTCCCTGTTGCAAGAACTCTAAAGCAGGAAAACTTTGTTCTTGTCCCAATTAATTGAATATCCTGACAGCTTTCCGAACTTCTACAATCATGGCCTTTGTCAGGTAAGATAATTATGATAATCTTCCTGACCTGTGTCATCCTCAGAACTTTTTGCATGAACTTGGTAACTATTTCCCCTTGTCCGTAGCTGAAGGAGAATCTTTTTCCCCCTCTTACCTCTTTATGGGTGACCATTTTAGGTCTCTCCATGGGGTATGGTTGAAGTTAGTTTCTTACAACTTCCGGGCTTAGGCTGGGTTGCCCCTTTGGGGTCCCCTGTTAATTTCTCTTTCATATACTTAGGTTAACCATTGTTCCCAAGTAGTAAAGAGGGATGTTCATCCCCTTTACATTTTGTATAAGTGAGCCAGTACACCCCACCTTATGTGGAGTGCCGAGGGGATACAATGCATCTCCTTTCTTACTTTCCTGGTAACGTTTTTTTACAATTGCGACTTTACATGAATGGCTGGCGGCAGTAGTTTTCCCTTTATGACTTAGTCTATAATTCACAGGCGGTTAATTCAGCCTCTGTAATGCAAAGAAGGGCCACCCTTTTGCTAAAATGGTGGGATGTTTTTTTTTCACCAATTCCTGTGTACTTGCTGTTTGAGGTCTTCCCCTGCCATTCTGGGCAGGAACGACCTTAGTGGAGGTTTGGTCTTCGGAGGGAATCCTTTCGATTCCCCGCCCATGCCCCAGAGTGTCTGAGAAGGCAGGAAGCGAGGGAGCAGTCCAAAACTCTGTAGCCCTTTGTCTTCCATCTTGCCTGAAAGGAATGAACTCCAGTGGGGGTTGGCTGCCTCGACTGGATAGCCAGACAGCCCCTTGCTGTAAAATGCAGGGTGAGAATGCAGAGGTTATGCTGTAGTTCCTGATGAGAACTCAGAACTTGAAAGAAGCTGACAAGTCGACCACTGGAGCTGAAACCGAGGGAGAAGATGAAGAGAAGACGGCTGTAGCGATTTACAGGGACCAGAGAGCCTGTTTTGTAATCAGAGCCTGTTGCCCTTCTTTCCAATCAACCTGGGGGTCCCAGAAACGCCGACTCAGAGCCTGGTGAGATCCACTAGACTTAAGACCTGCATTCCGAGCCATCCCACGTCATGCTGCGACCTTGCAGGGCTGCATTACCCAAATACCCTTGGACCATGAGCCATCATGCGGTTCATGGTCTTGAATCTGACCGAAACTTTGGTGGCATGGAAGTCCCCTCATCAGAGTGCTGGACGAGTTTGACGAAAATCTGACCGGCAATATTCAGTCTTCTCCTGGCTCCTGAAGAGAGCGCCAAAACAGAGCCGAATGCAGCCACAAAGAAACTCTTGCCTGGAGCCATCCCCATTGATAGCTGCTGCAAATTCCCTTCCAGCGTCCCAAGGAATACGACTGGGTTTTTGGCTGCAGCTCCTGAAGACGGCCTGCTGCAAACTTCTCTTCTGTGCCGAGGTACTGTGTTGGCTGGGGTGTTACTTACCTTAAGCCTTGTACAATTCCTGTAAAGCTTTGTTGGCGTTTCATGCGATTGGGAGTTCACTCATGCAGTTCAGCCAGGCCCACTGCTGGAATCCTCCTAGGGTGTTTTCCCTGAAGTCCATGGAACCCAACTCTAAAGTGAACTACTTGTTACGAAGAAACTTCCACAGGAACTCTGACTTTTCCTACATCTGCTTATCCGGACCAGTCTGTTGGCCACTAGAGACCTAGTGACCCCCTCCTGCTACTGAGAACACTCATGCTCAAAGAATAGGGAAGGACATAAGGTTTGGGCCTTTCGCCTAGAAAACGTAACAAGTGTTTAAAAGTTACTTGTAAAACAGTTGGTTTGGTAACGGTCACTGAATTATGACCAGTTCTTACTTTACTTTGAATGTGCTCTACCATTCTTAAAAGAATATACAGGGTTTATGTTACATGCATGTGAATTGGTTGCTCTTCTTCCCAAAAGTGGTGCTGTTGGCTTCACTTTACTATTTCCATTAGTAAATTAATGTATACGTTTACCAACTGGGTTTCACTTCCCCTGACCTGCTGCATACCCTGTTTAGAATAAGTCTGCCTTGAGTCTTATCTACCTTGAACAGCTAATAAGTGCACTGAGGGTTTTACTTACCTTGGTCTGCTTTGTGCCATCCTGTAAATTATTGCTTACATTAATCTGTGTTCCACTGATCTGAAAAGCAATTGTATTTGTATTACAACATTAGGTCTTACTCACCCGGTATACCTGAACGTTATCCTGAATGTAGTTCTAAGTTTATACTGTTCCATGAATTTGTGTTCCACTATTCAAAAAGATATCCTGGTAACAAGGTTAGTTTACTAAGTGATTCCTTAACTGAGTGTCACTGCATGACTGACAGGGGCTAGTACCCTTTAATTACTGAAACTAATCTAAAAATAACTTTTGGTTTTACTCCCCCCTGCATAGGTGTTATATTCTAAGTGTGTAGGATTAGGTCGGACTTGCCTAGAAATTCTGTTGGTGATTCTGAACAAGGTCTCTGCTTGTGTCAGTGTACCTCAAGCATTGCGTTGTGTTTAGGACCATGCCAAAGTTCTTACCCCAAGATTCACCTTGGCCTAATTGCATTTATAATAAACCTTTACATTTTAGAATACTTCTGGGTGTTAGTGTTTCTGTTGAACTATTTGTACCTTCCTACAGCCCTCACCTCCTAAAATAAGCCTGTCTGCTCTGTGTACACTACCCAATAATCAGGTGATCCAGCCTTATAAGAATGGAGTTTTGAACTGTCAGTTGTATGGTTTTCCTAGGCCCTTAGTTGGACTTCAGAAAAACGGTCCCAATAGCCTTCAACAACAAACCACTGCTCCCCAGATTGTAGAGCCCAACCGCCATGTCATCAGCAATATTTTTCTGTCACAACCACCCTTAGAAACCCCACAAATCCTCCTATCCTGCCGAATGTATGCAGCTAGAAGTTCTATAGCAATATAGAAGAAAAGTGACAATGGGCAGCTTTGCCTAGTGCCTCATGTTAACGGGAATGAGTCAGAAATCGAACCATTCGCCCAGATCTTCGCTGTCACCTCCGAAGGTAAACCAAGGCAGCATTAAACCAAAAACGGGGCAAAACTCATTTTCCACAACGTACAATCCAAAAACCTCCAATTAACCTCATCAAATGCTTCTCGGCACCAGGCAGGCCACCGCTGTATCCAACACATTACAGATGAATGGTGACACTTCTGTGCATTACTGCGGCTCGTTTGACAGTTCCCTGTCGTACATGGCCAGGATCGCAAGTGCGTTTGCCACCTTGACCATCGTTGCCGCCGATGAAATCACCTTTCGGCCCACTGCATTCAACTTCTTCCCTTTGCTGTCCTGGGGAACGGAGGCCGACGATGGATTTGAGGACTTTTTCCTCGCAGCCGCAGAGACAATCGAGTCTGGGGAAGGCGGAGATCGCAGGCCCTTTGGTGTGGACTCCAGCACCCGGTTGGAGAAGTACCGGTCTATTTTCACCAGGGCTGAGGTATTCTTTATCAGCGCCAGGCCCTCATCCCAAACGTTGTCTAGGAGAAGCACTGCCAGAATGGGCTTCCTCTTATCGCTGGTACAGGAACCCTTGCTATTCTTCTGGCATCAGCTGAAAGAGGTCCGACACACGGGTGACCATGGAGGGGAATAATCCCACTTCGTCTGGTGGCGGGGAAATCCTGCCGCAGTCCGTATGCATCGTCTCTGTATCCGCCCCCGTATCCCTAGGGGGTGGGGGGAGGATATGTGAGGCGGTTGTTGAGGTGGTGCCGCTTCCTCCCCTTTACCGGCAGTGGGCCCAATGTCACCGGTGCAGTCGGCATACTCTTCTGCATCTCTGATACCAGCATGTGGAGAGTGGATATGATGTCCAGAGAGACTTCTCCGGGAGGTGGAGGGGGGAGTAGGCCTGCTGGGCCAAGCAACTACATCAGCGGCTCTGCTTTAGTCATTCCCCCCCCTTGACAGGTTGACTTCGTACTATTCAGCGTTTCCACTGTCATCGTTCCCCACATCTTCCATGACTGTCTGAAGGGAAATCATGTCAGTGTCGTTCAAAGAAATAACCATGCACTGGAGCACCAGAGAGGCCTTCCACTGCCACCCCCCTGCCCCTAGCAGCCTGAGGGGGTCACAGACAGGCTCAGGGCTGGAATCCTCTTGCCGGTGTCTTCCCCACCGGTTTGGCCGAAGCCTCCCACCTAGGTGTGTTAGGCAAAGTTTGAATACAGTACCCTCTGGGACCACTACAGACAACTATGACTACATGTGTAAGCAAAACCAACCTTTGGTATAAGTCTGTACTACACAGTTTTGGTAGCGTGTTGAGCCGCCAGGCTCATCTCAAGAGGTAATGTGAGCTGTAAGGTTACAGAGGTCTACAATCACAGGTGTTCAAATAAACTTACACTAATGGTTTCTTTGATAAATACTTATTAATTTAACTGTCAGTTATAAAACATTCAATAGGAGGCAATCACACAAATATACTTCAGTACTGTACACCAAGTTTCTGAATCAGATGAGACCCTTTTGGGATGGCCCATAGACAACCTACAATCACAGATCACTTTAGTAACAAGGGTGCTGGGGACATGAATATCTTACTGTTGGCATTCAGAATACTTTTCAAGAGGAGTAAAAGCCAAAGGTTATTGGAACATAAAAAGGTTACAATTATACTTAGTGTAGTTATTTTGAGTTCACCAGAATAGTCAATTCAATAGGCTAGGCCAAAGTCAATGGGCTAAAGTCTTGGATAGGATAAAGCAGTTCTGGTAGTTAAACAGAAACGTCTCTGCACAAGTTCTTAGGTGTAGTTTGTAGAAAGAAGAATCATATGTTGGGTCACAAGCTGATCAGGCCTGTGAGTTGCAAACATTCCAAGCACTTTCACTGCGAGAGGTTAAGTACTCATTCTAGTTTTACAGTACCTTTACAAATGAAGAAAAAGATGCAGCTGATTACTTCTGTTCCTGGCAGCACCTGCAGATCTCAATGTTCCTGGGCTTCAGTCGTGGGGACAAGAGGGAGGACGTCAGGGTCTCCTGCAATGCACTTGAACGGTAAAAAGCTCGCAACTGACAAACTTCGATTCCGGTGACTGTAAGAAAAGCACAAACTGGTGTCCCTCTCCCTGGTTCTACGGTTTCCTGCAGCTTCCGAGGAAATTCAACCAGCTCTGAGATTGGCACCCAGGTGGCTTAGTGTTGTTGATTGGTCCCACCAACTCAAAAGGGAGAAGTCGTCCTTGTCGAGGTGAACTTGGCAATTCGGACCTGCAGTAGGGCTTCACCGGGCAAACCAATGGTCCAGGAGTTGCAGCAGACGTCCTCTTCAAGCTAGTCTTCGTTTCTTTCGTTCCAGTGGTCGACTGCCTTCAAAGGCAAGAGACTCACCTTTTATTCAGTTCTCTCCCATTACTTCCAGCCTAGCTGTCACACACCCAGCAGGGTGGCTGTCCTTGCCGGACAGTCAGCCAATCACCACAGAGTGCATTTGGGTATCCTAGGAAGCCAAGCACAGGGAGTTGCGAGCACCTCCCTCACTTCCTGGCCACCCTAGACACTCGGGCGCAAGAGGTGGTCTTCAGTCCTGAAGCCTGCCAAAGGCGAAGGAAGGAACAAGTTACTTACCTGTAACTGTTCTCCAGAATGGGTCTGGCATGGATTCACATGCTCATGAATATTCCCAGTCGTCAGGCTGGGAATCCTCTGTAAAGAAAAAATCAGTATCAGTTTGGTTACTACTAAGAAAGACAGATCCGAAACGAATCACTGGTCTCAGGGTCATACTGCCCCCAGCCAATGTCTGCCCTCTCCCTAAGCACCGCCCCTGGCAGCCATCCTCAGATTTGGTAGCACGTAAAGTGACAGTATGACCAAGTGAAGAGCCGCAGAGGGGAAGGAGGGAGGGTTCGCATGTGAATCCATGCCAGACCCATGCTGGAGAACAACAGTTACAGGAAAGTAACTTGTTCCTTCTCCAGCATGGGGTCTGGCATGGATTCACATGCTCAGGAATATGAGAAAACAGCAGTACACACATGCACAACCACGGGAGGTGGCAAGGCTCAACATTAGGCATTACATAAAACTCAACATTAAGCATCTCTTACCTCCTCACCAGGCTCACCTTAAGCGACCAGGTTGCGCAGCACTGCCTGGCCGACTCTGGACTCCTCCCTGGAATCCCGGTCGACACAGTAGAATCTCGTGAAGGTGTGCGTCGACCTCCACATACCAGCCCTGCAGATGTCCACCAGGGGCACACCAGACAAGAACGCCGTGGTAGCAGCGATCGCTCTGGTCGAATGGGCTCTCGGACGGCCGGGCAACGGTCGGTTTGCCAACCGATGGCAGTGCATGATGCAGCCGGAGAGCCATCTGGAAATGGAAGCCTTCGAGAGAGCCTGCCCTTGGTTCACAGGTCCAAAGTTCACAAACAGCTGTGATGTCTTCCGAAAACTCTTCGTTCGGACCCCGCAGAATTTCAGCGCTCTAGCTACATCCAGCAAGTGCAAAGTCCTCTCGGCCGGCGACAAAGGCGACGGGAAGAAAACTGGCAAAACCAAGGGCTCGTTGAGATGGAAGGCCGACGGCAGCTTGGGCATGAAGGAGGGGTGCGTCCTCAGCATCACCCCCGTCCCGTGAAAAGTCAAGTATGGAGGCTTGCAGGATAGGGCCTGAATCTCTCCCACGCGTCGTGCGGAGGTGATGGCCACAAGGAACGCTGTCTTCCACGACCGGAACTTCAACAGAGCCGAATACAAAGGCTCGAATGGCGGGCCCATGAGCCTGGTCAGCACCACGTTGAGCTCCCACGCCGGGGCTGGAGCCTTCACCGGCAGGAACGATCAGAACAGTCCTTTCATTAACTCCTTCACCCTGCGATGAGACCACAGGAATGACCGTCCTGCAGTTCTGGTGTATCGGGAAATTGCTGCCAGATGCATCTTGATGGAAGCTTGAGTTAGTCCAGCTTTGGCCAGCGATAGTAAGTACGGTAGCACTTGAGGGGCAGTAATCCGTAGAGGATTAATCTGTGCACGGCACCAGACAGAACCTCTTCCACTTGTGTCCGAAGCACCTGAGAGTTGAGGACGCCCTGGCCTTTGCAAGAACCTCTCTGCATTCGGCCGGGATATCATATCCTCCAAACTCTAGTGCTGCAGGAGCCAGGCCTGCAAGTTCAGCGACACCGGGTCATGATGAAGAATGGCACCTCCTCTGTAGAGAATATCTGCGTCCGTCAACAGTTTGACTGGTGAGGATGCCGACAAGGCCAGAAGGTCCGGGAACCAGATATGTCTCTGCCACCTCGGTGCGACGAGGATCATCCTGCACCAGGATCTCTTGAGTTGGTTGATGAGCTTGAGCAGCAACGGCAGGAACAGGCCGTCCCATGGGAACGAGAAAGCAATGCCCATGCTCCTCGGCTGGGGGAACCTGCTGGCGAACCTCTGGCACTTGGAGTTCGTCTCCATGGCGAACATGTCGATTTGGGGTTTGCCCCATCGCCGGAAGAGTTGAACCACTTGATCCTGGCGTAGTTCCCACACGTGGCACGAGCGCAGCTCCCTGCTGAGTGAGTCGGCAATGGTGTTTTTTATCCCTGCTAGATGAAGGCACCAGAAACATCCCCTGGGCAACGGGAAAGTGCCACAGATCATGGGCTTCCTTGGACAAGGCTGCGGATCTGGTTCCTCCGTTTCCAGATGTAGAACATCGGGGTGGTATTGTCAGTGAAGATCCTCACCACCTTGCCCATGAGGGACGGGAGGAATGACTTGAGGGCCCAGAACACCGCTCGGAGCTCCAGTATGTTGATGTGGAGTGGCCTCTCCTCCGGGAGCGTGAAGATCTCCGGTGTGCGCTCCCCACCCCTCCAGGGAGGCATCAGTCGCCTGGTATGCTGGGGTGTGAAAGTCTGCCCGCAGCGAGATGCACGCATGCCCCACCATCGGCTTGCCTGGCGGAATACCTTGTTGAGCGAGATCTTGTCCTCGAAGCTGCCCGTTGCTTGCATCCAAAGGGCGTCGAGGAAATCCTGCAGAGGGCGCATCCAAAGCCTGCACAGGTGCACCAGATAGATGCAAGAGGACATCATCCCAAGCAGGTACTTGATGGACCTCACTCTGGCCACGTCCGTGGCAAGCAGACGCTGTACCTTGCCCAGGATGGCCTGTGTTATTTCCTCTGAGGCCAATCATGCCACTGTATCGAGCTTTGCTCCCAGAAACAGCGCAACTTGCGACTGAACTAGGTGGGATTTGGGGAAGTTGATGGAGTCCCAGGTCCGTGAGCAGCTCGACGGTCTTCGCTGTGTGTTCGACGGCGAGCTCCCTTGTCCCTGCTCGGATGAGCCAGTCGTCCAGGTAGGGGTAGACGTGGATCCCCTGCACTTGGTGAACACCCTAGGCGCAGACTTCAATCCGAACGGGAGGGCCTTGAACTGGTAGTGCCGTCCCTGGACTACGAACCTGAGAAACTTTTGGTGACCTTTTCTGATGGGGATGTGAAAGTATGCATCCTCCAAATCCAACGACGATAGGAAGTCGCCTTCCTCCAGCTGGCCCAGCACGTGCTGGAGGGTGACCATCCGGAACGTCTGTCCCTTAATTGCATTTGTTTAGCAGACGCAGGTCCAGGATGGGACGCCAACCTCCTGTCTTCTTCCTGGCGAGGAAGTATCTTGAGTATACTCGGAGCCCCGGAGCCTCTTTGGGACGAGCTTGATGGCTCCTTTCTTGAGCATCGCCCTTACCTCTAACAGCAGTTGAGGGACATGGTTTTCCTTCCTGGCCACTGGAGGAATTCGGGGGCACTTCAGGAATTCCAGAGTGCCCGTGGGCCAGGACATCCAGCACCCAACGGTCGGTGGAGATGGACTCCCACACGCTGATGAACTTCGCCAGCCAGCCTCCCACCAGGGTGCTTTCGGTGGGGGCCCGACGCAACCGCCGGTTCAGTCTTGTTTGGAAGCAGCCTTGCCTCCTTGACCTCCCTGGCAACGACGGCGAGGGCCACCTGACTTGCCTCATCCCCTGTAGGCTTCTTGCAACGAGGAACGGCCGGTTGACGGTAGGTCGAGGAGCCGCCACCGAATCCTTTGGAGGCACCTTGCTTGCCTCCAGAGTTCCGAAAGGGCGGCCGCCGTTGCTGCAGAACTCCCAAGGCCCGAGCCGTCTCCGTGTCAGTCTTCATGGCCTGCAGCGACTCATCCACCGTCTTTCCAAACAGATTGTTCCCGTCGAAGGGCATGTCCAAAACCTTGGCTTGTATGTCCTGGCAGAAATCCGTCGCCTTGAGCCACCCCCGCCGTCGAAGGCAAACGCTGTTGCCCAACTGGCGGAAACTGGTGTTGGCAATGTCCGTGGCCACAGTTCTGGCGTGGTCCGACGCCACCTCACCCTCCTGTAGGATCGCTAGGGCCTCTGCCCCCTTGTCTGGGAGGAAGTCCAACAGGGGGGCGATCTTGTACCAGAATTCCCTGTCGTAGCAGGCCACAATCGCTAGGGCGTTGGCCGCCTTAATCGTCGTCGACGAGATGACTCGTCGTCCCATGGCGTCCAGCTTCTTTCCCTCGCCATCCGGTGGGGAAGTTGAAGATGAAGCCGATGCCCCCCTCCGCTTTCTTCTTGGCTGCTGCATAGACGACCGAATCAGGGGTCGGCTGTACCCTAAGGCACAACGGGGCCTGCGTCGGTGACCGGGTGCTTCTCGTACCGGTCCCTCTTGGCAGGTGTTGTCGACTGGTTCTTGAGAAGGGCAAGTCCCTCGTCCCAGATGTCATCCAGCAACAGAACCGTGAGGACCGTCTACCTCTTGGCTTTGCGCCGTTGGTAGAGGAAGCCTTCCTTCTCTTCGGGGCAGAGCTGAAAAAGCTTGGATGCCCTGACAATCATGGCGTGGAAGGAGCCAATCTCGTCGGGCGGGGACGCCCGAGGGATCGGAGACGGACGGTCAGTCCCGTCGTCACCGCAGTCATCATCCGTCCCCGTCGTGGCCGTGTCTGTTCCCGTGTCGTCCCTCAGGATCGGGGAAGGCAACAAAGGCTGAGAAGGCCGTGAGGGCTGAAGGGGCACTGGATGAATTCTCCTTGTTTCGAGGGCTTCCCGATGGACCCGGTTCAGTCGGGTCATCCGTCGGGGGTAGGGGCAGTCTTGTCCTCATCTCCGTGCATAAGGCTTGGATTGCCATCAAAATGGCTGCCGAGTTGTCCTGCGGCTCGGGCTGCGACGGGCACGACGGTTGCTCCTCATCCACGGGAACCTAGTCGTTTCCACCCTCGCCGTCCCCCTCGCCGGGATTTCTCCCGTGGGACCAGGCCTCTTCCAAGTTCTCGGTCAGTTCCTCCTCGGAGGTTGTCCGTAATGGCCACCGCCCCCCCCCCCCTCTTTTTCCACCAGGGTCTTCACGGGGGTCTTCTGGATGGGCTTAAAAGAGGATTCCCTCCACGGAGGCAGGGAAACTAGACCCCGAGGTGGCCTCCACAGGCTTCGCCAGCGCTGCATCGACTCCCTCGATAGAGGCCTTAGCCAGGTGGATCAGGGCCTTCGCCGCCCTAGGCTGCCGGTTACTTCGAGATCAACCGGGGCTTCTCCAGATGCTTAGCCGGGTTGTCGGATTTTCTCTTCCGAGCCAGAGTGTTGGCTCGCGGTTGATGGCGTCGGTGAAGGTGAGCCCTCCCTGGCAGCCAAGGAGCCCGACTGTTCGGCGCTCCTGGTGCCCGCGGACTTGTGGTGCTTTGCCTTCTGTTGGGCCCCCGTCGTTGGGGCGCCCTCACAGGACTTAGAAGACCGCTCAGACTTCTCACCTGCTGGGCTCTTGCCTTCCAGCCAGTTGGAGAGGTGGGTCCGGCGATCCCTCAATCCAAACCGACATGTTCATGCAAAACGCACAGTCCTTCACGTGTGTTTTGTCCTCATGGAGGCAATAAAGGCATTGCGAATGCTCGTTCTCCTTGAACACATTTTGTAGGTTGCATCCAGGGCAGATCCTGAACAGTTTGCCGGGAGTCGAGCTACCCTTCTCCTGGGCCATGTTCTTCTCGTCCCCAAGGTAGGCCTCAGAAACCTCAAAATCCTCCAAGAAGCGTAACTCGACGAAAACGTCACCCTTGAGGGGCGTAGATCAATCCGAAACGGGTCCCCGTTGATCGGAAGTAGAAACAGTGGAGCTTGAGGCTCGATTAAACTGAAAAATGAAAATCTCTGAAAAAGCGCAAAACGCAGTAAAAGCTCGAGAGCTGTAGCACGAGGACTCCCAACACTTGGCGTGCTGTAAAAATCTGAGCATTGCTGCCAGGGGCAGGGCTTAGGGAGAGGGCAGTTATTGGCTGCGGCAGTATGACCCAGAGACCAGTGATTGGTTACTACTAAGAAAGAGATCAGAAACAAAACTGATAGATTGTTTCTTTACCGAGGATTCCCAGCCTGATGGGGAATATTCATGAGCATGTGAATCCATGCCAGATCCCATGCTGGAGAACAAAGGGACTAAACCTGGTTTGGTGCTCAGAGAAACACTAGAAGGACCTTTCCAAAAAGAAACGTCGAGAAAAGAAGACCGGGACCAGTTTAAAAAAAGGTGGCTCAGACGCCATCTTGAAAAACATGGCTCCTGCTATTTAACGCTACGGTGTCCGCAGTCGGGAAAAATCATGGTGGTGTAAAACCACTGCCACCAGCCATTTCGAGAGGAAAGGCTAGCATTTGACTGCTACAGGAGTATCTAGACACAGGGGATACTAAGTAACTCCTCCAGCACTCTATTGTAAAATGGTGTGTGCTGGGAAATACGAGAAGAGGGGTGGGGGGGTCACTCTCCACAGGAAACAAGTCCTCAAAATCCAGCAAAGTTGCAGGTGGTCTAAGGTTAAGGGAATTAGCACATTTTTGAGACTTCTCCCCAACAGTCCATTAGGATCATTCACTGCTGTGCTGGCTGCCTGCAACCTTTGTCCACTGAGCCACATGGAGCTGTGTGCACAGTTTCCCTCGCCTTTTCAGAGTTTAGCTTGCCAAAAGCACTGAAGCAGACTTGAAAGTAGGTGCCATGGGAAGGTCTTTCTGGTTAAGTCTGACACTTGGTGCAAGTCCCTTGGCACCGGATCCAATAAATCACACCTGGAAGAGAAACCCTGCACTAACCGGGTCATTTTCAGCTGCTGGAGCAGTTTTTGCTGAACCAGCAAACCAGAGTATTGTGGAGGATCAGAAGGAAGCAGGCTCTTTAAGGACATTGTTACTTCACGTTTTATTAAATACTACATGTAAAAGCCTAGCTATCCCCATAGCTATGGGGGATAAGGAATAACTAATGTACTCATTCGGCTGTCTTAATGTCCAAAAGAACACATCCACTGTCCAAACTACCTATCTGACCCCATCACTAATTGAACAAAAGAGCAGGAGAATGACTCCCTTCTACTGCTTGGTGCTTTCCACAATCTTAATAGATTGCTCCAGATTCTTTGGTCACCATCAGTTAATACAGTTTTCTCAATTTGGCCCACTTCCCATTTTGGACCTACATGTCCTTGATTCGGAACGATTTAACCTCAAGGCTATTTGAGCTTTCCACTCTTCATTCTTACTTCCCACTCACCTCCTTTTGTCACAAAAGGAATTTTCTCTGCTTGGCAAGGTAGAGCTATATTCCCTTTATGACTCAGTCCTTCAAGTAGCTCTATACTCTTTTATTCAGATCATTCACGAATATTGACGTTACACTTTTCTCACTATTTCCTCTTTTCCAGGATGTTATTTCACATTTCCTTACATTCGTACAGTTCAGGTTTATCAAGAAAGACATGCATTACTCACCGTAATAGCATTTCTGATGATTGCATCTGCTTAGATTCACATGCTGTGCATATGGTCCAACATCCAGTGGTAACCACAGAGTATTGCACCTCGTCTTTCGGGGACCGAAAGGGGAGGTTGGCATAGGCGTGTCCAACACTATCCCTATCGTGACGTGTAGTGTAGTGTACCCAAAATCCCTCACGCGCCAAGGTCCCCCCGATTGTATTTTTTCTGTCATGAGGGAGCCCCAGGCTATTGTGAGTACATGGAGAGAAAGTAGTACAACATCCATGTCCCTTCCAGCCCGAGCGGGGAGGCAGGGAGGGCACATGTGAATCCAAGCAGATCCAATCATCAGAAATGCTATTATGGTGAGTAATGCATGTCTTCTGAATCTGCTTAGAATCACATGCTGTGCATAGACTAGCGCGCAGTACCCAGAGTTGGAAGTGGGTTGTGAGAAGGAACAGTAGAGAAAAGATCTTCGTACTGCTTGTTCCACCTGATAATCAGACCTAGAATGAGTGTCTAGGCAATAGTGTTTTGTAAATGTGTGTACAGAACTCCAGGTTGCCGCTTTGCAAATTAACTAGGGGAACCATTTGCAATGAATGCTATGGACGCCCCAGTGCCCAGAGTAGAATGTGCTCTAGGCTTGAAGGGCAGTTCACTCTTAGCAAGAGAAACAGTGTGATGCATTTGACACTCGACCTTGATAGCCGATTTAGAGACAGAATCCCCCGCTCTACCAGCTGCCACTGAAAAACAATTGGTTCGTTTTACTCGGTGGTTTCGTTCTTTCCAGGTAGAACATGACTGCCCTGCACATCAAGTGTGTGTAGGCTTCTTTCGGCCATGCTAGTGGGATTCTTCAAAAAGGTAGGTAGTTCAATCGATTGGCTCAGATGGAACGGCAAGATGAATTTAGGCGCAAATCTGGGATGAGTGCGCAGAACAACCTTATCCATGTGGAGTGTAACAAAGGGGTCTAGGACAGAAAGGGCCTGTAGTTCGCTAACCCGTCTGATAGAAGTGATAGCCAGTAGGAAGGCAACCTTATAAGTAAGGTCTTTTAGACTTGCTTTATGCATTGGCTCAAAGGGAGATCCATGAGCCTGGTTAAAACCACATTTAGATCCCATCCAAGAGCGAAGTGAGAAATGGGAGGATAAATCCTCTTAACCTCTTCCATAAAGGCCTTAATCACTGGCATCTTCCACCATGACACTTGTGATGTAGGTTGAAAGAGCAGCCAGATGAACCTTTAGGGAATTGAAGACCAACCCTGTGTCCAACAAATGGGTTAGGTACAGCACAATATGTGTGGGTGATCAATGGGATCGCCGCCCTTGGTATTACACCAGATGACAAAATGTTTCCATTTGCTGGCATAGCAATAACGGGTGTTAGGTTTTCTAGCTTCCCCGAGAATATCCATGCACCTCTGAGGGAGCTGTAGGTGTCCAAACTGGGACCTCAGGAGCCAGGCTGCTAAGTTCAGAGTTTGTGGGCATGGGTGTAGGGTCTCCCCCTGACCTGAGACATGTTGTACGGGCAGGGTAGTTTTACTGGTGGGGAGAGGGACATTTCCATTAGATGAGCGAACCAGGGTTGGCGGGCCCACATGGGGGCCACCAGTATCATGGTAACTGGTTCCTGGTGCATTTTGTGCACCATCCTGTGTAGAAGGGGAGTCGGGGGAGGGGGCAGGGGGGGTTAAATTGTAGACACATTTCCCCGACCATGCTATCCAGAGACTGTTCTTGGAGCGGTTCTGGGGGTACCTGGAGGTGTAGTCTTGTCATTGGGTGTTCTGAGTCTCGAACAGGTCACTCTCTGGGAAACCCCATTATTCGAAGACATTGGACACAATGTCTTCACGCAGATGCCATTCGTATTCTATGGGCAGAGTGAAATCAATCTCTGCTGATTAGGTCTGCCAGAAGATTGAGTTCCACTGAAACATGTTGGGACAACAGAAACATCTTGTGTTTGAGAGCCCACATCCAAATGTTTTGGAACAGTCGTCGAGGTAAGGGTAAACCGGGACGGATAGTCTGCGCAGGTGTGCTGCCACTTCTGCCAGGACCTTTGTAAACACCCTTGGCGCCGAGGCGATGCCGAAGGGGAGCACCTTGTTTTGGTAATGCTTGTCCTCTATCATGAACCTTAGATATTTCCTGTACGCTGGCAACATTGAAATATGAAAGCATGCATCTTTCATGTCCAATGTTGCCATGTAGTCCGTTTCAACAGTGGGATCACCTCCTGTAGCATTACCATGCAAAACTTTTGAGGTTTTATGAACTTGTTCGCTGGGTGCAGGTCTAGAATAGGGCGCATGGTGGGGTCCTTTTTGGATACAAGGAAGTGCACTGAATAAATATCCTCATTTACCTGAAGAATAGGGACGTCTTCTATGGCGTCCTTTCCCAGCAGCGCTTCCACCTCTTGATTCAGGATCTCCAGATGGTCCTGTGAGAGGCGCCGTGAGCGTGGTGGTCTGAACTGCAGAGGTTGTGTGAATTCCACACAGTACCCGTGGGCGACCATCTTTATGACCCATTGGTCTGAAGTTATCCCCTCCATGCCGTGAAGAAAGATGTTAAGCGCCCCCCGACCAGTGTGACATTGGAGGTGACCTGGATCTGATGGTCATTTCTGACCAGAGGCTGCGGCTCCTCTAGGATTGGGGCCTCTATCTCTTTGCCGCGTCGCTGACCCCTTGGTGGGTAGTATGCAGAGCTTCCTGATGTTTGTCCAGCATTAAAGTTTCCTGTGCTATATTTGTTCCGACTTGCACGGACTGCCCTCGAAAGGACCAACATGAATTACCTCCCCTTTGAGGGGAAGGTTGAGTAATCTGTTACAGGGACTTCAGTCTCATGCTTTTTTTTTGTCCGTTTCCAGAGCCTCATCAACCGCCTTTCCGAAGAGGTTAGTTTCTTCAATGGGTTTGTTGATGAGTGGCCTGTGTCTCGGGCTTGAAACCTGCGTTACGAAGCCAAGCGTGCCACTTAACTTCAGAGACCCGTCTGCTGTTCCATGAGTGTTCTTTATTACATTCTGGTTTACTTGCCTGCCTTCACCACAATGGTGAAAAACCTGGACCTAGAGGGTTCTGGGACTTCCTGGAGACCTTCCTGTACTAGGTTCCATTGAGCGTCTGCATAACTCGCCAGCAGCGTAGTGTTATTCGCTATGCGTGTGGTATATGCAGCAGCCAAGGCAACCCGCTTACTTAAGGCATAGAACCTCTTGGATTCTTTATCTGTAGGCGCCTCTCCTGTAGCAAGGGGTACTCCTGCCTGTTCCCGGGTGGTAGTCACTACTAGGGAGTCGGGGGTGGTGTGCCCTTTAATGTATTGATGGTCCGAAGGAGCAGGCCGAAATAGCTTTTCCACTCTTGGGTTCACTGCCTGGGCCTTAACCGGCAACACCAGGCAGGGGGCCAATCTTCTTTCAACAGAAAGAAGGCGGGGAATGGCCTGGCTTGAGGGGGGTTTCTCCTTGAGAAGGTCCTCCACAAAGTCCTGCTCGGGTACCACTTCTTGAGTAGTGATTTGGAAGTGATCTGCTGCCTTCCTTAAAATGGCTTTGAAGGTCATTTGGTTGTCTAAAGGCGAGGCCTGGCGAGCTGGGGTGGACGGAGGAGAATCCAGAAACAGAACATCAGTGTCCTGATCTTGTTGGGGGAGCGTCCATGGGTCCGTCCCCACTTGCTAGGTTTCTTCCCAATTGTCTGTGGCATCCGCCTGGTCTTCATTGTAGCTCTGCAGGAAGGAAGGTTCTTCATCTATATGTAAATGTCCTGATAAGTGTCCATCTGGACGATGTCTTCATGATGGACGGGGACCAAGGGCTGATCTTCTTGGAAACATGAAGCCGATTTAAGATTAGGTTCTCCACTAGATCTTTACGGGGAAGGATGTTCAAAAAAATTGATAATTTTTTCAAGACGATCCATGCACCCTTCAAAATTCTCCCTTGTCCACTTAGAGGAACCAGAAGGGCATACGGGTGGAAAAATGTCTTCCGCCTCTTCGCGCAGAAATTTGTCACTCCGGATGTTGGAAAGAGGCTCCCGACTGTCCTCGTAGGTCTCGAGAATCGGGGCACCATGGCGTATCTATAAACTCCTGACTGCCTCGAGGTCTATAACATCTGCAACAGATTTTTAGTCATCAGAGGTTCCCCCGTCACTTTCGGCGGGTGTGGCTGTGGGGGGAAGTGTTCCATCCACGATATACCGTATGCAGCCCACCGCTTTACACGGCTCTCCTTAAGGGTCTTAGGCCGAAGGACTTTACAAGCTGCACTGCTTCTAGTCGTGATCTAAGGAGAGACGAGAATTACACGTTCTGTGCTTGTCCTTCCATGGGTATCTGACCTTACACTTCGGGCAGAACCTAAATGGAGTCCTTTCTATAGCGAAAGGTGTAAACAAAGATGACCAGACCTAGAGGGAAAAGAGGGGGAAAGAGGAACGACAACGAAGATATGGTCACCCCAACCCCACTCTCCCTACCGTGAAGGCCGGCAAGAGGGCCCACCCATGTGGATGCTTCAGCCGCCGGATCTTAGGTGCCGAAATCCACTGCCGTAGACAAATCCCCACAGTCTTCGAAGTTGTGCCTATCGTCGAAGTGACTTAAAGGGGGAATAACCGACAAGTCGGTTTAAGATAAACAATGTCTCTTATGTAAGAGCTCTGCTATAGGGTGACCAGTTATCTGGGCGGAAAAAAAACCAATGAGGGACCTCGGCGCGTGAGGGATTTTGGGTACACTACACGTCACGATTGGGATAGTGTTAGACACGCGTATGCCGACGTCCCCTTTCGGTCCCCGAAAAACAAGATGCAATACTCTGGTTACCACTGGATGTCGGACCATATGCAAAACATGTTATTCTTAGCAGATTAACAAGCATCAAAATTCACTTTTTCCTTAGCTCCCCTTCAGGGAATTGTATCCTTCTTAGACTGCTAAAGTTCAATTCCAAGCAACTTCCTCTCGGCTTGCTCAGGATCCCAGACTAGCTAGCCAGTTTAAATGTTCGTTCAGGATCTCCCATGCCTCCCTGGTTTCCAGTTACCTTCCTCTACCGAAAAACATCTGAGCTTCTTGGAGGGACCACGACGACTTTACTTCTCCTGAAAGCAGTTTCCCTTTCCTCTATCTATTCACATTTGCTCTTTCTTTGTCCTCTCGGCTACTTGTTAAGCTAACAGGTAGCCACGCAGCTTGCTGCATCTGCCTAGTGGCAAAATCAGTGCTGTTTTACAGGCCTGCCGCCCACCATTATTCTCCTGGACACACCCACCACCACGTCTCAAGCCCCCCTCGGCTTGCACCATCTAAGGCTTTTGGCTTTGTAAGCCCCACTCGGCTTGCTCCTTCTCAGCCCCGTGGCTATGATGGTTTCTCAGCATCCTCGTTACCTCCCAACAAGTCTGTATCTCACAGGCTATCTGCAACCCACCGCGGATCCTCCTTTCGGCATCACGTAACCAGGGGACCTTGGCAACATCTCCAGCTTCTCGTACCTCTACGCCCTTCATGTCTGGAGCGTCTTCATATTTCAATTCACTTGTCTCATTGGATTGGATACTTCGGCTTAAAGAGTCTTTTTCCTTCCAGATAATAGCATCTATTAGCTTCTTCCTCAACCGAGTTTTGATAGATTGCATTTAGAACTGTCAAATCATAACAATCATGTTTTCTGGTGTAGGGAGTACCTCACAGGAATGCAGGCCTCGTCCCCAAAGGGGGGGAGTCACTCCCAGGTGAGGTCCCAATTGCCTCCACCCCTAAGGAGGAGTGTTGCAGAGCAGGGTCACCTCAAAGCCTCACCAGGGGGCGGCTCCCTCTTCAGGATAAGGGGCAAATTCCTGTAGTGCCACTGTACATACCTTAGGGTCTGCTAATAATCGGGATACCCTTAAGGGTCTTTCTGGTCCAGATTCTAGGTTTATTGTAGCAGAGTCTATTGAAAATCACATGGACTCCTCTATTGGTCCTCCTGCTGTGCTGCTTTGGGTCTGTCCATTCTACTGGTAGTAAGACTTTAGTAAGCTATTCCAGTTGTTTGTAGATCGCCAACTCTTACAAGTCTGTACTAACTCAGGACCTTGGTAGAGTGGCAGAGCAGTCAGACTTATTTTAAGAGGAAGATGTGAGCGGTAAGTAAACTGTACCTTAGTTAAACAGCCACACCAAAGAAACGTACATGTATAATTTATATAAGGCATGCATTACTCACTGTAATAGCATTTCTGATTGACTTTATCAGGAATGCTATTAGTAATGCAGGTCTTCTGATTCTTGTTAATCTGCTTAGAATGACATGTTGTGCATAGACTAACGAGCAGTACCCGGAGCTGGAGGTGGGTTGTGAGAGGGAACAGTAGTGAAAAGATTTTAGTACTGCTTGTCCTCCTTGACAATCAGACCTAGAATGAGTGTCTGGGCAATAATGTTTAGTAAAAGGTGTGTACAGCACTCCAGGTTGCCGCTTTGCAAATGGACTCTAGGGGAACATTTGCAATGAAAGCCCCAGTGCCTCGAGTAGAATGTGCTCTAGGCCTGAAGGGCAGTTCTCTCTTAGCAAGAGAGAAACAGTGATGCATTTGACAATCCACCTTGAGATGGCTGATTTAGAGACACTATCTCCTATACCAGCTGCCACTGAAACAAAAAACTGGCTTGTTTTTCTGAGTGGTTTAATCTTTTCCAGATAAAACATGAATGCTCTGCGCACATCTAATGTGTGTAGGCTTCTTTCGGCCACGTTAGTGGGGTTCTGAAAGTGGGGGGGGGGAGGAGTTGGGTGGCATAAATTATCGCTGACAATGCTATCCAGAGCCGGTTCCACTTGGATCGGTTCTGGGGGTACCTGAAGGCGTAATCTAGGCATTGGGTGTTCTCCAGAGTTACAAACAAGTCGATCTCTGGGAAGCCCCATAGTGAAAACGGAGACAATGTCCATTCGTACTCTACAAGCAGTAGGAAGTCTCTGCTGAGCATGTCTGCCAGAAGATTGAGATCCCCTGGAATGTGTTGGGACAAGAGGAACATCTTGTTTGAGAGCCCATATCCAAATGTTCTGGGACAGCTTGGAAAGCCCTCGTGTGCCCCCTTGTTTGTTCAGGTAATACATGGCCCTGGTGCTGTCTGTTAGGACCAGGACTGTCTTCCCCAGTAACTGTTTGAAAGGCTTTTAGTGCTTTGAACACCAGTAATAGCTCTAACAGATTTATGTGGCTGGACGCTACTGGGGGGTGGTGGGGTGATGGGGACGACCACACTCCATGCGCTGTCTGCTGAAGCAGGTGAGCCCCCTCCCCCCCCCACACCCCGTGAGAGATGCATCTGTTGTGAGAGTGGCTTCTACTGCGGGGGTGGTGAAGGTCTTCCCCTTCAAGAGGTTGTCCCTCAACCACCACTGCAGAGAGAATGAGGGCTGGCGAGACTACTACCAGATCTTCCCATTGTCCTCGGGCATGGCACCACTGGCCATTGAGCCACTTGCATGGGACACATGCACAGATACGCGCGAGGAACCAAGTAAACACAGGACGCCATCATTCCTAGCAGCTGCATGGTCTTGCGTACTGTCACTTCCTGACAAGCTACTTTCTGAGAGATCTGAAACAGCATGTTTTGGACCCTCTCGGAGGGGAAGACGAGGCTGTCCCTTGTTCGAATTAGAGCCCCTAGAAATTGTTTGAATTGACTGGGGTCCAAGATGGATTTCTTCTCGTTGATGGAGAAGCCCAGACTGAATAAGAGGTCTATTGTCTTCTTAGTGTTCAATAGGCATGTTTTGTAGGATTCCCCTGTCATGAGCCAGTTGTCAAGGTAAGGGTAAAACGGGACGGATTGTCTGCGCAGATGAGCTGCTGCAACTGCCAGTACCTTCGTAAACACCCTTGGCACCAAGGCAATGCCGAAGAGGAGTACTTTGAACTGATAGCGATTGTCCCCCATCATGAACCTTAGGTATTGTGTGCGCTGGCAACATTGAAATATGAAAGTGTGCATCTTTCATGTCCAATGTTGTCATGTCATCTCCCTGTTTCAGCAGCGGGATTACTTCTTGTAAGTGACCACAAAACTTTTGAGGTTTGACAAATTTGTTCGCTGTGCGTAAGTCTAGCACAGCGTGCATGGTGAGATCTTTTCTGGGTACAAGGAAGTACACCGACTAAATAACCTTATTTACCTGGATAATCGGGATGACTACTATGGCGCCCTTTTCTTGAAGGATTCTCCACCTCTTGCAGAAGGATGCGCAGGTGTTGGAGTCCGGCGTCGTGATTTTGGTGGTCTGAGGTGGTTGTCAAAATTCTATGCAGTGCCCATGGGCAACAGTCTTGAGTACCCACTGGTCCGTTATCCCCTCCCATGCTTGAAGGAAAGATTTTAGATGCCCCCCGACGGGGGAGGGGGGCCATGGGAGGGGACTCTGATCCGATGGTCATTTCTGGCCAAGGAGCCTCTGTGGGTGGAGCCACGGCCTCTACCCTTTCCACGGCGCTGTCCTCTAGGTGGAGGTATTAGATCATTGTGCAGAGTTAGTTATTTACAGAACTGTACTGGTTCTGAGGGGATTGCCCACGAGAGAACCGGCGGGAGCCACCCCCTCTCGGTTGAGGGTTTGTATAATCTGCTGAAGAGACTCGAGTCTCATGATCTTTCTTGGCTGTTTCCAGTGTGTCGTCCACTGCTTTGTTGATTTCTTCAACAGGCCCGTTTATCAAGGCAGCCGGGGTCTCTGGTTTAAACCCGGAGTTCCTCAGCCAGGCATGTCTCTTGAGCAAGTTACCTTGCGCTAAGGTTCTTCCCGCTGTTTCAGCAGCGTCTAGAGTGTTCTTAAGCACATTTTGATTCACCTGCTTGCCTTCTGATACGATGGCGAGCAATTTAGCCCGCAAGGGTTCTGGTATTTCTTGAAGGCCTCTTGCAAAAGGTTCCACTGGACATCTGCAGAACTAGCCAATAAGGTGGTATTATTGGCTATTCGAGTGGAAAATGCAGCAGCAGTTGTGACGCTCTTTCCCAATGCATACAGCCTCTTGGACTCCTTATCGGGCGATGCCTCTCCTGTAAACAGAGGTACACCCGCTCGTTTCCTAGTCGTGGTAAGCACTAAAGAATCTGAAGTGGCATGACCCTTAATGTAAGCAGGGTCAGTAGGAGAAAGTTGGAACAATTTCTCCACCCTGGGGTTCACTGTTCTCGTTTGAGCTGGCGTCAACAATGCAGGTGCCAATCTTCTCTTGATGGAGTTTACCAAAGGAATAGCCTGGCTGGCAGGGGGCTTTTCTTTGAGTATGTCCTCCACAAAATCAGAATCCGGCACAGCTTTTTGTGTGGCGATCTGAAAGCGTTCAGCCGCCTTCTTCAAAATGGCGTTAAACGCCATTTGATCCTCCACAGGGGAGGCCTGGCGGGTTGAGGTGGATGGGGTGAATCCATGCACAGGGCATCGTGGTCCGGGGTAGTAAGAGGGGACGGTCAAGGTTGAGCTTCAACCTGGCGGCTGTCACCCCAATTGTCCATAGGATCTGCAGGGTCATCCATATTGAAATCGTCCCCAAAAGTGGAATCATCTTGCACATGTGTCCACCTGGACCTGGTCATCAATGAGGTCATAGGTATATTCCTCATGATCATCGTCAAAGGCCCATGGAAACTTGGCCATGGGTGTAAAGGGAAGGACCTTCCAAGGCCTTTTGGGAGAAAGCTTTTTAGGATGAAAGACATTTCTCTAGTCTGTCAATGCACCCCTCAAACTTCTCCCTGGTCCATGGGGATGAACCAGAGGGGTCTGGGGTAGGAAAGGAAACGTCAAGATGTATTCCCTAGCGTGTTAGATATTGGCACAGGACTCAGAATAGCCCTTACGGGGTTCTGGAGGCTGTGGTGCATCTCTCGGCGTGTCCTTCGTCATTCTGTGCGTTTTGCCGCGTCTTTCGACCTTTGACTAACTGCCAAAGCGATCTTAGTGATGCAATCGTCGATGCTCGAGGTGGTGGGGAAATGTGCAGGGCGGGCCGGAGGCTGTGCGGTGGATTTCTGCACCACCGGGGTCTTAAGCGTTGTCTGAGCGTCCTCCTGGAGCATCTCGACCGCCGCATATGTTTTAGTGCTAGCGCCCTTTGTCTTAGAATGCCCAGTCGCAAGCCGCTGCGGGGAAGGCTGCCGATCATCAAGATCAGTGGATCCCGTTGAAGTACGACGGGTCCGTTGGCGCGCTTAGACTAACGCTGAAGCAGAACCTTGGGTTGTGCGTTTGGTGTATACAACTTGTGCATCACCATCACCGGGGAGTCTTCCCCCATAGCATGACTCGCGTCGTGCCAGTCGGGGACGGACACTGCAGATCGAGAGCTCTCCACTGTTGGGTCAATGGCTTCCGATACTGAGGCCTGGTCATCGCTAGTCCCCCACAACACTTTGGCGGCGGGAGAAGAACATTGGGCCTGCAATATGCTGTAGGCCGCCCACCGCTTTAAGCGGCGCGCCTTGATTGTCTTGACGCAGGAGCTTACAAGCCGCTTTGACGTGGTTGAGAGGAAGACGGTGGTTGCACCGACGGTGCTAGTCTTTCCACAGGTATTTGGCCCTACATGAGGGGCAAAACCTAAATGGAGTTTTGTCCATAGCGCAAGACGGGTACAGCAATGACAAAACCGAGGGAACAAAGAGGGTGATAGAGGAAAGGCATACTTGAAACAATATGGCCCCAAACCCCTCTCCCTACTGTAAGGGCCAGCCAGAGGGCCCGGCCAAGTGTACGGCAGTGCTGCCGGATCAACAGGCCGTTGAAATTCCGCAGCAGTCTTCGGTGATGCACAGGATACAATCGTCAAAGTGACTTAAGGGAATAAACTAACAAAGTCAATAATTATAAGAATAACGCAATCTCTTTCAAGTGCTCCGCATTAGGGCGACCAGTAATCCGGGTAGAAAAACAATGAGGGATCGACGAGTGAGGTTTTTTGGGTACACTACACGTCACGTTAGGGATAGTGTTACAGGCACCCCCATGTCTACATTCCCTTTCGATCCTCTAAAGACAAGACGCAATACTCTGCGGTTACCAATGGATGTCGGACTACATGCACAGCATGTGATTCTAAGCAGACTAACAAGCATCAGAACATTATATATACACACCAGAATCACTTTAAATACTTCTACATTTACACTAGAACACTTTAGAATAACACTTCAAAGGACACTTTCACTTTTGTATTGTTTAGCGGTTACATTTGCAGCAATGTTTAGAAATGGAAAAGCATGTTCTTGTATTTATTTTATTTCATTTGTTATATGCGCACAGGACCCAGGATGTATCACATCGCTAGATTACATACATAGTAAGACATAAGTAGTGTCTTATGGCCCCATCAGAAGCCCAACCATCCATCCCTCCCTCCAAAAGGCCCCGTCTACCTGTCCACCACGGTACGTTGCCCGCCACCCCATGCTCTGTCTCCAAGCCTCCCCCATCCCGCTGGTTGCCTGTGTGTGAGCCCTCCCCCTGGTCGCGTGTGCGCCCTCCACCCTCTGGATGGTCACGTGTGTCTGTGTGAGCCCTCCCGCTGGTCGCCTGTGTGTTCGCCCACCACAATCCCGCTGTGCCACATGTTGACTTTCTGCATTGAATGCAGATGCCACCCCTCAAGATGGGGCTGTGCATCATGTATGTGCCACATATGACTACTGAGTCACTTTAAGGGAGAATAGTGTAACATTAGCTTCGCTCAAGGTTCTAGAGCGGGTTTCTTCGCAGAGCAAGTCTTCCAAGTCCAAAAACGCGACCCTACCTAAAGGCAGTTCCAAAAGGGCTCAAAGTCTTGACAAGCAGCAGAATATGAAGAGTTCCAGATGATTTCTTCCAGTCTCTAGTGTTATAGAAGCAGCAAGTTAACAAGGACCACCTGTAAAAGGACTCGATAAAGGGACACAAGCAGTGGCTTGCGTTTGAGGGAAGAGGGGGTGAACCTTGACACCTCTAGGTTCACACCAACGCTCTGGAGCGACTTCTTGGAATCAGGTAAGCAATACCCCCCACCCCCCACAGTACGGTTACGCTCACTTGGTATCTACGGGGACGCCACCCAGCCCTGGTTGAATTATTTGCACTCTTCAACCCTCTCCCGGTCCCTTGGTAAGGCCTCTGGTTAAAGATGGGTCTGCAATATAGGAGAGCTGGATTCAATACCAGATTGTCTTTATGTTTTCCCACTTCTCTTGTCCTCAACTCCTTCCTCCCCCTTAGGCCCTCTCCTAACCTTAATATTGTAAAAGGTGGATTCTCTGTCCTGCTCCTCGTGGCAGTGGCTCGTAGATTTTGGGAGCGAGCAGCGACCAAGTTACTTCACTGGTGCAAGGCCTCTCCCCCCACCCCCTTGTGGGAATCTAGGCCTTCAACTCTGTAGGTATGCTGCTTTACAGTCTTTATATGCAGTTCTTATGTTCCTCTTAGTTCGAATAATAATGTCTTGCTTCTTTCCTTTTAGGTATGGAAAGGTATTTTGGCGTTGTCATGCAGTTGAGTGAAGATGAGCATAAGTCGGTAGGCAAAAGCGTGGTGTGCGCGATGCTGTCCGGTGCGTAATGTGCGATGCGCTGTTTCGCCTTTTATATTGCTAACCTGTGCCTTCTCTCCTTGCAGGTTGCGATGTTCCTCGCCAAGCGCCGTAATGTTCCAGCAATAATACGGACCAGGAGATGACTACCCAGTTAAGAATTGTGTGGCTTTCTTCATTCGCGAGGAAACCTACTAATGCCGTCTTTCTTTCTCCTCTTTTCAAGTTATGGTATTCCAGGATGCATGCGGTGCCGGATGATGGAGTTCATACCTTCAGGTGAGTGGAACTGAAGTCGGCGATGGATTGAAGACAGGCTACTGTTCCAGGTAAGTTTGGTAGTGTTCTCTCCCTCTGCAGGTCCTTGGTTTCAGGTAAGCTGGCATCAAAGAACTGGACACGGTGTGTGTTACGCTGCCCACAGTAGAATAACGCAAAGCATGTTCTGCTGCTTGGGTGCGGTTTAAATAGTCTCAGATAAAGTAGTCCAGGTAAAATAGTCCCAGGCCTGCCACATCCAAAAAACTAGACCGCATAGCTCAGTTCCTTTCAAGTTAAATAGTCCGAAGTAAAAATAGCCCCATTCTAATGTTGGTCTTCATGATGGTTATGAGACTGGCGCCAAAGGCGTCAGGACTGACTCCCAGATAGTCTTGGATGAGGTTTTAAGGCCTTTGACCTGGCCCCAACTGGAAGGCTGACTTGCCAGTGAGGGCAAGGGTCATGACAAGTACCTTAGGTGTTTGTGCTGGATGCTCTGATGTTGCAGCTCTGGACCGGACCTCTGGAATCCTTGGTCTGATGACTGAAGGCAGGACAATGGACAGGATCTTTCAGCAGCAGTCTCGAGGGAGGACCTGTAGAACGACTTTCAGCAACTTCTTGGTTCACTGTGCAGTTTTGGTGCCTTTTCTGCAGCACCAACAAATGACACAGATCTGGTCAATCTTTGCTTCTTGCATTCCCAAACTCTGGTGAAGGGGTATGGGCGAGTTGGATTGGATCTCTGGAGTGTCCTTAAGGGTTCAGAGATTTGGACTTTCCACGAATGTTCACTCGACATGGGCAGCAGGTCTCCTGGTATTAGAGTTCTGCAGCTCTGGAAGCTCCTAGGACCTCGGGACATGGCCCAATTCAAAGTTAATCTTGGGACTGGTTGTTCCCACCAACAAAAGGGATGGAGTCCTCTTCGGAGCTCCTCCGTCACACAGAAAACTGGGTCAGGACAGCAGTGGTCAATTCATGGTGTTGCAAAGGGTCTGCAGGCGTCTCTGATCTTCGGTTACTTCAGCTTCCAGTGGTCGATTTGCTCACCCCCCACCCCCAAATACCTCACCTTTTATACAGTTCCAGCACACTTCTGCAATCTATCAGCATTTTACAGAAAGGGCATTTGGCTGTCCAATTAGAGGACAGCCAGGCACCCTGTGGGAGCTGGTCCTATGCAGGCACTCTGGCAGACAAAGGACAAGGGGAGCGGGGTGGAAGACCCCCCCCCCCCCACTTCCTGCAAGACACTCTGGAGCCTATGCAAGGGTTCCCGCCAAAGGCAAAACGCACACCGACCTCCCCCTCCCAGAAAGGTAAAAGGTCTAAGAACAACAATGCTAGTAATGGTGAAAATAAGAGCGAGGCCCCAAGTTGGTACCTGGGTGCCCCTATTGTGCACTACCGAGCTATGGACATAGCCTGCAGTATAAAAATTACACAATAGTTCAAAGAACACGTTTAATTGCTGCCAGCCATAACTACGAGATTGTCCATGTGACTAAAAAGTGACACGAGCAGAGAGGATGAGGAGATTAGGTATCCCTTTGGCACTCCACTGATCTCTCGGACTGTTTTGGGAGAGATGCTCTATCCTTAAGAACTGTAGTTACTGGAGGATATAGATCAAGAATCGTAAAGGACCCTAAGGGTCCCCAGCAGCACTGCCCATAAGGAGCTGTGTGCTGAGTAGTAAAACACAGATGCCTTTAAGAGCTATGGAGCAGACCGACTAGTACTACAGGTAGAATACAAAGAATAGAGTTCCAAAAGACAGAGCCCACAAGAATGAATAAGTGGAACAAGGCTCCACTCATACAAGGTGGAAAGACAAAAGTTCCAGAAGTCCAGCAGAAAGTGCTGGGGTCTCACTAGGAGAGGGGATGAAGCATACAAATGATAAATCTACCTAACACCATCGATCTCTGGAACACTTGTGGGTCCTTCTTTGGCCTTACCTGGAGTGGTGCGCTGCTGAATCAGCACTTGTGGGAATAGAACTGACTTAACTCCACCAAAAAGCGGACGACCAGTTGAGTTTCCTTCCACTGTGTCCTGTGGGGCTTCGATACTGCTCTGGAACTCTCTAAATGTGACTTTGAGGTATTCGTGTGTGTTAGAGAGAATTTGCAAAATGTGCCAATTCCTCCCATCTTAGAGCCCTGCAGCTCTTTTGCTAAACTTTGGGACTTTTTTATTCTGTGTGTTTTTTCTATGGCTATGGCGTTTTAGACAACTTCATAGGCATCATCTTTTCATTTGTGTCACACAGCAGTGCAGAGGCACAGAGAAGCCTTTCAGGCTTTCCCAAGGTTTAAATACCTCCTCTGGGATAAACTACTGTTTCCCAGAGTAAGTAAAGTGAAATTGACGTTACTAGTCTTTAAAATTCCTAGACACAGCACACTATCGTACAACAGAGTGCTGGGGGGCTTAATAAGTATCCCCCGAGTCTAGATACTCATGTAGCAGTCAAATGCTACCCTTTCCTCTCGAAATGGCTGGTGGCAGTGGTTTTACAACAAACTACCATGATTTTTCCCGAAATAAATCGCAGGAGCCATGTTTTTCAAGATCGTGTCTGAGCCCCCTCTGTAAAAACAGGTCCCAGTCTTCTTTTTTTGCTGTTTCTTTGTGGAAAGCTCCTTCTAGAGTTCAGCTCTGAGCACCAAACCCAGTTTAGTTCATTCGCCTTTGGCGGGCTTCAGGACTGAAGAACGCCTCTAGCATCCGAGTGTCTGGGGTGGGCAGGAAGTGAGGGAGGTGCCCGAAACTCTATGCTTGGTCTCCTAGGAGACCCAAATGCACTCTGGTGATTGGCTGGCTGACTGTCCGGCAAGGACAGCCACCCTGCTGGGTGAGGGACAGCTAGGCTGCAATGAATGGTAGAGAACTGAATAAAAGAGGAGTCTCTTGGCTTGGAAGGCAGAGTCGACCACTGGAACGACAGAACCGAAGACGAGCTTGAAAAGGACGGCTGCTGCAACTTCTTGACCGTTGGTTTGCCTGGTGAAGCCCTGCTGCAGGTCCGAATCGCCAAGTTCACCTCACCAGAGAAGCCCCTACAAGGACGACTTCCTTTGAGTTGGTGGGACCAATCAACTCGACACTAAGCCGCCTGGATACCAATCTCGAGGATGGTCGCATTTTCCTCAGAGTGCTGCAGGAAAACCAAATAACCAGGGAGAGGGACACCAGCTTGTGTGCTTGACTACAGCTCCGGAATTGAAGATTTGCTAGCTTTTTGGCCAGTCGCAGTGCACAAGTCCCCCAACGTCCTCCCTCTTGTCCCCACGACCAAGGCCCAGGAACAGCGAGATCTGCAGGAATTGCCAGGAACAGAAGTCATCAGCTGCATCTTTTTCTTCACTTGTAAAGGTACTGTAAAACCAGACAGTACTTACCTCTCGCAGTGAAAGTGCTTGAAACTTTCCCAACTCTCAGGTCTACTAAGCTTGTGACCCAACATATGATTCTTCCTTTTACAAACTACTTGAGAACTTTTACAGAGACTTTACGGTTTACTTACCAGAACCGTTTTATCCTATCCAAGACTTTAGCCTAGCCTATTGAATTGACACTTCTGGCAAACTCAAAGTATATGCACTGTCAAAGAATAATTGTAATTCGTTTTAACGTTCTGATGACCTTTACCTTTTTGATCCTACTTCAAAGTATTTTGAATGTCACTTTGAATGCCTTCAAAGTAGTCTGAATGCCTCAGAAACAGTGTACCAAACGGACGTATATTTGTGTAATATTTAACTGCCTCCTTCTAGTGATTGTTTTATAACTGACTGTTGAATACATTTATAAGCTTTTTATCAAGAAACTGAGTGTAAGAGTCTATTTTGAACACCTGTGATTGTAGACATCTGTGTTGTAGACATCTGTGTAACATCATTACAGCTCACATTCCCTCTTGAGATAAGCCTGGCTGCTCAGCTCCGCTACCAAAAACTGAGTAGTACAGACTTATACCAAAGGCGAGGGGATCCTGCAATGCACTGGGATGGTCAAAACCCACAACCGGCATACTTCACTTTTATTGGCTGTTCAGTGTTTCAGCTCTTCGCATCTACCACAAATGGCAACACCGCGGCTCCTGGCTGTCGAGATGGACTTTCCTTGCGTCTGTCGTCTCGCACTCTGTTGAGGGGGCTCAGGCTCGGTCAGTCCTGCTTCTTGGGTCTGGAAGTCCTGCTTCTTGGGAGTCCGGAGGAACTTCCAAAAGCTTTAGGCCAGCTTAAAAGCAATGCACACAATCTGGTGTTTCTCTCCCTGGCTATACGGTTTCCAGCAGCAACTCTGGAAATTCAATCAGCTTTGAGATGGATGTCCAGGTGGCTTACTTTGGAGTTGATTGGTCCCACCAACTCAAAGGGAAAAGTAGTCTTTGCAGGGGCTTCTCTGTTGATGTGAACTTGGTGTTTCGGCACTGCAGCAGGGCTTCACCGGGAAACCCAACAGTCCAGGAGTTGCAGTATGCATTCTTTTTCGGTTCCTTCGTCCAGTGGCCTTCCAAGCCAAAAAATGTGCCTTTTATTCAGTTCTCCCCCATTCATTCCAGCCTAGCTGTCAGTCACCCAGCAGGGTGGCTGACCTTGCCGGACACAGTCAGCCGGCCAACCACAGAGTGCATTTGGGTCTCCTAGGAATCTAAGCACGGGGCGTTTCGGGCACCTCCCTCACTTCCTGCCTACCTCAGACAGTCTGGAGCCAGAGGCGGGCTTCACTCGTGAATCCTGCCAAAGGCGAAATGAACAAAAAGACCAAACCTTGTTTGGCGCACAGAGCAAATCTCTAGAATGACATTTCCACAAAGAAATGACAGAAAAAGAAGAAGACCAGGTGCCATTTTGACAAAGACGGCTGCCGTGGGTGCTTTACTCTAGCTGCGAACGCAGCCCGTGGTAAAGGCACACCATGGTAGTTCAAACGAAACCACTGCCACCAGCCATTCAGTGGGAAAAGGGAAACAATGTACATGAGAAACTAGAAAATGGGATACTAGGTAACCACTCCAGCACTATTGTAAAATAGTGTGTGCTGGGTCTAGAAAGTTAAAATGGTAAGTAAAGTCAATTTCACTTCACTGCTCTTGGAAACCGTTTATCCAAGAGAAGGTATTTAAACTGTTGGGAAATCTGAAAGACTTCCCTGTGCCACTACACTGAATGTGCTGTGTGACACAATGTAAAAGATGTCTATGGAGTTTGTCGGACTCCACAACCAAAAGAAACCGTGTATAAAATAAATAAAAATCACTTTCAAATACATGAGAGAGTGGGGAAAAAGGACCACACTCTCCAGGTTAAAAAAATAAAGTTCTCAAAATCCAGCAAAGTCTAAGGTGGCGGGAATTGGCCCATTTCTGAGCATTCTCCCCAATATTCCCATTGATAGTTTTGTCTTTGGCAGGATTCACTGGTGAAGCCTGCCTCTGGCTCCAGTGTGTCTGGAAGGGAAGGAAGGATCCCGAAACTCCCTGTGCTTAGTATCCTTGCTTACAGGAATGCACCCAAAGGTGATTAGCTGGCTGTCGTTTGAGGACAGCCACCCAGCTGTGTGAGTGACAGCTAGGCTGTCAATGAATGGGAGAAACTTGAATTAAAGGTGTGGTCTTTTGCAAGGAAGGCAGAGTCGACCGCTGGATGAAGGAACCGAAGAAGAAACTGGAAGGGAAGTTTGCTGCACCCTCCTGGACCGTTGTTTTGCCTAGTGAAGCACGGCTGCAGTGCTGAAGCTCTGAATTTCTAATTGACTAGAGAAGCCCGGAAAGGACTACTTCTCCCCTTGGGTTGGTGGGGCCAATCAACCCCAAGGCGAACTTGCCTCAAACCCCTCTCTGCTGGCTGTACTTTGCTGCTGCAGGAACCGAGTGTTGGGGGACAGGAACACCAGGACAAGTGCATCGCCTTTAAGCTGGACCTGAGCTCCGGGAAGATCCTAAGGACTCCCCCAAAGCAGGACTATCCAAGCCTGAGCCACCTAAACAGAGTGCTGGACCCCAGAAGTAAGGAGAGCCCATAAGGTGTCCAAGAACCGCAGTGGTGCTATTTGCGAGTAGCTGAAACCGCGAAGTGCTGTTGATCTGGTTTGCCCATTGCTGCAGCCGACCTTCAAACCGTAGTGCAGGAGTCCCAAGACGTCCTCCCTCTTGTCCCCACGACTAAGGCCCAGGAACAACAGGATCTGCAGGACCAACAGGAACAGAAGCCAGCTGGAACCTTTTCTTCAGACTTAAGGTACTGTTTAACTAGGAGTTCTTACCTCTTGTGTGTAGCTTGCTCTCACTGAAGACTTATTTGCTGCCATTGTAGAGCTGCTTGCATTTTTGCTCTTCACAAGCTTCGAGCGTGTGGGCCAACATTGATCCTTTTTACAACAAAACTAAGTTTGTGCAAGACTGTTGCGCTATCTTCAAGAAGTGCCTCAGCTCCCCTAGACTTTGCTCAATTGACACTGGCTGTCCCAGCTCCATGAAGACTCTTCTTACCCTTAGACTGTGTTGATCTGTCCCTCCAAAAAACTCGTACATACTTTACTTGTATAGCTGGGAAAGTGTTAACCTGCATTTCATTGGGGGATTGTAAAGTGCTTACCTGTTTGAGAAGCTTGTTAACCTTTGTTTCCTTCCCTAACCTATTCCTTTTTCCACAACCTCAGTATTGCAGTAAGTGTTAAAGTGATATATCAATGTCCTCAGATCACTTTAAGTCACCTCAGGGTGTAGGAACTGTGTGACATCCCAAAAGGGGAATCTACTTAACTGAAACTAAAGGAGTGTATTTTTATTTTTAAGTATGTTATTGTTGCCTATTGCACTGAAAGAAGGCTTATTTAAAAACGGACTTAAATTAATAATGATTTTAATAAGAAACCTTCAGTACAGGTGTTCTATAAATACCTGTCACTGAATCTCTGTTACACCTCTACAGCTCACATTGACCCCTTTTGAGATAAGTCTGGCTGCTCAGTTGCTCTACCAACTTGTGTAGTACAGACCTATACCAAACTTTGGGTTGCCTATTGCCAAGAGGACAAGGCTGGTGTAGTCTCCCACAGGGTTACTACATACAATCTTGCCTAACCGGGAGAGTGGTAAAGAAGAGAATTCCCAGAAGAGGCTACCTTTTGTTCGACACTAGTGAAACCACAACAGGACATTGGCTGAGTGGCTGCCAGTAGAGGCCCAATTGAGGCCCACCCCCACTTCTTAGTGTCCTTCGAGCCACCCAGATACCCGGTCTACAGAACACTAAGACGTAAGGGAGAATTGCCATTAAAGTCCTTGTGGCGCACAGACTTGTGTTGCGGCTGTATCAGTTTGGGTTTGCTGCAACATCTCATTGCACTTGTAAGCAGCCATAAAGCAGCATGTCAAAATAACAAATATTAAAACAAACATTTTAGATTATGAAAGGGTGACGGTGTAACATGGATGGAGTGTAGAGCTTCAAACAGATGACCATAGTTGCCCATCAAAGAAAAAAACGCAACCTGTACATATCAGCTACTCTTGTGAGGTGATCTTGTGGAAATGCTTTCGGGAAAACTGTTCAATAGCACCTTAAGATCAGCGAAAAAATATACTGAAGTAGACCGTGTTAAAATATGTTTAGGACAGCAGCAAGTAAGGTGGGTGGGGGTGAGCAATGAGGTAGGTGTAAGCGCCCCCACCCTCACCTTTTAAAGGACAATTGAGTAAAGGACAATTGGGTGAAAAATTGCTACAAAGAAAAAAGGTCATTTTTTTGCACAAAACTGGTAGAGAATGTGAGAAAGCAACATTTTAAAAAGCCAGCTCTCTAAAGGGTTTAAGCTTGTCAAATATAAATGGCTGCTTCAACTTAACAGGCAGCCAGAAATATTTTTTTTTACAGTAAGCCATTTGAGTTGCAGTAACCAGGACAGCATTTTTCAGAAAGCAAGTAACTAGACCAGCATGCTGCTTTCCCAACCATTGCAATATACCCGTGTCAGAAGTTTCTCTTTTTCATCCAGCTCTTCATCATTGAGGGGTTCAGCTTCATCGATTTTAATCTGTTCCTCCTTTTGTGCTTGAGATGAATTTGGCAATTCTGGATTGCGTGGTACCTGACAAATGATTTCAAAACAATTACTTAAAGAGATTGATGATTTTTTGTCTTTTTTTAACATATCTTGCACATTTAAGCATACCGTTGATCCAAAAGGTAGTGCCCTGGTCCTTTGCACAAAAGGACAAGCGCAGATGCTCTGAGACTACTCCTGCGGTGGTGGATTTCCAGGTGTGCAAGCAAAAACAGACCATTATTTCTCTATATTGCAAGTCAGTTTTGGCGAAAAATCACTTGCGTTTCAAGTCCATTCCCTCCATCTTGGGTGTGAAGACTGTCGAGTGCTTTACAGATTGTCCAGTAAACAGCAGTTTCTCAAAGTTATCTGGTTCACCCAATGCTATCTGTTAACTAAACTAGGCAGCTGCACCTCCTCGAAAATTGTTAAAGGGTGGTTTATCTGCAGATTATTCCCAGGACCCTCCTAAGAAGGGATCTAGCAGCAGCATCAGGGCTGCATCAATAGGGATGCTGTATACTGAAATCCAGCATAACATGGACATTTCCTCAGGGTCCCCACTTATCCCCATTATCGAAATGGCTGCTTGGTGACTGAGGAGCGCTGATCTTTGGGGACCTGTAATTAGGGTGTTGGCTTGCAGCCTGAAACATTTCCTCCCCACTCAGTTCTAAGCATGGCCTTACACTGGTACAAAACTGCTGTACACGCATGTTAGGACAGTTTTTCTGAAGTGGTATCAACTTCGTCAAAACCATTCAACTGAGACAGTACAAGACTCCACTCTTAGTATAAGGCTGTACCACCTGAGTGCATGGTAGCGTAGACAGAGCAGCCAGGCTCATTTTAGGAGGGAGAAAGGGCTGTAGAATCAGTACAAATGAAATTGCAGTACAACTGGTCCAAAGAAACAGTGAAACACTATGCATGTAAAAATAAATCATTTAAATACAGGGAGGCCCAGATAAATCTAGGGTTAAGTACTAACACATTATATGAAATCACAATTATATAAAACACTATACTTAAAAAAAAGGTACACAGACCAAAGTATAAACCTTATTTGGAACACCCAACAGTAGTTCTAGGGAAGTCAAAACCTTTTGACACATTCAGTATCGGTCACACCTATTCTTGGGGAGTAAAAACCAATGGGTTACTTTCACAATTACATTCAGTAATACAAGGGCAGTACACCCTACCAGTTGTACAGTGACTCAGTACATATCAGTCAGTCAATTGCACAATATACTTTGGTGAATAGAGGAACACTTATTGCAAGTGCAGTAAAAATGATAAGTTACTCACCGTAGTGACTACCTTCGTCCCCTTTCCTCCAAACTGCATGGGTGTCCCTTCCAAGGGACAGGAGACGGAACATTTTTCACCAGAAAAAACCTTTCCCTTTAAATTTAGAGGCGCGTGGGGGTGCAGCCCAGGGAGCATGCGCTGCCCTGACTTCACACGCTTGCCACACCTCAGTCCCCATTGACGCGTCGACAATAGATTTAACATTGCCTAATGACACCAGTATTAGGGGGGAGGTTGGTGGGACATATGGAGGCAAGGGGATTAAGGACTAAGAGTACGTTAGTCACTACATTGAGTAACCTAGAATTACTCTTACGTCCCGTCCCCTTTCCTCCATACTGCATGGGCGATTACAACCGATTGTAGCCCCAGGGTGAAGAGGAGGCCATCCTTAAGCAAATGGGTTCCTGAGAACCACCTATCCGAAAGCCGCATCAGATCTAGAGCTGGCATCCAAACAGTAATGCTTGAAGAAGGCTGAGGGAGTGGCCCAGGTGGCCGCGCTACTTACGACTTGCCAACGGACATGGCACTGGAATGCGACTGTTGGCTTGGCCCGGACTGCGTGGGCGTGCATGTTGTCCGGAAGTGGCTTGTGCTGCCCCTCCTACACCTCTCTGAAGGGAGAAACACCATCCAGCAGGATATGGAAGCCTTGGAGGCCCGATAGCCTGGTCTTGAGCCTCCGAAAGTGACGAACAGGGTGTCCGATTTGCATAAGCCCTTGGTCCTGTCAAAGTAAAATTTCAGGCAGTGCAGCACTCTGCTTCGTCCTTGGGGATCAGCAAAAAACGTAGGAAGCACCATTTCCTCGTTCAAGTGGAAAGCAGACGGCCCCTTGGCAGGAATGCTGGGTGTGTTCGCAGGGCTACTTTGTATTTGTGAAAGTTAGCATATGGTTCCGAGGCGACCAGCGCCTGAATTTCGCTGACTCTACGAGCCAAGGTGAGTGACTAGCAAGGCTGTCTTGATGGTGACCAGCCTGTCGTCATCGGATGCAATTGGATCGAACACTTTGGGCGCCAGGGTGCCCAAGACTATGTTGCGGTCCCACACCGGGTGCGCCCGCTTGACGGGTGGGTAGCGCCTCGCGAGCCCCGTCAAATGTTTGACGATAGGATTGGAGGAGAAGCTCCCCTCTGAGTTCCTGTAAGCTCTTATGGCTGCAAGATATGTACGGCAAGTGTCAACCTGAACGCCAAAGTGGCCGAAGTGCGTCGAGAAGGAGAGCATGTCGTCCAAAGTACATGGATCGATTTCTTTGGAGTCTACCCAGTGGCAGAATCTGGTCCATTGGCTTTTATACTGGGCCCTGGTCACCTTGCGCCCTGTATGATTTCCAGATTAGCCTGTGAGGCTGAGGTGCCACAGCGTTACCTGCTCAGGAACCACGCTGTGAGGGCTAGTTTCTGTGGTGCGGGGTGGATGACCTGCTGTGCCAGAAGATGTGCTGAGCCAGTCAGGAGGCGAGTCTGAGGCATCTCCGAGAGGCTGAGCAGCTCCGAAAACCATGGCCTGGCCGGCCACCATGGAGCTATTAGAATGAAGTTTTGGCGAGACTCCGTGATCTTGCAAATTACTCTCCGAATCAGCGGAGCGGGCGGGAAGGCGCAAGCCCTCATGCCATTGCACTGAAGCAAAAACGAGGCAAACTGAAGGCACGTCTTGTTGTGCCAGGTGGCAAAGAGATCCACCTGGAGGTGACCCACCTGTTGAAGATCTCCTCAATAATGAGGTTTAGCTGCCACTCGCAATTGTCTGCTCAGAGCCTGTCCGCCTCCAGGTTGGCTTTCCCCAGGAGGTGGACTGCTGTGAGGTAGATATCGTTTTCCAGGGCCCACTCCCACATGCTGATTGCCAGTCTGCACAGAGAAGGGGATTTGGTGCCTCGCTGCTTGTTGACATAGTACATGCGGGTCGCGTTGTCTGTATGGATGAGGACAACCTTGCCCCTGAGAAGTGGTAGGAATGCCCTGAGCGCTAGCCAGACGGTGTTCAGCTCTAGCCAATTGATGTGGTATTCCTGTCCCAGTAGAGTCCAGGTGCCGTGGACCGAGAGATCGTCCAAGGTGTCTCCCCACCCCTCGAGCGAGGTATTTGTGGCAATGAGGGTCTGCAGGGTGGGCAGCCGTCGGTAGGTTGCAGTCCCTGGACCACCATGTTAGGTCTGGGTGGAGAGATGGGACGGACATGAGGCTGCAAAGTGCAGCTGAATCCTCCTCCTCATACTCCACGAGTGGCTTGGTTGCGTTCTTGATGGCCTAGATCTTGTCCTCCGACGGAAATACTTTTTCGGAGCACATGTCCCAGATGAGGCCCAAGAATGTCAGTCTGCGTGGGTTGCAGCTGTGACTTCTTGAGATTGAGCGAGAAGCCCAGACCGTGCATTGTGTTCATAAGGGCATGGGGCGCTTCCAGACATGTAGCCCTGACGAGTCAGTCGTCGAGGTATGGGTAGAGGGAGGCCTTGCGCTCTGAGGAAGGCCGACACCGTATTCATGAGCCTGTTAAAGACCCTAGGGGCCGAGTTGAGGCCAAAAGGACCTTGTATTGAAAATGGTAGCCCATGATCCTGAACCGTAGGAAAGAAGGATGGGGCTGCCAAATCGGGACTTGTAGGTACGCGTCCTTCAGATCCAGGGAGCACATCCAGTCTCCCTTGCACAATGTCTCCGCTATAAAAGCTGGTGTAACCATCTTGAATTTTTGTAGGGGTAAGGAGAGGTTGAGGGTGGAAAGGTGCAGCACAACTCGGGCCCGCCTGGTGGTTCTTCTGAATGGCGAAAATCCTGGAGTAAAAGCCCAAGACTCGCTGGGAGGCTGGGCCTTCCTCCACTGCCTGGCTCTCTACAAGTGACCAGATCTCTGCCAAAAGGGTTTCTGTCACAACCTGTGGAGGGAGGGAGGAGAGGCTGGGATAGGGAGGCAGGACCCCTGTGGATACTACAGAGAGGATCCAGGGGTCTGTGAAATTCTGGTGCCAGCCTGCCCCCCCCCCCACTGGAGACACGTGGAACTGAAGGGGTGTGGCATACCTTCTTTCACTCAGAGGCTGTTGCAGAGTCACTGGAAAAAAACCCTTACCCCCTTTTTTTGTTGCTTGCGCTGGTTCTGGGACTGAGTGGTCCGGCTGCCTGGACCTCCGTTCCTGGAAGCGGCTGAACCCTCCATACATACGACCCCTGTCGGAGCGCTGCTGAGATTGGGTGTACGATTTGGGCGTGATCTTTGCCAGGATGGATAAAGACTTGGCCGTTTGTGAGCTGTTTTTCTTTTTGTCCAACTCTTCGTCTGTGGAAGAGGACCGCGCATGCCCGCCCACGAACGGTAGATCTAATATGCGTTCCTGGACGTCCGGGTTGAATTTTGTTGCTGGAGCCAGGCTGTCCTTATGTCCTTCTCATGTCCGTGGCGATACGGGAGACTGATTCCATGAGGTCATGCGCTACCAGCTTTGCCTCGGCCAGCCCCGCCTTAAAGCATGATTGGCTACGAGTAGGGAGTTCCGAGAGGAAGTCTGCAATTTCCTGCCATAACCTTTGGTTGGCGGCACCCAGCATGGCATCTGTGTTAGCCTGACAAAGATGCAATGACGTGTTGGAATAGAGCTTCCCGTACGCCTACGTTCTCCTTGCCTAAAAGCGCTGCAGAGACCAGGGACAACAGGCTTGGAGTATAGTTATGCTGCAGCGATCGACGAGTTTGGCTGCGGATGGGCCGATAGCAAGAGTGTATCCCCCCCGCCATCTACCTGTACTTGGCATCCAGGTTGTCGATTGACCTGCTGGGCTGAGTGGGGCTTGAGCCAACCCTTTTTGGCCAGTGAAACTGCATCGGTTTGCAGTGGAATCTCCATTTTGGCAGAGGGGCGTTGCGTGAGGACTTCAACCAGAACCCCCTCTGCCGGCTGCTCGACCTCGGGTTGGGGTAGGCCCAGACACTATGCCAGCCCTGCAATTTGTGAAAGGCCATGGGTGAGGATGGCATATCCAGATCATCATCCGTATCCTGTGGCGCAGGAATAGTTGGTGCCGGAGGCTGGGGTACAGGGACCGCGGCCGGGTGCTGAGGAGGCGGCGGAGGCTGGTACAGAACCGCCTGAGGCATCGGCTGGGGAGCTAGAGGCAGCGGCTGCGCTGGGGCCTGGGGCACCAGCACTTGTGGTGCCGCTAGCATTGCAGGGAGGACTTCCCTGATGGCGTCCTTGAGGATAAACCCCATTTGATGTGACTTCATGTGGCCGAGGAACCTCTCGAAGAACCCCTCCGCACTGGCCAAAGAGCCGGCATGGGGTGCTGACGGGGCAGCTGGGAGCTGCTGGGGCCATACTGCCCATATGGACGCAGTGGGAAACTGCCCTGCACAAAAGCGGGATAGGCTGTAGGCCACGTACCTGATTGAGGCCAGTCCCACCTTGACATTCGTTCTTCGCCGAATTCCTGGCATGGCGTTGGACAGGTGTTTGTGTGGCATGGTTGCCATCTTGTCGAGCTGCCTGCCACGTGTTGCTCAGCCCGCTGGGCCCGGCCTCCTCCGAGACTCTTGCTTGAGGATCACAAGCCCTACCCTGCTCCCCTAGGCCCGGTAGGTGACACCCCCCTCCCCCTTCGACCAGAGGGTCTGTAGAGCTGCGTTTAGGCGCCCCCTCGGACGTATTGCCAGTACTAGGGCGTAGCTCATAGGCCATATTGCCGGTACAAGGGAGGAGCCCCTCGTTTTACAATCCAGTACAAGAACCCTCCGGTCCCTCAACACTACCACCAGGAGGATCCAAGGATCCCTCGGCCCGAAGGCCGGTAGCTGCAGCAGCCTTGGTACAAGGACGTGACGGTTCCACCCGTGCTGGAGAGTCCCTGGGAAAGAGTCTCCTTTGCGGGGTGCGATGGAGAATATCGGCCCTACCTTGGGCTTGGCTCGATGTGTCACGAAGTTCTTGAGGTCCTCTGGAGGCGACTTCTGGAAGAGCTCCCTCCACCTGGCTAGTCTTTTCTTCAGCGCTTTCGAGGACAGCAAGCCAATTGCTGGACAAGCTTGCCAACCGTGGTCTGGGCCAAGGCAACGTAGGCAGGAGGTCTGGGGGTCTCAAGTAGGGAAGAGCCCGCTGCAGGATGGACACCTGCTGAACCCTGCGGAAGTCGACATGCGCCGGGAAGGAGCGTGACATCTGAGGACCGAGTACCTAAATGATAAGACAGAAAAGACGAAGAAAAAGTATCCGTGTGTGGAATTACATGACTGTTGCCAAACCCAGGAGCGCTAGTGAATTCGGCCTGGTCCCGTCAACGCGGAAAAGGGGACTGGGGTGCAGCACCAGAGGGCAGAGCCAGGGCAGCGCATGCTGCCTAGGCCGCACCTCGACGCGCCTCTAAATTTAAAGGGGAAGAAGGTTTTTTTCTGGTGAAAAATGTTCCATCTCCCGTCCCATGGAAGGGACCTAAGAGTAACCTATAACTACTTTTGTAGTGATAGTTCTACTAGGTGAGTAAAACCTAAGGATGTATTATTCAATTACAGGTGCTTTTGAGATCAGTGAAACACAGAGATAAGCAGTAACTCTTAACTTATTTTTGGGAAGGCACACAGCTAACGCAAAGAAAAACCCATCTACTTTTTATATCTCACAAGCAGTCCAGGTTAGATCTTTCCAAGCTATATGAAAAACTGAAGTATGACTTATCAGGGACAGTTAGAACCACAGACTCTAGGTTAGATCGCACAGGGAAAGTAAAACCCAATGTTCCACTTTACTGAATGACAAGCTATTCTAGGTAGACAACAACCTAATGCAGACTTATTCTTGACAGGCTAGCAGCAAGTCTGGGGAAGCAAGACCCGGTTGGGGGGACACTCATACAATTATCCTCAAAGGACTAATCTGGTGATACCAACAGTTGGAGGACACTCATAAAATTAACCTCCAGGAATAATCTGGTGAAACCAACACTTTACTTTTGGGAAGAGGCACAACCTAATCACAGGAGTGTAATACATCTTCACATCTACTTTCTATTAGACTGGCAAAACAGTTTCTAAGGAAGAAAATATGTTAACCATACTTTTAACAATAGTGCATCATACATTCAAGGCAAGTAAGAACTTTTGTAACTGTTCAGAATTACAGTTACCAACCAACTCTTTAAGTAACTTTTGAACACTTATTTTATTTTCTAGGCAAAAGTCCCAATCCCTTAAAAGTCTTTCCCTTATTATTGGCGCATGAGTGTTCTCAGTGGTAGAGGGGGTGGGGGAGTGGGAGAGTGGGGGGGGGGGTCAACTAGTGACTAGTGACCAACACACCGTGTCAAAACAGGTTCTTTAGTAGCAAAAGTCAGAGTTCCTCATGAAAACTGGGCAAACACGGTGAGTACTTTACTTCGAGGGTTAAAAGAGGGTCCAGGGGCTTCGCAGAAGACACCATAGCAGGATTCTAGCAGTGGCACTGAGTGCACTGGATGAGAGGCATCCCCATCACAGAAAACACCTCACAGCTACACAGAAATGCTAACAGATGTAAAAACCCAGTCAGTGGACTCCTTATCGTGGTGACTGAAAACAAGACCTCAGAAGGAACTTTGCAGTGCGGATCGATGAAGGCTCCAGGCAAGGTTTCCCTTGCGGTTCTGTGGATTTGGCGACTTTTCAAGGAGCACAGAATACAGAAAATCGCGCTTGAATTCTCGTTGTTACAAAGCTGCAGTGCTCAGTTGACGTTTCATTAAGACTCGAAATTCAGAAGACCGTGCACCACACAGTGGCTTGAGATCCCAGGTTGCAGGAAATAGTTTCGCTTTTTCTTCATCCTATTCGGTTCTAGTGGTAGACCTTTCTTCAGGTTCCAGGCTCACAGTATTTTAGGAACAAGTTACTTACCTGTAACTGTTCTCCAGCATGGTTCTGGCATGGATTCACATGCTCATGAATATTCCCCGTCATCAGGCTGGGAATCCTCGGTAAAACAAAAAAAAGAAATCAGTTTAATTTCTGACCGGTCTTTCTCCTAACAACCAATCATTGAGTTTTGGGTCATACTGCCCCCAGCAAATGGCTGCCTTCTACCTAAGCCCCTCTGGCAACCATCTTCAGATTTGGTTGCACGTAAAGAGGCAGTAGGACCAAGAGACGAGCCGTAGAGTGGCAGGCGGGAGGGTTTGCATGTGAATCCATGCCAGACCCATGCTGGAGAACAACAGTTACAGGTAAGTTACTTGTTCCTACTTCAGCATGGGGTCTGGCATGGATTCACAGGCTCATGAATAAATACATAGCAGTGTACACATGCACAGCCACGCGAGGTGGCAAGGCTCAACATACGTATCTCTTACCTCCTCACCACGCTCACCTTCAAGCGAACAGGTTGTGCAGAATTGCTTGGCCGACTCTGGACTCCTCCCTGGAATCCATCGACGCAGTAGAATCTCAAAGGTGTGCGTCAACCTCTACATAGCAGCCCTGCAGATGTCCAGCAGGGGCACACCGGACAGGAACGCCATAGTAGCGATCACTCTGGTCGAATGGGCTCTCGGACGAACAGGAAACGGTCGGTTTGCCAACCGGTGATGCAGCCGGAGACCAACCTGCAAATGGAAGCCTTGGAGAGGGCATTCCCATGATTCATAGGTCCAAAGTTCACAAAATGTTGCAATGTCTTCCGGAAACTGTTAGTGTGGTCCACATAGAACTTCAGCGATCTAGCCACATCCAGCGAGTGCAAAGTCCTCATAGCCGGCCACAAAGGTGTTGGAAAAAGCACAGGTAACACCAAGGGCTCGTTTAGATGAAAGTACGACGGCACCTTGGTCATTAACAAGGGGTGCATCCTGAGCACTACCCTCGTGCCGTGAAAAGTCAATTGATGGCTTGCACAGGGCCTGGATCTCAACCACCCATTGTGCAGAGGTGATGGCCACGGGGAACGCTGTCTTCCACAACAAGAACTTCAGTGGAACTGTCTGCATCGGTTCGAATAGAGGGCTCATGAGCCTAGTCAGCACCACATTGAGTTCCCATGCCAGTGCTGGAGCCTTCACTGGCGGGAACAAACGGAACAGTCCTTTGACCAACTCCTTAACCAGACGGTGTGACAATAACCACGACCATCCTGGGCCAGTGCCTTGGCTAGCGACAGCAAATAGGGTAGTACCTGCCGAGCTATGACTCAGAGGGTCAATCTTCTGTGCACAGCACCAAACAGTGAACCTCTTCCATTTATGTCCATAGCATTTTAGAGTAGACGATGCTCTGGCTTTGGCAAGCACCTCCTTGCAATCCACTGCAAGATCATAGCCCCCAAACTCTAATGCTGCAGGAGCCAGGCCTTCAGGTTCAGCGATCCTGGATCGTGGTGCAGAATTGCACTTCCTTCCCTGGCAAGAAGTTCTGCGACCACCGGAAGCTTGACTGGAGAGGACACCGACATGCTGAGAAGGTCTGGGTACCAGATCTGCCTCTGCCACGTCGGTGCGACAAGGATCAACCTGCACCGGGGCCATCCCAGTTGATTGACGAGTCGAAGATAAAACCGCAACGGAGGGAAACTCTTACAGAAACAGGCTGTACCAGGGCAATGAGAATGTGTCCCCCATGCTTCCCCGCTGTGGAAACCTGCTGGCGAACAGATCGATCTGGGGACAGCCCCATCTGGGGACAGCACCATCTGCAGAACTGCTGGTCCACTTGATCCTGCTTAAGTTCCCACTCATGGCACGATTGTAGCTCCCTGGAGAGAGTCAGCAACAGTGTTCTTTAACCGTGCCAGATGAAATGGAATGAGGAACATCCCCTGGGCGATGGCCCAGTGCCATAGGTCCTGCGCCTCTTTGGAGAGCGCTGGGGATCTGGTGCCCTCCCCAGGCTTTCGGATGTAAAACATTCTGGTGGTATTGTCTGAGGACCTGCACCACCTTACCCATGAGGGACAGAAGGAAGGACTTGAGGTCCCCAAAACCCTGCTTGAAGCTCCAGCACAATGTGCAACTTCTCCTCCAGCAGCCACAGGCCTCTGACGTGGAGACTTCCAGTGTGAGCTCCCCATCCTCTGTCGTGACCGTCTCCTGGCGTGGTGGGGTCTGGAAATGTACGCCTCTGGACAGGTGAGAGCGAACTCCCCACCACCTTATCGCTCGACGGAAGCCCTTGTTGAGTGATCTTGTCCCAGAAGCTTCCTGACACTTTTCTAACGGTCGTCGAGGAACTTCGACACATCCGTAGCCTCCAGAGTCGGATGAGATAGATGCATGACATCATGCCGAGCAGAGACTTTATGGTACTCACCGTGGCGTCAAACAACAAGAGTAACAGGGGATACCAGGGATATCTCAATACTGTGACCTACCCCGGATAGAACAAAAAAATACTTAACAAAGAAGGTCAGAGTACTCTCTGTGTTTATATAGTGAGCATCAATGCAACCCATCCGTCTCTGAGCACCCACTAAATCATGGCAAAGAAGAAACAATATACAGCAACATGTCTTATTACAAACATTTTATTGGATAGAAACAAATTGAATTCAATCCAGTCGACACACCAACACTATTAAATATAATTTATTAACATTTCTTTGAAGAAAAAGATTATTATCGTAAAAAAACACACATCGTCAAAAGTGTTAATATTATTCAAAAGTGTAAACCAGTCCCCTCAATTCATCCATGGGCTGGTACAATATAACATTCCCATCTTAAAAACCACAAGACAACACACATCAACCATATCACATTCACTCACAAACCATTCATAAGTTCATACACATTTTACAAATAATTTTCATTATAAAAATGATTGTACTAAAAAACAAGTTTAGCAATATAAGTCCAATATTCAATATGGATCATACACACTCACTAATGAGTCAGACTTAAATATTACAATCTGGTCCGACTCTAACTAGTTACACTTGAAACTGTTTATAATTAACAGTATATTCCCCAACCCGACATGTTTCTTTCTGTGTAGATTTAAATAAACAGAAATTCTTCAGGGGTATTATGGTCCCGTATGGTCAGGTGGATGGTAGATGGAGAACAATGGAACGGATAGACTGCACTGGAACTACTCACAGCAAGTTTCATGTAGTAGTCTCTATCCGTGCCGCCGATGAAAAACACATAGGCCCAGTACTAGAATGCCCACAATCGCTGCTTTAGATCAAACCTCAGCTTCTAGGGGGGTGAGATACAGAACCAAATCTCTGGACAGATTGGACCCCATTTCGTTTCAATCAAACACCACCTCAATACGAAGGGTATGGAGCTCTCCGTTGTATGTATCAAATACATGCATACTAGTGGTGATCACCCCGGCAGCCAATGGCCATAATCTGGTCAGTCGAGACCCACGACTCTTGTGTGTAACTGAATTACTCTCGAGTGTGCTTAGAAAGAATCTGGGATCTTCCTATGAGCCATCACGGTGATCTTCAGCACCAACAGCTGTTGAAACCTTGCCCAAGATGGCCGCTATCCTTTCTTCAGACTGTGACGCCAGGCACGGCACTGTTGAGTTGGGATCCCAGAAACAGGGCGTCCTGTGATGAGTCAGGCAGGACTTTGCATTGTTCACTGATCACCCCAGATCTGGCAATAAGCGAGCGGTCCTTGCCGTGCGGTCGAAGGTGATGTCCTTCGAAATGGCCCTGATGAGCCAGTCGTCCAAGTAAGGGTAGACTTTAACCCCTTGCAATCTCAGATGCGCCGGCGCCAGGCACTTGGTGAAGATCCTTGGCGCCGACTTCAGTCCGAAGGGAAGGGCCTTGAATTGGTAATGCTTCCCCTGAATGAAGCGCAGAAACGCGGTGTCCCCTGTGGATTGGAATGTGAAAGTATGCATCCTCCAAGTCCAGCAACGACAGCAAGTCTTCCTCTTTGAGCTGCTCTAGCACTTGCTGAAAAGTGACCATGGGGAACTTTTGGGACTTGACGTATTTGTCCAGCCCCTGGTCTTTTTCACGAGGAAGTACCTAGAGTTTGAGCCCTAAGCTTCTAAGGGACGAGCTCTATCGTGTATTTTTCTAGCATGGCCCGCACCTCCAGCAGCAGCTGAGGGACGTGGTTTTCCTGCCGGGCCACAGGTGTTATTTGGGGACATTTACGTTGAAATTCCAGGGTGTATCGGTGGGCGAGAGCGTCCAGCACCCAACGGTAGGTGGAGATGGTCTTTCACACGCTGACTAAGTTCACCAGCTGGCCTCCCACCGGGGTGCATGTGTGGGGGTCCGACGCCACAGCCAGTACAATCGTCCTTGGATTGTAAAGGGCCACCATGGGGTCACTGACGACATCCTCCAAAAGCCTTGGAACGGCCTCTGTTGGTCTCCTGGGTCAAGGAGCGGGAGGGCTGGCAGAAGGAAGAGCTCCCGCCGAAACCTTGGGAAGATCCTTGGGACTTGCCTCCCTAGGGCCCAAATGACGGCCGCTGAAGTGTCCAGGGAACGAGCCGTCTTGGTGTCAAACTTGATGGCCTGTAGAGACTCATCTTCCTGAAGGTTGTTTCAGTCAAAGGGCATGTCCAAAACACTCGTCTGAACATCCTGACAGAAGTTGGTGGCCTTGAGCCAGTCACAAGGACGAAGGCAAACGCTGTTGCCCACCTGGCGGAACACCGCGTCATTGATGTCCGTGGCCACCGTGATTGTGTGGTCCGGTGCCACCTCGCCTTCCCACAGAATCTCGCATGCTTCTGACCTCTTGTTGGTGAGGAAGTCCAGGATGGGAGCGATCTTGAACCATAGCTCATGGTCGTAGCGCGAGGGCATTGGCGGCCTTGATGGTAGAGGCCACAGAGTAGATAACCAGTCGTTCCATGGCATCCAATTTCTTCCCCTTGCTGTCCGGAGGGGTGCACGCTGCAGAGCGCGGTTGGGCCTGCATGCACTTGGGCGCAGAGTCTGGCACTGTTAGGCAAAGTTTGAATGCAGTACCCGCTGGGAACACTACAAGCAACTATGACTACAGGTGTAAGCAAACCAACCTTTGGTATAAGTCAGTACCTACACAGTTTTGGTAGCGTGTTGAGCAGCCAGGCTGATCAAGAGAGGAAATGTGAGCAGTAATGATGTTACAGAGGTCTACAATCACAAGTTTTCAAATAAACATTCACTCAAGGTTCCTTTGATAAATACTTATTAATTTATGTATGTCAGTTGTAAAACATTCAATAGAAGGAGGCAATCATATAGTAACACAAATGTACTTCAATACTGTACACTAAGTTTCTGAATCAGATAAGACCCTTTTGGGAAGGCCCACAGACAAACTACAACCACAGATAACTTTAGTAGCAAGGGTACTGGGGACATGAATATCTCACTGTTGGCATTCAGAATACTTTTCAAGAGGAGTTAAAGTCAAAGGTTATTAGAACATAAAAGGTTACAATTCTTAAACAGAGCAAATATTTTGAGTTCACGAGAAGAACCAATTCAATAGGCTAGGCCAAAGTCAATGGGCTAAAGTCTTGGATAGGAAAAGGCAGTTCTGGTAGTTAAACGGAAAAGTCTGCACACATTCTCCCAAGTAGTTTGTAGAAAGGATCATCATATGGTGGGTCACAAGCCGATTAGGCCTGTTAGTTACAAAAATGTCAAGCACTTTCAGCGCAAGAGGCAAGTTTTGCTTCTGCTCCTGGCAGTTCCTGGGCTTCAGTCGTGGGGACAAGAGAGGACGTCTAGGGACTCTTGCACTGGTACTGGTCAAAGCTCGCAACTGGCAAATCTTCAATTTCGGTGGCTGTGAGTAACGCACACACTGGTGTCCATCTCCTTGGTGCTACGGTTTCCTGCAGCAACTGAGGAAATTCAACCAGCTCCGAGATGGGTGTCCAGGTGGCTTACTTGTGAGTTGATTGCTCTGACAAACAAAAAAAAGGGAGAAGTCGTCCTTGCAGGGGCTTCTGTCGATGTGAACTTGGCGATTCAGACCTGCAGCAGGGCTTCACCAGGCAAACCAATGGTCCAGGAGTTGCAGCAGCCGTCCTCTTCAAGCTTTTCTTTAGTTCCTTCGTTCCAGTGGTCGACTGCCATCCAAACCAAGAGACTCGCCTTTTTATACAGTTCTCTCCACATTCATTCCAGCCTAGCTGCCACTCGGCAGGGTGGCTGTCCTTGCTGCACAGTCAGCCAGCCAATCGGCAGATAATGCATTTGGATCTCCTAGGAGACTAAGCACAGGCAGTTTTGGGCACCTTCCACCCTTCCCGGCTACCCCAGACCCTTGGGCGCCAGAGGCAGTCTTCACTCCTGAAGCCAGCCAAAGGCGAAGGAACAAAGGGACCAAATCTGGTTTGGCACGCAGAGAAAAACTATAGGACCTTTCCAAAAAGAAATGGCAAAAAAGATTGGGACCGGTTTTAACAAAGGTGGCTCAGACGCCATCTTGAAAACATGGCTCCCGTGATTTAACGTTACCGGAACTACGAATAGTTTGCGGTCAGGAAAAATCATGGTAGTTCGCCATTCTGAGAGGAAAGGCTAGCATTTGACTGCTACATGAGTATCTAGACATAGGGGATACTAAGTAACCCCTCCAGCACTATTGTAAGATGGGGTGTGCAGAGTCTAGGAATTTAAAAGACTAGTAAAGTCAATTTCACTTTACTCTGGGAAACAGTATATCCCAGAGAAGGTATTTAAACCTTGGGAAAGCCTGACAAGGCTTCCCTGTGCCACTGCACTGAGGGTGCTCTGTGACACAAATCAAAAGATGATGCCTTTGGAGTTGGTTAGACTCCATAATCAAAAGAAATAAACAGAAAACAGAATTAAAAGTACAAAGTCCCAAAGTTTAGAAAGAGCTGGAGGGCTCCAAGGTGGGCGGAATTGGCACATTTATGAGAATTCTTATTAACAGGCACCCTGTACTTCTCAAGGCGATTCCTCTTCGCAAGGGCCATAGAAGCGTGTCTTCATAAGAGATAAGCCCTCGTCCCAAATGTCAACCAGAGGTGGGACAGGATAGTCTCTTCACCTTGCATCGCTTGTATAAGAATCCCTCCTCTGGAGAGAGCTCCAAAGCTCTGGAGATCAAGTGAAACAAGCCGATCTCATCCAGCGGGAGGCAACAGGAGGTCCCCTATCCCACCGTAGTCGCTGTATCAGGGTCTGTCTCATCCCTTGGGCGATAGGGAGGCAAGGGGTAGCAGGGAGGAGGGTGCTTCTTCCTCTTCTTGGCCGGTGGTTCCTCCGTCGCCACACGGTTGGCCGTCGCCACAGACGGGGCCACCAGCGTGATAGGCTTCCTTGTCTGTATCTCAGACTAGAGTATGCAGTGCAGAGATAATGTCCACGAGACGTCTCAAGGAGGCAGTTGAGGCAGGGGTGGCAGCTGAGGTCGAGGCGGAATCGGCAGCTGGTGCACCGGCAGGGCGCCCAGGCCCTCGTCACCTTGCTGCTCCTCCACTATCCTTGCCTTAGTCAACGCGCAACACGTAGGGCCGGTTTCCTACATTTTCCTCCTCCTGGATGGTTTGCAGGTCGACAAGCTCCTCCGAGGAGATATCCGTACCCTGGAGGGCCACCGCGGCCCCCCCTTCGTTTCCAGAAGGTAAGGTCTCCGAGATGACTGGCATCTTCGCCGGGGTCTTCTCTATGGGCCGGAACGCAGCCTCTGTCCTGGGGGTTTGGGGGGGTGGGGAAGGGATACCTTCGCCTTCGGGGGTTGTGCACTCCGGGGCATCTTGGTGGCCTTCGCAAGATACGCCACCACCCCCACGATGGAAGGCTTGGCCTTCGCCGGGTGTACTGGGCCTTCACGGTCAGGACCTGTTTGGCCTTGGGCATCCCGGAACCCGGTGTCCTGCTTGGCCTTCTCCTTAGGGGGAGGGTCCGTGCCCCAATCCACCTAGGCTCTCTGGCAGGTCGATCTTGGGCTTGCCCGGATGATCCGATGATCTGAACACTGACTGGTGACTGATGTCGCGGGAGACATAGGACACGCCCTGGCCACCGGGGAGCCCGCCGCAATGGAGCTCCCGGGGGCAGTGGACTTGTGGTGCTTAGCCTTCTGTTGGACCCACGCAGGAGGGGAGCCCGCAACGGTCTTAGAAGCCTGCTCGGCTTTCTTGGAGCCGGGAGAGAGATGCTCCTGGGACCCCACCCAGAGCAGGGGCCTTGGCCTGTAGCCACTCTTTCAGCTGCCTATGCAGATCCTTCAGCGTGCGAGGGGCCAACGCCTGGCAGGACGCACAATCTTCCTCCTTGTGCGCCGGGTACATGCAGTAAATGTCGCCCGAGAAGACATTCCATAAGCCGCAGTTGGAGAAAAGCTTGAAAAGCAGGGTTGAATCTTCTCCGACATGGTCCATGTGGCATAGGCCTGAAGAATCTTCTGGAATCCTCCACGAAGAAACTTGACGAAATCTGCCCTTGAGGGGTCTGAAGAATCTGAAAAACGGGTCCCTGGTAATCGGTAGGTTGATCGATTGAGCACAAGCCTCGATTGACCGGAAAATAGTGTAAACTCTTCCAAAAAACGCAGTAAAAGCTCGAGAGCTAATCACGAAGACTCCCAACACTTGTACGTGCAGTAAAAATCTGAAGATGTCTGCCAGAGGAGGGTAGAGGGCAGTCATTGGCTAGGGGCAGTATGACCCAGATCTCAGTGATTGGTTGTTAGGAGAAAGACAGTTCAGAAATGAAACGACTTTCTTTACCGAGGATTGCCAGCCTGACGGGGAATATTAATGAGCATGTGAATCCATGCCAGACCCCATGCTGGAGAACAGGAACTACAGCACAACCTCTGCATCCTCTCCCCACATTTTACAAGAAGGGGCAGTATGGTTGTGCAATCAGGACAGCCAGCACTCCACTGGGATTTGGCCCCATTCAAGCAAGGCGTAAGACAAAGGGCTGGGAGTTTTGGACTCCTCCCTCGCTTCCTGCCCTCACAGACTAGAGCCTGGGCGGGGAGTCCAGGGGACTGACTGTCGCCAAAGATAAAAAACAAAGGAATTTCCTGCCCTGGATATCAGTGAAAGGAAGAAAGGACAAGAAACCCTAAAATGGCAAAAAAAAAGAAGAGCGGGACCATTGTGGTAAAATGGGCACCCTTAGGTGCCTGTACTGCAGCTGTGAACACAGCCAAAGGTGCACCAAATTAATACAAGGTATCATTGCCACCAGCCATTCAAGATAAGCTTATCCCTGTAACCAAATTGTTAGAGTTTTAATGTGAAAGGGATACATTGCATCTCCCGAGCTCTCCACATAAGGTGGGGTGTGCTGGCTTCATAGAATAAAATGTAAAAGGGATCCAAAGATCCCTTTCTACCCTTGGGTACTGTACTTCACTAATGTTTAGCAAAATAAAGTTAAGGGGAGCCCCAAGGGCAACCCAGCTAAAACGGGCACTTATTGCCAATAAGTTGTTAGAAGATAACTTAAAAAGACACTACTGAGAGTCCAAAAAAATGACACCCATAAAAAGAGTTCATGATTCTGTGAGAGTGGAAAAAGGTTCCCACTCACTGAGTTAAGGAAAAATATCCCACTAATAAAGCAAAAGGTTCTGGGGTTGACCCAGGTCAGGAAGATTTTCCCGTTCTGTGAAAATCCTACCCAACAAAGAAACAAATGTGTCATCTAACAGCCGCCGGCACAGGAACCCCGATCTGTGCAGCAACTACACTTACATTATATATTTGAATATCAAATGATAGTGCTCCCCTCACCCACCCAGGTTCAGGCTTGGAAAGTATCCTAGAATGTGTCTGCAGATCCATAGCAGCGATTCCTACCCTTTTGAACTCGATACGTTCACGTTTCCCAGTCTATACTAGACCGGGCCACAGCCAGCTTTCTAACTTGGCAGTCCATTACTGTTCAAGCAAGTAATGTCTCAAGGTGCGCACACTATAGTTCATCCCCTTCACACTGTCTCCAACTTCAGTCCTGGCCATGAACTGTATAAATAAACAACAAGCTTCAGCTAGGGCTTCTCGTGGCTAGGACAGTTTATGGCAGTTGACGTGAAAGACCACTTATTCAAAACTCATTTTAATAAAAAAATATTAATTTATCCAAATCAACATTTATGGCCAGGCAATCTGGATAAGTTTCACAAGCTACTTGTACATGTTCAGATAGTCCTCAGGGTGCTGTCAAACAAAATAGATACATCAGCTACTATTGCACATTTCACAAAAACATTTGTTGAAACACATGACTGAATGTATTTAAAACACCCAAAAAAGAGAAAATGCAAGGTCAGAAAATCTTTTAGCAACAAACATTACTGAATGTCAATCCTACCGATTGGTGTTGTGTAAAGACACAAATCAAAATTCTGTGAGAAATCTCCACCTCTTGTTCAATAAAGAAAATCCTGATCATGTGAATACAAATTGTCCCATTACTGTTCAGACGTTTGCCCACAAGGAACAGTTCAGAAAGTTAGTGCTGGGTAAAATAACCATGGAAGGCTTCTCGAATGTCAACTGACAAGGCAGCAGCTTATGCCCGAGGCCCCCCGGTCCCTGGATAATAAAAATATGAGCACATCGATTGGCAAAAAGAATATTGACAGTGCAAAAAACCCAACCCCAAAGAAACTAAAGCAAGTGGAGATGGATGACACTTCTGGCTCAAAATAGATTTACTCTTTAATTTAAGGAACAAGATGTGGGCAAAGTGAAGACTGATTCATCTCTGAAGGTGAACCATTTAGAAAATGGTGTGTCAAAAGTGGAGAAGGACACAGGTGGACTTGCCTCTGAATGTTCTGCCAGCTAGAGGGCATAAAATTGCCTGAAAGATTAAATGGGCAAGGCCTTGACAAAGCATATGGAATTGGAGATGCAGTGTCGAGGAGAATTAAGAAACTGGGAAAGACTTTAGTACATCTATAAAAGGTTTCATCAGATATACGAGTCGTAGAATTATCATTTCAACAGTTCAACAAAACTGGATTGTACACATATTGGGACAGATATACTGGTTCTAACCAAGGTCAATGCAAAAGAGAACATAAATTGAGAGCAAACAGACCAAGGTATTGCTTTATATTGGAACAAACAGATCGGTTTCCCCAAACTCCCCCCCCCCCCCAAAGATGTGGTGGATAAAAAGAAATCAATACAGATATCTTGATAGAGCACGCCTCTACATACCCATCGGCATATAGACAAATGCTATCGCGCACAGGAGACGCAGGTCACAGCATGCACATGAGATCAGTGTCTCCTTGAACAAGGGCGCAGGCATGCGCTGGCAGCCTTATATGGTGCAGCTCAGACGCCACTAGTCTCTACAGGACGCCGGGCTCGGTGGAAGGCTGTTCTACCCAATTCATGCAAAAGCCAAAAGGCACTGGTAAGAAAACAGCAGAGGCTATTTAAACATGCTCACCCTTTGTACTGTGAAAATATGGCGTAGGGGACACATCCTTTACTTATGTCACAGCGTGACAAATCCCACTTATATTAGAAGAATCTCAGTAGTTTATATGAAGAGTAAGGGATACATTACTCACCATAATGGTATTTCTGATGCTTGTATCTGCTTAGATTCACATGCTGTGCATAGGCCGACATCTAGTGGAAGCTGCAGAGTATTACAGTTTGTTTTTCGAAACTCGAAAAGGGGCGTTGAACTAGGACGTGCCAGTAATACTATCCCTAGTGTGACGTCCACTGTACCCATGATCCCTCACGTGTGTAGGACACTCCGATTGTATTTTTCTGACATGAGGTAGCAGAAGGAGTAGCGCGAGTACAGAGTATCCAAGCAGATAGACAAGACTACAAGCATCCATGCGCCTTCTCTCAGAGGGGAGGAAGCGCGGGCGCATGTGAATCTAAGCAGATACAAGCATCAGAAATACGATTACGGTGAGTAATGTATCCCTTCTGAGGCTTGTGGAATCTGCTTAGATCACATGCTGTGCATAGATTAGCGAGCAGTGTTAGGAGGTGGGATGCGAGAAGGGTCATGAGCGAACAAATGTCTTAGAACCGCTTGTCTCACTCGAGTATCTGTCTTGGAATGAGTGTCAATACAGTAGTGCTGAGTAAAAGTATGAATAGCGCTCCATGTAGCAGCTTTGCAAATTGTGTCAAGGGATACATTTGCAATGAAAGCCAGAGTGACCCCCCCCCCCCGTGCCTCTTGCAGAGTGGGCCCTTGGCGTAAAAGGCAGAGTTTTATCTGAAAGGGAGCCAAAATGGAGCCCCCTTCATCAGATTGCCTTCGACGGCCCACCACAGAAGGTCCCGGGCGACCGAAGGCGGCACCTGAACGGGGTCTGACATCCTGCCGGAGGACTGTGACCACTGGAGTTTGAGAGCCCATTGCAAAGATCTCATCTGAACCTGGCCTCTGGCACCAGAAGAATGCAGGATGCCATGAGGCCGAGCAACCTCAAGAACTCGAACACTGGGAGACTCTGGGCATGTTGAAACTTGTGCACCATCTCTGAATGTGACGTGCCCTCACCTGGGGAGGAAAACACTGCGCCAGGGACGTGTCGAGCACTGCTCCGATGTACTGGAGCCGCTGTGTTGGCATCAAATGGGACTTCCGCAAATTGAGGGAGAAGCCCAGCCTGTGAAGGGAGTGGCAGGTGACTCACAGATGATCCAGGACTTGCTCGGGGGCGCGCGCCCTGATCAACCAATCGTCCAGGTAGGGGTAGCCGTGAATCCCCTTTCCCGAGATACGCTGCCACCACCACCATGAGCTTGGTGAAGACCCTCAGGGCGGAGGTCAATCCGAACGGCAGGACCCGAAACTGAAAGTGCGAGTCGCCAATCGCGAACCTCAGGAACTTCTTGTGTTTGGGATGGATTGGCACATGAAAATAAGCGTCCTTGAGGTCTAGAGACACCAGCAGTCCTGAAATTGAAGGGCCTGGAGGACTTGAGAAAGAGTAACCATCTTGAACTTCTCCTTCTGAAGGAGCTTGTTCAAACCGCGCAAGTCCATGATGGGTCTCAATCCCCTTCTTTGTTTGAAATCAAATCCTCTCCGCTACAGGCACCAGTTCTATGGCACCTTTCTCCAGCAGAGATTGAATTTCCTGCGCAAGGAGCAGATCCAGACTCTTCAAAGAGATTCCCTGGTGGATTGTCATGAGGCCTCTGCCGGAAAGGAAGACAGTAGCCGTGGGCTATGATCTCCAGAACCCACACATCTGAAGTAATGGCCCGCCATTCTACCAGATGCTGCGCCAGCCTTCCCCCAACCGGCAAACCATGGGACCTGGCCTCATGACTGAGCAGAAGCGGCTGCGGCATTGCCTGAGGGCAAAGAGGCAACTGCCCGAGTGGTATTGGCACCTCGAGTATCTTGTTTTCCACCTCTGGCACTCCTACGGTGGCCCTTTTGACTAGCAGCTCCTCTCGCTTTATTAAAGGATGAGTAATAACGAAAGGAACCTCCCCTCCATTGCTGTTCCCTAGGACGAAAAGGCAGAGGTTGGCGAACTGCAGCACTCAACGACTGCGCTGCAGCTTTTGAGGTCTGCAACCTCTCAAGGCTCTAGTCAGCCTTGCTGCCAAAAAGATGTACACCATCAAAGGGCATGTTGAGGAGCCGGGCTTGCACATCAGGAGCAAACCCCGGCTTCCGCAACCACGCAAACCTGCATATTACGGTGCTCGGCGCCATGGACCGGCTGACGCAATCTGCCATGTCCAGACCCGACTAAACAGCCTCACACATGGCATCCTTGCCATCCTGTATCATAGCAAGAAAACCATCCCGTTCGTCCCCTTCGGGACTATGTTCAGCCACTAAGGAAACAGTTCGGCATATGTGCCCAGCTCAGTCCTACAGAACTCCACCTCCGGAGAGGTGTCCAGACCACTGGCGTCGTGCAGCGACTAACACAGGTCCTCAATCTGGCTATGTCCCGAGATAATCTAATCTGGTACCGTATCAGGAACCATCTTCAGAACCCTCATCCACCTCAGAAATATAATCCAAATGGTGGAAAGTGGGCACAGAATGGGGGCCAAAGACATGTTTGGCCTTGGCCAGAGCCTTCCTAGGGGGTTCCACCGTGCCACGGGGTACCTCCGGCAAGACCGCCTCAAAAGGTGTTGTGTGAATCGGCGTCGAGCACGGCGCCGACAGCATCGACGGCTTCGACACGGGCCTCAAGGGGGGGAGCCCCAAGCGTATCCTTCGACAGCTTTGGCGCCGAAGGAATCGACTTCCTTGGAGGCGAAGCCTCGAGAGTCCCTAAACGACCTCGGCGCCACTAAGGAAACAGTTCCACAGAGTGTGTGTGAAACAGGACAAGGAACATCCGGAGTTGGCTGCCTGAAGAGCCATACCCCCTGAAGAAAACACTTTCTTCGCCCAACCATCAAAACGCTTGTCGTCCCCATCAGTGGGATGGTAGCATACGCCTTCTTTGCTGGGGCTGTAGCCACCTGCACCACCAAACTCTCCAGAGTGGGGTGCGTGGTCAAGTAGCAGGGGTTGCTACTGGCTGGGTGGTATTTTCGCGGCAAAGACTTGCTCACTGCCTGGAGACTCTCCGGAGCAGTCCAAGCCACCGCCACCCTCCTTTGTAGAGCCATATGGAATGGCAATACCGGGTCAGTTGGTGGACCTTGGTCGAGGATATCCGTCAGGTCATAGTGTAGAAAATCCCCTGGTGGAGCAGACCACCCCAAGTACTCGGTGACCCTAGACATAAGGCGCTGGTACGTGGACTCGGCATATGTGCCCAGCTCAGTCCTACAGAACTCCACCTCCGGAGAGGTGTCCAGACCACTGGCGTCGTGCAGCGACTAACACAGGTCCTCAATCTGGCTATGTCCCGAGATAATCTAATCTGGTACCGTATCAGGAACCATCTTCAGAACCCTCATCCACCTCAGAAATATAATCCAAATGGTGGAAAGTGGGCACAGAATGGGGGCCAAAGACATGTTTGGCCTTGGCCAGAGCCTTCCTAGGGGGTTCCACCGTGCCACGGGGTACCTCCGGCAAGACCGCCTCAAAAGGTGTTGTGTGAATCGGCGTCGAGCACGGCGCCGACAGCATCGACGGCTTCGACACGGGCCTCAAGGGGGGGGAGCCCCAAGCGTATCCTTCGACAGCTTTGGCGCCGAAGGAATCGACTTCCTTGGAGGCGAAGCCTCGAGAGTCCCTAAACGACCTCGGCGCCACAGGCGCCGACGTCTTCTTCAAAGACTTCACAGGTGCACACGGCCTCAAGCGCGTCTAGGACCTGGAACGGGTATGACTAGAACGATTCCCCTTGTCCGAGCAGGACCTTTCCCGTGAATCGTGCCGACCACCCGAGCCTGAAGGCGTACGAGCGGTTTCTCTAGTACGGTCACACCCGACCCCCACTCAAGAGGCGTGGACGGACCAGTGCCCTGCGATTCAAGAAACAACATTTTCTTACCGAAAGAAGCCCATTCCGCCGGAGTCGCCTGCTTGGTGGGATAAGCAACCCACCGATGGGCGTTGTCCTCGGACAAGAACGGGGAAGGCGACCGATGACGGCGCTTCCGTGAGTGCCTCGAAGAGGCAGAGGAATGGCGGGACCCACTCCGGGACCGAGACCCCCTAGACTTACGATGCGGAGAGTCGCCCCTCGAATCGTCCCCCTTCATGGCCTCAGCAACAGGCCTGGGCCAACGCGGGTGCATGCGCGGGCCCCCCCCCTCTCCTCTCGCCCCACTCCCACAACGAGGATCTCTTGTAGAGTTGGGCACGACAATGGAGAAGGCAAAGAGCCTGGCCTCCCTACCACAAGGCCAATTCAGGTGGCACAGAGCTGGGTGTCTTAACTCCACCGCCCCGCCACATCAGTGAGGACCCCCAACAGCCCCTCCCCTTCTACCCACATACACACTGGAACTCAGGGACCACTCAGAGGACCACCATCTGGCATATCCCTACCTGGATCCACGCTACTGTCGGGCTAGGAGAAGTGCAGAAGCATTCCCCTCGAGATACCCCACCCCCCCCCTCATTGTGCTGTGGGGACACGTGAAAGACAGGGGACACATTGGGGGAGTACCCCGTTCTCGGGGGCATCAGCTAGGAATGGCCTGGACGCCCAAGGGGAGTACAAAGGAAGGCACCTGAGCACCTCCAGGGCACCGACCTATACTCAACACTTCCGGTGATCGAGCCGGGGAGACCAAAGGAGGAGCACACAGAGGTGGTGGTTGCGGCAGATCAGGAGCCGGCGGGCTCCCCAGGACGTGTGAAGAAAGCCCTACAGATCGGTTCACCACAAAGCCGTATAGACAAGCCATGGTGACAGTGGGGCAACAAATCCTGGCACTGGGGGGACACCATCAGGCACATCTGGGAATCAGAACAACTTAGAGAGATCAGTGTCTCATGAGTTGCAGGGTGACTCTTGCGAACTACCAGTTCAAACCAAGGTACTCGGAGATGGAATCTGGACCCTCTTCCGCCCCGAACCCAGACATGAATACCATCCAGAGCAATATTCAAACGATCCGCGAGGAAATCCAAGGGATGAGAACAGACATGGGTGCCAAGCTGGCCTACCTCACAGCCAAGGTCTCCACACTGGAAGACCGGGTGGAGGGGGTAGAAAATAACCAAGCATCCACAAATCTCCTTGAGACACAAATGGAAGCAAGGGTCAGGGAGATCCAAGGCAGAGAGGAGGACCTCAGTCTTAGGGTTGATGACATGGAAAATAGCGAAAGAAGAAAGTGTCATGATCTCTGCTTCCAAAAGGTCAGGGTTTTCCTAACTCCCTTGGAAGCAGATCCATAACCCAGGTTCCGAGTGCCAACAAGTCCCAATTGGGACCTTTTGGACCCAGTCCTGGCGCCAGTGGCACCAGGCTCATAAATATGCCCAGTCCCAGCGCTGGAAGCGCCGGGCTCACAATGCTTGGGTGGACTTACCTGCAGCAGACCATGCTGCTTACTTGCCTGCCAGTTGAGCCTCTGATCCTCTTCTGTTTGGAACTACTTTTCCTGTTGGGTGGGGCAGGAGCCACTCCCTAGATTCAGAACACTCTTTTCTTACCTAGGCGTGGCTGTGGAAGGAGACACCTAAGCACTACAGGAGGCTATTTAAACCACACCCGATGGATGAATCTTGCTTTGCGTTATTCTGCATCCTCTGCAGCAGAACGCTCATCGCGTCTTCTGCATCTGATCCTGGGCCTAAGGAAAAAGGCTTACCATCCTGAATCTAGTCTTCAGCAACACCTATAAAGACAAGAAAGAACAGGTTAGCATTACGGTCTTCAGCGACAGCTCTTCACTTACCTGGTCCATCGGCTGTCACCAACGCCTCGCGCTGCATTCCGGCATCTGAAAGACAAAGGCTTACCTACTCTTTGTGCGCTCCGGAGGTCTTCACACTGCATTCCGGCATCTGAAAGACAAAAGCTTACCAACTCTTCGCACGCTCCGGAGGCCTTCGGCGCTGCATCCCGCTTCTGAAAGACAAAACAAGGTGCGTTCAAAGACATTGGGGAACTTTAATACTCACGTGCCATTACTCCTTTCCACATCTAACCCAGTGGGTATTCCGGCACCCTGCAGCCGCTCCGAACTTATACCTGCAAAATAAAAAGACAGTTAGAGCGCATCGTGAAGCAGGCAACAAGCGCTTACTTACGTGCTTCCAGGCGCTTCTATTCATCACACGGGCTCCATCTTCAACTCACTTCAGCCCGTCATCTGCCATCGCCGGAACCCTGCAAAACAAGAAACATCATTACTAAAGACTTTAAAGACATTAGAATTACTTGAAACTTACCGTTCGTGCAGTAAACGACGGACAGCAGTCCTCTGAAGTCAAGAGGCCTGCTCCCCTTATCCAGTGAAGAAACTGGTTACAGCACCCTGCCCCGAGGCAGATGGAGAGCACGGCGTTCACTTACCTAAGGTGAGAGCGTTAACCTTTGGGGTTCTACAGGAGAAGAGAAAGGGAAGAAGAGAGACATTCAATAGCCCAGTTCCTTAATCCCATATTTTCTATCTGCAGACATCTTACCCTTCGTATCAGATATACCGTGCACAGAGGTCCAGCCCAAAGAGCCAGCCGTGTGTTACACATCACCTGTGAAGATACGGTATACGCCCAGTCAAGACCGGCGCCTCTACGGGAATCAGGTGAGCGTTACAGAAAGTTGAGGATTTTCGGTCTGACAGAAACAGAGGGGGAGACCCAGGTGGGCCTGGAGGGCAAAGTACAGGACATCATTAGGATTGTCCTGGGGATTGATTCTGGAAAACGATTGATAGGGATCGGGCGGGGGCGGAAGGGGCCCGCGCTGGGTTTTGGCGTGATTCCACTGCTTTAGAGACAAAGCCAGGAACCTGAGAGACATACAATATGGAAATTCCAGGGTGACAATCTTCCAGGATCTTTCGGCCCTTATACTCCACATGAGGAAAAAATGTTGCGCCATCACCAGATGGCTACAGGCGAAAGGGGTCCGATATCGCTGGGGGGCATCCATTCCACCTGGCGTTTGAATGGCAAGGTGAGAAATACTAGCTTGTAACTGAGGACAGAGCCACGGGAGACTTGCTTGGGGACCTTCCTGGAATGTCCAGGTAACAGTGGAGGCGGCAGGGATCCTGACCGGGCCCCGCAGGGCCCTGATCTGACCCAGGGGAAGCTTAAGGTGAAGGGCACTAAGTTCCAGAAAACTAGGCACCCTCTGGCAGACCGCAGAGGGCGACCATGAACACACTGGAAATACCATGGAACCAATCATTGTGGGGGGAAATATATGTTAGCTTATGTTCTCACCGCTGTTGGCAGGTTTCGGTTCAGAGGATATAGTTCAAAGTTGTAGAGTTGCATGGCGAAATACTTGTTTAGTGGCAAATGGCATGATCCCCTCTTTTGCACCCTTGGGGAAGGGAGGTGGCCTTTAGATCCACCCAGAGTGATATCCACCGGGGTGACTCGCAGTTCAGAGGGACGGGCCACAATTTGTGGGAACAGGGAGGAGACAGGTGTTAGGGGCCCTTATTGGGACCCCGAGGTTGGCGGGGAAGATATCTTTGACTGCAAGGGTCAGGGAACGTTTCAGGTTATATTTCCTGGGGCCAGGGTAGCAACCCTGGTGGTTCGTTGCTAGTTCCAATCCTTCTTGAGGTGACGGCGACGAACACCTTACAAAATGGGTAAGGAAACAGGGGGGGGGGGTAAGGTTGGGGACGGGCAATGGGATCATCACGTCATGGATCTATGGGTTACATATAGGGATTGACCAAGGGAGGAGACAATCTTTGAGGCTCTAGGTAGCGACGATCATGGTTGAAGTCCGGATTGGTACGCTCAAAGTTAAGGGCCTAAACTCGCAGAACAAACACTCACAAGCAATATGTTCCGCAAACAAAAACTACAAGTCCTCTTCTTACAAGAAACACATTACAGAGAGGGGCTGAGTCGGCAATCAAAAACAGGGCGATAGGCAGGAACTTTTGGGCCTCGCACAAATCTAAAAAAATAGGGGGGTTAGCATCCGCCTTGGAAAATCAACGCACCTCACCGAGGTATACACTAAAAGGGGTTTCGGGGCCAATTTCTACGGATCAAGGGATTCTCCCAGGGAATGTGGATCACATTGGCCACCCTGTACGCACCCAACGTAGGTCAAGTCAAATTCATTTGCAGGGTACTGGAGGTCATGGATGAATGGGCAGAGGGGGCAATAATCCTGGGCGGAGATTTTAACCTCATCATGGATCCCAGAGTGGATTGGTGGTTGGCAAAAGGGGCGGGGTCAAGGAACCCACGAAGGACAACCTCACCTTGAGCGATCTCCTACAAGACTACTGGGTAGATGTCTTGCAAAAGTTTCACCATGCCCCCGGAGGGGGGGGATGGGGGTGTTACACATTTCTCCCCCCACACCAAACATATCACACGGTCGGATCATGAACTCCTAATAATGGACTGGCGACGCCAGAACAGCCCGGGGTCATACAGGTGGCGGTGTAATGACACTACTGAGACCAGGTCTTCAAGGAATTCTTACAGAAAGAAATGGAGGCCTATTTTGTAACGAATGACACAGGTGCGACACCACCGGTCATAGTTTGGGAGGCGGCCAAGGCCACGTTCCAGGGTCTTATTGCCGAGGACGCAAGGAGGAAATGGGAGAGGGCACTGATTGAGACCAAACTCAGGGGGGGAATTACAGGCAATGAGAATGCAGCTCACTAAGGGGGACACGGATCGGGAAACCCTTCTGGGCGCAATGAGGGAAAAGAGGCAAGCCATACATAGTTTTAATTGGTGAAGTGGTAAAGAAAATGAGGTACACTAATCAGAGAAACTACGAGAAGGGAGACAAAGTTGGCACCATGCTGGCACATAGATTGAGGGGGAACAGAGCTGATAGACTGTTTGTGGGCATCAGGGCTGAGGCGGGTAACATCCAAACTGAAACGGAACACATAGTGGAGTCCTTCACAGGGTTTTATAAGGAACTGTATGCGAAACAGGAGGGTGCAACTTAGGAGGCAGTCCCAAAATATCTCAAGGATCACCCCTGCCCAGGAGGCCCTAGAAATGTACATCGGCAGAGGTGGTGGAGGGGGCTATCAAGCGACTAAAGGTGGGTAAGGCTCCAGGGGGGATGGATTCACAGCAGACTTCTTTAAACAGTCCCAATCAGTCTTAATACAACCATTGGCCAAGCTATTCAACCAAATTAGGTCCTCTGACACCATCCCACCGACATTCCTGCAGGCCAGGATTACGGTGATACCGAAGCCAAGTAAAGACCCGGCGGAGTGTGGTTCTTAAAGAACCATTTCACTCCTGAATGTCGATGCAAAGATCTTTGCTAGGATCCTAGCGACACGCCTCGAAAAGTGCTTGCCCCGACTGGTCCACCCCGGACAAGGTGGTTTCGTGCTCAATAAGCAGGGGGCTGATAGCATGCGCAAGACCATCCATATACTGAGTTTGAGGGTGGTTAGAGCGGAGGGCGCCCATCTCCTGTCCTTGGATGCGGAGAAGGCGTTTGATAGGGTGGGCTGGCCCTTCATGGAGGGGGTTCTCTCATGCCTGGGGGGGCCAAAGTAGCAAGGGTGGATTTCTGCCCTCTATTCGGACCCCTCTGCAAGGGTAGCGGTCAACGGTGGTGAGTCAGCAATGTTTCCCCTGGAAAGGGGCACTAGACAGGGGTGCCCCCTATGCCCCCCTTATATGTGCCTTGGTCATGGAGCCATGGGCCATAGCCATCAAGGGGAACGAAAATATTAAAGGGGTGAAGATAGGGGAAATGAATTGTAAAATGAGCTAATTCGCAGACGACGTCCTGCTTTACCTCACCAACCCATCCCAGTCGGTCCCCGAGCTGCTGGACAGTTTGGAGCGATATGGGGCCCTTGCAGGTTATAAGGTGAACTTGGGTAAGTCGGCCACGTTTGTGGCAGGGCAGCTCAACGCGACCGAGGGGCAATATGTTGAAGACCTTCAATTCTGCACACAAGTGAAGGGTCTCTCATCTGGGAGTCCAGCTACCACAGAACTTGGCTGACCTCTTTGCTGCCAATTACCCACCCTTCTGGTCGGCGATTAAAAGTGACATCGAACGATGGGCAAAATCGGACAGTCATGGATGGCTCACCTCAATTAAAATGGCGATTCTCCCCAAATTTCTGTATTTGTTCCAAATGTTGCCGACCTCAATACCTAGTCCCTTCTTCCTTGAGATTAGACTAGCCCTCCTGCACTACCTCTGTGCAGGAAAATCCCATAGAATTGCCTATGATGTCCTGATAAAACCAAAGGATGAGGGGGATGGGGGGCGAATTTTCCAGACCTGCTGCCATATTATAAAGCGTCCCAGTTGCGAATCCTGGTCAACCATTTTGTAACGGGCCCGAAGAAACAGTGGGTAGCAATGGACAATGCGCTTTTTGCCCCAGTTCCGCTGGATGAATGGCTATGGGTTCCCAAGGCACGTATCCCAAGGCAGATCCTGAATCACCCAGTCCTGGGGGTACTGTGGACCAAATGGAACGAGGGGGGGGGGGGGGCGGGTTACCTCAGATGGCTCACGACGTGGCCCTCACCCCTGAGCTGTATCTGGCCACCACCACCTATGGATGGGATCGATGAGCCTCTGGCCTTCCAGCAGTGGTACGAGGCGGGTCTGACTGAGGGGGTCGGGGCGGGGGGCAGCTGTGGACAGATGCAATATTCATCTCTCTGGGTGATTTGAAGGAGGGTCTGGGTGACCTCCCCTTTGATACTCCAGTTGAAAGGGGTCCTAACTGAATAAATGGGGGGACACTCAGGAGGGCCCTAACAGATTTTGAAAATTTCCTCACCACGTACAAGGGACCTAAAGGGGTGATCTCTAAGCTGTACGCCCTTTTGTTGCTGTCCGCGGGACCCCCTGACCCCCTGCCCAGGCAGGTACAATGGGCTAGAGATTTAGGTGCCTATCACTGATGGGAGATGGACAACAATGTGCAGGCAGACCAATCGCTCAACAGCTGCCCCCCCCAATACCGACATCAGGCCCTGAAACTAATTGATAGATGGCATACCCCCCCCCCCCCCCCACAAAGGATAGCTAGGATGTGTAAAGGATATGAACAGTCCACTGGACTCGAAACTGACATTGGAGTGCCTTATCCTGCAGAGCTGTGGGGCCGGAGAAAGGTTGATTTTTTTTCAGATTACCATTGTGGTTATATTCTTGTTGGACCAATGTCATCACTTAAAACTTCAATAAAATCAAATTTTCAAAAAAGAAATACGAGAGTGAAAAAAAGGCTCACTCTCTCCGGGGGGGGAGGGGGGGGGGGGAGTAAAGTTGCTGGGGGTCTGTAAAGTGAAGGGAATAAGCACATTTCAGAGAATTCTCCCTAACAAAGGGTCTTCTACGGACAAAGCTTGTAGCTCACCGACTAGTCTTGAGGCAATGGCTACTAGGATAGGAATGCAGTTTTGTAAGTCAAATGTTTTAGGCTGGGTTTGGGCATAGGCGCAAAGGGCGGAACCATGAGTTTGGAGAGCACAACATTAAGATCCTAATCCGGTGGAGGGTTGGGATCTTAATGTGGGTATGGCCTCATTACTTAAGGACAGGAACTTTCCACCAAGACACTGTTTTGTGAAGAGTTGTAAGCTGATAAAGCCGCCAGGTGTACTTTGATGGAGTTGAATACTAGGTTAGAGTATTAGATAAAGCATGTAATGTAGAATGTTAGCTGGTGAACATTTGATTCATTTTAAGGTTTGTGATTGTTAGGCAAAGTTTGTATGCAGTACCCTCTGGGAAAACTACAAACAACTCTGACTACAGGTATAGGAAACCCAGCCTTTGGAATAAGCTTGTACTACAGTTTTGGTAGCGTGTTGCGCAGCTAGGCTTATCTCAAGAGGGGGTCAATGTGAGCTGTAGGGGAGTTACACAGATTCACAGTGACAAGTATTCAAATAAACACTTGCACTCAAGGTTTCTTGAATAAACAATTATTAATATATTCATCAGTTAGAATAAGCCTTATTCAGAAGGGAGCAATATGATAGTAACACAAATACACTTCAAAACTGTACACTTAGTTACTAAATCAGTAAAGACACTTTTGGGATGGCGCACAGACACAACCTACACCCTCAGGTGACTTCAACAGCTAGGGTGCTGGAGACATTAATATATAACTATTTCTTATAAGAAAGTCAAAGGAAAATGTTATTAGAGCAAAACAAGAGATCACACAAATATTTTGAAGCAGGTAAGTTATTTTGGTAACCCCCAATGCAAAGTTAATTAACCCCTTCCTGGAAGCAAGACAACCATCAAGTAGAGGAGAGAAGAGTCATTCAGGGTGCCAGGCCAGCCAATGTTAAGTTACCAAAAGTCAAGGCGAACTGAAGCGCTTCTTGCACGTTAGTAAAAGTATTGCACAATGTTTTAAAAGTCTTTGTAGAATTAAAAAAACAAAGTAGGGCCACAAGCTGATTAGGCTCTACAGCTGCAACCAAGACAAGTCTCCAACGAGGACAAGCAAAGAGGCACAACAAGAGGTAAGTTCTCAGACTTTGCTGCAATTTTCTTCAATCTAAAGGTATTGTAGATGGCTTCTGTTCCTGTGCAGCTCTGCAGATCCTACTGTTCCTGTGCCTCAGTCATGGGGACAAGAGGGAGGACTTCTGGGACTCCTGCACTCCAATGGGACTGTCACCGACAGCAACCAGCAAGCTTCAAACAAGTGGCACTTCGGTGTCTCAGCTCCTCGCGTCTACCGCAAATAGCAACAACGGTTTCTGGCTGTCGAGATGGGCTTACCTTGCATATGGGGTCCTACTCTGTTGAGGGGGCTCGATCAGTCCTGCTTCCTGGGAGAACGTAGGATCTTCCTGGAGCTCTTAGCCAGCTTAAAAGCAACGCACACAATCTGGTGTTCCTCTCCCTCGCTCTAGTTCCAGCACCGACTGCAGTGGAAATTCCAAAAGCTCCGAGAGAATGTCTAGGTGGCTTACTTTGGAGTGGATTGTTCACACCAACTCAAGCGAAGAAGTCGTCCTTGCAGGGCCTTCTTTGTCGATACGAATTTGGAGTTTCAGCACAGCAGCAGGGCTTCACCGGGTAAGCCAACAGTCCAGGAGTTGCAGTAGGTGTGTTCAAGTTCTCCTTCGGTTCCTTCATCCAGTGGTCGAGACTCCCTTCCAAGACAAAAATCCTTGCCTTTTATGTAGGTTTCTCCCATTCATTCCAACCTAGCCGTCAGTCACCCAAGAGGGTGGCTGTCCTTGCCGGACAGCCAGCCGGCCAATCACTTTAGAGTACATTCCTGTCTCCCAGGAGACAAAGCACAGGGAGTGTCAAGCACCTCCCTCGCTTCCTTTCCCTGCCAAACACCGTGGAGCTAGAGGCGGGCTTCACTCATGAATCCCACCAAAAGCAAAATGAACAAAGGGACCAAACCTGGTTTGTCGCACAAAGTAAATCTCAAGAAGGACCTATCCACAAAGAAATGGCGAAAAAAGAAGACTGGGCCATTGACAAAAATGGCACCCTTGTGCGCTTTACTGCAGCTGAGAATGCAGTCCACGGTAAAACCACACCACGGTAGTCAAAAGTAAACTACTGCCACCAGCCATTGATCGAGGAATGGGTAACAAAATATGTTATATGAGAAGCTAGACAAAGGGGATACTAAGTAACCCCTCCAGCACTATTGTAAGATAGCATTGTACTTGCTAGACCCAGCCCACCCTAAGTAAAGTCAATTTCACTTCACTGCTCTTGGAAACCGTTTATCCAAGAGAAGGTATTTAAACACTGAAGGTGCTGTGTGGCACAATGTAAAAGAGTACGCCTATGGAGTTTGACAGACTCCACAACCAAAAGAAACGGTGTTCAAAATCACATTTAAAATACACGAGAGTGGGGGGAAAAAAAAGTAGTGTCTCACTCTCACCAGGTTAAAAATTCAAGTTCTCAAAATCCAGCAAAGTTGCTGCATAAGGTAGAGCAGAATTAGCACATTTCTGAGAATTCCCACTAACATGTCAAAGAAATACAGTAAATGAGTCTAATACTACCCATTTTGAAAAAACCCTAATAAGGGGTTAGACGATTTCCTCTACATCAATCAGCTCCTTTTGTCCTGACGAAGGCCCAGTGTAAATTATTTTGAGAAGACCACCCGTTGGAGGTGGACCATCTCGCCTCAGAGGCCGAAACGCAGTGCGTCTACACACCTTAGTTTATCCATGCATTTAAAAAGGTGACAATCAAGGAAGCGCCTGTCGGAGACAGTGCCGAGTGTCTCTAGAGTAAAACTAGACCATACTAGAAATCAGTTTTTTTTCAAAATGGGTAGTATTCGACTCATTTAACATTTTCCTTATGAGATACTGAGGGCAAGACACTGCTCTGATCAAGAAAGCTCTTAAAATTGTACAGAACTTTTTTGTATTAAGAGGAGCACGGATATGTTTTGTCAAGCCTCAACTAAACCAATGTGAATGAATTTATGTACATAGAGACTGATGTGTTATGTAGATGTGTATGTGTTAAGAAAATGATGTAATGACAAAAATGGAAGTGATTATTTAGTGAATAAAAATATTTATATGAGGGTCTAAAGGGTTTCAAACTAATGTGTAACAAAGAGCTACGTGGCATACTGACAAAAGTCATAAGGAAAGTAAAGAGCAGGAGGTAGTGGGTGCTTCACATTTTTTCTTCATATCAGAAGTACCTTATATACCACTTTCCCGTGGTAAAAACAAAACATTTGGCGGTACAACCTTTGTTATATGCACTCGAGTGTCCGTGGGAGAGAGCGTCCAGCACCAAACGATCGGTGGAGAGGATCTTCCACATTCTGACAAAGTTCACCAGCCAGCCTCCCACAGGAGTGCACAGGCTGGGGCCCGACGGCCAATCCAGTCCATTCCTGCTTGGAGCTAGACTGGCTGCTTTGGGGTACTTGGCGACGACGGCATCCTCCTCGAAGGTCTTGGAGTGGCCCATGTTGGTCTCTTGGGCCGAGGATTGGGAGGGTTGCCGGTAAGAAGAGGAGCCCCCGCTGTAACCCTTAGAAGAACAGGGAGACTTGCCTCCTGATCGAAAGGACGCTGTAGCGTGACTAGGGCACGTGCAGTCTGTTCGCCTTGATGGCTTGTAGAGACTCATCTACCGCCTTCCCAAAAAGAAAATCTGAAATGGCATGCCCAAAACCCTTGCCTGAACCTCCCGTCAAAAGTTGGTGGCCTTGAGCCAGCCACGGCGAAGGGAAACTGTTGCCCATCTGGCGGAAACACACATCAGTGATGCCCGTGGCCACTATGATGGCGTGGTCCGACACCACCTTGCCTTCTCATTGGTCGAGAAGGAAGTCCGGCAGGGGTGTGAGCTTGAACCACAGATCCCAGTTATAGCGTGCAACGATAGCGAGGGCGTTGGTAGACTTGATGGTCACTGCAGAATAGATAACTTGTCGTCCCATAGAATCCAACTTCTTCCCCTCGCTGACAAGAGGGGTGGATGCTGCCGAAGATGCGCCTGACGACTTCTTGGCCGCTGCAGAGACCAAGTCCGGTGACGCTTGGGCCCGCAAGTACTTGGGTGCAGAGTCCGTCACCCTGTATTTCTTCTCACGGCGGTCCCTCTTTGCTGGGGCCGTAGCAGGGTTCTTCATGAGAGACAGGCAGTCGTTCCAAATGTCATCCAAGAGTGGGTCCAAAAGGATTGTCTTTCTCTTCACCAAGCAGTGCTGGTACATGAAACCACCCTCCTCTGGTGCGAGCTAGAAGAGCTCAGAAGATAATCGCATGGAATGAGCCTATCTCATCCGGCAGGGAGGATCTGGGCGTAGGAGATGGGAGGTCCCCATCCCACTGTCGTCTGTGCCAGTCATCGTTGCTGTGTCAGGATCCGTCTCATCCCTCGGGGAGAAGACGGTGAAGGGTGGCAAGGAGGAAGCGGGTGCCTCTTCCTCTTCTTGGCTGGCGGTTCCCCCCCATTGCTAGAGGGTCGGCTGTAAACAGAGCCGCTGTCGGTGTAGCCGGCATACTCTTCTGTATCTCTGGTATAGTAAAGAGAATGTCCACTGAGAGGTCTCTAGGGTGCAGCTGAGGTGGAGGGCAAACAGGAAGCTGGGGCGCAGGAAGAGAGCCAATGCTCTCGGCATCCTGAGGCTCCGTCGCCTTCCTCGACGGCATCTTCGTGGCCTTAGTCGCCCTTGTCCGCGCCCTCGAAGGGCGCGGCCAACATTTCCCTTGTTGCCATCGCCATCCTGGATGGTCTGAATGTAGACTAGTTCCTCTGAGGAGATATCTATGTCCTGGAGGACCCTCTGCGCCCACAGTCTTTCTTCCCGTCCAGGGGGGACAGTCTCGGGGAGATGACTGGCATCTTCTCTGGGGTCTTCTCAATGGGCTGGAATGAAGACTCCCACCTGGAAGGGAGTGATAATTGCCTTCGGAAGGGCACCCTGCGGGTCCACCTCCAGCCTTAGGAAGGGACGCCACCACCACCTCGATGGAAGGTGGAGCCTTTGTCGGGTGTACCCGAGCCTTCATGGTCAGACCGGTCCCTTGGCCCGCTTGGCCTTCGTGGTCGTCCTGGAGGCCTCGTCTTGCTTGGCCTTCTTAGGGGGCGGCTCAGCGCCTTGGTCCCCTTTGGCCTTCTCTGTCAAGGGCAGGCTGGCTTTGGACCGCTTTGGCCGTCTCCGGGGCCACCTTGAGTTTGCCCAGATGGTCAGACTTCCTCTTGGATGAAGATCCTGAGAGGTGACTGAAGTAGCTGGAGATGTCGGACACGCCCTGGCCGCTGAGGAGCCGGCCGCAACAGCGCTCCTGACAGTATCGGACTCACAGTGCTTGGCCTTTTGTTGGACCCCGTAGAAGGGCCACCCCCAACTCTGCTTTACCGGACCCAGTAGAGGCATGCACCTGGGACGCACCCAGGGCAGAGGCCTTGGCCTGCAGTCACTTACACCAATCCTTCAAAGTGCGTTTCAAGAGCTCACGGCAAAACGCACAATCCTCCTTGTGCATTGGGTGCAGGCAGTAGAGGGACTGGAAATGTTATCGTCCATATAAAGATTCTGCAGACTGCAGTCAGTACTTGCTTGAAAAGAGGGGGAATCTGTCTCATCGTGGTGTATGCCTTGAAGAATCTTCTGGAAGCCTCCACAAAGAAACTAGACGAGATCTGCCCTTGATGGGCGCTGAAGATTCTGAAAAATGGGTTCCTGTTAGTCAGAAGGTTGATCGAAGAGCACAAGGGCTCGATTGACCGAAAAAATTTAGTAACACTTTTACAAAAAGCGAAAATCGCAGTAAAAGCCCGAGAGCCAAGCACGAGGACTTCCAACACTTGTACATGTGGTACAGATCTGAAGATGGCTGCCAGATGAGGGGCTTAGGAGGCCAGTCATTGGCTAGCGGCAGTATGAACCAGAGCTCAGTGATTGATTAGGAGAAACAGTTCAGAAATTAAACTGTTTTCTGTTACCGAGGATTCCCAGCCTGACTGGGTATATTCATGAGCATGTGCATCCATGCCAGACCCCATGCTGGAGAAATTATAAGTTACTCACCGTAGTGACAGTCCCCGTTACTTCATACTGCATGGGTGTCCCTTCCAAGGGACTGGAGACTAAACCTTTCACCAGAAAAACCTTCCCCTTTAAATTTAGAGGCACAGGGGTGCGGCCCAGGGAGCATGTACTGCCCGGACTCCGCCCTCTGGCACCACACGTCAGTCCCCATTGAAGCATCGACAATAGATTTAACATTGCCTAATGACACCAGTATTATTAGGGGTGAGGATGGTGGGACGTATGGAGGAAAGGGGACTAAGTACATTAGTCACTACGGTGATTAACTTAGAATTACCCTTACATGCCGTCCCCTTTCCTCCGTACTGCATGGGCGATTACAAGTGAATGTAGCACCAGGGTGGAGAGGAGACCCTCCTTAAGCAAATAGGTTCCTGAGAACTGCCTGTCCGAAAGTATCAAATCTAGAGCCGGCATCCAAACAGTAATGCTTGTAGAAAGCAGGGGGAGTGGCCCAAGTAGCTGCCCTGCTCAAGGACATGGTGCTGGTATGCAATGGCTGTTGCCTTGGCCCTGACTGCGTGGCATGCATGTCACCAGAAGTGGCTTGTGCTGGCCCTCGTATGCTTCTTTGATGGCCGAGACCATCCAGCAGGATATGGATAGCCAGGTCTTGAATCTCCGAAAGTGACAAACAGCCTGATTTCCGGAAGCCCTTGGTCCTGTCAATGTAGAATTTCAGGGCACGCCTGACATCCAGACAGTGCAGAACTCTGTGCCTCGTCCTTCGGACCGGCAAAAAAAACGTAGGAAGGACCATTTCCTTGTCCAAATGGAAGGCAGACACATGCTGGGTGTGTCCGCAGGACTACTTTGCCCCTGTGAAAGCTAGTATATGGTTCTGAGGCGACCAGCGCCCGGATTTCGCTTGCTATGCGAGGATGATTAGAAAGGCCGTCTTAATGGTGACCAACCTGATGTCCGCAGACGCCATTGACTCAAATGGTTTGTGCGCCAGGGCGCCCAAGACTATGTTCAGGTCCACACAGGGTGTGGCCTCTTGGGCTGGTAGAGCCTTGCGAGCCACAAATGTTTGACAATCGGATTGGAGGAGGTGAAGACCCACCTCATCAAGAGTTCCTGTAAGCCCCGATGGCTGCAAGATAAGTGCGTCAAGGTTCCACCTGCACACCAGAGTGGACGAGGTGCGCTGAGAAGGAGAGCATGTCATCCAAAGTACTTGCCAGGGGAAATCGATATCCTTGGGAGTCTGCCCAGTGGCATAACCTGGTCCATTTACTTTTATACTGGGCCCTGGTAGCCTTGCTCCTTGTGCCCTGTATGATTTCCAGATTAGCCTGGGAGGAGAGGCTGAGGTGCCTTAGCGTTACCTGCTCAGGAACCAGGGATAGTTTGTTGGTTTCTTTATTTGTAACGCGCGCCAGACCAGAGGTATCTGTGGTGCTTGATGGAGGACCCTGCCCCCCGCCCCCCTTGCTGGGCCAGAAGATGTGCTGTGCCCGTCGGAAGATGAATCAGTATCATCTCCGAGCTGAGCAGCTCTGAGAACCATGGCTGGGCCGGCCACCATGGAGCTATTAGAATGTTGTTGAGCTGGCAAGACTTCTTGAACTTGCAAATCACTCTGAATCAGCGGAGTGGGCGGGAAGGCGTACGCCGTCATGCCGTTCCACTGAATCTGAAATGCATCGCTCAGCGAGCCGGGGCCCTGTCCCTGCCAGTAGGCAAACTGAGGGCACCTGTGCCAGGTGGCAAAGAGATCCACCTGGGGGGGGAGAACCCATCTGTTGACTATCTGAATAACAAGGTTGTTTAGCTGCCACTCGTAACTGTTCGCTTCCAACCTGCTGAGCCTATCCGCCTCCAGGTTGGATTCCCCCGGAAGGTGGACTGCCATGAGGTAGATGTCGTTTTCCAGGGCCCACTCTCACATGCGGATTGCCGGCCTGCACAGTGGAGGGGGACCTGGTGACTCCCTGCTTGTTGACATAGTACATGCTGGTCGAGTTGTCTGTCTGGATGAGGACAACTTTGCCCCTGAGAAGTGGAAGGAAGTCTAAGCGCTAGCCAAATGGCGTTCAGCTCCAACCAATTGATGTGGTATTCCTGCTCTTTCGAGTCTAGGTGCAGTGGACTGAGACCGTCCAGGGTGGCTCCACAGCCCTTGAGCGAGGAGTCTGGTGATGGTGACCTGCAGGGTGGGAGGCCGGAAGGGCTTGCCCATCCATAGGTTGCAGTCCCTGGACCACCATGTGAGGTCTGGGCGGAGAGATGGATGAACGTTGATCATCTCGGATTGGGAGCCTCGCTCCTGGTTCCATGAAGCTGCTTAGTGCAGCTGAATCCTCCTCAGTCTCATATGTGGGACGGCTAATAGGACCACCGCCAAGAGACCAAGGAGAAGCTGGTACCACCAGGCCATGGTCATCTCTCTGCTGAGGAAGTGAGTGGTGGCCCTCCTGGTGGCCGAGATCTCGTCCTCCGATGAAAAAAACCTTTGCGGAGCAAGTGTCCCAGATGTGGCCCAAGTATGTCAGTCTGCGTGGGCTGCAGCTGCGACTTGATATTGAGCGGAAAGCCCAGATCGTGCAGTGTGTTCATAAGGGCATGCAAAGAGTGGTGAATCGCTTGCAGAGGTGTAACCCTGACGAGCCAGTCATCGAGGTATGGGTAGATGTGGAGGTCCTGAGCACTGAGGAGGGCAGCCACAGTATTCATGAGTATGGCAAAGACCCTGGGAGCCGAGTTGAGGCCAAAAGGAAGGACCTTGTATTGGAAATGGTAGCCCATGATCCTGAGCTGTAGGAAGGAACAATGGGGCTGCCAAATCGGAACGTGTAGGTACGCGTCCTTCAGATCCAGAGAGCTAATCCAGTCTCCCTTGCACAAGGTCTTCGCTATAAAAGCTGGCGTAACCATCTTGAATTTTTGTAGATGTGAGGAGAGGTTGAGGGTGGAAAGGTCCAGCACAACTCAGGCCCACCTGGTTCTTTTTCTGAATGGCGAAAATCCTGCAGTAAAAGCCCAAGCCTCGCTGGGACTTCCTCCACAGCCGGGCTCTCTACGAGCAACCAGATCTCAGCCAGAAGAGTGGCTGTCCCAACTTGAGGGAGGGGAGGAGAAGCTGGGATAGGTAGGCGGTACCCTGTGGATACAACGGAGAGGATCCAGGGGTCTGCGAATTTCTGGTGCCAGAAATGTGCATGGAGAGCAAGCCTGCAACCCCCCCCCCCACCTGGAGACATGTAGTCCCAGACAGGTGTGTCGTGCCTTCTTTCCCTCAGAGGCTGTTGCGGAGGAGGGGGAAAAATAAATAAAATGTACTATACCCCCCCCCTTGTTGCCTGTGCCGATTTGGCATCAGCAAGCAGTCTGGCTACTTGGACTTCCGTTCCTGGATGACGCAGAATCCTCCGTACGTACGCCCCTTGTCGGAGCGCTGCTGTGACTGGGTGTACGATTTGGGCATGGTGTGTCAAGATGGATCAAGACTTGGCAGGTTCTGAGCCATTTCTTTTTGTGCAGCTCCTAATCTGTGGTGGAGTGGAAGAGGCCCGCTCTCCCCACCACTCCTCAAACAGCAAGACTAATATGTGTTCCTGGCCGTCCAGGTTGAATTTTGTTGCACAAAGCCAGGTTGTCCTCATGTCAGTGGCGCTACAGATGGCATGGCCAGAGGTGTCAATATGGGCCACGGTGGCCTCCATGAGATCCTGCACCACGACCTTGGTCTCAGCCAGTCCCACCTTGAAACGCGATTGGCTCTGCGTAGGGAGTTCTGGGAGGAAGGCCGCAATTTTCCGCCATAACCTCTGGTTAGCGGCAGTCAGCATGGCATCTGCGTTGGCCTGACGAAGATGCAAGGATGCCTTGGAATAAAGCTTCTTCCCGTAAGCCTCCAAGATCTTCTCCTTGCTTAGCAGCATTGCAGAGGGGGTGGCCGAGGACGACTGAGGCTACGAGTATAGTCATGCTGCAGCAATCACAGAGGAGTGTGGCTGAGGATGGGCTGATAGCCCCCCCAAGCCCCTCCACCCCCACATCTATTATATATGTAACATTAAACATTGTGAACAATATATAATAGACTGTCACCAATATGGTAATGTTAATTGTGTAATGACAATACACAAAAAACGGTCACTAGATTATACTAACCCACTATTGTGCAGACAATACATGCACTTTTATATGTACTTGTGTTGTGACACGGCACAAAAGAATTTCTTCAAAAAAAAAATCTCATCTTGTTAAAAATAAATCTCTTTTCAGAGCTATTAATCATATAGCTCCCTTACAAGGTCCTGTTCACTCCCTATCACGCATTTGGCAGGAAAGCCTTTTGAATCTACTACTCCTACAATTTTGTGATCTACCCTCAAGAATCGGCCCCCCCCCAAAGGTTTTGCCCATATATATTTTTGCCCTCCTTATTTTTCCTTCTACCTCAGTGTGAATCTTTGCACACTCACAGAATCTTACTCTTTATGGGTGTCATTTTTAACACTCTCCATAGTGTCTTTTAAAAGTTATCCTCCGACAACTTTTTGGCAATAAGTGCCTATTTTTGCTGGGTTGTCCTAGGGGCTCCCCTTTTAACTTTCTCTGACTAACCTTTTGAGAACTACAGTTCCCAAGGGAAGAAAGGATCTTTGTATCCCTTTTACATTGTATTAAGTGAGACCAGCATCCCCTTTCATTTTAAATGTACCTTTTCTGCTACCAAGACAATCTTACCTTTAATGGCAGGTTGCAGTGAAAACGTATTAATTCAGTGCACCTTTACTACAGGCTATTTGCACAGCCCCGGTAAAGGCGCCCATGGGTGCTCATTTCACCAAAATGGCCCCAGTCTTGTTTTTCGCCATTTTAGTGTTCCTTGTCCTTTCTTGTTCCTTCCCCTGAAAAGCAGGTAGGGAAATTCCCTTGTGTGATTTATATCTTTGGGAGCCCTGAGGACTCCCCGCCCAGGCTCCAGTGTGTCTGAAGGCAGGCAGAGAGGGAGGAGCCCAAAAGTCTGCAGCCCTTAGTCTTCCAGCCTGAGTGCGAGATTCCAGTTCAAACTGGGAGGCTGGCTGTCCGAAAAGGATTGCCATCCCTCCCCCACGTTTGAATGTTGCAAGGCTGTTTGATTGGCTGGGTTCCTATATACAAGTATGAACCTGGAAACTGAAGAGGTAGGCAACCACTGGAACCAAAACCGAAGAGGAAGATGAAGAATTTGCAGCTGAAGCGATTTCCAGCGACCGGAGAGCCTGCTGTAGCCCTTGCTTCCAATCGACGCAGGGACTCTGAAAACGACCCGGAGCCTGGTGAGACCCACTAGACTCACCACCTGAATTATTAGCCACCCCACGCTACGCTGAGAACTTGCAGGGCTGCAATACCCCAAAACCCTGGGACCTCGAGCCATTGTGCAGTGCATGGTCTTCTGAATCTCGCTGAAATTTTGTGGGCATCATTCTGGCTCTCCAGAGGCACGATTCCAGTCTGAAAAGTCAGCTCACCAGAGTGCTGGACCTTGGAAACAATGGAATTCCGACCAACGATATTCTGTCTTCTTCTGTGCCCCTTGAAAAATGGCGTCAAATCCATAGAGCTGCATCCAGTCGTGTGGAAAACCTTGCCTAGAGCCTTCCCCTTGATCCTTGCTGCAAAAGTCCTTTGTGTCCTGTCTTCTAGATAAAGGAAGATAACAACCAGGTTTTTGGCTGCAGATCCTGAAGTCCACGTGCTGCAAAATCTTTTGTGCTTTGGTACTGTGCTGGCTTGGGTATTTACTTTAAGTCTCTTGTGATTCCGGTGTAGTTTTGGGCTGTTTTCTGTGATTGGGAGTACTCTCGTCCAGTGCATGCAGGCCCATGCTGGAATCCTCCAAGGGTGTCTTCTCTGAAGCCCCTGGACCCTCAACTACCTCCTTGTTCTAACAGTCTTCCTTAGGAACTCTGACATTTGCTACTTAACCTATCCTGACCTGCCTGTTTGACACTAGTGAACCTCCCCCCAATGAACACTCATGCTCCGAGAATAAGGGAAAGACTCCCAAGGATTGAGCCTTTTCCCTAGAAAAAAAGAATTGTTTAAAAGTTACTTGCAAAAGAAGTTTAATGGTACCTAACTCAGAGTGATTGTTACAAACGTTTCTACTTACCTTGGAAATGTTCTGCCATTCTGAAAAGTATATGTAAGGTTATTACTTACCTTAGAAAGGCTTCAACCATACTGAAAAGCATATGCAACATCCTTCTTTGCTTAGAAACTGTTTTGGCATTCTAACAGGTTATAGTACTCACCTGTGATTTGGTTGTTCCTCTTCCCCAAGGAAATGCTGTTGGGTTCACTTTACTATTCCTGTTAGGATAAATGTTTGAGTGTCCCCAACTGGGTCTTGTTAGCCTGTTCCCTGGTCGGTTATAGACAACACAAAAACAGTCTTAGGTTATACCCGCCTTTAAGTTGCTTATAGATCCTGTAAAAAGTATCGGTTTTACTTACCTTGAGTTATTGCTTCCCCTAATCTGTGAACTGGAAAGCAACCGTCATTTAATATTACACCCCATGGTCCAACTCCCCCTAGAATAACGTATCCTTAATCATAGTTATAGGTTTATACTGTTCCTAGATTCTGTGTTTCACTAGATCAGAAAAGTAGATTGTCCAGTTGGTTTACTAAGTAATTCCTTGCTGAGCGTCACAGTACAACTGCTAGGGTCTACTACCCTTATGTGACTGAAAGTAATTTAAAAAGTAACTATTGGTTTGACGTCCCTAGAACTGTTCGGTGTTCCAAATTGGGTTCTATGCTTTGGTCTGTGTACCTTCCGGCATAGTGTTGTGTTTTTCTATAATGTGTTTATATGATCTGTGATGGTACTTATCCCCCCCCACCCCAAGATTTATCTGGGCCTACTAGTATTTAAACAAACAACTTGTTCAATACATAGTGTTTCAGTGTTTTGGACCGTTTGTATTACCATTTCTTTGTACTGATTCTACAGCCCTCTCTCCCTCCTATGATAAGCCTAGCTGCTCGGTCTACGCTACCATGAACTCAGGTGGTACAGCCTTATACTAAGAGTGGAGTCTTGTACTGTCTCAGTTCAATGGTTTTACTAGGCCCATACTAGTTGGACTTCAGAAAATCTGTCCTAACAAAGCCTTGCATGGGTTGGGTTTTGCTGCCTTAGAAAGCGTTCCGTGAAAGTTTCCTTTAATGAATGGTCCAAATGAACACAACCAATTAGCAATGGCAATATGAACTCTAAGCAGTAAAATTGACAGCCTCTTCAAGAAATGTGGGTGAAAAAACCAAGGCATTGCCAAGGTTGTGAACTGTACCACATAAAACCAGGCGAGTCAACATATTTGTGGTTCATTAAAGCAAGGACAATCTTAAGATTTTCCAGAAAACCAGAATGTTCTTTAAAGCTTAGGAAAAATAAAATTCATTAAATAGTCCCTTTAAAGTGGCTTGAGTAGTTCCATCACCTCAAACATTAACTTTCAATTTAAACAGAGGGCTTAATAATTCTTAATTGTACAGAATTGAAACTTCAACAGTCAAGGATTGCGCAATTACTCTAGCACCCACCATCACCAACTTTGTTAATGCCTCATTTAACACTAATAACATCCCAACAAACAAAGCAGCTTGGGTTACCCACCCCTTCTTAAAAAAACACCCTAGATCCCACAGTCCCTTTCTTTCATAGATAAAAATTGCATATACCAAAGTCCAAGCCCACCTCGAAAACAACCAACTGCTAGAGGAAAGAATCAGGCTTCCGTCCCGGACACAGCACTGAGACAGCAGTGCTGTATCTAAAAAAACAGATGGACGCAGTCAAGGATTCAGTGAAACTATGCATTTTATTACTACTTGACCTGTCCACGGCATTAGATTTAGTAGACATCAATAAACCTTTCCTCACCATAGCCAACAACTTCCGCTTCTCCAAGGAAGCCACTGCCTGGGTCAAATCTTTACTCTCAGACAGCACATCTAGAGAAGCCATAGGCGACATAGCAACAGACCCCATCACGGTCCCATTGGGAGTTCAAGGATCTTGTCTCTCCCCAACACTCTACAATGCGTACACTAAATTACGCTTTGCAGCGCTAAAAGCAATGGGAGTAATTTATACCAATTTCGCAGACACAAATACTTCTCCCAATATCAGGTAATCTTGAACGGGACACTATCTGCGGAAATAAAATCTGCTCCATCCAGAAATGGATGGCAGAAAACAGCCTGTGTTTTCTCGAAAAAAAAAAACAATATCCTCATAGTAGAATCACCCGCTCAACTAGTCAAACTACACACACAATACAAAGCTATAGTTCTTGATGGCAACCCCGCCCCCACCATCATCATCATCACCATCACCATCACCATCTCCAACCAAGAAAAAACACTAGGGGTATATTTGGACTCCAGTCTCACCATGTGTAAACATAATGCTTGAATACCACCACACCCAGTTACCTTACTAAGATTCAACAGAAAATCATCAAATGGCCCACCAGAACAGCTAATAACTGCCTTACCGTGCCAAGATTTAAGCTGTCCAAGGTAGGGGGTGGCAGCTTCCCAGTCAAAGCAGCACAACTCTGGAACTCCCTACCTCTGAGTCGACCAAACAAACTTCAGACAGCATCTATTAATTGGCTCAAAGTTAATGATCAGTAATGCATTTGTTTCCACGTCACCTGTACTGTAAAATAGATCCATTATTGCCTTGGTTAATTTATGTTCCTGTTGCACTCTCAGTCTCACCTAGCATGGGATTTTCTCAACTTCTGCACTTGTTTTCTGACCTGTATTCCTGCTATATACCACTGTGTAACGTAAGCTTAAAGTCTTCTTGTACCTCCTGCGTCCTGATACCCGTGGGTCTGGCGCGCATTATAAATAAACAAATTTGCCTCATCCACAGCCTATACTGCTGAACTCATTGCATTGAGTTGACCCTTCCTTATGCAACAATACTATCGCCCTCGCTAGAGCCCTCATTTTAGCTAAGATTGACTTTGCAACATACTCCTATTAGGAACCTCAAAAAAAAAATGCAACTACTCTACAATAAAGCATTAAGAGCAGCACTTGGTATAAAAAAGGGACCCCATATCAAAAAAGAGGATCATTGGCTACATATTCAAGCGAAGATGCTACACAAAACTCTTACCCTTACACACAAATATATTTCAGGTATCGCCCCCCAGTTACCTAATCAGGAGCATAAGCCTCATAACCAGAGTTCCTAGATCCAATGCAAACATGCACCTGGTCATCCTACGCTTCAATAATGCAAGAACAGGCAGTTTTCCCGTAGCAGCCCCCAGAATCTGGCACTCACTCCGAGCAAATATTACTAAAGAACCATCTCAACAAATTTAAGAAACTCCTCAAAACTTGGCTATTTAATAAATACTAATCTCTTACTATGTATGTAAGCATCATATGTAATATCATTGAATGCACTACTATACACCTTACCTTACTGTGCAACTACCAAGACGGTATGCCTATGGACAACTAGAGCTAGTTCCACTGCGACGATAAGCTTCCAAGTAACAAAGTGCATTATTTTAGTAACAAGACCCCGCCATTGTAAAATATACTAAGTAACCAAGTTTACTTGCCTATGGGTTTGGGCGTGCAACAAATGCAATAAATAAAACAAAAATAAACAAATATCCACCCTGATCTTGCTCCACCAGAACATGCATGTTTTAATCTTCCCAAAAACGAGGCCAACTGTACATTAGTGCTTACCTTGTATCCAATAGTTTTCCTGTAGTATAGAATCTCCTTCTCCAAGAGCTCAAAGAGGCGTGGTGGGAAAAACTGAAAATCTTGAACATTCGGCTGTTTGGGAGGTCGGGGAGCCTAAACCAGTAAAAAAGATTTAATTTTACCAATGGCCCCATTCACAAATGCAGTAATATGGATATTGCAATTCAACTGGACACTTAAATGATTAAGTACTCAAAATCCCAAAAGGATTGTCTTCTGAACAGTTGGGAAAAGCCAAAATATCAAACCACTGAGATTAGGACTTTCGCCCCCCTTAAATAAATGTTTCTCTCCCCATTCTTGGTGTGTGTCTGGTAGAGTTATTTTTGTTGACAGGAGGAGGTTATGGTACACCCATAGTGCTACTGGAGTGTCCAGGGGGTGATCAACAATCGGTCGCCCTCTTTGATTTCAATGCTTTTGTTTGATAGGGTGCCTCACTTGAGTGCAGTAGTGTATAGGCGGGATTTTATGAAGGTCATGTTGGGAAGCAGGGAAAAAAGGGTTGTGCATTATAACAAAGTACAAATGTAGATTCCTGAATTACATGTTAGGTTTTACAAAATCCAGCACAATTTGTTCGCTCAAGTGCACTGTTGGATAGGAGGTCCCCTGGGAGACCCCATGGCGTGCTTATCTAGATGCAATGAGGGTTGCTGGGGTCTCAGGTTTGAGTCTTCTTACAAACCTAAGGTAGTTTTGTCTAGCTTATGGGTTTCTGGGGATATTGTGCTTGCTCAGATGGATTTCTACAATCTAGCCTGGTGGACACATTTTAGGAGGCCACCCTAGTTAATTAGGGTAGCAGAGGCGAGCCGTCAAGGCCACTCATGAGTGTGTGTGTGTGGTCAGGATCCCACAATGAGCCCACACAGTAAAGCACACAATAATTCAATTTAGACAGGGAAGTACACAAAGGACATGCATTACTCACCCCAATAGCATTTCTGATGATTGTATCTGCTTAGATTCATATGCTGTGCATATAGTCGCCATCTAGTGGGAATCACAGATTATTGAAGCTTTCTCTTGAAGATCAAAAGGGTTCTTCGACATGGGCGTAACTAACATCATCCCTAACGTGAAGTGTAGTGTACCCAAAATGACTCACGCGTCGAGGTCCCTCTGGTTGTGGTTTTTCTGCTGTGAGGGCACCTTATAATCAGCAGAAGAGATGGTGTAAGACGTCTATGTTCCTTCTACTCCACGAGGGCAGGCGCATGTGAATCTAAGCAGGTACAATTATCAGAAATGTTATTACGGTGAGTAATGCATGTCTTCTGATGCTTGCGAATCTGCTTAGAATCACATGCTGTGCATAGACTAGCCAGCAGTACCCAGAGATGGTGGTGGGATGTGTGAAGGACCAGTAGTAAAGAGGTCTTCGCACCGCATGTCCCACCTGAGAATCAGACCTAGAGTGTGTATCTAGGCAGTAGTGTTATGTAAAAGTGTGCACATAACTCAAGGTTGCTATGGAATCAAGAGGAACATTTGTAATGAATGCTATGGTAGCCCCTGTGCCCAGAGTATGCTGTAGGTGTGAAGGGTAGATTTCTCTTAGCAAGAGAAACAGTGATGCAATTTGCAATCCACTTGGAGAGCGGATTTAGAGACAGCATCCCATTTTCTACTAGCTGCCACTGAAACAAAGAACTGGTTTGTCCTCCTTAGTGGGTTTGTTTTTTCCAGATAGTAGATAACTGCTCACCTTACATCCAGTGAGCGGAGGCTTCCTTCCACCACGTTCGTGGGGTTCTGGAAAAAAGTGGATAGTTTGATGGACTGGTTTACATGGAACAGATACATTTAGGCACAAAGCGAGGTTGTGTGCGCGCAAAACCACCTTGTCTTTGTGAATCGTGACAAATGGGTCCTGAACTGAAAGGGCCTGCAATTCATCAACTCTCCTTATAGAAGTGATCGCCACGAGGACTATGGTCTTGTCAGCGAGTGCTTTAAGGCTAGCCTTGTGCATTGGTTCAAAGGGAAGCCCCATTAATCTGTCAATAACATTCAGACTCCACCCTGGGGGATGAAGTCTTTACCCCTTCCATAAAGGCTTTAGTTATAGGAATTTTCCACCATGAAACTTTGCTTTGGGACGTGGTGTACGCTGAATGTGTGGCTAAGTGGACCTTTAGAGACTTTAAAACCAGTCCAGAATCTAGCAGGCGGGTTAGGTACAGGACGATATCCTTAGATTAGCATTCAATAGGATTGATGCCGCCCTTGCCATTGCACCAGAGGACTAAGCGCTTCCATTTGCTAGAATGGCAATGCCCGGTGTTCGGTTTCTGTGCTTTTCCGAGTATGTCCATGCATCTTTGATGGAACTAGTGGTGCCTGAACTCTATAACCTCAGCAGCCAGGCTGCTAAATTGAGTGAAGGCATGGCTGTAGCGTTTCACCCTGGTCTTGAGACAGCATGTTGTACAGGCATGAAAGCTTCTTTGGAGGCGAGACTGACATTGCCATGAGATGGGAGAACCAAGGTTGGCGGGCCCACATAGGGGCTACCAGAATCATCCTGACTGGTTCATGGTGCATCTTGTGCACTATTCTGTTGAGCACAGGAATCTTGGGGGGGAGGGGTGAGGGGAGTGGAGAATTCCTGGATAATGTTATCCAAAGACCGTTCCCCTCGGAGGGGTTCGAGGGTACCTGGAGGTGTAATCTGGGCATGGGGCGCTCTCCAGAGCGGTGAACAAGTCGATCTCTGGGAAACCCTACTCTGCGAAGACAAGGAGGCAAATGTCCTCTTGTAGCCGCCACTCATGCTCTATGGGTATCAGGAAATCTCTGCTGAGTATGTCTGCCAGAAGATGGAGTTCCCCTGGAACATGTTGTGAAAGGAGGCACAAGTGCGAGAGCCCACTTTCATATGTTCTGGGACAGTTTGGACAGCCCTAAAGAGAGTGCCTCCCAGTTTAAGTAATACATGGCCGTAGTACTGTGTGAGGACTAGACCCGTTTTCCCCTGGAGGTGTGCCTGGAAGGCCTTCAGGGCCTTGAACACTGCTAGCAGTTCCAACAAGTTGATGTGACTGGAAGCTACTGCTGGGGACCACACGCTCTGCACTGTCTGTTAGAGGTGAGCCCCCAGATAAGTGTGGGGAGAGTGGCTTCCACTAATAATTTGGAATAATAATTTGGAATTTATATAGCGCTACGAACCCTCAGGTATCTGAGCGCTGCTTATTATTACCCACGGTGTGTGGTGCTGCGGGGGTGGTGAAGTTTTTTCCCCTGCAAAAGGGTTTTCCTTGTTCACCACTGCAGAGAATGAAGGAGGGCTGCCAAAACAACCACTCTATCACCCCACTGGCCGCTGGCCTGACACCATTGGCTGGAGAACCACTCTTGCATGGGGCACATGCACAGACAAGCGTGAGGAACTAGGTAGACGCTGGAAGCCATCATCCCTAGCAGCTGCATGGCCTTGCGTACAGTTACCCAGTGACTGGCTACATAGTGAGGGATCAGGAACAGCATGTTTTGGACCCCCTCATTGGAGGGAAAGACGAGGCAGTCTTTGGTCTGAATTAGATCCCCCAGAAACTGTTTGACTTGATTCTTGTTGATATAGAAGCCCAGGTCGAAGAGAAGGTTTACTGGTTATTTGCTTGACATGTTCCATACAAATCCCCTGTTATGAGCCAGTCGTTGAGGTAAGGATAGACTGGGATGTACAGCCTGCGCAGGTCAGCAGCTACTAAACACCGCCCCCCTCCCCAGAGTACCTTTGTGAATACCCGTGGTGCTGAGGCAATGATGAAGGGGAGCACCTTGAACTGATGGTGGGTATTCTATCATGAACCTTAAGTACTTTCTTTTTTTCTTTATTTATAGTTACAAAGTAACTTTTACAAAAACAAATTCATTTTACACTCCATCAAGAACAAACATTAAGAAAAGAATTAAAATGTACCAGATAAATTGCACATTTAGAGTGTTAGGGTCACGTAATTGTGGTACATGCAGAAAAAATTAAAACTATTTTAATTCTATCTGAACTTGCCTAAGCAGTACAGATTAGGGTAGAACAAACTGGAACTCTAAGGTATCAAAAACGTCCCCTGCCAGAGATGTTACTAAAGTACATTTAATTAATTAAGAAAAACCCCTTATTTACAACATTGCACATATTCCAATAGGTACTAGATGATCAAATAACACATTCACATTGGCTCAGGCCACTGATTATTCCTAAATACCATAGTGAACACAAAGGAGTTGTACGAACTCACTCTCGACTAGTGTAAAAATATACATGTTTTCAGAAACCACAACATACTTTCAAAAATCTTACTACTGTGATCTGTAAGTTTATTCTTTTGCCGTCAAGCATATCCCGCCACAAAAGATCTAGATCGACAGTCAGTGTTGGGTACAAACTTGCTAAAATAACTGATGCGTTCCTTCCTAAGACCATCACATGTGGTCAGTAGGTGCATCAGTGTTTCACAGTACTCCATTTGATTGCAAAATCTGCAGAGAGAAAACCCCCTTATACCACAATTTCTGATGTCTAATATTTCGCCCGTGCCCAAGACATTGAATCTAGTAAAATCCTGCCTCCATTCCCCATTTGGAAATTTGATTAAATATGGAGCAGGATCCCCCATCTTTTTTATGGACATCTATAATTTGGTGGTATAATTTGGTCTTCAGAACCTCAACACAGTGAGGTTCCAGTCCGTGTATAGCAGTAATGTTTTTACTTTGTGGATTTTTGATTAACAAATCTCTCTACACCCCCAATTGATCAAGTACATTATTGGATTCTTCCATCAAGTCCTTCTGATATTTTGATGTAGGATAACCCGTCTTAATGCCCTTCCCCATAATATCGTACAATGTTGATGCATCGCTGATTAACAGTTTCCGATAGAGACTTAGTCTACGCCATTCAATGACACTCCGTAATGAGTGCAGACCCAACTCAAAGAATTGCCATTGTGGGGACACATTTGGGCAGGCATTTTACCATTGATCTGACTATCTTACCTTCGTAAGTTTGCACCTCACCCCTACACCACAAGGGGGCTAGCTCAAGTCCATAGCAGAACTGAGCCACAACTCTGCTTTTGTATAGTCGGATACATGGCGCTAAAGAAAACTTGACATACTTTAGGTCTATTTTGCGTAATTGGGCAATCATGGTTCCCACCTTCGCGTCCAGAAGTGTTCTGAAATTAACTTTTTTTTTGTCTCCAAAAACCGGAGTTCCGAGATACCTGAAAGCTGTACTTGTTGGGAGTTTTTCGTGGTTTAAGAACCAGGTAAATTTTTTTGGTTGTTTCTTTCTATATAAGCAAACTAGAACCGTCTTTGAGTAGTTTATTCTGAGGGCATTAGCAAAGATGTAATTATTAAAGGCTGATAAGACGCTGAAGACCAATGGGCGTCAGATCATACAGGGTCACGTCATCTGCATAAGCAGTCCAGACCAACTTGAGCCTTCAATCTTCAGAGAATAAATATTCAAATTTTTAAAGCTATTACCCATGTCGGAGAAATACAAGTTAAATAGGGTAGGAGCATAAATACAACCCTGCCCAAAACCATGGTTGACTATAATTTCATGGGATAGGTTCCCCTTAACATTAAGACGAACCTTCAATCTGGAGTCTTCATGCTCTCGAAAGTAGAGCATGGGGCATACCCAGGAGACCCAATTTTGCCCACAGAATCAACCTATCCACGAGATCAAATGCTGCAGTTAGGTCAATCGATGCAACATAGATCGGTGATTTCCTGGAGTCCAAGCTGTATTTTGCAGATTATTCATTGCAAGCCCTCCAGCGTCGGTACCCACATTTTCCTAAAGCCAAACTGAGAAGGTGACAGAAAGTTGAACTTGTTACTCCAGGTCCGAATGTGCTCCAAAACTGTGCGGGCGAAGATTTTGGGCTTAACTTCCAAAAGGGCGATGGGACGATAACTTGCCGGGGAGGCCCCATCGCCTTTCTTATAGATAGGGACAACATACGACAATCTCCAACTAGGTGGAATGACTTTCGTGTGAAGAATGTCTTAAGAAGAAAAGCATGTTTGCCCATAGGATTGAGTTACGCTTCAAGACGCCGTTACAGAGCCGGTTCGGTCCTGGAGCCCTAGAGGAGGAACATTTAATTGTACCTTCAACATCCTTAATCCCAAAAGATATGTTTCAGGGAGTATTTATGATGCAGGGCTGGGGGCTCCACAGTACTTGATGGTATATATAAAGTATTAAAATGTCCCTCCCATTTGTCAGAATTTACACATACTGTTTGTGCTTTGATCTGCCCTAACCCACCCTTATTTATCAAGGTCCAAAATCGTCATGTATTTACATCTGCAAGGTGTACCAACATGTCTACAGCGTCTCCCTGGTATAATTTGTCACGAAGGCATCTGGCTTTCCTCTTCCATTTATTTTTTAGCCAATTAAATTCCAACTGATCTATTAGATTTGCAACTTTATGGCGGGTTAAAAAGCCACATATTTCACGATTACGCTCCGTCTTGAGACTTTTCATCTCGTCTGAGAAGGCATGTTTATGGGGTTTCCTTATTTGGGCAGTTTTGTTGTTTTTTCCTCCTAATTTTGCTGAGACCACAGACTCAACATATCCCGAAAAGGAATCATGGGAATACAACATTTTTTGTGGGTAAATACAGTGCTATTGTAATCGTCCTGAAAGAGGCAGTTGACTTTGCCAATGTTAGATTTGTGCCAAATAATTCTATTTTGTTGTACATTAACGCATACCGGTAGGTTATACATGCAAGTCTCAACCACATTTACTGATATTACCAAAGACATACTCAAGATTTTTTGATCACTTTCTGGAGTTTTGATCAAATTGAACCCATGGATGAGAGAGAAGGTTTTAGTACAAGCAAAGATGTAACCTATAGTGGAACTCCACTTTCCATTAAACCAGGTGGTGGGTCTGCCGTCTCATCCATTAGATTGTTGACACATTGCATCCCACAACCCCCAATAAAATGAGCCCACTGCATCCCCTGAGAAAACTTTTTGATCGGCCCCTGAACACACTCCTCATCCCACCACCCAGCCCTTCATGCATCTCATCTTCAATACAGATTTCGGATTTAAAGTCTCCACACATTACTAAATAGAGGTCACTATCCAGGTCCAGTCATTGCTGAATAATTAAATCAATTGAGTCAATATAAGACTTTTGGTCATGGTCAGGTTGCCAATATATATTAATTAGGAGATGACTCGGGGTACAGTTCCAGCCCACCTTGATCAGAGTAGCAATACAGCCATTATTTATACAAAAGTTCTTAACAGTATTAAAGTTGATGTTTTTAATGGCGATAAGCACCCCCCTGCAGGTCTCCCCATAACTTGTTTTGTTGCAGGTTCCTGGAAAATCGTAAAACCATCTTAAGATATTACATTGATTGCCCGTTTCATGAATACAGAAAAAGGAGTACTGTAGGAGCTCGCAACACGTTTTGGTCGAGTACAGCAGAGGACGAGACCCCCTAGAGTTACATGACAAAAATTTGTACTTAGCAGTACTCTAAGGGGCATTTTCCAAACCATGGATCTTCACTAAGGATTCCTTCAAGGATTCAGCCAGTAGTTCAAGTTCAGCTACTTCATTTAATACTTTCTCTGATGGGTTTTGGGGCTACCTGATAGATGATTGTTACCCTGTGGCCCCAGGGGGTCTCCTATTCTTTCCCCTCCTTGATGTAATCCAACCCCGACTGAAGTCTTCAATATCGTAGCCAAATCTTTGCAGAGCCACCCCTTCGGCTAACAAGTTCATGTGTGGTTCTAGAATAGAAGACAATCCACACAGTCATATCTAGTGGGGTGGATGTAATCGATAAGCTTAATATCTCCGGAAGAAATTAGTGAGAGACGGGGGATCTCTGAACAGTGAGGATCCTTCCTCGATTTAATGACGGGGGACCTCCCATAGTTAGTAAAAAGTTCAACATAACACTATAGTCTGTATTTCGGTTCCCTCCACTCTCTTCCATCTTCCGGCCAAGCATTCTGGGGCATTGTGTTCTGTTCTTCCCATTTGGATTGTGTCCCCACTTCCCAGTCCCCACCCTCTCGAGTTTCTGACTGGGCCTCATGCCCTTGGTAGGAGGCTGTTACTTTTTCATGAACCTTCTCTTGAGTCCAAAGATCAAACTTTTCCCTTATCCGTTCAAATTCCTTAACTGATAGGGACAGAAGACCCCCCCCCCCCCTAGAGCTATCCTTATTTACCTTAACATTGTGGCCGCTCATATTTGTTGAGTCGCCCCCATGTTTCGTGGTGTTATGCTGATGGTTTGTCCCAGGAACCAAAACTGGACTTTTAGTTCCAGGCTGGGGTATATCATGAATTTCCACCCTCAAATTCTGGGTGTCCCTCTTTTGAGGTACCTCCCCAACCATCTGGTTTATGGCGTCTCTCCGCTGTTCTGCCTCCAAGATTGCTACCTATTTGCGCCATAAGTAGAGGAATTGGTGTACCATGCTTAGGGGGATTTTGGAGGAGTTTGAGTAATGCTTCCTGCACCAATTTGTTTATATCCTCACTGGGCACTATGATGGGTTCTTTGGGATTTAGGTCCATACTCTTATTCTCCGCCGCCATACCTGTCCCCTCCTCCTGGGCAGAGGTAAGGATAGTAACAAGCTCCTTATGGGCAATCTGGTCAGAATCTTTTTCATTATCTTTTTCCTCCATGTCATTGGGAATCTTTTCCTTTATTTTGGTATTAAAGAACTGTTGGATACTCCTTCCCTCTTTACTTGTGTCAGATCTGGTCAGATTCTGTCTTTTATTCTCAGGCTTTTTCTTTGGTTCAGTTTTCTTATTCTTATGAGTAGGAGTCAGTGTCTTCCCCTTATGTTTCATAACATCAGATAACATATTTGGGGCTTCATCATATGCATTCCCTTGGGGATTCACTTCAATTTCTGAGTTTGTGGGGAGAATTCCCTCCTCCCGTCAGCCTAGAGCTGCCCTTAACTCTAGGGCTAGCCTGCTTTCTTCATTTAATTGTGTGAAGTCTAAGGTATCTTCTTTGCCAGATAAGGTACTGAAAACTTTGAAATTTGTGTTTGAATTCTTTATCTTGGTGGCAGGTTGATCGTTTTCTTTTTAGTTTGCTATAATTTAGCCCCCCCAAAAGACTTTGTTGCTCTTCGTTTGAGGGCCCTAGCTCTTTTTCTCTACGGGAGACGATAGACAAAAGGGCGTTCATCTTCCTGGTTTAGTTCTGTATTCGAAGAGGAGTCTGTTCGCTGATTCAAAACTGCCTCCTCCTCAATTACTTTCCGTAATATAGACGGACTATCAGGTTTGTTTGTAATACTTAGGTCGTAAGTATTTCTTTCCTTATTGTCCAATGGGTCTTTTCTGAGGTGATTAGTATAAGTCTCCCAAGTTCCTTCGGACTTACTCTGCGGGTCCATTTTGCTTGCAAAGGATCCCAAGAGCAGTTCTATAGTTGCTCCCGGCTTACAAATCTCCCGCGCCTTGATATTCACAGTTTCTATGCTCATCCACTGTTTGAGAACCTATGTGGTGTCTCAATTCAGGGTCCTTTGAGGGACGCAAAAGAGTATAGAGATTCTGGGCGTGTACAAAACTCCCCAACCTGCTGAGTTTCTGAACACTCCACCACCATGTATCTTAATTCTTGTAATTCCCCATGCGTTCTTTCATGTCCCTTGTCCAGGAGATTTAGGATCCTGGTAAGGACAGGAAAAGATTCTAGAGTAGATACATTCTCCTCCCTGGTAAATCCATTTCCCTCATGAATGGAGGGCCGTTCCTCAAACTTATTTTGGATAGGGGCCAAGAGTGGGGCTAGAGCATTTAGCACTATCCTGCTTGGGCCCCCCGCCCCCCTATTCCCGCTGCTAAACATTCCCCTCACCTCCCCCATGAGGAACGCGTCCTGGCTCACTATTGGCATAGGCATAGACTCCTCCAATTTTCCAATCAGGGGTTTGTGTAGGTGTACATTGTCGAGATCGCCACCCCTGGCCCTAGCCGGAGTTGAGGGACCAGTAGACAGTCTAACACTTCGATCTAACTCCGCAGACACCACTGGGGCCAGGATAGACATATCTAATTGAGGAGTGGAAGGCAAAGTGTCCTCCAAATTTAGTATTGAGGGCCTAATTGGTATGTCCGGGACACTTAAAAAGCTTTTTTGTTTGGGTTCCTCCGGACACTCAAGTCCAGTTTGTCTAGCGACCAATATAGGTGCTCAAGCTAGGTTTGGAAGCGGCGGGAAGTCAATACCGCTCAGGTCCCACTTCCCCCTCCCCCAGTTGTTCCTTTAAGTTGTCTGTATTCATTCTCCCCGGGGACAAGTTGACAACATGGGAGTTTATTGTTCAAATATATAAAGGTTCCGCTAGCAATTGGTGTTTTTCTATTGGTGGGCTTAAGTTTTAAGCTCCCACACAGCGTAGGTATTGTCCCACTGCGTAGGGTTCCTACCATACTCCGAAAGGAGGGAGGAAAGCAGAAAGAAACTATGAGCAATAAAATACCACTTGTCTGTTTTTTTTTAATCATCCCTACATATACATGTATGGGGAGCTCACCATAAATTAGCCCTCCTGAAGATCACGGCCATCTGCTGAAAATGAGGACACAAAGAAGACAATATACAATGTCAAGAATTTACAACAAACTTATAAGTGTTTCCCACCAAAGGAGCGTAATACTTGCAGTATAGCCAATTCTCTCCAAATCACACAGCTCTAACACGCTGCGTACTACACATACAGGCAGTTTCACTAAGTTACCAGGATTTTCTCCCTGGTCCCTACTCCCTTAAGAGGCGAGGACACGATAGCAAGTAGTTCGCAGGAGAAGGCGTTCAACAAGGAGAGAAACCGGGATTTCCAGAGAATCTGTAAAACCAACAAATACCTGGTTTCAAAAGCACTCCACGGTGCCACGCATTCACAGGGTCTAAGGTCCCGAGTTTAGCTCAGACAAGCAGTGCAGTTCAAATCAGCAGCACAAAGATGAGAAGCATATAACACTGCCCGTCCCCTGACTCAAGTGCAATTTCAGCCACACCGGAGCACAATTCCGATTCTAGAATCCAGTGAATCCCGCGTGCAGCGCTTCTCACTCACCGTGCACTAAGCACGTCAGCTCTTCCCAGATGCCAATAAAGACAGACTTCCGCACGCGGATTACTCTCTGTGCCCGCTACACCTTGTGGGAGAAGACGTTAATCTGCACTGCTGCGCTGCGAGCAGCGGACAGCAGACAGCCCACTTCCTCGGAGCGCGCAATCTGTTCTTATTGAATTAGCATAGAAAGGGGCGTGGCCTAATAAAAAATACAAAAAGTGCATATTATACATTTATAATTGCTGGAGAAGCCAGTAAATTACATTGCGCATGAAATAAAGTCCAATGTGGATTTGTGCTATAAGTATATACCGATCCAGTGTCCAAAAAAAGCACAAAGCAGAATGGAATTGCAGTCCTTCCCACAGCAGACAGCCCACTTCTAGCCCACTTCCTGGGAGCGTGCGCGCAGGAGTGCGCAATCTGTTCTTAGTGAATTAGCATAGAAAGGGACGTGGCCCTGGGTGTTGTGTGTCAATATAAAGAACACGTATGTTGGAGGTAAATTTCCTATTGAAATGTTGGTAATGGTGATGAAAGTGAATCAAGGTCCAATCCTTAGCAAATAACTTGGCAATTCGCACTTTAAGTCACTAGATAGAGAACAAAAATCAGTGGAATCGTGTGGTCAAGCTGAATATGCTGTACTGCAATCTCAAAGAAGTGAATCGTCCCAGGACCTGTCTTGCCCACTGTAAATGATTCATCAAGATAATCCGGACCAATTGTCAACAATCGATTCTTCCTCTAGGTCAGCAGGAATTATTAAGTGGCATGTAAGGTTAAAGCCACCCTTCAAAGGTTTAGAATACCTGTGTGCTCAAATCAAGCCGCGATATGTCCCGTGTGATTTCAAAGTATGCATCCTCCATGTCCAATGCGGGCATGTAATCTCCTGCTGCAGCTGCGGGATGACCTCCAGACCTCCTGAATTGAGGTTTGCCATACTTGTTCGCTGGGCGCAGGACTAACAGCGCATGGTGAGATCCTTTTTTGGGTGCACTGAATACATACCCTCATTCACCTGGTGAAACCAGCGAGTCACTGAGGTGTAGGCCGGGGAGCCTCTAGGAGTAGAGTTCCTGCCTCTACCCATGCCTCTACACGGACCTCTGTTGATATTGGTTGTTAATAGAGCCTTGGCCGGAGGACCACAGGGTACTCCCTAAGCCATATTGGCCATAATGTTCATGGGGAAAGTGGGACAAAGGTGATCCATGAAAGTATCAGCAGGAGTTGAAGCCTCCACGCTGGTGGAAGGGCTTAGCCATGATCTGGTTGAGTGACTGATGTTTCATGCTCTTCCCTTGCAGTCTTCCAGGGCGTCATCAACAGCTTTCCCGAATAGGTTTGAGTTCTTAACTGGTTTATTGATAAGTAGGCCCGAGTTTCAGGTTTAAAGCCAGAGGTCTTCAACCAGGCGCGTCTCTTAAATCCCATGGGCTAGCGTGCGTCCAGTAGGGTGAAGGGGGATCTAGACAAATGTCAGGGTAAAGGGTATGGGTTAATAGCCAAGAGTCCTGACCCACTAACTGATCCTGATCCCAATCTGGTTCTTGGTCAGCTGTGTCATGTGCAAAGGGATTATCCTCATACGTCTCCTCCTGTGATGGGTCCTCTGGGACATCCAAGATATCCTCTTAGTGTTCCTGTTCGGAGACGGGGAATTTTTCCAATTTATAAGGGATGGGACAGGAGTCTTCTTCCCTGGGTCTCTTGGGAGTAATGGATCAGTCAGAAAAGTGAATAAATTGGGCCATTTTTTTAAATTGACTTATTGGTTTATCCAAACCTTTAAAATACAATACATAAAAGAACTACCGCTTCTCATGCTAATCATCCATTCGTCAATTTTCTCAGTCTCGCAGAAACCCTGCATGTTATGAAGTTACACTGCACTTTGACAACCAGTAGTTTTTCCTATCTCTTTCAAGAGATGTGTCATTGGAAATATTAACTTCATATCGACACCATCAAACATTTTCTGCCAACAGTCGTCTGCACTTGGAGACGACTGCTTCAAGAGTAATGGTCCCAAATGTATTGTTCTGACTGGCCGTAGTTCGTGGCAAAACAAGTGTTTTTCGATTTCCATTGCATAAGGGATCCAGGTTTGAATTGTTGGAAGTCGCTCTTTTGTTTAAAAAGCGTTCAAGCAGAAAAGCATAAAATCTCCTTGAATTTTTATCAGGAAAGCGCTCCACATGGCGTAGTCTGTTGAAGCCCATTGCTTCACCAGGGCATATTTCATGAGTTTACTTGACCTTCTCAACTCTCCAGTCTGTTCCCAGTCTGCCAGAGTTTTTTTTTTTTGCCAGATTTGGATTTTCATGTAGAGTTTCTAACATATAATAATCTTCAAGCAATCCTTCACAACGTCTAATCCATAATGACAAGATGTCTTTCTTGATGCCCGAAGCAGCACTGTGCCAGATTTCAAATTGTGGGATTTTCTCTGCAACCCTGGTTTTTCGAAAGAGTGACAGTAGGTTCCCGCAAATCCTAGCATGCATTGAAATCAAAGATAGTTCAAACCGTATACATGCTGTCGACATGCCCTTTGGCAATTCCAACACTTTAGTCCAAACAATATTTGCGCATGGACCATAACTCATACGGGCACCCGAAGGCATTTTCTGCTCCATAAGTAAGAACAGGTATTACTTTGTTGAAAGAAATTAAGAACCCGTTTCAAAGAAAACTTTCCAAATTTCTTGTTCAAAACAAACGCTTGGCATGCAAGTTGCCTACATTTACTCTTGGTATCTGTAATCCATGGGCCATCATAAATGCTTGCACTTATTTGCATGCCAAGATATCTGGCGCTGGTTGATATTTTCAAGATCTCCTGGCCCAGTGACCATGTAAACTTCTTGCCTGTGGTGTACCTCACTGTTAAGATTCAGTAACAAGATCTCACATTTTTTATATTAATGTGCAGATGATTCATTTTCACATACAATTCTACTGCATCTAGTTTTCTCTTTAGGCCCATTGGAGTAACACCCAACAGCATCAAATTGTCTGCAAACAAAAGCCAACTAAGATGTGACCTGTGGATTCTTGGAGGGATGGCATGCACGCCATCTAAAGCTGCTCCAATGTCAGAGTAAGAGGCTGAATATCACAGTGGTCAATAGAGAGCCTTGTTTTACCCCCCCCCTAAGTTTTGATCTCTGCCGAGAGTGCCAGTTTGATCTAAACGGATCCTGAAGGTTGTGTCCGTATGCAACGCTCCGATTGCTGCCAACAAAATAGCTGGACAACCCCAGCTCTTCAATTTGTACCAAGGTCTGTTTCGGTCAATGCTGTCGAATGCGTAAGAAAAGTCAATGAACGCAAGATAAACCTTCGTGTTAGTTCTCAAACTCCATTTTAAACAGATTTAGCAGTAGGAGATTTAACGCACATCCAACATTCTTTACAAATCCCACTTGTTTCTTGTCCACGTGATTGGTTTTAGTCGCCCAATCGACAAGCTTAAGTTGCAGCAGAGATGCAGACCTTTCCCAAGACGTCCAATAGAGCTACTGGGCAGTAATCTTTTGGGCTGGCTCCATTTCCTTTTTAAAATTTGGAACGATTACTGCTCTCTTCCAAGATTTAGGCATACAGCATTGACAATTGATCCTTTCGAACAATAGACCGATCTTGGCCCAGATTTCAGGATTTCGTTTTATTGTATAGTTTGTCAGTCCATCAGGACCAGGGGCTCTGGATCCTTTTGCTTTGTTAATCACACTCACGATGTCATCTCTTGAGAAGGTTAAATCCCAGCGCATTAATTCAGCTAAAGGCACTGTACAAGAGGATTCACACTTACTGTACAGCTCAGTGAAATGTAAAGTCCACTCGGCCTCAGTCACTGAGCTACTTTGTAGTGCCATCTGCGGTGCTTGTGTTGATTAGCTGCCAAAATTCACCAGAGTTTTTATTCCTTAGGCTGTCGAGCATTTATTCAGCATCTTTTTGTAGGTTTGAATGTTTGTGCACTTGCAACCAGTTTTTATATTTTGCTTCGCAACCCTATTTTGGATTGTACAAGCTTGTACATTTAAACATGATGCGTTACGGCTTTCACAGTGCATCAATCTCTTAATATTTCAAGATCAAAGCTAGGTCTATGGACAAAGTTTGGATGTCTTGAGCAGCTTTCTTTTATCTTAAACTGAGAAGAGATGACAATACTCAACAGTAGAGCTCTCCATGCAAAACTGGTTTGAGATCTGAGACACTTATTGTTCGTTCAAGCTTAGTTTAACTCTATTCGATGCCACCAACTTTGTGGTTCCATACAGTGGATGCCGATGCTCCGAGGACCGTCAGTTCCATTAGTAGCATGTCAAGATCACTGTTGGCCATTTGAACCACCTTCATGTTTTTCACTCCAGTATGGACATCGTCAGAGACATACAATTAATCGATTTTTTGATCCAATTTCCATGTCGCCGCAGCTGGTATGTCACCCAGAGTGTTTCCGTTTAGCATACACAACTTTCTTAAATCCATCTCTGACCACCATTCTTTAGCCAACTTGGTCGCTGGCCCTAGAGTGTTAAAGCAGTCAATGTTTAGATCTCCGCACACAATTAAGCTAAAACACTTAGCCTCTTCGTGTATTGCATCTAAAATTGTGGTTACTTGATCTATGAAAATTCTTTCGCCAGCTCCATTATGGTGCCAATACAGGTTGACAATCAGTTGATCTATTAAGGTGCTGGAAACGCTAGACTTTCCTATAGTGGTCACTTGAATGAACAGAGTGGTTTTTAGTTTCAATGATCTGAAAACCGGATTCTCTGTTGATTAAGGTTACTAGACCGGCCATCGGACAACCTTTTTCTTTCTTTATAGCCGGGTTAAATGAAATTTCATAACCATCAACAATCGGCAGTTCACACAAACAGGTCTCCTGGAGATACACCATCGCTAAGCCAGCCAATTGGAGTTAAAACAAATGCAAAGCCCCTTGTGTTCCAAGATCCAACATTGAACTCATAAGCCGCCTTGACAGTCTGGCATTCCTTTCCAGGTTTTGCATTTAGGGATTTAGCCAGCCATTGCCATTCGTTTAATGCCTCAGATTGTTTCAAATCTTTAGATTCCATTCTATCCGATTGATTTGTGGGTTTGGTTCCTTCTATTGTTATTCTAATTTGATCTTTGGAGCTATCCTTAGGATTTGATTTCTCAGTGCCAGGATTGACCAGGCTCTTACAGGAGTCATTTGTTTCACGCAATCTAAGATTGTTCATTGGTTGCCCATTCAGATTGTGTGAAGACATGTAATCAGTCTGGATGAAGGCTTTTAGATCTGTATTGCAGTTCCTGTTCCTCTTTCGTTGTATGAAGGGCTGTCATACGCGATTGACCAGGGTTTAGCATTACCTTTGGCAAATGTGAAATGTAATCCAATTGTACAGATCAAAGCCCGGCACTTGCTTCCAAGATAGTATCTGCGATAATGGTCGACAATATGTAACAGGACTTTGTCGTTCCTTTCTTCATCAGGATACCAAACTATCATCATCATCATCATCATCATCGCAGGCTTGGGACGCAGTGTAGTAATTTCATCACGTTATTACGATTCAAGATGAGATTGTCACTATTGTGCACACGTTCTAGCATAAGCTTATGAATAGGACGCTGGTTGTTAGTACTTTTGGAGCCGTGCTTGTTTTTTGTAGTGTGAGTTTTTGTGTCATTCTTCATTATTTTTTAAAAGGGCAGTTGACTGTTCAACCATCGCTCCTACAACCCTGTCCTGGTAGGTTTTGTTTTTAACACCTTGAGTGTGTGGGCTAGGACCTGCAAGACTGAAGTTAATACCAGGATCCTTTTCTTCCTGCATTTGCATTCTGCTTATTAGCATCTCTTTTTTCATTTAGAGTAAAGAATATCAGGCTCAGAGAACCCATTTCTTTCAAAGGAGAAATGCATGCTGGTGGTGCAATGGTAGGCAGTCCTCCATGGTTAAGGGGGGCCAAGGCACTCATGTTTTCTCCCCGAACTTTGCTCCGTCTCACCCAGCTCTGAGGAATTTTGCTCCGATGCTGGGCCATTTTCATGAAGTTGCTTGACAAGCTGCAATTCTTCGACCAAAACTTCATACGTTGACATATTTGATACGTCGGCCGGAATGTCATCAATACAGACGGGCTCGCTCACCAGAGCATTCTTTGGTTCCAAGACAATTCTTTGACCTTTCAAGGCATTCGCTGTTATTTGCCATTACACATGCAAACTTTATGTTGTGCAAGAATTTTCTAGCACCATTGGCCCGTTTCGTCATTTTTCCCCCAATTTGGTTTTTGGGTTTCTTTAGGGCAATCTGAGGTGGAGACTTAGCTTTCGAGCCCTTCGCAGGCGCATACACAGGTCTGTTGAATATTGGAAAAACTCGTAGCATTACACGTTGAGCCTTCGTGATTGTTTACGTCTATAATCTCTCCGAGGCCAGAATTATGAGCACCAGAAGACGACGGAACTTGGACATTAAGTTGGGCCAAGTTGTCCAAACTTCAAGTCTGTTGAAAAGCTTTGTTGAATGAAATTTCAGCAATGTCGCTCGATTAATTACATGACAGGCCAGGGTCAGTTAAGTCATCCAAGAGGGCTTTCAGATTACTTTTTACTGGTTCCATTTTATTTCCGGGAGTAGTTTGATTGCCCACTCTGATCTCCGTGGTGCTTAGGTCTCAAGACATTCCTAATAATATTTTCGTGTGTCATTTAAACTGACCACTGCTAGCCGTGTCTCACCAGTTGATGTTTTTACTTGATTGTCTTGAGTAAATGCTACACCCTTGTGCGGTTCGAGAGTGGTTACCGTTCTTGGGTCTGTTTTTTTGTTTTTAACTAAAGCCAGAGCCTCGTTAGCCACTTCAGCAAATAGCTTCGTTTCTAGATTGTCATTTCGTTTATGCTCGGTTAAAATCTTGATGAATCAAGCCTTTTGATACACTGTTTTGATCACCTTTACTCAAGTTGTAGAAGCTTCGAGTTAATTAATGCAACTAGGGTCGCCAGGTCCTTCGTGTTGTCATTAATGTTTTCATACAATTTGGTGAACGCCGCAAGCGAGATAGACATCGAAGAAATCAATAAGGATTGCAACTCGCTCAGTTATGTTTCCACTAACATCCGCTTCTAGGTTAGTGTTATTTACTTTAGTTTTTGCTTGGTCCTTCAATTTGAGATCCTTGGCCCTCCTAACTTTAGGAAACAGACGTTCCATAAATGAGGAGTCGGAGGTTGTGCTTCCTGAGGACTCCGATTCACCACTTGTCACCAGAACGATCTTCCTTACTGACCGTGCTCCCCCACCCTGCCCGAACATACTGGCACATGGGTTTTCGAGAGATGTGGTATGAGCAAGTGATGTCAGGAGATGACTGCTCTCAATCTGCCTCCATTTGCAATTCACACTCGCCCAGATGTCTGTTGCTGAGTTGTCCAGTTGTCGGTTGTTCTTTTTGAGTTTGAAAGTTTCACCAGTTCCTGTTTCGTAAGGGGTACTTAACTGATGCTTTAAATTGCGTGCTTTATTCAACTGTGTCAGGTCACGCAGTAGTTTATTCACCACTTCTAAGGAGTTGCACCTGTCCACCCTCAGGGGATCCGCTCTTAGCTGGTCAGTGGAGAGGTTACCAGCCAGCTCACCACCAGTGGGCCAAGTGTTGCCTACGAGATTGCCATTGGGGCCTTTCTCAGACTGACACAAAAACAGTACAGCTCCTCACGGCAACAAGTCTGTACAGCGCTCCCCACTCCTCAATGGGCTCTGCTTGACTCCACTAATGTATAAACTAACTTGTTTTGCCAGTACGCTGGAAGACCATCTCTGAGATGTGCTGGGACAAACAGCCAAACAGATGCGCCTCGCCCTTTCGTCTCAGGGCTTACGCCGCAAGGGTGTTGTGGGCGCAGTTTTATGGATAGCTGATCTGGACGCTTCCGGCAGCACACTCGTGTGGGTTTAAAAGGAACAGCTCACGTCCATTCCAAGTGCTGTATTGAGTCGCCAGTGCCAAATGAAAACGCAGCAGCAGGTAGAAAGTAGTAAACCAAATGTAAATTCCTTGAAATAGCATACGCCAGCCAAACAGATGCACCTCGCCCTTTCGTCATTTTGTCCATATATTGTTTAAATCACTCCCTAGTCCATAGGGGTGATGCAGAAGGGTCTGGCGGTGGAAAAGGTTGCCTAGAAGGGGGATATTTTCCTAATAAGGCCTTCGAGAGAGGATGGGGCTTCAGAATACTCCTCTCGACGAGAGGGGGTGCCCTTGTGCTCTGTAGCTGCCGAGATGATAGCGGCCATTTCTTTGTGGAAAGGTCCTTCGAGATTTACTCTGCATGCCAAACCAGGTTTGGTCCATTTGTTCGTTTTGCCTTTGGTGGGATTTGTTAGGCAAGATTGTAAGCAGTACCCTTTGGGTGCACTACAACAACCCCAACTACAGGTAATAGGAAACCCAGCCTTTGGTATAAGCTTGTACTACACAGTTTTGGTAGCGTGTTGAGCAGCCAGGCTTATCTCAAGGGTGGTCAATGTGAGCTGTATGGGAGTTAAACAGATTCAGTGACAAGTATTTAAATTCTTACATCCAAGGTTTCTTGAATAAACAATTATTAATGTATCAGTCAGTTAGAGTAAGCCTTCAGAAGGGAGCAATAACACAGTAAAACACTCAAATATACTTCATAAAATACACATTTCTAAATCAGTAAGTACCCTTTTGGGATGGTCCACGGACACAACCTACACCCTCAGGTGACTTCAATAGCTAGGGTGCAGGGACATTAATATATCACTGTGGTATTTAGAATCGATTGAGTAAGTCAAAGGAAAAGTTTGTTAGAACAAACGAGAGACCACAAATATTCTTAAGCAGGCAAATACTTTCAGATCCCCACATTAAAAGTAATTCAGTGGAACAGGCTAAGCCAAAGTCAATGGGCAAAAGTCTATATGAGCTGAAGCACTTCGCTGCAGGTAAGTAGAAAAGTATTTGCACAATGTTTTAGAAGTCTTTGAAGAAAAAGAAGAATCAATGTAGGGCCACAAGCCGTTAGACCTGTGAGTAGTAGAAGATGCAGGAAACTACAGCAAGAGGTAGGTTCTCTCAGACTTTTTACAGTACCTTTGTACTGAAGAAAAAGTGCAGCAGATGACTTCTGTTCCTGAGCAGCTCTGCAGATCTCCCTGTTCCTGGGCCTCAGTTGTGGGGACAAGAGGGAGGACTTCTGGGGACTCCTGCATTGCAATGTGATGTGATGGTCACCGCTCGCAACTGGCAATCTTCAAACAAGGGGCTGATCAGCGTTTCAGCTCCTCGGGTCTACCGCAAATAGCAACACAGCGGTTCCTGGCTATTGAGGTGGGCTTTCTTCGCTTCTCGGGTCCCGCACTCCGTTAAGGGGGCTCAGGATTGGTCAGTTCCGCTTCCTGGGAGCCTGGAGGATACCCTGGAGCTCGTGGCCAGCTTAAAAGCGACGCACACAATCTGGTGTTCCCCTCCCAGGCTATATGGTTCCCAGCAGCAACTCTTGAAAATCGACCAGCTCAGAGAATGTCCGGGTGGCTTAGTTTGGAGTTGATTGCTCCCACCAACTCAAAGGAGTCCTTGCAGGGGCTTCTCTGTTGATACAAATTTGGAGTTTCAGCACAGCAGCAGGGCTTCACCGGGCAAACCAACAGTCCAGGAGTAGCAGGTGTCCTCTTAGTTCTTCTTCGGTTCCTTCGTCCAGTGGTCGACTGCCTTCCAAGCCAAAAGCCTCACCTTTTATTCAGTACTCTCCCATTCATTCCAGCCCAGTTGTCAGTCACCCAGCAGGGTGGCTGTCCTTGCCGGACAGTCAGCCAGCCAATCACTTAATAGTGCATTTGCATCTCCTACGAGAATAAGCGCACAGAGTTTCGGACACCTCCCTCACTTCCTGCCCACCCCAGACACCCTGGAGCTAGAGCTGGCTTCGCGCACAAAGTAAATCTCATGCAGGACCTTTCCACAAAGAAATGGGGAAAAAGGAAGACCTGGGCCATTTTGACAAAAATGGCACCCTTGGGTGCTTTACTGCAGCAGCGCATGCAGCCCCGCGGTAAATGCACACCATGGTAGTTAAAACTAAACCACTGCCACCAGCCTTTCAGTGAGGTAAGGGTAACAAATGTTACATGAGAAGCTAGACAAAGGGGATACTAGGTAACACCTCCAGCACCCTATTGTAAAATAGTGTGTGCTGGGTCTAGAAAGTTACAGATGTAAGTAAAGTCAATTTCACTTTACTGCTCTGGGAAACAGTTTATCCCCAAAGAAGGTATTTAAACCTCTGGGAAATCTGAAAGACTTGCCAATGCACTGAAGGTGCTGTGTGACACAATATAAAAGATGATGCCTATGTAGTTGGTCAGGCTCCATCACCAAAAGAAACACAAAGCTCAGAAATCACATTAAAATACATGAGTGGGGAAAAAAAGGGTATCTCCAGGTGAAAAAAATCAAGTCCTCAAATCCAGCAAAGTTGCGGGGGGTCAGCCAGGTGGAGGGAATATGGGAAAATCCTCAGAAGTGTGCTAACAGTCCAACAGGGGGCTAAGCGGCGCCACATCTCGCAGTCTTACCTTGCCACGATCGGCAACTAGTTGGACGCCTTTACACTAGTGTCTGACAGTGAGGACTTTCTTACCCAAAGTGTCCAATTTACCGTTCTCATTTTCTGGAGTAGTGGTGCACTTGTGTTGGGAGCAAGCCTTTATACTCACCCGACTCTGGCGTAGGCTGCAACATCAGACAATTCAGCGTGGATTCAGGTGCCCTGAATTTCTTTTCCAAGCGACCCTTGACTGCTGGCTCCGTAAACGGGTGCCTCATCGTATGGCGACCCTCCTAACACACATGATCCAATATCGGGATTGAGAAAACCGCTTTTCTCCTCTTCGCCATGTGGTCAAACAAGAAGCAGCCCTTTTCCTCAGGGATAATACCAAATTTGTGACAGGCTTTAGCCATCATAGTATGGAAGGCCCCAATGCCATCCGTTTGGGTCGGACTACTCCGAGTATCCTGGTCTGGGTCTGTATCCCAGGCATCTGCCCTTCAGGGAGAAGATGCGTTAGAGAGAGTCCTCTGGAGCAATATTTAGCTCTGAATCATCCAGCTCCCCTACCTCCTGATGCCTACGAGGACTAAACGCCCTAGGGGAAGGCAGAAGATGTCTAGCTGGGGGCGGTTTCCTGTACCGAGGCTCTCGATCGCGGAAAGGCATCAGAGGCATACTTTTGACGAGAAACTAGGCAGGCTTTGCAGCAATGGGACTGATGGAGCTGGAGGTTCCGGGAGCCTGGCGTCCAATTGCCCTAGAATATTCTGCAAAGTAGTGAGCACTTGCATTGAGAGCAATGAGTGTGGTTTGAGGAGGATACTGAGGCAGCATAACCCCCAGTACTGCTGATGTGGCCAGGTGGGAAGGTTGTAGGCCCAAAACAAACAGGTCCAGGAGAGGTTGCTCTAAACTCCCTTCTTCAGTATCCCATTCAAAAACAGCATGCTCATCGTAGGCTGGTGCCTCAAAGTCAGAAGTGATCTTGTGCTGGAGTAGGTCCTCCAGTAGTATGGTTGGAGACCTTTCTAGAAGAGGCAGCTCTGTAGACACTGCGGAAGGTGTCCTTGGAAGATGGAACTCCCGTCACCAACTCGGTTTTAGATGATCCTGCCGAGGAAATGTGTTGCCGGTAACGGAGCAGTCGTCGACGAAGTATTCATCGGAGCAGTCGACAGCATGGCTGTCGACGGGACAGCGGAGGAAAGGGCTGGCGACAGTGGGGTCATTGGTGGAGCAGTCAACGAGAAGAGTCGTGGATACTGCTTTCGCCGCTGATACCCCTGTAGACAGAAGGCCTGGAGGACGACTGGCCTGTACTTCATTGACTCATGGCCAGAAGGAGTGATTCTTGTTCTTGGACGAAGACCTCCTCGTCTACGAAGAGGCAGAATGAGGCCTCGACTTCTTACTGACAGAGCCTTTGGGACCGCGGATTTCTGCGGGTGCTTCTTCAGCTTGTTGGAACGAGGTATAGATGCGCCCTGGGAGGAGCAGATTTTTGACCCTTCAACACCCGACAAAGGCCTTACCGCCGAAGACCTTAGATTGCTACAAAGCAGACCAAGGCTTGGGCTCACCTGAAATCTGTTTCTAAGGCAGCAGTTCCTCCAACCTAGACCTTTGGTGCAATGGCAACCTCTTGCCTGAGGAAGTAGAAGACCTGCCCCAGCGGGAATAGCAGACTTCCGAAGCCGGATAGGCACCATCGTTGAGCCAGCAAATCAAGTGCCTGTTCCGGTCCTTTAGAGTTTTTTGGGAGAAGCCCCGACAGATGAAGTTTTCAACCGAGTGATTGAGGAATAAGCAGTACAGGCACTCCGAATGGCCCTCCTCCCCCCCCTCATACAAATTGAGGCCGCAGGTCTCACTTGGCCGGAAATGAAGATTTCTTCGGACCTGAGGATGACATGACGGACCAGGAGTGAAAGCTGCCGAGAAGACACCAAAATGTGCACACAAAAATACAAATTTTCTGGAGAGAACTCGAGGCAATCCCAACAGTTTGGAAGATGGATGAAATCTGAGGGGAAGCTGCAGGGGGGATAGGGGGATGAAATCTGAGGTGGAAGCCGCAGGGGAGTGGGGGGGCAGAGCTGTACTCCCGCCGTCCCTTTGGTGCTGCCTAAAGCACCAACAACGTTGATAGGACACTCATGGTGTTGACGTTTTTTCCATAAGAAAACTACTATACTAAAGTTACTGGGGTTTCCCAGCCCGACAGGGAATATGCACAGCATGTGAATCCAGGAATTACCCAATGCTGGAGAAATTAGTTACTTGCAAAAGATGTTGGTAACTTACTCAGAGTGAACAGTTACAAAAGTTATTACTTACCTTAGTAATGTTCTGCCATTCTGAAATGGTTATTTTACTCACCTGTGATTTGGTTGTGCCCATTTGCCAAATGTAAGGCTGTTGGCTTCACTTAACTCTCTCTTTCAGAAAATGAGTGTGCAAGTTTCCCAACTGGGTCTTGCTTCCCCAGACTTGCTGTTAGCCTGTCCTGACTAAGTCAGTTATTCTATGTAGGTAAAAACCTAATGCAGAGTCATTCATAAAGTGCAACACTGGGGTTTGCATTCCCTGGCCTGTTGTAGATAGACCTAAAAAGCCTCTGCCTTTAAGTTGCATATAGCTCCTGTAAAAAGTGTAAAGGTATTACTTAACACACGTTTAAATGTTATCCTAAAATAAGTTAAGTTATTGCTTCCCTTAGTCTGTGACCTGAAAAGCAACTAATTGAATACTACACACCAAGGTCCAACTCCCCTAGAATAATTTACCCTGAATCAGTTATAGGTTAATACTGTTCATAGAATCTGTGTTTCACTAGATCAGAAGTATATTGTCCAGTTGCTATTACCATGTGATTTCTTACTGAGCCTCATGCTACAACTAATAGGGTCTACTACCCTGGTATTACTGAAAGTAATCTAAAAGTAACTTGGTTTTGACTTCCCTAAAACTACGGTTAAGTGTTCCAAATAAGGTTATATGCTTTGGTCTGTGCACCTTCAAGCATAGTGTTGTGTTTTTAGAATTGTGGTTATATATAATTTAATAGTGCTTTATTTCCCCCCAAAGATTTATCCGGGCCTACTTGTATTTAAATCAGCCATTTATTTTTACAATACGTTGTTTCTCTTTGGACCATTTGTATTACAATTTAATTTATACAGATTCTACAGCCCTCCCTCCCTCCCTCCCTCCCTCCCTCCCTCCTAAGATAAGCCTGGCTGCTCGGTCTACACTACCCTATACTCAAGTGGTATAGCCTTATAATAAGGAGGGTCTTGTACTGCCTCAGTTGTATGATTTTGATTAAGTCAATTTTAGGGCTTTAGAAAAAAAAAACTGTCCCAACACGATTTTATCTTCTAAATGATAAAATTAGAACATAAAAAGGTTACTATCCTTGATGGTGAAGTTTACCATCTGAACTAGCAGCCAAACCTGGGTGCTTTAAAGGAACATTACAATTAGAAGAATATAAACAAATAGATACATTGCCATCACAAGAGCAAGTGAAAAATACAATTGTAATAGAAAATGTGCTGTAGTAAGGAACAAACATAATATGGTTCCGATATAGATTGCAGAAAAATATTTTAGAAAACACTAGGATCCGCAGGCAAAGCATTTACTATTTAGGTCACATTCTCACCTTTGGTGCTTTTGGTTCGCTTACACGAAGTGCTTCCCTAAAGTAAGCATCAACAGCATAGTTGGCTTTCCGTTCTCTCTTGGGTGGCTCGATCCATTCTGTGAATGCCATCTGCAATGAAATTCAATAGACAGAGCTTTAAGCGCCCGATTAGGATGAAAGTAAAGCAAAAACAGAAACAGCCTCCGCAATCTCCCAACTAACAGTTTAACTTCCATCTTTCCATCCGTCAGCTCCCCTGTCTATTGATAAGTATCCCTTTGATCATTCACTATTATTTTGGTGCCTTGTACATTTTAAACTTAATCTCTGAACACCCCAGCCCGAGCCGATCAATCAGTCCAAAACCACCATGGTGCCATAACTAAGACAAGTCCTCCCTCCAAGCTCTTCCCCCTTACCTATTCCAAGGAACAGGCTTCCATTGAGTTTAATACTTTCCACACTATCCTGCTTGCACCTTTACCCCAATTTCACCCTCAACCATTAGGACAACCATGTGTCTCGACCTATGCAGGTGGTGTAAAAAGCATTCCCCACCCACCTTGCTGACAAAGATTCTCCTTTCCCTTGCGACTTCCCTCAACTCTGCCAAATCATTCTACTACTGTAACCCTCATCTCAACTGACCCTTGCAAGATCTCCATGACCCTCCACGCTAGGTTCTCTTTCTAAAAACGTACACAAAATCTTAATCCTTCCATCTCTCCCCACCACCTCCTTGATGCCCATCACCCTCTCCACTATACCACTTTGCCCAAACTTCTCCCACCAAACTCCTACCAATCCTCTGCTTTGCCAAATCTTGCTGTGTCTACGGACCTCTTTACACCTCAAACAATACAACTTCAACACATTACCTCCTACTATGTTCCCTCTTTAACCTCTCCCCACTGACATTTCCCTGCCCGCTGTATAACAGCTAGTCATCCCCATTCTAAAGAAAGCCACTGGGAACCTAAACCCCTCCTTCGTCTACTTGTATAGTCCTGAATACAGATTAGCGCTCAAGGAATTTGCAGTGGTGGGGCAAACACCCCACCAAGACCACACTGCCTCAGGTCTCCAACTTTCAAACCTCAGCTCACCACCCATGCATTCTAATCCTACTTCCGCAGCCTTTAACACGGCGACCCCCATCCGAACCCCTTCCTCTTGGCGTCAGGGCACCCCACTTAAATGGGTTTCACCCTACCTCTCGGTATCAAGCATCTCATGGAACTCAAACACCTCCACAACACTCACATGTAGGTAACTTCTCCCTCCCCCCACGGGTCTGTCCTTGCTACACTCTTCACTCTATATACCACTGGTTAGCTAGATTATCATTTTTACGTAAAATCACCTTCACGTGTGAGGGCCCCATAACATTTTGCTGGATTTGTGGAGGTTTTGTCCACTCTGAGTGGGAACCTTTTTTCCACACTCATTCTTTTACTCCATCTTTGGGATACTTTTGTATTCCTTTTTATATCTTTCTTGGAGACATGCTGTCTTCCAAGTTTAATGGCATTTGTCATTGACTTTTCCAACACAACTCCTGGGGCTTCCCTTTTTATTTTGTTATTCTTATCTTCTCTACTGTGAGGTCGCACAGCCCAACTTATGGGGGTGCTAGAGTTACAGAGCATCACCTCTCTCACTGCTCCTGTAACATTTTGGTTACAGTGACAAGCTAATCTAAATGGATGTTGGCAGTGGTTGTATCCTACCTACCTTTGTGCAATGTTTACTCCCAGGCTGTACTCACAGCTGCAGTAGTGCACAGATGAGACATTTGACACAAAATGGACACAACATTGTGACCGTTGTTTTTCGCCAATTCAAGATGGCTTGGTCCCTCTTGGTCCTTCCGTGCAGGGTGGGGGACATTAGTCTCAGTTGGATCACTTTGTGAAGCCTGCCAAGGTGCCAGTGTGTCTGAGGACAGCCACCACCCAGAGATTGAATGGTGCATGGGTGCCGATTGGCTGGGTTCCTGCAATCGAGGAATGGATCCCGAGGCTGAAGACAATCGGACCCTTGGAAGTGAAGAACTGAGGAAGAGGAGAGATATCCGCAGCTGCTTCCAGCCGACCAGAGATGCCTTCTAAACAATCGCTGCTGCCCGCCCAACTTCTTCGAAGTGCTAGGAGAGCTCCCAAGAGGACGTCCCTCTCCTTTAGACTGGTTGGACCAAACAGTCTCAAGACAACCTGCATTACACGAACAATCCCACAACGAGCTTTGACCTTCACGGGCTGCAAACCAGAAATACCATGGCACTGGCCAGGGTGCAGTTTAGTCTTCCACGAGGATTCGATCTTGGGAACTTTGGCGGACTCCTTCCGGACCGCTAGAGGCAGGATCACACTCACTGAAGTCCCCTCACAAGAGTGCTGGGCCAAAAAAACGAGCGGTAACCATTCTTCACTGGTGCTTTCTAAAGGGTGCCAAAAATCACAGCCAAGAAGAATCCTTTGCCTGGAGCCTAGTCACTCGACTGTTGCGAGATCCATTCCAGTGTCGCCTTTCATCTGCTTAATCAAGTATACAGCACCCGCGTCTGCTGCATCGGTGTAGCATCGCGCTGCATCCTCTTCTTAATGTTTAAGTTACTGTGAGACTTGTTAAAACTTACCTAGAGTTGCTTTGCCGCTCCCGTGTGCCTGGAGTGCCGATTCCTGTGTTTGGGAGATTTTGCATACACGTTCGCCCAATGCCTGTGTGCCTACAGGGAGCCTTTCCTAAGTCCCTGACCCTCCTTGCTTGTTTGACCCTCCAATCTGAAAGACTCAAAACTAAATCAGGATGGACTAAGGCCTCAAAAAAGATTACAAGTATTTACCAGTTTAATGTCGGTTTTGTTTCATAACTTTGATTTGCTTATTGCTATTCTCATAGTATTACAGAATTGATTTACTTACTGTAAAGATTGCATTAGTTGTTCCAAAGTAGTGCATCATAGTATTTACCTTTCTAAAGAATCAACTTTACCTTAGTGTATATATAAAATAAACCATTACTTTTATATAACTGTGTTCGTGTGTCCCTACAGCCCTTAGTTAAAACTGGCTACTCAGCCATTGCTACCAACAAAACTTGTGTGGCTCGGCCTATACTAAGAGTTGGAGCAGTGTGTCCCAAGTGTGAGTCTTCTAAAGTCCAACCTAAGGTGGACTTTTGTAAAACCCCAACCACCACCTCCCTGGGTAAGCTCAGGTCTTCTCCATTCTATACTCCACGGCTGACATCAAAACATCACAATTTGCCTCACAGCATATACAATGCTGCCTAATGCTTAAAGCCTACAAAAAAATAGGTCTTGCCGCCTAAAGTGCCAATTCCACTCCCCCGCACCCCCCCCCCCCCCCCGCACCCCCCCTAACTGGACTCCTCACCCATGTCTCACACTTGCGGGTCATCTGAGAGACCTCAGTAGTTCACCATGATCACTGCAACAGCTGCTAGAACCCATCTCAAAAGTAGGATAGAGCACCATGACTTAGCCAGCACTTGGTAAAACCACTACCATTGAAATCACCTATACCACCTGCCTGGATGCCCCCTAAAGCTGGTGCACGCTCTTCTAGAAACAAAACTGTCAATAAGCTGGAAACTAAACTAGCTCACAGCAATAAAATCCAGGAAAAGTACTTCTGCTATGCCCGGTCATACTGGACCAATCATAATGACAATCCAGTCTGCTCATGAAGTTCAGGAAATCAATGAAACCCATGCTCTTCTGTAACTCTGTGGTTCTAACCCCACCCAGAACAAATGTTTTTAATCTCAAAAGTAGTCTTGTGCAACAAAAAATGAAAAAATACAAATCTCCCCTTTTGTGGAAGTTGCACCATGTGCTGTGATGTCACTCAATGGTATGGATAAAGTAGGATGGTTTCACTTAGAATGGGAGGTTCATACGGTTCCATGTACAGTAGTAGACTAGACGGCGAGGACCTGCAGGAGTCAGAGCTCCAATTTTAGAGGACTTTGTGTAAGGAATCATTCCCATTTCCTATGGCATTGGGTGCAGCCGGTGCTTCATTACAACTGCATGCGTTTACCCTCTACAAACTACCCTGATTCTACACACTTCTCTACACAGGGCCCAGGCCAGCTTTCTTTAAATTCCGGGTCATAAAATACATCCATAGTCTTAACCATCTCCACCCACCACACCTCGTAAACTGCCTCTCAATGTGCTCTTTCTTGCATCCTTGCAGTCTTCCATCCTTAACCTCCCATTCCCCTGTGCCCTCTCCAGGTAACCCCGATTGGCCCTACTTGCCCCATTCCACACAACACCCTTACCCCCCAATTTCATAAGTATCCCATCTCCAACTCTTCATGACCAGACTCCAATTCCATCTTCTAGCCTGCAAGAGGTCTCCCCAAATGACTACAATCTATGCAGAAACAGAAACCCCATTAATATATTCACCCGCAAATACGTGAATGTGTATAATCTATATCCTGCTACTAGGCCTCCATTTAGTTTGCTAGTTGGGTCTGTTTCACTGCCCTTGCCCTAGGTTCTACATCATTGCCTGCCCGTCACCACTAGCTACCATCTCCTATATACGCTTCATCTATTGTAAAGGCACCACTAAAGAAAACTGCTTACTATAGCCTTCGTTTCAGGTTGCACTCAATTCCCAAGCTTTAATAAATATTATTATTGTAAAGGCACCACTAAAGAAAACTGCTTACTATAGCCTTCGTTTCAGGTTGCACTCAATTCCCAAGCTTTAATAAATACAACAAAAACCTAACCATTCGCAATCATGTTTAAGTCAAACTAGTTTGAACTATAAGAATGCCTAAAAATCCTGTCACAAACATTTGAACATTTCAACAAAGCTGTCATGATGAACTGTTGCAAAGTAATCAAAATTGAAAGGTTCCCCCCACCCCCCTCCAGTACTTCGCTCACTGCTTGGAGGAGACATGTATCAAAATACTCATGATTTACACAGCACAAACCTGTCGAAGGAAAGGATAATTTCATACCTTTTGTTTTTCTCTGTAGTCTTCACCCTCAAAGTTGTATACGCTGTTATCAGTCTCAACTGTGAAGTTCCTCAGTGAGCTTTCACCCAGGTTGGAGAGTTTCTCATTCATTTCAGCAGTCTGAAATGCAGAGTATAGCATGTAACTGATTACGGTTTATAGTGCCACACCTGAGCCACTAACTGGTTGCCTCTGCATTTCTATACAATCGCTATAACAGCTCCTAAAAACTTAAATGGTGCCTCAGTAGGCATAACAGATGACATTTAAATGAAGAAAGCTTTGGAATTCATGCTGAGAAGGTATTCTCCAATAAAAAACCCATCCCACAATTTAACCGATTAGGGAATTAAGCAAGGCCAGAAAACAAATCTTCATACAGTTTAAGTCAAAAGATGGCAAATAGCAAATCATAGATCAAACGCCTGCTTTACAGGAAGGGGATCATATTGCAATTATCAATAGAAACACAAAAAAGTCTAAATGTTACCTTTTTTGCCCCTCGTTCTAGAATTTTATCGATGTCCTCATCTGTGATTTCACTATCCTTGGAAGCGAAGACATGCGTTGCGCCATGCCTAATCATTTGAAGCATTTCATCTTTGCCCATTTTATTCAGGTTCTGATCCACTAACCTGCCTGTAAATTTGAGACGATTCATTGAAGTGTGTGGGACCATAGTAGAATATTTTGGGCAATTCAAAGCGACGTTCCCTTCGCAAATACAAAGCAATAGCAGCATGCAGTGAAAGAGCAAATAAATATATGGCTGGCTTAGGGTCTGGATATTTTGTAGAGTAGAAATATTGAAATGTGCATTGCCATATACCACACAAGGAAGTATTTGTTCCAGAATAGGGAACATGGCAAATTAAAAGATCTCAGAAAGTACAAGTTAGCTTGTGTGAAGCAGAAAAGCAGGCATAATAACAGTTTACTATGGGCCCAATCCATTACTTGCCATGGAAATTCTACTCTATATATAAAAAAAGATATATGCTGCATGAATTTAGATTGCTGTGCACCAGCTCAAGTGGCTCCCAAGTGCAATAAAGTCTGAACTCAAACAAAAAAAGTAAAGCAGGACAACTCACCTTGCTGAATAACTATTGAATCAAGGCGGAGTTTCATTTCGGCACGTTCTACTATTCTTTCCTCCACAGTGTTTTCTGTGATGAAGCGAAACACTCGTACGGTCTTGGTTTGACCAATTCTGTGGGCACGATCCTTGAAAATAGAGAAGTCAAAACATCAATTTTTACATCATGAAAAATCATGTAAACTGGTTGAATCTACATATGCCTCAAACATTTAAGTAGTGTAGAAAAATAACCAAATCGGACATTGGCTGGAAGAATTTGCAAATTCAGAGGTGACAAGGCTGTAAAACTGACAGAAAAAGCCTGGGACACTGGAAAAGATTTACCCCATAATTTGGGACTTTCAGTAAAGATATTTTATGTGCTGCTTCCCCTCCATAGACTTATCCGGGAACTCCAACATTTTTCCATTCTGAACCAGGCTTGACTTAAGTCCATGTTTTTGGTGGTACTGTTCCGTCCCTACCCATGTCTATCAGTGCAGGGGGACTGTTCCATTAAAAAAAAATCCAGTTCTACAATGTACACCTCACTGTGAAGTGGGGAGGGCATACGTTGGATCCTTTAGCTGTTTAACTTCATGGTTACTTAAGTGGTGTGTCCAAGACAAGCTGATGGCAGTTAATTCTTCTGTGGCTTTTTTTTTTTTACAGTTTCACTTGCAATTCTGCATTTTCTGCAGAAGGCATTTCCGACTACCATATAATTTACAATGGCCGTGGCCAAGAGATTTAATCCAGTCCTTTGGCTATTTTGTCTTTTGGTGTTCTTCCTTCACTCTCAGAGCCAGGTTTGCCATATATGTTAAGCCCTCTCCTGGGCAAAGCCTCATCTTTCCCCAGACAAAAGCAGCAGTATGTGTGTCAGATATGGGGGGCTGAGACTGTATGGTTGTTAGGTAAGATTTGTAGAGTCCAACTGGTGTGGGACTTGACAAGACTTCTCTTTGGCATTAGTGACCCAACTTTTAACAGACCTGTACTACACAGGTTGGTAGAGCAGCTGAGGAACCAGACTTATCTTAGAAGGGGTACTGTAAGCAGTACAATGAAATCAGTAGAGACAAGTAAACAATTCCACACTTTAAAAGTTACATTAATAATTTTTTATGTACACAAAGCAAATGAATCACTAGGTTATGCAGCAACTAATAGGAACAAGCAGCAGAATTTCAGAATCAAGTTATTTAAGCAGCAATAATGCAGATAAGTAAATTCTTTTTGTACTAAAACATTTCCAGCACACAGTGACATCAGTTAAGGTCAGAATTAACACTTATGTTTTATCATACAATATTGAGTTTGGAGGGAAAAAGTGTTAGTGCTACAGTGTTCTGTTCTACTCGAACAATAGTCTTTTCTCCCAGAGGGATGTAGGCAGTCTTATCCCAGCAATGAGTGTTGTGGTGACGAAAGGAAGGGCGTCTGGCGGGCTTCTGTGGCAGCACTCTCGAGAGGAACTCTGCAGCAATGGATTCCACTCGCTTCAGCGGCTTTGCCGCCAAAGGAGGAATAGCTCCGGTTGGAGTGTCCTTGGTCCTAGACTCTGGTGAGGGGACTCTAGATGAAGAATTCCTGCTTCTGGAGGTCCTTGAATGGCCAAAGTTTTGGCCGGATTCGTTCTTGGGAAAGACGCTGCACTCATCGGTGGTCCAGTTAAACCAGGTATTGGGAAATTGCAGCCCAGGAAAGTCAGACTCAGGGGTTGGCCCAGAACGAAGCAGGTCTTGAGGCTAGTTGGTCCCACCACCCTAAGGAAGGAAGTCGCCCCTGGCAGAGTTTCCCTGTTGATGGGAAAACGAGTTCAGCACAGCTGCAAGGCTTCACTGATACGTTTGGGGTCATGGAAGGTGCTGCGGGTGTCTCTGCGTCATCTTCTTCAGATTTGATGTTCCAGTGGTCGACTGCCTGTAATCACAAAACTCTTTTCTTGTATGTGAAATCCCATCCATTCACAGCACTAAGCTGTCAATCACACTGAGGGAGGGAGTTCGGGGGGAGAAATAGCCATCTAGCACAGCCACCCGCCCAATTGGAACTAGTTTCGGACAGGCATGCCAAAGGTCAGTGAAGTTTTGGGCTCCTCCCTCACTTCCTGCCTTCCAGACACACTGGAACCTGAGCAGGCTTCAAGGCCGAAGCCCGTCAAAAGGCAAAACACACAATGGACTCAAACCTCATCTAAACAGGTTAAAAGTCCAGAAGGAACTAACAAACGAGAAATGGCAACAAAAAAAAAAAAGAAGACGGGGCCATTTTGGTAAAATGGTCACCCATGGGTGCAGTACTGCAGCTGAGAAATCGGCATGCAGATATATTGCGCAAAAGGTAGTAAAAAGAAACCACTGCCACCAGCCACTAAAGTTAATGTAACAAAATGTTACATGAGTAGTGGGACAAGGGCTTAATATGTAACCCCCCCTTCCCCCCAGCACTCCTCATGAGGTGGTGTCTGCTGGACCCAAAAAGGCCCGAAACTCCCTGTGCTTAGTTTCCTAGGAGATCCAAATGCACTCTGGCGTGATTGGCTGGCTGACAGTCCAGCAAGGAAAGCAACCCTGCTGGGTGAGTGGCAGCTAAGCTAGAATGAACAGGAGGAAACTGGATAAGAGGAGAGTATCTTGGCTTCGAAGGCAGAGTCGACCACTGGAAGGAAAGAACCGAAGACGAGATGGAAGAGGGCGGCTGCTGCAACTCCTGGACCGTTGGTTTGCCCAGTGAAGCCCTGCTGCAGGTCCAAATCGACAAGTTCATCTCGATGGAGAAACCCTTCAAGGACTTCTCCCTTTGAGTGGGACCAATGAACTTGTAAGCCCCCTGGATACCATTCTCAGAGCTGGTTGCATTTTCCTCAGAGTGCTGCATGAAACCGAATAGCCAGGGAGAAGGACACCAGTTTGTGTGCTTAACTAAAGCTACCGGAATTGAAGATTTGCCTCGGACAGCTTTTTTGACCAGTCCCAGTGCAGGAGTCCCCAGACATCCTCCCTCTTGTCCCCACGACTGAGGCTCAGGAACAGCGAGATCTGCAGGAACTGCCAGGAACAGAAGTCTTCACTGCATCTATTTCTTCATTTTAAGGTACTGTGAAAACCCGACCGAGAGAATTTACCCCTCACTTCGAAAGTGCTTGAAACTTGCAGGCCTAGTCAGCTTGTGACACAACATATGAATCTTTCTTTTACAACCTACTTCTGAGAACTTTGGCAAAGACTTTTCCGTTTAACTTCCAGAACTGCTTTATCCTATACGAGACTTTAGTCCATTGACCTTGGCCTTGGTTTTTATTAACCTATGCCTTTTTGTTCCTACTTCAAATGCTCTGAATGCCTTGAAAGTAGTTTAACTACTTCAGAACCGGATATTGTGAAGTACATTTATGTGTGATATAGATTGCCTCATTCTAGTGAATGTTTTATAACTGCCTGTGAAATAAATTAATAAGTGTTTTACCAAGAAACCTTGAGTGTAAAAGTCTATTTGAATGCTTGTAATTATAGACCTCTGTGTAACATCCTGACAGCTCACATTCCCTCTTGAGAAAAGCCTGGCTGCTCAGCAACGCTACCACAAAACTGTAAGGAACAAGTTACTTACCTGTAACTGTTCTCCAGCATGGGTCTGGCATGGATTCACATGCTCATGAATATTCCCCGTCAGGCTGGGAATCCTCGGTAAAGAAAAAATCAGCATCAGTTTCGTTTCTGATCTGTCTTTCGTAGTAGTAACCAATCACTGATCTCTGCGTCATACTGACCACAGCCAATGACGGCCATCTACCTAAGCCCCACCTCTGGCAGCCATCTTCAGATTTGGTAGCACGTGAAGTGGCAGTATGACCAAGTGAAGAGCCGCAGAGGGGTAGGCGGGAGGGTTTGCATGTGAATCCATGCCAGACCCATGCTGGAGAACAAGCATGTGGTCTGGCATGGATTCACATGCTCATGAATAAAGAATACATAGCAGTACACATGCAACCACAGGAGGTGGCAAAGGCTCAGCATTAAGCATTACATCAAACTCAACATTAAGCAATTCTTACCTCCTCACCAGGCTCACCTTAGGCGAACAGGTTGCGCAGCACTGCTTGGCCGACCCTGGACTCCTCCCTGGAATCCCGATCGACGCAGTAGAATTTCGTGAAGGTGTGCGTCGACCTCCACGTAGCAGCCCTGCAGATGTCCAGCAAGGGCACACCAGATAGGAACGCCGTGGTAGCTGCGATCGCTCTGGTGGAATGGGCTCTCGGACGGCCAGGCAGCGGTCGGTTTGCCAACCGATGACAGTACATGATACAGCCGGAGAGCCATCTGGAAATGGAAGCCTTCGAGAGAGTCTTCCCCTGAGTGACAGGTCCAAAGTTCACAAAGAGTTGTGACGTCTTCCGAAAACACTTTGTGCGGTCCACGTAGAACTTCAGCGCTCTAGCCACATCCAGCGAGTGCAAAGTCCTTTCAGCCGGCGACGGGAAGAAAACAGGCAACACCAAGGGTTTGTTGAGGTGGAAGTCAGACGGCACCTTGGGCATGAAGGAGGGGTGCATCCTAAGCACTACCCTTGTGTCATGAAGTCAAGTACGGGGCCTTGCAGGAAAGGGCCTGGATCTCTCCCACCCGTCGTGCGGAGGTGATGGCCACAAGAAACGCTGTTTTCCACGACAGAAACTTCAACGGAGCCGAGTGCAGAGGCTCGAACGGAGGTCCCATGAGCTTGGTCAGCACCACGTTGAGCTCCCACGCCGGGGCCGGAGCCTTCACCGGCGGGAACGATCTGAAAAGTCCCTTCATGAACTCTTTCACCAGACGATGAGACCACAAAGACGTCTGCCCCGTGGTTCTGGTGTATAGGGAGATCGCAGCAAGATGAATGATGGACGCGTGCGCCAGTCCAGCCTTGGCCAGCGTCAGTAGGTACGGCAGTACTTGGGGAGCCGTAATCCGTAGAGGGTTAATCTGTGCGTGGCACCAGACAGAACCTCTTCCATTTGTGTCCGTAGCATTTAAGAGTTGAGGACGCCCTGGCCTTTGCAAGAACCTCTCTGCAGTCGGCCGGTATGTCGTATCCTCCAAACTCTAATGCTGCAGGAGCCAGGCCTGCAAGTTCAGCGACTTCGGGTCGTGATGGAGGATGGCGCCTCCTTCCCTGGAGAGAAGATCCGCGTCCACTGGCAGCTTGATTGACGGGGACGCTGACAAGTCCAGAAGGTCCGGGAACCATATCTGCCTCGGCCACGCAGGTGCGACGATGATCATCCTGCAACGTGACATCTTGAGCTGGTTGATGAGCCTGATCAGCAGCGGCAATGGAGGGAACGCGCATAGAAACAGGCCCTCCCAGGGGAACGAGAAAGCATCGCCCATGCTCCTCGGCTGGGGAAACCTGCTGGCGAACCTCCGGTACTTGGAGTTCGTCGCCGTCGCAAACAGATCGATCCGGGGTGTGCCCCACCGTCGGAAGAGGCGGTCCACTAGATCCTGTCGTAGTTCCCACTAGTGGCACAAGCGCAGCTCTCTGCTGAGCGAGTCGGCAATGGTGTTTTTTATCCCTGCCAGATGAAACGGCACCAGAAACATTCCTTGGGCGACGGCCCAATGCCACAGATCCTGCGCCTCCTTGGACAGGGCTGGGGATCTGGTACCGCCCTGCTTCCTGATGTAGAACATGGTGGTGTTGTCGGTGAAGATCCTCACCACCTTGCCCTTGAGGGACGGAAGAAAGGACCTGAGGGCCCAAAACACTGCACGGAGCTCCAGGACGTTGATATGGAGGGACTTCTCCATCGGAAGCCAAAGGCCTCTCGCGTGCAGATTTACAGTGTGCGCTCCCCACCCGTGGTCACTGTCTCCTGGTGGCCGGGGGTCTGGAAGTCCATGCCCGCCGTCAGATGCGCGCGGGTGCCCCACCACCGGATCGCTAGTCGGAAACTGTCGAGTGTGATCCTCTCCTCGAACCTGCCCGTCTGGATCCAGCGCGCGTCCAGGAACTCCTGCAACGGGCGCATCCGGAGCCTGCACAGGCGGATGAGATAAATGCAAGACGACATCATTCCGAGGAGGGACTTGATGGACCTCACCCTGGCCGCGTCCGCAACCAGCATCCGCTGCACCTTGCCCAAGATGGCCATCGTCCTTTCCTCCGACGGAGAGGCCAGAAGCGACACTGTCGAGCTTCGCTCCCAGAAACAGTGCGTCTTGCGCGGGCACCAGGTGGGACTTGGCGTAGTTTATGGAGAATCCCAGGTCCGTGAGTAGCTGGACGGTCCTTGCCGTGTGCTCCACGGCGAGCTCCTTCGTCTTCGCTCGGATGAGCCAGTAAAACCAGGTAGGGGTAGACGTGGATCCCCTCGGCGCAGCTGCGCCGCCACCGGTGCGAGGCACTTGGTGAACACCCTGGGTGCCGACCTCAATCCGAAGGGAAGGGCTCTGAACTGGTAGCGACGCCCTTGGACCACAAACCTGAGAAACTTTCGGTGTCCCTTTAGGGTGGGAATATGGAAGTAGGCATCCTCCAAATCCAACGACGACAGGAAATCGCCCTCCTCCAGTTGACCCAGGACGTGTTGGAGGGTGACCATCCGGAACTTCTGTGCCTTGATGAATTTGTTCAGTCGTAGGTCCAGGATGGGACGCCATCCTCCCGTCTTCTTCTTCACGAGGAAGTATCTTGAGTAAACTCCGGAGCCCCAAAGCCTCTTTGGGATGAGCTCGATGGCGCCCTTCTTGAGCATCGCCTTTACCTCCAAGAGAAGTTGAGGGACGTGATGTTCCTTCCTGGCCACAGAGGGGACGCGCGGGCACCTCCTTAGAAACTCGAGCGCGTGACCCTCAGCTAGGGCGTCCAGCACCCAACGGTCGGTGGAGATGGACTCCCACATGCTGACGAAGCTCGCCAGCCGGCCTCCCACCGGGGTGCTTCGGTGGGGGCCCTACCCCCACGGCCGGTTCAGTCCTGCTTCGATGAGGCTTTGCCGCCTTGTCCTCCTTGGCGACGACGGCGGGGTCCGCCTGACTTGCCTCGTCCCCTGTAAGCTTCCTGTGACGACGAACGGGCCGCTTGACGGTAGGTGGAAAATCTGCCGCTGGAACCTTTGGAGGCACCCTGTTTACCTCTGCCGCTCCGAAAGGGCGGCCGCCGTTGCTGGAGAACCCCAAGAGCCCGGGCCGTCTCCGTGTCCACCTTGATGGCTTGAAGGGAATCGTCCACTGTTTTCCCAAACAGGTTGTTTCCGTCGAACGGCATGTCCAAGACCCTGGTCTGCACGTCCTGACGGAAGTCAGTAGCCTTGAGCCATCCACGCCGCCTAAGGCACACGCCGTTGCCGAACTGGCGAAATCCAGTGTCAGCGATGTCCGTCGCAATCGTAATGGCGTGGTCTGACGCCACCTCTCCTTCCTGCAAGATCTCTAGGGCTTCCGCCCTCTTGTCGTCTGGTAGGAAGTCCAGCAGGGGGGCCAGTTTGTACCACAACTCCCTGTCGTAGCGGGCTACGATAGCCAAGGCTTTGGCCGCCTTAATCGTCGTCGCTGCCGACGAGATGACTCTACGTCCCATCGGGTCTAATTTCTTTCCCTCGCCGTCCGGCGGGGAAGTTGACGTAGAGGCCGCGCCTCCCCCCCCCCCCGCTTTCTTCCTGGCCGCCGCGGAGACGACCGAATCCGGGGTCGGCTGTGCCCAAAAGGCACAAGGGGGCCGCGTCCGGGATCCGGTACTACTTCTCGTACCGATCCCTTCTAGCCGGCGTCGTGGATGGGTTCTTGAGGAGGGCGAGGCCCTCATCCCAAATATCGTCTAGTAGAGGTACAGCGAGGACCGTCTTCCTCTTGGTCTCGCGCCATTGATAAAGGAAACCTTCCTTCTCTTCCGGGCAGAGCTGGAAAAGCTTGGATGCCCTGGCGATCATGGAGTGAAACGATCCAATCTTGTCGGGCGGGGAAACCCGGGTGGGAGGTGACGGGAGATCCTTGTCGTAAACCTTGTCTGTACCCATTGCGGCCGTGTCAGTCCTCGTATCATTCCCACGTGTCGTGGACAGGGAGGAGGGCTCCGGGTCCCCCGTCGGGAGCGGTTCCTCCGTTGGTGGTAACGGCAGTCTCGTCCTCATCTCCGAGCATAAGGACGGTATTGCCAACAAAATGGCCGCCGAGTTGTCTTGCGGCACTGGTTGAGGGAGATCCGACGGGCGATCAGGAGCCCCGTCGGCATCCTCGACGCCCTCGTCGTCTTCCACGTCGGGGGTCCCTCCCGACAGGATGGCCTCCTTCCACGCCAGAGCCTTGGCCTAAGACTTCGATCAGCTCCTCCTCAGAGGTTGAGGCCGAGTCCACGACGACCTCCTGCCCCCCCCTTTTACTTCTCCGTCAGAGGTTTCACGGGGGTCCTGTCGATGGGCATGAAAGAGGACTCCCTCCGCGGTGACAGGGAGATTCTGGGCCCCGGGGTCGCCACCACTGGTGTAGCCTCCACAGGCTGAACCAGGGCCGCCGCGACTGCCTCGATAGAGGCCTTGGCCGGATGGATCAAGGCTTTCACCACCTTAGGTGCGCTCACTGCCTTCTCCTTGGGGGGAGGGTCACCACCTCGCTCCACCTCCGATGGGGCCTTAGGGCACGACCGGGGTCTCTCCAGGTGTTTTGCCGGGTGCTCGGCCTTCCTCTTACCCGAGCCAGAGCGTTGGCTCGTGGTTGATGACGCCGGGGAGGAGGCGCCCTGCCTGGCGCCCGTAGAGCCCGACCATTCGGCGCTCCCGGTGCCAGCGGACTCACGGTGCTTGGCCTTCTGTTGGACCCCCGTCGCCGGGGCGACCTCAAAGGTCTTAGAAGACCGCTCAGACTACTTCTTCTCGCCTGACGGGCTCTTTCCTTCCAGCCAGTTGGCGAGACGTTGATGGCGGTCCTTCATGGTGCGCTCCGACATATTGCCGCAAAACGCACAGTCCTTCTCCACGTGCGTCTTGTCTTCATGTAGGCAGTAAAGGCAAAGGGAGTGTTTGTCCTCAAAGACATTCTGAAGCTGGCATCCAGGGCAGACCCTGAACAGCTTTCCGGGCGTCGAGCTTCCCTTCTCCTGGGCCATGTCCGAGATGGGCCTGAGAAACTTCTGGAGTCCTCCAAAAGCGTGGCTCGACGAAATCTTCACCCTTGAGGGGCATAGACAAATCCGACACGGGTCCCTGTTGATCGGATGAAGAAACGGTCGAGCTGGAGGCTCTTTTGACCGAAAGACATTTTTCTGAGAAAAAACATGAAAAATAGCACTAACGCTCGAGAGCAATAGCACGAGGATCCCAACACTTGAACGTGCGGTAAAAATCTGAAGATGGCTGCCAGAGGCAGGGCTTAGGTAGAGGGCAGTCATTGGCTGTGGTCAGTATGACGCAGAGATCAGTGATTGGTTACTACTACGAAAGACAGATCAGAAACGAAACTGATACGGATTTTTTCTTTACCGAGGATTCCCAGCCTGACGGGGAATATTCATGAGCATGTGAATCCATGCCAGACCCCATGCTGGAGAATACCGACTTATACCTAGGGTGTCCGGTTTTCGGGATAACCGGAAAGTGCCTGATATGTGACCCCCGTTAAAATTTTAAAATTCTCGGGGTTATCCGATAAACCCTGCATTTCATAGTGCTGGGAGCGGAATTCGAAACCATGGTGTCTTGTTTCCAAGACACGCACGTTGCCAGTGAGCTATCCTAGCAGTTCTGTTAAAGCATTGTCTATTGGAACCGACATTGCTACTAACGCTGCAATGATAATTTATTATCCCATATTGCCACCTTGTGGCCAAATGCCGATTTGACTGCCTGGTCATAAGGACCTCACATTGTAAACTGCAATGCTGGAATATCCGGAAAACTCTGGTTTCGGTTGAGCGTTAAGCCTCTCCCAGCTGTGGCATTGTTCTTGGGAGGGAAACATTAGCAGGACTGCAGGGGGCATGCTCCTGTTGGTGTGCATCTCTGTTGGGGGGAGGGCTAAAGTACCCCCTCCAGTCATGACCTTTGAGGCCTGCATGGGTCATTAGGCTGCACGTACATGTTTGCCTGGGAAATCTCGCTCCATATAAGCACAGTCACTTGTTCGAGCCATTCACTGCTCCCTGAAACTGCTGAACGGTATTTTCCAGTGTTTCCTTCACTTTTGCTCTGCTGGACGTGTTGGACCCTTTGTAAGGAAAGTTGTATGTATTTTTTAGTGTGATGCAGACGTGGTGGGGGTTTGATTTACATACATTTTAAACACAAGGACTCCTGGGCCATTTTTAGCGAGCGAGCTCAGAACTGGCACAACCCGTGCCCCTGAGCAGAGGTGCCATAATTACCCCTTACCTTGGAGGGGGGCCCCACAGGGCTGCCCGATTTCAAGAAGTAAGATTCCATTGGGCACCAGTCTTAAATAACACATGTCAGGATATGTTATGGAGTGCTACTGAGGCTCTAAAACCATTGCCTTTCTGTTTTGAAAAGTCACTCAAACGCATCCCCTCAAAGCTGCATATAGGTCGGTGCTAGCGTTTGCATAAGGAACAAGTTACTTACCTGTAACTGTTGTTCTCCAGCATGGGTCTGGCATGGATTCACATGCTCATGAATATTCCCCGTCGTCAGGCTGGGAATCCTCGGTAAAGAAAAAACCAGTATCAGTTTCGTTTCTGATCTGTCTTTCGTAGTAATAACCAATCACTGGTCTCTGCGTCATACTGACCACAGCCAATGACTGCCCTCTACCTAAGCACCGCCTCTGGCAGCCATCTTCAGATTTGGAAGCACGTGAAGTGGCAGTATGACCAAGTGAAGAGCCGCAGAGGGGTAGGCGGGAGGGTTCGCATGTGAATCCATGCCAGACCCATGCTGGAGAACAACAGTTACAGGTAAGTAACTTGTTCCTTCTCCAGCATGGGGTCTGGCATGGATTCACATGCTCATGAATAAACAATACATAGCAGTACACACATGCACAACCACGGGAGGTGGCAAAGGCTCAACATTAAGCATCTTACCTCCTCACCAGGCTCACCTCAGGCGAACAGGTTGCGCAGCACTGCTTGGCCGACCCTGGACTCCTCCCTGGAATCCCGATCGACGCAGTAGAACTTCGTGAAGGTGTGCGTCGACCTCCACGTAGCAGCCCTGCATATGTCCAGCAGGGGCACACCAGAAAGGAACGCCGTGGTAGCTGCGATCGCTCTGGTGGAATGGGCTCTTGGACGGCCGGGCAGCGGTCGGTTTGCCAACCGATGACAGTACATGATACAGCCGGAGAGCCATCTGGAAATGGAAGCCTTCGAGAGAGCCTTCCCCTGATTGACAGGTCCAAAGTTCACAAAGAGTTGTGACGTCTTCCGAAAACACTTCCTGCGGTCCACGTAAAACTTCAGCGCTCTAGCCACATCCACCGAGTGCAAAGTCCTCTCAGCCGGCGACGAAGGCGACGGGAAGAATACAGGCAACACCAAGGGTTCGTTGAGATGGAAGTCCGACGGTACCTTGGGCATGAAGGAGGGGTGCGTCCTGAGCACTACCCTCGTGTCGTGAAAAGTCAAGTACGAGGCCTTGCAGGAAAGGGCCTGGATCTCTCCCACCCGTCGTGCGGAGGTGATGGCCACAAGAAACGCTGTTTTCCACGACAGAAACTTCAACGGGGCCGATTGCAGAGGCTCGAACGGAGGTCCCATGAGCTTGGTCAGCACCACGTTGAGCTCCCACGCCGGGGCCGGAGCCTTCAACGGCGGGAACGATCTGAACAGTCCCTTCATGAACTCTTTCACCAGACGATGAGACCACAAGGACGTCCGCCCCGTGGTTCTGGTGTATCGGGAGATCGCAGCAAGATGAATCTTGATGGACGCGTGTGCCAGTCCAGCTTTGGCCAGCGTCAGCAGGTACGGCAGAACTTGGGGAGCCGTAATCCGTAGAGGGTTAATCTTCTGTGCGTAGCACCAGACAGAGAACCTCTTCCATTTGTGTCCGTAGCATTTAAGAGTCGAGGACGCCCTGGCCTTTGCAAGAACCTCTCTGCAGTCGGCCAGTATGTCGTATCCTCCAAACTCTAGCGCTGCAGGAGCCAGGCCTGCAAGTTCAGCGATTTCGGGTCGTGGTGGAGGATGGCGCCTCCTTCCCTGGAGAGCAGATCCGCGTCCACCGGCAGCTTGATTGGCGGGGACGCTGACCAGTCCAGAAGGTCCGGGAACCATATCTGCCTCGGCCACGCAGGTGCGACGAGGATCATCCTGCACCGTGACCTCTTGAGCTGGTTGACGAGCCGGATTAGCAGTGGCAAAGGAGGGAACGCGTAGAGGAACAGGCCCTCCCAGTGGAACGAGAAAGCATCGCCCATGCTCCTCGCCTGGGGAAACCTGCTGGCGAACCTCCAGTTCGTCGCCATCGCGAACAGGTCGATCTGGGGTGTGCCCCACCGTCGGAAGAGGCGATCCACTAGATCCTGCCGTAGTTCCCACTCGTGGCACGAGCGCAGCTCCCTGCTGAGTGAGTCGGCGATGGTGTTTTTTATCCCTGCCAGATGAAACGGCACCAGAAACATCCCTTGGGCGACTGCCCAATGCCACAGGTCCTGCGCCTCCTTGGACAGTGCTGGGGACCTGGTTCCGCCCTGTTTTCTGATGTAAAACATGGTGGTGGTGTTGTCGGTGAAGATCCACACCACCTTGCCCTTGAGGGACGGAAGGAAGGACCTGAGGGCCCAAAACACTGCATGGAGCTCCAGGACGTTGATATGTAAGGATTTCTCCGTCGGGAGCCAAAGGCCCCTTGCGTGCAGATTTTCGGTGTGCGCTCCCCACCCTTCCAGGGAGGCATCCGTGGTCACTGTCTCCTGGTGGGCTGGGGTCTGGAAGTCCATGCCCGCCGTCAGATGCGCGCGGGTGCCCCACCACCGGATCGCTCGTCGGAAACTCTCGTCGAGTGTGATCCTTTCCTCGAAGCTGCCCGTCGTTTGGATCCAGCGCGCGTCCAGGAACTCCTGCAACGGGCGCATCCGGAGCCTGCACATGGGAATGAGGTAGATGCAGGAAGACATCATTCCGAGGAGGGACTTGATGGACCTCACCTTGGCCGCGTCGGCCACCAACATCCGCTGCACCTTGCCCAGGAAGGTCCTGGTCCTCTCCTCCGACGGGGAGGCCAGAAGGGACACTGTGTTGAGCCTCGCTCCCAGAAATAGAGTGTCTTGCGCGGGTACCAGGTGGGATTTGGCGTAGTTCACGGAGAATCCCAGGTCCGTGAGAAGTTGGACGGTCCTTGCCGTGTGAACCACGGCGAGCTCCCTTGTCTTGGCTCGGATGAACCAGTCGTCCAGGTAGGGGTAGACGTGGATCCCTTCGCGGCGCAGCTGAGCCGCCACCGGTGCGAGGCACTTGGTGAACACCCTGGGTGCCGACCGTAGACCGAAGGGGAGGGCTTTCAACTGGTAATGCCGCCCTTAGACCACAAACCTGAGGAATTTTCGGTGCCCCTTCAAGATGGGAATATGGAAGTAGACATCCTCCAAATCCAACGACGACAGGAAGTCTCCTTCCTCCAGCTGACCCAGGACGTGCTGGAGGGTGACCATCCGGAACTTTTGCGCCTTGATGAACTTGTTCAGACGTCGCAGGTCCAGGATGGGGCGCCATCCCCCCAGTCTTCTTCTTCACGAGGAAGTATCTCGAGTAGACTCCGGAGCCCCGAAGCCTCTTTGGGACGAGTTCGATGGCGCCCTTCTTGAGCATCGCCTTCACCTCCAGGAGAAGTTGAGGGACGTGAAGTTCTTTCCTGGCCACGGGGGGGGGACGCGCGGACACTTTCTTTGAAACTCGAGCGCGTGGCCCCGGGCCAAGGCGTCCAGCACCCAACGGTCGGTGGAGATGGACTCCCACACTCTGACGAAGCTCGCCAGCGGGCCTCCCACCGGGGTGCTTCGGTGGGGGCCCGACCCCCCGGCCGGTTCAATCCTGCTTCGACGAGGCTTTAGCGCCTTGTCCTTGGCGACGACGGCGGGGTCCGCCAGGCTTGCCTCGTCCTCTGTAGGCCTCCTGAGATGACGAGCGGGCCGCTTGACGGTAGGAGGAGAAACCGCCGCCGGAACCTTTGGAGGCGCCCTTGCCTCCCCTGCTCCGAAAGGGCGTCCGTCGTCGTTGCAGAACTCCAAGGGCCCGGGCCGTCTCGGTGTCCGCTTTAATGGCCTGAAGGGAATCCTCCACCGTTTTCCCAAACAGGTTGTTCCCATCGAAGGGCATGTCCAGGACTCTGGTCTGAACGTCTTGACGGAAGTCCGTAGCCTTGAGCCATCCACGCCGCCTAAGGCAAACGCCGTTGCCCAACTGGCGGAACCCAGTGTCGGCGATGTCCGTCGCAACGGTAATGGCGTGGTCCGAAGCCACCTCACCTTCCTGCAGGATCTCCAGGGCCTCTGCCCTCTTGTCGTCCGGCAAGAAGTCCAGCAGGGGAGCCAGTTTGTACCAGAGCTCCCTGTCGTATCGGGCCACGATAGCCAAGGCGTTGGCAGCTTTAATCGTCGTCGCTGCAGACGAGATGACTCTGCGTCCCATAGCGTCCAATTTCTTTCCCTCGCCGTCCGATGGGGAAGTCGATGTGGAGGCCGCACCCCCCCCCTGCTTTTTTCCTGGCCGCCGCGGAGACGACGGAGTCCGGAGTAGGCTGCGCCCAGAGGCACAGGGGGGCCGTGTCCGGGACCCGGTACTTTTTCTCGTACCGGTCTCTTCTAGCTGGCGTCGTGGACGGGTTCTTGAGGAGGGTGAGGCCCTCATCCCAAATGTCGTCCAATAGAGGCACCGCGAGGACCGTCTTCCTCTTGGCCTCACGCCGCTGATAAAGGAAACCTTCCTTCTTCTCCTCAGGGCAGAGTTGGAAAAGCTCGGATGCCCTGGCGATCATTGAGTGGAACGATCCAATCTCGTCGGGCGGAGAAGCCCTGGTGGGAGGCGACGACGGTACATCCTCGTCGTATACCTCGTCGTCCGTACCCGTCGCTGCCGTGTCAGTCCCCGTATCATCCCCTCGGGTGGACGGGGAGGAGGGCTGGAAGGGGCGCGACGGCTGAAAAGGAGGTGGAGGGTGGATCCTTTTCTTGGTAGGGGGAACACCAGAAGGTCCCGGTTCTGGGTCCCCCGACGGGAGAGGTTCCGTCGGCAACGGTAGTCTCGTCCTTATCTCTGAGCATAAGGACTGTATAGGCAACAAAATGGCCGCAGAGTTGTCTCGCGGCGCTGGCAGAGGGGAATCCGACAGGCGATCAGGGGCCCCGTCGGTACCCTCGACGATGTCGTCATCACCTGCGTCGGGATCCATCCCGACGGGCCGGTCTTATTCCACGCCGAGGCCGTGGCTTAAGACCGCGACCAGCTCCTCCTCCGAGGTTGAGGCCGAATCTACGATGACGCCCTGCCCCCCCCTTTTTCTTCCCCACGGGGGATTTCACGGGGGTCCTATCGATGGGCACAAAAGAGGACTCCCTCCGAGGTGGCAGGGAGACTGAGCCCCGAGGTCGCCACCACTGGTGTAGCCTCCACAGGCTGAGCCAGGGCCGCCGCGACAGTTTCGATAGAGGGCTTGGCCGGATGGATTAAGGCCTTCACCACCTTAGGTGCGCTCACCGCCTTATCCTTGAGGGGGGGGGGGCACTGCCTCGCTCCCCCTCCGCCTTCGAGCTCGACCGGGGCCTCTCCAGGAGCTTCGCCGGGTGCTCGGCCTTCCTCTTACCCGACCCAGAGCGTTGGCTCGTGGTTGATGGTGCCGGGGAGGGTGCGCCCTGCCTGGCGCCCGTAGAGCCCGACCGTTCGGCGCTCCCGGTGCCAGCGGACTCGCGGTGCTTGGCCTTATGTTGGACCCCCGTCGCCGGGGCGTCCTCAAAGGTCTTAGAAGACCGCTCGGATTTCTTCCTCCTCTTCTCGCCGGACGGGCTCTTCCCTTCTAGCCAGTTGGCGAGACGTTGATGGCGGTCCTTCATGGTCCGTTCCGACATGTTGCCGCAAAACGCACAGTTCTTCTCCACGTGCGTCTTGTCCTCATGTAGGCAGTAAAGACAAAAAGCGTGTTCGTCCTCCTTGAAGACGTTCTGCAGCTGGCATCCAGGGCAGACCCTGAACAGCTTTCCGGGCGTCGAGCTTCCCTTCTCCTGGGCCATGGCCGGGCCTGAGAAACTTCTGGAGTCCTCCAAAAGCGTAGCTCGACGAATCTTCACCCTTGAGGGGCACAGCCGAATCCGAAACGGGTCCCCGTTGATCGGATGGAGAGTCGGTGGAGCTTGAGGCTCTTTTGACCGAAAAAACGAAGTTTTTGAGAAAAAACGTGAAAAAATAGCACTAACGCTCGAGAGCAATAGCACGAGGATCCCAACACATGAACGTACGGTAAAAATCTGAAGATGGCTGCCAGAGGCGGTGCTTAGGTAGAGGGCAGTCATTGGCTGTGGTCAGTATGACGCAGAGACCAGTGATTGGTTATTACTACGAAAGACAGATCAGAAACGAAACTGATACTGGTTTTTTCTTTACCGAGGATTCCCAGCCTGACGACGGGGAATATTCAAGAGCATGTGAATCCATGCCAGACCCCATGCTGGAGAACAAGATGTCACTTTAAAAGCACGACGCCTGCACATGCACATTGCAACGTGAGTACTTTAAGCGCACAGAACCAGAAACCAGCTTCATGATGTTCCGTGCGCACAAAATAGCACCAAAGAGCAGAGGAACAGTCTGAAAACAGTCTAGGAAATTGACAGCCTAGAAGCAGATCCGCGCTTCAAAATCTTTAACCTTTTGGGGAAGCACTGCGAATTAGTTTATTTCTTAGTAGTACACTTTGTGTTTTCATTGCACTGGTTGACACGCGCGTAGAACCTCTCCAACTAATTGAACAATTTTCATTTAATGAGACACGCGATGTAAACTTATTTATTCCACGTTGGGTGTAAATGTGTGACGCAGCGCTAAATGAGTAACTGAACTCTACGCAACAATGCATGTAAAATGGCAAGCAATGCTGTGTCGAAACATTCCATCAGCCACCATGTCATTCGAAGTGAGTGAAGGCTCTTTGTGGTATGCCGTGCAAGTACTAGATCCCTTCCGCAAAAATGTTGTCAAAACTTTGAAAAGAACAAGTTACTTTCTTACCTGGTAACGTTCTTTCGATGGGATGGTCCGACGACGTATTCCATATCTATGACAGGTAATGTCCACAGCTGTGCTGCTTCGGAAAATCTTTGGCGTCTGCGTCGATGTCGTCGATGCGCCGTCCCCGAGGACCTCCTCTGACGTCACCCGATGTGATGAGTACGACGCACGACGCCCATAGCCTTAGTTATAGTTTTTTCCCAGAACGTGTGCCACCAGTATTCAGTCAGACACACAAAGCCTTGCGGAACGCAAGCTGCAATCGCAAAAAATTCTGCAGCGGGGAAGGGAGAGAGCGATATGGAATAAGTCATCGGACCATCCCATCGAAAGAACGTTACCAGGTAAGAGTAACTTGTTCGAGGGGATTGGGTCCTCCGAAGTATTCCATATCTATGACAGACTCCCAAAGCAGTACCAAGCAAGGAGGTGGGAAAGAATTTAGAATACAAATTTAGTATGCCAATCAAATTGCGGAATAGAGAACTGCCTTGCCCAAGGCCAGATCTTGCCCTCTGATGGAATCGAGGGAGTAGTGACGTACAAAAGTATGTACTGAAGCCCAGGTGGCTGCATCACAGATGTGACGAATAGGAACTCCCCTCTGCAGGGCAGTAGACGCAGCCACTCCCCTGGTAGAATGGGCCCGCAAGCAGGCCGGAGGGTCCTTACCCGCCAAGCGGTAACACTTGGAGATAGCTAAAATAATCCAACGAAACAAAGTCTGTTTCGTCACAGCTTGTCCCAAACGCTTTCCAGCATAACCAATGAAAAGTTGATCGTCCACTCTGACCCGGGACAGAAGCGAAATATAAAAGCTAAACGCTCTCCTAGGATCAAGCCTATGGAGCCGCTCCTCTTCCTTACCAGGATGTGGAGGAGGATAGAACGCCGGAAGAACAATGAAATTCCGAAACCACCTTCGGAAGAAAAGGGCGAACTTAAGGACAACCCTGTCCTTTTGAAACAGTGAAGGGTGGCATAACTGAAAGTGCCTGTAACTCACTCTGCGAGCAGAAGTAACCGCAACCAAAAACAGTTTTCAGAGTTAACAGCCACAAAGGGCAAGAACGCAAAGGCTCAAACGGAGCACCCATAAGAAACTTAAGAACAACGTTCAAATCCCAACCTGGCACCAGAAAAGGTGACGGAGGGAACACATTAGTGAGCCCTTTCAAAAACTGCGAAATTAAAGGAATCTTAAAATAGGAACACTCTTCAGACCAGCGCTTAAATATGGACAGCGCCGCCAGATAATCTTTAATGGTCCCCACTTGCAAGCCCCTGTGGGCCAAAGAAAGCAAAAGAGACAGAACCATGGGAATGTCACAATCAAAAGGATCCACATTCTTAACTCTGCACCAGTCGCAGAACTTTCTCCAACGGCACAGAGACTTTTTTGCCGCCCGCCTGGCCGAAAGCAACACCTCCATCACGTCTTCAGGGAGGTCCCAATCCTTATACCTCAACCTTTCAGAAACCAAGCGTGAAGGTTGAGGGATTGGACCTCTGGATGGAGAACCTGACCCCCCCCACCCCCCGCAGATCGTCTCGGTAGGGAAGACGTGGAGGGCAGATGGACAAGTCGAGAAGGTCCGGGTACCACGTCCTCCAGGCCCACGCCGGAGCAATGAGGATCATCCGGGAACCGAACCTCAGTAACCTGCGCAGCACTTGCGGGATGACGGGGACTGGAGGAAACACGTACAGCAGTGGGACTGACCACTCCACCACAAACGCGTCTAAGGCTCCTTTTCCCGCGAGCAAAACCTTCGCACTTCCGGTTGACACTGGAGGCGAAGAGATCCACTTGAGGGGTCCCCCAAAGGGCGAAGATCTCCAGGAGAGTCTCCTGAGCCAGCTCCCACTCGTGAGAGATCGTGCTCTGCCTGCACAGAGCGTCCGCCATCTCGTTGTCGTCTCCGACCAGATGAACAGATCGAAACTTCCTGCTGGACGGCCCAAAATTCGAGCTGCATCGCCTCCCTGCACAGCGGAAGTGACCCCGCCCCCCCTTTTTGTTGAGGTAGTGCATGGCCACTGTGTTGTCCATTAGAATCAGGATACTCCGACGCAGATGGCAGAAAAGCCTTCAGGGCTAGCCTGACGGCCCTCAGCTCCAACAGATTGATATGGAGTCTGGACTCCGACGGAGACCAACGACCGCTGACTCAACTCGTTGGCATGAGCTCCCCATCCCGTGATGGATGAGTCCGTCACGATCGTCGCCTCCGGCTAGGGCAGCCAAAATGGGCCCCCCCCCTTCATCAGATTGCCTTCGACGGCCCACCACAGAAGATCCCGGGCTACCGAGGGCGGCACCTGAACAGGGTCAGACAGCCTGCCGGAGGACTGAGACCACTGAAGCTTGAGTGCCCACTGCAAAGATCTCATCCGCAGACGAGCCTCTGGCACCAGAAGAATGCAGGATGCCATGAGGCCGAGCAGTCTCAGAAACTCGGACGCTGGGAGATTCTGGGCAAGCTAAAACTTGTGCACCATCTGCTGAATGTGAAGAGCCCTCACCTGAGGAGGAAAACACTGCCCCAGGGACGTGTCGAGCACTACTCCGATGTACTGGAGCCGCTGCGTGGTGTCAAATGGGACTTCTTTAAATTGAGGGAGAAGCCGAGCCTGTGAAGGGAGTGGCAGGTGACGGACAGATGCTCCAGGACTTGCTCGGGAGAGCTCCCCCTGATGAACCAATCGTCCAGGTAGGGGTAGACGTGAATCCCCTTTCCTGAGATGCGCTGCCACCACCACCATGAGCTTGGTGCAAACCCTCGGGGCAGAGGTCAATCCGAACGGCAGGAGCCGAAACTGAAAGTGCGAGTCGCCAACCGCGAACCTCAGGTACTTCTTGTGCTTGGGATGGATCGGCACATGGAAGTAAGCATCCTTGAGGTCGTGAGACACCAACCAGTCCTGAAGTTGAAGGGCCTGGAGGACCCGAGAGTCACCATCTTGAACTTGGCCTTCCTGAGGAGTTTGTTCAAACCGCGCAAGTCCATGATGGGTCTCACTCCCCAGTCTTTCTTAGATATAAAAGAATAAGGGGAATACCATCCCTTGTTCCTCTCCGCTACAGGTACCAGTTCTATGGCGCCTTTCTCCAGCAGGGCTTGAATTTCCTCCGCAAGGAGAGGATCCAGACTCTTCAAAGAGAGAGGCTCCCTGGTGGATTGTCATGAGGCCTCTGCCGAAAAGGAAGACAGTAGCCGTGGGTTATGATCTCCAGAACCCACACATCCGAAGTAATGGCTTGCCACTCTACAAGATGCTTTTCCAGCCTTCCCCCAACCGGCGAACTATGGGACCTGGCCTCATGACTGAGTGGTAGCGGCTGCGGCGTTGCCCGAGGGCAAAGAGGCAACTGCCCGAGCGGCCTTGGCACCTCAAGTATTTTTATTTCCACCTCTGGCACTTACGATGGCCTCCGACTGCTAGCTCCCCTCGCTTTACTGAAGGACGAGTAATAGCGAAAGGAACCTCCCCTCCATTGCTGTCCCTAGGACGAAAAGGCAGAGGTTGGCGAACTGCAGCGCCCAACGACTTTGCTGCAGCTTTGGAGGTCTTCAACCCCTCAAGGCTCTAGTCAGCCTTGCTGCCAAAAAGATGTTCACCGTCAAAGGGCATGTTGAGGAGCCAGGACTGCACAACAGGAGCGAACCCAGACTTCAGCAACCACGCAAACCTGCGCATTACGGTGCTCGCTGCCATGGACCGGCTGACACAATCTGCCAAGTCCAGACCCGACTTAACGGCCTCACACATGGCATCCTTGCCATCCTGAACCATAGCAAGGAAACCATTTCGTTCGTCCCCTTCGGGAATATGTTCAGCCGCTAATGCAACACAGTTCCACAGTGTGTGTGTGTGAAACGAGACAAGGCACATATCGAGTTGGCCGCCTGAAGCGCCATACCCCCTGAAGAAAACACTTTCTTCGCCCAGCCGTCAAAACGTTTGTCGACCCTATCCGGAGGGATGGTAGGATACGACGCCTGCTTTGCCGGGGCCTTAGCTGCCTGCACCACCAAACTCTCCGGAGCGGGGTGCCTGGACAAGTAGCAGGCTCGCTACTGGCTGGACGGTATTTTCGCGACAAAGACTTGCCCACTGCCGGGAGACTCTCCGGAGCAGTCCAAGCCGCCGCCACCCTTCTCTGCAAAGCCATATAAAATGTTAAAACCGGGTCAGTGGGGGGACCGAGATCAAGGATGTCGGTGAGATCATCCTGAACGAACTCCCCTGGGGGAGCTGACCAACCCAAGTACTCTGTGACCCGAGACATAAGGCGCCGAAATGAAGAATCGGCATGAGTACCAGGCTCCGGCCTACAAAACTCCACTTCCGGAGAGGTGTCCAGTCCACTGGCATCATGCAGTGACTGTCTCAGGTCATCAAACTGGCTATGGCCCGAGATTAGCTCATCCGGAACCGAAATCGGAACCAAGCCGCCATCAGAGCCTTCATCACCATCTGAAATGTACTCCAGGCGGGGAGAGGAAGACCTCTGGGGACCAAAGCAGTGCCTGACCTTAGCCAGAGCCTTTCTAGGGGCAAACCCTGTGCCTCGGGGCCCCTCCGACACCACCGCCTCGAAAGGCGTCGAGGGAGCTGAACGAGTTGGCGCCAGCGTCGACAGAAAAAGCGTCGAGCGAATCGGCGTCGACGTCAACTGCAGCGCCGCCAGCATCGGCAGCACAGGCCTCGAAGCCGGAGCTCCGAGCGCGTCGATGACCCCCTCGAAGGCGGAGCCACGAGAGAAATCAACGACCTCGGCGCCCGCCACAGGCGTCTACGTCTTCGAAGACGGCACAGGATCACACGGTCTCGAGCGCGTCGAGGACCGGGACCTGGAACGGGCATGGCGAGAACGGCTACCCTTGTCCGAGTGGGACCTCTCCCGCGAGCCGTGCCGACCACTGAAGCCCGAAAGCGTACGAGCGGTGTCCCTCGACCGGTGTCGACCGACCCCACCCGGAGGCGCGGACGGACTGGTGCCCTGCGATTCAAGAATCGCTAGCATCTGCTTCCCGAAGGAAGCCCATTGCTCTGGTGTCGCTTGCATGGAGGGATAAGCGACCCACCGACGGGTGGAGTCCTCAGAAGAGGACGTGGAAGGCGACTTGATGCTGGCGCTCCCGGGAAAGCCTCGAAGAGGCGGAGGAGTGGTGAGACCGACTCCTGGAAGGAGACCCACTGGACTTCCGACGACGCGGAGAGTCGCCACTCGTGTCATCCGTCGAAAGCCCCGCAGACCTCGACTTCCAGGGCTTAGACACCCGGCCTACTGACCGCAGCTTCTTGCGTTCCCGCAAGGCCTTAGCCGTGAGCGACTGGCAGTCGACAGTCATCCATATCGTGGGCCTCCCAGAAGCAGGCGTCGTGCGAGTCCGTGACCGACATCTTGGGCCCACAGTCCCCGCATTTCTTGAAGCCCGGACACGGGGTTTAAGATGAAGTAGACATCACCACGAACAGGTCTTCACAAAAAACCGAACAGGTTCAACGAACTGAAAATTGAAAACAGCAAACTCCGAGTCGAGGCGTACCGAGATTCAAGAATCGAACACGTTCGCGGATAAAAACGGAACCGAGGCTATGGGCGTCGTGCTTCCTACTTATCACATCGGGTGACGTCTGCCGCCGGAGGTCCTCGGGGGCGGCGCATCGATGCAGGAGCCAAAGATTTTCCAAAGCCGCACAGCTGTGGACATTACCTGTCATAGATATGGAATACGTCGGAGGACCCAATCCCCTCGAAATATTCATTTATTTTTAACCATTTTAAAGACACAGACTGTGTGCAGCCAGTTTAACGCCTATTTGGCAGAGCCTGTGCCTGAGACTCTGCAGCTTCGGGTGCATGAGTATTGGGTGGGAAAGCACCAACAGTGGCCAGATTTAACAGCGTGTGTGTTGGATATTTTGGCCCTGCCCGTGTCCAGTGCCAATGTGGAAAGGTCGTTTTCCCAAATAAGTCTTTATGGGAAGAAAAGAAAGGGCACGGATGGGCAGAGTCCTTGAAGAAATATTGTATGATTTATTACAACCATTTTGACTTGTAGGAATGCAACATTTTACTTGATTAACATGAAATTGTTTAGAACATCTTGTACTGAGAGATTAGCCTACATATGCATGCAACAAAGCAATAAAAGAACATCTGTTTACACACCTGAAAAAACAGTTGTATGCGATTTTTTGAAAGGGGCAAATGGGATGAAAACACTGGAAAAACACCCCCGGAAGTAAAACGTAAACCAGGAAACCCTACTTATACCAAAGGTGGTTTTTGCTTACACCTGTAGTCTTAGTTGTGTGTAGTGGTCCAAAAGGGTACTGTATACAAACTCTGCCTAACACCCCAGACACTGGAGCCAGAGGCAGGCTTCACTAGTGAATCCCGCCAAATGCAAAGCGAACAATGGGACCAAACCTGGTTTGGCGCGCAGAGTAAATCTCAAGGACCTTTCCACAAACAAATGGTGAAAAAGAAACTTCTTCCTCTTTATATTTAGAGGGGCGTGGCCCTGGGAGCATGCACTCACCTGACTCCGCCCACCAGCATCACTCAGTCCCCATTGAGGCATCGATCATATTTAATGTGGCCCTATGACACCAGTATTAGGGAGGTGGGGGGGCGGGGTGTGATGGGACGTATGGAGGAAAGGGGAGTATGGACTAAGAGTACATTAGTGTTAGGCAAGATTGTATGCAGTACCCTTTGGGTGCACTACAACAGCCCTGGCCTGCTGGCAATAACAACCCAACTGGTAGCGTGTTGAGCAGCCAGGTTCATCTCAAGAGGGGTCAATGTGAGCTGTAGGGGAGTTAGAGTTTCACAGTGACAAGTATTATAAACTCTTACACTCAAGGTTTCTTGGAAAAAAAAATAATTTAATAACTGTCAGTTTGACTAAGCCTTCTTCAGAAGGGGGCAATATAAAAGTCAAATACAATTCAAAATACTCTTCGTATTTCCAAATCAGCAAATATCCATTTGGGATGGCCCACAGACACCACCTACACCCTGCGGTGACTTCACTAGTTAGGGTGCTGGGGACATTAATATGTCACTGTTGCATTTTGAATATTGAGGAGTGTGTAAGAAAAGAGGTTTCAGAATAAGACACGTGTTAACACAATTATTCTTAAGCAGGTAAGTACTTTCATAACCCCACCCCCCCCACCCACCCATGCAAAGTCAATTAACGATTTCCTAGCAGGAAGACAAAACATAAGCTGAGGAGAGAAGAGTCACTCATGGAGCAAGGCCAGCCAATTTTAAGTTAGCAAAAGTAAAGGTGTACTGAAGCATTTCTTGCAGGTAAGTAAAAGTCTTGCACAATGTTTTAGAAATGTTTGTAGGAAAAGTAGAATCAAATGTAGGGTCACGAGCTGTTAGGCCTGTGGGTAGTAGAAGAGGCAAGCAACTCTAGAGGAGCAACACACACAAGTCTCATCTGAGAACAAGCAAGGTGGCACAATAAGAGGTAAGTTCTTAGACTAAACAGTACCTTTAGGTTGAAGAAAAGTGCAGCAAATGGTTTCTTTTCCTGTGCAGCTCTGAAGATCCTGGTGTTCCTGGGCCTCAGTCGTGGGTACAAGAGGGAGGACTTCTGGGGACTCCTGCCCTGCAATGGGACAGTCACTGACCGCAACCGGCAATCTTCAAACAAGTGGTACTTCGGTGTTTCAGCTCCTCGCATCTACCGCAAATAGCAACACTGCGGTTCCTGGCTGTCGAGATGGGCTTTCCTTGCACCTGGGGTCCAGCACTCTGCTCAGGTGGCTCAGGCTCGGTCAGTCCTGCTTCCTGGGAGTCCGGAGGATCTTCCTGGAGCAGAGCTCTTGGCCTGCTTAAAAGCAATGCACACAATCTGGTGTTCCTCTCCCTGGCAATTCGGTTCCAGCAGCGACTGCAGTGGAAATTCAACCAGCTTCGAGAGGATGTACAGGTGGCTTACTTTGGAGTTGATTGGTCCGACCAACTCAAAGGGGAGGAGGAGTCCTTACAGGGCTTCTCTAGTAGAGATGAATTCGGAGCTCCACCGGGCAAACCAACGCCCAGGAGTTGCAGCAGGCGTCTCTTCCAAGAAGTTATTCAGATTCCTTCGTCCAGTGGTCAACTCTGCCATCCAAGCTGAAAAGCCTCACCATTTTTGCAGGTTTCTCCCATTCATTCCAGCCTAGCTGTTAGTCACCGAGCAGGGTGGCTGTCCTTGCCGGACATCCAGCCGGCCAATCACCTAGGAGTGCATCGGACACCTCCCTCGCTTCCTGCACCCACCAGACACGCTGGAGCCAGAGGCAGGCTTCACTCGGGAATCCTGACAAAGACAAAACAAACAAAAGGACCAAACTTGGTTTGGCGCGCAGAGTAAATCTCAAGGACCTTCCCAGAAAGAAATGGCGAAAAAAGACGAACAGGGCAATTTTGACAAAAACAGCCTGCGGTAAAAGCACCATGTAAACCACTGCCACCACCCATCGAGGAAAGGTAAAACAATTGTTACATGAGAAGCTAGACAAAGGATACTAAGGAACCCCTTCAGCACCCTAATGAACTGAATAAAGTCCTCTAGTGAACGAAAACTACTTGCACTGCCCAAGAAAGTATTTGTGATCTATTCTGCTAACTTGTGCCTTTTTCCTCCCATTGAAAGTAATTGAAATGCCATTTTGCACCCATTTCAGGGAATTTGTTCAGAAACATATTGGTTTGGCATTGAAGTGTGTGTGTATAATATTAAGTTGCCTCCTTCTAGTAAATGTTTTCTATATGATTGTGTAATAAATTAATATGCTTTTTACCAAGAAACCTTGAGTGCAAGTGTCTACTTTAACCACTGTGATTTTAAGGCCTCTGTGTAACCTCTTGCACTGCTCACATTCCCTCTTGAGATAAGCCTGGCTGCTCAGCTCGCCACCACAAACTGTAGTAGACTTCTACCAAAGGTTGGTTTTGCTTAAACCTGTAGTCCTAATTGTATGCAGTGGTCCCAGAGGGTACTGCATGCAATTCTGCCTAACAGTGTTGAGCAGTCAGGCTTATCTCAAGAGGGAGAAATGTGAGCAGTAGTGGAGTTACAAAGATTCAGTTACAGGTATTCAAATAAAGTCTTTAGAAAGGAGCAATATGATAGTAACACAAATACACTTCATTTGGGATGGCCCACAGACAACCTACACCCAAAGGTGACTTAACCCTTTAAGTGCCATGGGTATTCCCCCCACCCCCCCAGTGCCAGGGCCTTTTTTTGAGATTTTGTTATGTGGCCATTCAATGTCTTGTAACTTTTGTTACATGAGGTATCTCGGCCAAATTTGGCACCTTTTTTCCCCACATGTAGGCAGTCTTAACGCCACCCAGGAATCCTGGGTTGCTGTAGGGGGTGAGAGTAAATAAGCAAAAAGGGGGAAATATTGGTTTTTTCAAATCATGCCAATAAAATGATGTACAAAGAAGCCTGACGTTTTTTTCCTTGTAAGAGATGGGAACAAATGGTTTGCTGTGCTGAATTCCCCTATTTCCTGGCTTTCAGGAACAGGTTGAGTGGAAACGAAAAAAAATATTTTGATGTGGTTATCAACTGTTTTGTGAGAGGTAGGCGATTTTGACCATTTTTGCCAATTGGACATGCATGGACGGAATGGGAGAAAAGGGTAAGAAAGCCGAATTGGAGGTCAGAAAGGCATATATTTCTGAAAAGTAGACAAAAGTTTAGGAAGGGGTGATTTGCGTAGGTCAAGCAAACACTAGGTAGGGGAAAATGCCATACATTAGGCGAAAAGCGGGAAAATAACCGAAAAAAAGTGTATGTGTTGGACATGGTTGGCTTGTGGCTTGGTACGGCAATGGCATTTTTTGTAGTTTTACAAAACAAACAATACCACAAGCCAAACACTCACGGCCTGAACAGACTCACTTAGCGTGTGGAAATCGGGAAAACCAATGTGGTGAGGAACGGCAAGCACATTTTTTGAAAGAGCACAGGCAGACGTTTTCAAGGGTAGGTGACTTGTGCAGGTTACAAAAGTGTATGGTGCCTAAAGCAGCGACTAAATGTAGGTCACATTTGGGAAATGAAAGGGTTGTGTGACAAAGGGCACCAGCAAATGGGTCAAAAAGTTATGAAAACCACACAAGAAATGTTATACCTTAACGCATTGCCACAGGTGTGCCGATGAAAACGGTACCTCACATGTGTGGGTGCACCTACCTGGGCGCCAAGGGGAAAGCCTAAAACACAGGTAAGAGCACGGGCAATTCTCAGTCGCACTGCGCCCAAGAGTGCAATATAGGCATGTGTTGCAATTGAAGAGAGATGTGGTTATAAGTCCGATGGATTTATTTGCAAAGTAGCCCGACACGTGTTGCGAGTCTAAACCGACTTCATCCGAGGCTGTAAATATGAGATGGGACCTATCCCAGACAAAGGTATGTAAACATCGGGGAAATCTGGAAGACTTCCCTGTGCCACTGCAAAGAAGGTGCAGTGTGACACAATGTAATGGATGATGCCTACGGAGGTTGTCAGACTCCATAACAAAAAGAAAGAGGTAAAATTCACATTAAAATACATGAGTGGGAAAAAGGGTCACACTCTCCAGGTTAAATAAAAATCAAGTCCTCAAAATCCAGCAAATTTGCTAGGAGTCTATGGTACAGGGAATTAGCACATTTTTGAGAATTCTCCCTTACGCACTTACCTACAAGCTCACATCTTCCTCTTAAGATAAGAGGGACTTCTCTCCCACACTACCTAGGTCCTGAGCTAGTCAGACTGATACCAAGAGTTGTGGATCTACAAACCACCGGGATAGCTTACTAAAGTCTTACTGCCAGTAGGACTTTAGGAAAACTGCACTAACAGACCCTACATAAGCAGGAAGTCCACATCCTGAGTAATTGCACCAGAGTCCAGGACCGAGGGATCAAGGAACTTCCAACTGGAGCGGTTTGTTCTTTGACCCCGAGAAACAGGGTCCCTCACCTTTTATTTTTTCCGGCTCTACCAGAAATGTCGTCAGGCCTAGTACAGTAGTCGCCTGTCTGTTTCCATTACCTTCCCACTCTCCCCCTCCCTTCCTTATCTATGTTTTAGCTCTTGCACTATCTGAAATGTCATCAGGCCGAGTACGATAGTTAATTTCACATCCTTACTGTTCAAGGCCTGTAAGAATGTCATTGTATTTTCCCTTGTTCCCTCCCTTGCTTTGGAGCGCTTTGAAACACATTGTGTATAGGCGCTTTATAAATAAACTATCATATCATCACATCAAGGAAGATTCCGGTCAAGTCCAAGAGCAGAGTGCTACCCTTACGAAAAAGAAAAGCAACATGCACCAATGCAGGGCTCTTCAGGACACGAGACAGGAGATGGCTGGTTCTAGTGACCGTCAATGCACATGGGTGACAGCAGGCATCTATCCAGTCACAAACATAGACAGACTTACAGGACCCTTTGATGCTGGAAAGCTGAAACTTGGCAAGAAAGCAACTTGCAGGACTAGCTGCTGACCAAGGACGTCCCAGACAAAAAAGCGGCACAGCGACAATTCAGAACTGGTCAGTCCACTGGGTAGTCGAGGGACACTTTCAAAAGCTCGAGACTAGTCCGTTCCTCCAGTCCAAAGGTTGAAGCACCAACAAGGACCTTCTAAGATCCGGTAGTCCAGCAGGGCGTCATTGACAATTGCGAGAAAGGTCAACAGGCCTCGTCAGAAGTCCTCTGGTCTTCAGTAGGGTGCACAGCCACACAGGACACCTGGCTCAGTTTCTGATCTGCTGGAATGGCTGCAGCACTCTTCTGTTTATAAATTCAGGTAAGTGATCAACCTCAGACCTCCAATAGCAAGCATCTGCACCAGTCACTCAATCTGCAGTGGCCCAATCAGGGACCATTCTGGGTTTGTGTGCATTTCACACCAGACTCATTGGCACCAGTTTGTGGATTGGGACGGTTAAGTCAGTTAAAGACCAAGTAAGGGCTTCATAAAACCATACCTCTGAGGCAGTACACGCTCCACTCTTAGTATAAGGCTGTACCACCTGAGAATGGGGTAGCATGGACAAAGCAGCCAGGCTTATTTTAGGAGGGAGAGGGCTGTAGCTTAGTGCAAAATAATTGTAGCATACAAAGGTTTCAAAAGAAACACCAACAAGTATTATAAAAAAAATAAAGGTTTATTATGAATACAACAAATAGGCCAAGGTAATCTTGGTGGGAAAGTACTTTGTCATAGTCAAACAATATAAAAACAAGGGCTAAGGTGCACAGACCAAAGCATAGAATTTGTTTAGAATATCTTACAGTATTCCTAGGGAAGTCAGACCTAAATCATACACATGTAGAATAGAACTGGTCAGGGGGTGTAAAACCACAAGTTACTTTTAGGTTACTTACAGTAATTAAAGGGTAGTAGGGTAGTAGACCCTGTCATCTCTGCAGAATCAGTTAAGAAATCACATAGTAAACCAAGCCCGTTACCAGGATACCTTCCTGAATAGTGGAGTACAGATTCATGGAACAGTATAGACCTACAACTACATTTAGGATAACCCTCAGTTATACTAGGCGAGTAAGACCTAAAACTATTTGTTGCTTTTCAGATCAGTATAGCACAGATGGAGGTAAGCAATAACCAACTTATTTTAGTATGGCACAAGGCAGACCAAGGTTAGTAAAACCCACAATGCACTTAAGAATGGCACACAGCTATTCAAGGTAAGCAAAACCCAAGGCAGACTATACAGCAGGTCAAGGGAAGCGGAACCCAGTTGGTGTTTTTCTACACTTTAATTCTCAAAGAAAGCGCTAGGTGAAGCCTTTTGAGAAGGGAAAAACTCAAAATGCTCATTGAGGGACAGTTACCAAACCAACATTCACATGAAAACTTTTAAACACTTGCTCTACTTTTCAAGGCAGAAACGTTTTCTTATCCAGTCCTTCTCTAGTCTATTTCATGAGTTCACACAGGGGCAGAAGAAGGACCCTAGTGGTGTAGGCGTCAGCTGTAGGCAAGGTGAGATAGGGTTTAGTTGCTAGAAAAGTCAGAGGTACTTCAAAACAAGTTAAGAAGTTGACATTAGTTAGGGTCCAGGGACTTCACAGATAACGCCCTAGAGTGATTCCAGTATTGGGCCTGGGGAAACAGGATGAGAGGATTCATAATCACACCACCGACCCCCAAACCTTCACAGGAATCACAAAAGGCTCAAGGTAAGTAATACCCCAGCCAACACCAGTACCTCAGCACAGAAGTGTTTGCAGCAGGTGGTCTTCAGGATCTACAGCCAAAAACCTGGTCGGTGAATTCCATGTCGTGAAGACAGGACATTGGAAGGGATTTTGCAACAGGAATCAGCAGGGGGGCGGGGGGAGTGGGGGGACTCCAGGCAAGATCATCTTCGTGGCTGGAGGTGGCTGGAGGGGGGCTTTGTGGTTTTGGCACCCTTTTCAGGAGCCAATCTGGTCCAGCACTCTGGTAAGGGGACTTCAATGACTCAAATCCTCTGGAGAGCCAGGAGGAGGCCACCAAAGTTTGATATTCTGACTCGGAAGACCATGCACTGCACAATCGCTCGAGGTACCAGGGTTTTGGAGCATTGCAGCCCAGCAAGACTGCAACATGCTGTGGGATGGGTCAGAATGCAGGTCTTCTTGAGTCTAGTGGATCCACCAGCCTCTGGTTAGGAGTCATCACGTTTGGGGACCCCCCTCCCCCAGGGGTCAAATAGAAGGGTTACAGCAGGCTCAGTTCCAAAGCAGGCTCTCCGGTCGCTGGCAATCGCTACAGCAATCTTTCCGTCATCTTCCTCTTCAGTTTCAGCTCCAGTGGTCGACTTGTCAGCAGCTTCCGGGTTCAGGGTATTTCACACGAACTACAACACACCTTCTGCATGCTCTCTACATTTTACAGCAAAGGGCAGTCTGGCTATCCAATCAGGACAGCCAGCTCTGCCCTCCCCACCCCTCCCCAATTGGGCGTTTATTCTTTTAAGGCACAGTGAGAGACAAAGGGTTCCCTCGGATTCCCACCAAACAAAACTTCCACCGAGGTCGTTGCCACCTAGAATGGCAGGGGAAGGCCTCAAAAACAGCAAGCACACAAAAAATTGCAAAAAAAAGGGGCCCACTATTTCAGTAAAATTGTGGCCCTTCTGTGCATTACCAAGGCTGAATTAACGGATCTATGTGATCACTACGACCCCCAGATTTCCGACCCCCTTTACATTGTATACATATGCACCAGGAGGGGCAGCCTCCCCATACTATTATATCTCATACCCCCCCACATGTATATGGGGGAGAAGGGGGGGGATCAAAAAATAAATCAGAATTTCAGGAGTCGGAATTCTGAGGGCAACATTTTGGCCATTACTGAATTAACATCCTGCGAGTAATAAAGACTAAAAGTCATAAAGGTAAAACCACTGACCAACCATTCATGTAAACTGGCCCCTAGCATTCCACATAAGGTGTCGATAGAATATGGAGGTAATGCCTAAAAGAGAAATGTTTCCCAACAGTTGGCTGTTAGTCTACGAGGGATTCTTGGCTTCAATGCCGATCTGAAGACATGGCTGCAGATGTCCACTTACCGAAGATACAGCATGGACTAAAGTCCAAGCCCACCAAGGGTAAGGCTCTGCGTCAAACAGCCAGTAGTTGACCAATCAAGGACTACTGGTTTCACTCGTGCCCCACACCGAGAAAATGACATGGAAGTGGAACAGTCCCATCCCCTTCCTGTGCCACAGCCCCACACACTTTCCTGGGCAAGTGCATGACTTTATATGGTATTTCCTGGCAAGACCGGAAGACAATATGGCCAAAGAACAAGCACAAATCACGTTTAAGACATTTTAGGGCACTGCCCACGTTTAGTAGCCATACGCCTGTAAAAACAAATGTGTGCACTAGAAAGAATACAAAAATGTTAAATCTTTAATTGCTGCCACCAGCTTGTGTTTAGGCACATAAAAATAAACAATCCCAAGTGTAAAAAGCTATTGATAGTCAAAATTATCCCCATTGTACTGCTTTGTGAGATGGTGTGTGCAATGATAATGTAGCCAGAGCACCCCAAAAGTGAGTGTGTATATATTAGTACTAGGGGTGTGCTTCGAGTAAGTATTCGGCCGAATTCCGGCTGAGAAAAGCCTATTCTGCTCCGGCCGAATAGTTTGCTATTCGGCTCTTGCCAAATACTTTGACATTCTCATTTGTATACAATGCAACATGAACTCAGAAAGGCAAATATAGACAGTTTGCAAAACTGAACAGAATTTAGACAAGACAAATTGCAAACGCACAGCTGAAAAAAATTGTAATCTGCTCTGCAGGGCATGTTTTGTTAGATTTAGACAAAAAAGGTGCTCATCTTTTATATTTAGCCTGCAATAATATAGGAACAACTTCTCTTTTGGCAAATGCTTCTATGCAATGTGCACTTTTTCAGTTGGAAAAAAAAATTTGAAAAATGTGCATAGATACTTACAGTTCCTGTCGTCACTTCCCACTGCGTACGTCGTAGTCCCACCTTTTCTTTGTTTAAGGACTTTAGTATTAAGTTTAACATTATCTGATATTTTATCATGAATCATAAGTTGCATTTGTTTGTGTATTGGCAAGAAAGAGTGGCTAGGATAAGTGAAAAGTGAGCATTTGTTTGGGTGGGGTGAATAGTTACGAGATGGAGTTTACGCATTTCAGATTTCCCCTCGACTTGTGTCCTGCATGAGCCGACCGGAACCATCTTATAAATTTCTATGTGAGCTGAAAAGAAGTTTCGAAACTCGACCGCATCGACTTTGCAACTGGATAGAGAATGCAATGCATCAGATTCAGAAAGGTAGTCTTTTTGCATTTATGAAGCCCTCTACTTTAACTTGCACTGAATATGCAACAATCTTCTGTACATTTGGTCCCTTCATTTGGGTTAAATCTGCTTTATTTCTGGCTTCTATACTTTAAATAAAGATGCTACATTAATTACAATGAAGAGAAATAAAAGTATAAAATGCACTTACAATGGTGCTTTGTTTTTGAAGTTTGCAACATGATTAAATAAAGCAACTATTTGGCTTCGGTCGAATAGTATTCGACCGAATACTACATATGCTGTTCGGTACAGCCCTAATTAGTAGTGTACGTGTAGTGATTAACATACCTATCACAATGTCCGATAAAAATTGTCTAAGGCCGTCAAAAAAATAACTAGTTCTACATTTAGTCAAACTTGCATTAAAATTGTTCTGTTTGTTTGCAACTGAACTATTCCCAACTCTCACTTAAAATACAAGCCTTTGTTCCGTCGCACCACCTTGGCTAGACAGTTTCCTTTTCCTGTTCACCGCAATAGGGTGGTCTCTCCAAATCAGTCCAGAGGGCAGCTTTTTTAAATTCGTCTCACCATGGACAAATTAGAACATCATGCCTTTGCAGGTACTGTATCCTGAAGTAGTGTTATTACAAAGATGGATTGGCATTCCAATGCAATGACATTAAATGCTAGACATCAGTTAAAACAGGCAACAGTCATACCAATGGGTATCCAGCAATAAAGTCACTGAGGAGTAAGTTGCCAGGAGGCGACACTGCCGCAAATTTGCACTCCCAAGAAAATCGAGCACTTTCCCACTTTTAGGGGGTGCAGGATTTCTTTTTTCTTTTTTTTTTTTTACAAGGGTACCTACCATGGCTTGTAAATCTACTTGTGGATTCCAATCCGAATCAAACATAATGACAACATCAGCAGTGGCGAGATTAATTCCAAGGCCCCCCGCTCGCGTGCTCAGCATGAAAATGAACTTTGAACTATTGGGTGCGTTGTATCCAGTGATCGATTCCTGTCAAAAAAAGAAAACTTAATTAGTATAAAAACCAGTTCAAGATCTTCTGAGTACACCACACACGCATGAACTAGGTTATGGTATGTAACGGTCTGCATTGGATTCACCAGGCTTCCATTTACCTAGCAATTTAGTGAAGCCTTCCAATCGAAGCATAAGTCAGTGAATAAATTATTGGCTCTCAAAATAAGCACAGCTTGAACACATGCACTTAACATTTTCACTTCAGAACCAACAAAAGTATTAGCTGCCTCTGGCATGCATGATTGCCAAGTGTTGGGGATATCTCCCCCTCCCTGAATTTCAATAGCACCCCCATCATATCTGTCATTGCCTTTCCGTTTGGATGCTTGTGGGCGAGTGAAGGCCTTTCAGCCACACTCACCTACAGAACTTGTACGTTTTGAGGACACGCATCAATACTTAAGGCTGAAGAGCATTCCTCCAATGTTTTTTCCCTTTGGGAGGGTTTTATGCAACATTGTATGAAGTATCCTGTGGAAGACTGCACCAGCCCTGTCCTCTTGGCAATAGTTAACCCAACCTTTGGTATAAGCATGTACTACGCAAGTTGTTCGAGTAAGGAACAAGTCACTTACCTGTAACTGTTCTCCAGCATGGGTCTGGCATGGATTCACATGCTCATGAATATTTCCCGTCGTCAGGGAGGGAAACCTTGGCAAAGAAAAAATCAGTTTAGTTTCTGGACTGTCTTTCTCCTAATAACCAATCACTGGTCTCTGGGTCATACTGCCCCCAGCCAATGACTGCCCTCTACCTAAGCCCCACCTCTGGCAGCCATCTTTGGATTTGGTAGCATGTAAAGTGGCAGTAGGACCAAGAGAAGAGCCGCAGAGGGGTAGGCGGGAGGGTTCGCATGTGAATCCATGCCGGGCCCATGTTGGAGAACAGTTATAGGTGAGTAACTTGGTCCTTCTCCAGCTTGGGGTCTGGCATGGATTCGCATGCTCATGAATACAAGAATACATAGCAGTACACACGCACAAACACGGGAGGTGGCAGGGCTCAACATTAAGCATTTCATCAAGATTAAGCATCTCTTATCTCCTCACCAGGCCCACCTTCAGGCGAACAGGTTGCGCAGCACTGCCTGTCCGACTCTGGAATCCCTGTCGACACAGTAGAGTCTCGTGAAGGTGTGCATCGACCTCCACGTAGCTGCCCTGCAGATGTCCAGCAGGGGCACACCAGATAGGAACGCCGTGGTAGCAGAGATCGCTCTGGTCGAATGGGCTCGGACAACAGTCAGTTTGCCAACCGGTGACAGTGCATGATGCAGCCGCAGAGCCATCTGGAAATGGAAGCCTTTGAGAGGGCCTTCCCTTGGTTCACAGGTCCAAAGTTCATAAACATCTGTGATTTCTTCCGAAAACTGTGTGGTCCACGTATAACTTCAGCGTTCTAGCTACATCCAGCGAGTGCAAAGTCCTCTTGGCCGGCGACGAAGGCGACGGGAAGAAAACAGGTAACAAGGGCTCGTTGAGATGGAAGTCCAACGGCACCTTGGGCATGAAAGAGGGCTGCGTCCTCACCACCCTCGTCTTGTGGAAAGTCAGGTATGGGGGCTTGCAGGAGAGGGCCTGGATCTCTCCCACTCGTTGTGCGGAGGTGACTGCTGTTTTCCACGACACAAACTTCAACGGTGGCGAATGCAGAGGCTCGAATGGCAGGCCCATGAGCGAGGTCAGCACCACGCTGAGCTCCCACGCCGGGGCCGGAGCCTTCACCGGTGGGAATGATCGGAACAGTCCCTTCATTAACTCCTTCACCAGGCGATGGGACCACAGGGATGAGCATCCCAGAGTTCTGGTGCAGCAGGAGATAGCCGCCAGATGGATCTTGGAGGCATGGGCCAGCCCCGCCTTGACCAGCGATAGCAAGTACGGCAGCACTTGAGGGGCTGTGATCCGCACAGGGTTAATCTTCTGTGCCCGGCACCAGACAGAAAACCTCTTCCATTTGTTTCCATACCACTTGAGTTGAGGACGCCCTGGCCTTTGCAAGCACCTCCTTGCAGTCTGCCGGGATATCATGCCCTCCACTCTAGTGCTGCAGGAGCCAGGCCTGCAAGTTCAGCGACCCCAGGTCATGGTGGAGGATGGCGCCTCCTTCTCTAGAGAGGAGATCCGCGTCCATCGGCAGTTTGACTGGGGAGGGGGGGCGGGGGGGGACGCTGACATATCCAGAAGGTCCAGGAACCAGATCTGTCTCAGGCCACGCCGGTGTAACGAGGATCATCCTGCACCGTGAAAGTCTGAGTTGGTTGATGAGTCGCAACGGCAGGAACGCATAGAGGAACAGGCCGTCCCAGGGGAATGAGAAGGCAATGCCCATGCTCCCCGGCTGGGGAAACCTGTTGGCGAAACTCTGCCACTTGGTGTTTGTCGCTGTCACAAGTAAGCCGATCTGGGGATTGCCCCATTGTTGGAATAGCAGATCCACTTGATCCTGTCACAGCTCCCACTCGTGGCACGAGCTCAGCTCCCTGCTGGGTGAGTCGGCGATTGTGTTCTTTATTCCTGCCAGGTGGAAGGGTACCAGAAACATCCCTTGGGCGACGGCCCAGTGCCACAGATCCTGGGCCGCCTTTGATAGGGCTGGGGATCTGGTGCCTCCCTGCTTCCGGATGTAGAACATCATGGTGGTGTTGTCGGTGAAGATCCTCACCACCTTGCCCTTGAGGGACAGAAGGAACGATCCGAGGGCCCAGAACATGGCCCGGAGCTCCAGGACGTTGATGTGTAGTGACCTCTCCTCTGGCAGCCAAAGGCCTGTTGTGTAGAGATCTCCGGTGTGCACTCCCCCATCCCTCCAGGGAGGCATCTGTCGTCACTGTCTCCTGATGTGCCGGGGTCTGGAAGTCCGTACCCGCCGCGAGATCCGGTGGTGGGGCACCCGCACGCATTGCTTGGCGGAAGGTCTCGTCGACCGAGATCCTGTCTTCGAAGCTGCCCGCCGCTTGCATCCAATGGGCGTCAAGGAACTCTTGCAATGGATGCATCCGCAGCCTGCACAGGCGCACGAGGTAGATGCACAAGGACATCATGCCGAGAAGGGACTTGATGGACCTCACCCGGGCCACGTCCATGGTCAAGAGCCGTTGCCCCTTGCCCAGGATGGCCTTCCTCCGGAAGCCAATCGCACCACTGTGTCGAGCCTGCCTCCCAGGAACAGTGCAACTTGCGACGGAACCAGGTCGGATTTCGCGAAGTTGATGGAAAATCCCAGATCCGTGAGCAGCTGGATGGTTTTCACTGTGTGCTCGACGGCGAGTTCTCTTGCCTTTGCTCGGATGAGCCAGTCGTCCAGGTAGGGGTAGATGTGGATCCCTGCTGCCGTGCCGCCACTGGTGCTAGCCACTTGGTGAATACCCTTGGCGCCGACTTCAATCCGAAGGGGAGGGCCTTGAACTGGTAGTGCCGTCCTTGGACTACGAATCTGAGAAACTTTCGATGTCCTCTTAGAATGGGAATGTGGAAGTCGGCATCCTCCAAGTCCAGCAACGATAGGAAGTCGCCCTCCTCCAGCTGCCCTAGCACGTGCTGGAGAGTGACCATCCGGAACTTCTGGGACTTGATGTACTTGTTTAAACGACAAAGGTTCAGGATGGGTCGCCAGCCGCAGGTTTTCTTTCTTACGAGGAAGTATCGAGAGTACACTCGGAGCCCAGTAGCCTCTTTGGGACGAGCTCGATGGCTCCTTCAGCATCGCCCTTAGTTCCAGTAGCAGTTGAGGGACATGGTTTTCCTTCCTCGAGAGCGTATCTGCGGGCTAAGGCATCCAGCACCATTCGGTCGGTGGAGATTGACTCCCACATGCTGGCTGATGAACTTCACCAGCTGGCCTCCCACCAGGGTGCTCTGATGGGGGCCCGACGCTACGGCCGGTTCAGTCCTGCTTGGTAGTGGCCTTGCCGCCTTTGCCTCCTTGACAAGAGATCCTCCTGACTTGCCGCATCCTCTGTAGGCCTCCTGTGACGAGGAGCGGGCCGCCTGGTGGTACGTCGAGGCGGCGCCGCCATATCCTTTGGAGGCACCTTGCTTGCCTCCAGAGTTCCGAAAGGGCAGCCGTCGCTGCTGCAAAACTCCCAAGGCCTGCGCCGTTTCAGTGTCGGCCTTGATGGCCTGCAATGACTCGTCCACTGTCTTGCCAATCAGGTTGTTTCCGTCGAAAGGCATGAACAAAACTCTGGTTTGCACGTCCTGACGGAAATCGGTTGCCTTCAGCCAACCACACCGGCGAAGGCAAACACTGTTGCCCATCTGGCGGAAGCCTGTGTCAGCAATGTCCGTGGCCACAGTTATGGTGTGGTCCGACGCCACCTCGCCTTCCTGCAGGTTCTCCAGGGCCTCAGATCGCTTGTCCGGGTTGGAAGTCCAGCAGAGGAGCAATCTTAAACCACAGCTCCCTGTCGTAGCAAAACACAAGCGAGGGCATTGGCCGCGTTAATCTTAGTCGCCGGTGAGATGACCCGTCGTCCCATGGCGTCCAATTTCTTCCCTTCGCCGTCCGGTGGGGAGGTCGAAGCCTTCGCCCCCCACTGCTTTCTTCTTGGCCACCGCTGAGACGACCGAATCCGGGGTCGGCTGAGCCCTAAGGCACATGGGGGCAGATATCGGGACCTGGTACTTCTCGTACCAGTCTCTCTTGGCGGGGGTTGTGGACGGATTGTTCAGGAGCTCCAGCACCTTGTCCCAGATGTCGTCAAGTAATGGACCGAGAGGACCGTCTTCCTCTTGGCCTCACGCTATTGATAGAGGAAACCTTCGTTCTGTTCTACGGGGCAGAGCTGGAAGAGCTCGGATGCCCTGGCGATCATAGCGTGTAAGGAGCCAATTTCGTCGGGCGAGGAGGCCCCGAGGTGGTGGTGATGGAAGGCCCATCCCGTAGTCAACCACAGTCGTCATCCGTCCCCCATCGCGGCTGTCGGTTCCCGTGTCATCCCTTGGATCCGGGGAAGGAGATTAAGGCCGGGAGGGCCGCGCAGGCTGGAAGGGCGGTGGGGGATGAGTTCTCCTCCGCTTGCTTGGAGGGCTTCCCGACGGTCCAGGCTCTGCTGGGTCGTCCGTTGGGGGTAAGGGCAACCTTGTCCTTATCTCTGTACACAAGGCTTGGATTGCCATCAAGATTGCTCCCAAGTTGTCCTGTGGCCCAGGTACCGGCTGTGATGGGCGCGACGGTTGGGGAGCGGAACCCTCCGCCTCCACAGGAACTTCGTCGGCGCCACTGTCGCCTTCTTCGTCTGCATCGTCAGGATCCCTCCCGCGGGACCGGACTTCCTCGAACCTCTTGTCCAGGATCTTCACGACTTCAGCCAGCTCCTCTTCAGGGGCTGTATCTGTGATGAACACCAACCCCCCCACCCTCCCCCCTTTTTCCACCAGGGTTCTCAAAGGGGTTTTATCGATGGGTTGAAAAGAGGATTTCCCTCCGCGGTGGAAGGGAAACCCTGGGCCCCGAGGTTTGGGGGGGGGGGGGGCGGTTGCCACCTTGCTCCCCCTCGGCTGTCTGTCGGGATCGACCAGGACTTCTCCCGAAGCTTACCTGGGTTCTCCGACTTCCATCCTCCCCCCAAATCCCCCCGGCCAGAGCGTTGGCTTGTGGTTGATGGCGTCGGTGAAAGTGCACCCTGCCTGGCAGCCGAGGAGCCCGACCATTCGGCGCGCCCAGTGCCCGCAGACTCGCGGTGCTTTGCATTTTGTTGGGCCCCCGTCGCCGGAGCGCCCTCAAAAGTCTTAGAAGACCGCTCAGACCTCTTCTCACCTGCTGCTAGGCTCTTCCCCTACAGCCAGTTGGTGAGGCAGATACGCCGATCCTTCATGGTCCGCTCCAACATGTTCTTGCAAAACGCAGTGTCCTTCTACACGTGCGTTTTGTCTTCGTGAAAGCAGTAGAGGCATCTAGAATGCTCGTCCTCCTTGAAGACATTCTGCAATCTGCATCCAGGGCAGCTGCTCAACTTGGATCCGGGCGTCGTGCTCCCTTTGTCCTGGGCCATGACAACGCGGGGTAGGCCTCAAAGATCTTCTGGAATCCTCCAAGAAGCGGAACTCGATGAAAACTTCGCCCTTGAGGGGCGTAGAAAATTCCGAAACGGGTCCTCATTGATTGGAAGTAGAAACGGTGGAGCTTGAGGCTCGATTGACCAAAAAATGAGATTAAACTCTTTGAAAAAAATCACAAAGCACAGTAAAAGCTCGAGACCTATAGTACGAGGACTTCCAACACTTGAACGTGCGGTAAAAATCTGAAGATGGCTGGCAGAGGTGGGGCTTAGGTAGAAGGCAGTCATTGGCTGGGGGCAGTATGACCCAGAGACCAGTGATTGGTTATTAGGAGAAAGACAGTTCAGAAACGAAACTGAAACTGATTTTTTCTTTACCGAGGATTCCCAGCCTGACAGGGAATATTCATGAGCATGTGAATCCATGCCAGATCCCATGCTGGAGAACTGCGCAGCCAGGCTTATCCCGAGAGGGGTCAATGTGAGCTGTAGGGTTGTAACAGTTTCAGTGACAGTTATTCAAATAAACACTTACTCAAGGTTTCTTGATTAAATAATTATTAATTTAACAGTCAGTTGAATAAGCCTTCTTTAGGACGGAGAAAATATATGTAATAAAATACAATTGTTTACTTTACTACCACTGGGCGTTTTTACCGCGGGCTGCGTTCACAGCTGCATGGGTGCCCAGTTTGTCAAAATGGCCCCGTCTTCTTTTTACACCATTTCTTTGTGGAAAGGTCCTTCTTGAGATTTACTCTGCACCGCAAACCAGGTTCGGTACCTTTGTTCATTTCGTCTTTGGTGAGAGAAAATAGCATCACTGCGGACCCTCGGATTCCACTTTGGACTTTCCTCGCATCTGGGGTCCAGCACTCTTGTAGCTCAGGATTGGTTAGTCCTGCTTACTAGGAGTCCAGAGGATCGTTCAGCAGCTCAGGTCCGACTTAAGTGGTGCACTCCGAATCTGGTGTTCCTCTCCCTAGCACTTTGATTCCTGTAGCAGCAAGAATGTTCAGCTAGCTCCGAGGGGATGTCCAAACTAGTTTACTTTGGAGTTCATTGGTTCCACCAACTCAAGGGGAGAAGTCCTCCTTGCAGGGCTTCTCTAGTTGAGGCGAATCGAGAGCTTCAGCACAGCAGCAATGGTCCAGGAGTTGTAGCAGGCCTATCTTCCAAGTTCTTCTTCGGGTTCTTTCGTCCAGTGGTCGACTGCCTTCCACACCAAAAAGCCTTGCCTTTTATGCAAGTTTCTCCCATTCATTCCAGCCTAGCTGTCAATCACACAGCAGGGTGGATGTCCTTGACGGACAGCCAGCCAGCCAATCACCTTTGGGTACAGTCCTGTAACCAAGGGTGTTGGGCAGAATTCTCAGAAATGTGCAAATTCCTCTCTACCTTAGAGACCACCAGCACTTGCTGGATTCTAGGACTAATTTTTAACCTGGAGAGCGTAACACTTTTCCCACTTGTGTATTTTACTGTGATTTAAACTGTTTCTTTTGGTTTTTGGAGTCTGACAAACTGCATAGGCATCTTTTTTGCATTGTGTCACACAGCACCTTTAGTGCCGTGACACAGGGAAGTCTTTCAGATTTCCCAAGCACTCTTCGATTAACTACCGTTTCCAAGAGCAGTAAAGTGAAATTGACTTTACTGTACATTGTACTTTCTAGACCCAGCACACACTATCTTACATGAGAAACTAGACAAAGGGGATACTAAGTAACCCGTCCAGCACCCTATGGTAAGATAGTGTGGATGGGTTTTGAAAGTTACAATAGGAAGTAAACTCAATTTCACTTTACTGCTCTTGGAAACAGTAGTTTATCCAAGAGAAGTTATTTAAACCTTTTGGAAAGACTCCCCTGTAAAAAAGATACCTATGGCGTTTGTCAGACTCCAAAACCAAAAGAAACAGTTTAAATCACAGTAAAATACATGAGACTGGGGAAAAAGGTCACTCCAGGTTGAAAATCAAAAAGTCGTAGAGTCCAGCAAAAGTGCTGTGGGTCTCCAAGTTACAGAGTAATTAGCACATTTCTGAGAACTCTCCCCAACAGTGTGCAGGGAGCCAGGACAGCCAAAGTAAATTGGAGCACAGTCTATGGAGCAGAGGAATTTCGATAAGTCTTGCACAAAGTAAGTTTGTAGAAATCACTTGTAGGGTTACAAGCTGTGAAGCCGGCGAAAAGCCGAGTTGGAATCAACTCGAAGGTAAGCTAATGTAATTCTCAACTGAGAAGAACACAGCTAAAAGGAAACTGAGGTAAGTACCACAAGTCTAAACAGTACCTCTGGTTTGAAGAGTGATCCAGCTGGATTCTGTCCTGTTGCAGTGGTGCACACCCTGGGTTCCTGAGCGTCCGTCATGGGCACAAGGACATCTGGAGGGCTCCTGTGGCAGCAATTTGGAGGTCATAGGCAGCAACTGGCTCATTTCAGATCAGCGGCACTTTGCTGTTTACCACATGGTGAAACCGCGCTGTTGCAGATCTCGGTTGGGCTTCCTTCACTCCTTGGGTCCTGCACACTGCTGAGGGGACTCGCGCATTGGTCGTTCTGCTTCTGGGGGGCTCATGGGGTGGTCCTTCGGAGACTCCTAGAGTTTCTGGATAGATTTCAGACAGCACTACTACAGATTTCTCGACCCCTGCCTGCCGCAGCAAAGTACAGCCAGTCGGGGAAGATTGTCCAGTGGAGTTCGTCTTAGGGTTAGTTGGTCCCACAAACAAGGGAAGAAGTCATCCCTTCCGGAGCTTCTCTGTCGAATTGATAAAGGAGTTTCAGCACAGAAGCAGGGCTTCACCAGGCAATTCAAAGGTGCAGGAGGAAGCAACAAGCTTCGTTCACGGTTTCTTCATCGGGTGTTTCTCAGTGGTCAACTCTGCCTCTAGTCCCAAAACCCTCACCTTTTAAGCAGGTTTCTCCCATTCATGCACAGCCTAGCTGTCACTCAAACAGCAGGGTGGCTTCTCCTGAAATGACAGCCAATCAGGACTGGTTGCATTCATGCACTCCTAGAGACAAAGGACAGGGGAGTTTCGGGAATCTCCCTCATATCCTGCCTTTCCAGACACACTGGAGCCAGAGGCAGGCTTCAGGGCTGAAACCTGCCAAAGGCAAAACGAACAAAGGGCTCAAACCTGACTCAAGAAAGACATCAGATGGGGGAAGGGGTTTAGGAGGTCCTGGGGTTCTTTTCTTCCTGTTATTGCTCTTTGTTGTATGAATTACAAATGGTTAATAAAAACTTATAGGAAAAAATAAAAGAAACAGAAAATGGCGTAAAAAGATGACCAGGGCCATTTTGACAGAAATGGTCACCCATGGGTGCTGCACTGCAGTGGAGGATTCAGCCTGAAGGTGCTTTGTGTCACCATACAAAAAGATGCCTATGGAGTTTGTCAGACTCCAAAAACAGAGGACAAAACCCAAATCAGGAAAAAGGTCACTCACTCCAGGGATCAAATTAAAAGTCCTAAAGTCCAGCAAAAGAGCTGGAGGTCTCCAAGGCTGAATGGAATTAGCACAGAAATGAGAATTCTCACAAACACATTGCTAGGGAATTTTACTAAAGTCCACCTGTGATATGGCGTTGGAAGACTCGCTCCTAGGAGTCCAGGGCACCAACTTTTAGGTTTGGCCTGAACTACCCACAACGTGTGGTAGCTATGGTCAAGCAGCCAGGCTAGGAGGGAGAAGGGCTGTAGCTAAGTACAAAGACCTTCAAGCACACTTAGTCAAGGAAACTCGGTTTTTCTATAAAAACATGATAATATGAACAGTTAAACACATTAGCACAAGTAGGTGCCTAGGAACATATTCCCCACCCAGAGAGCCTATGCAGGATCTTTAAACTAGAAATTGAAAAAGCCAGACAATTAGGGATTAAACTGTCTTAAACATACTATTTTACATTTGGCATCTTTTAACGAAGATTAGTGACTTTTGTATTCATGAATAGTAAGTGTATTTTGATTATTCGCATGGTTAGGTAGGTTTTTCATATAATGCCATCTTACTGACCTGTGTCAACCCCAGAACATTTTGCTGGACTGGTAGATTATTTTTCCATATTCGTCTGAGTGGGAACCTTCATTTCCACAATCGCAGAGTCTTTAACTCTTTATGGGTTTCATTTTTAAGACTCCCCGTAGTGTCATTTTAATGTTCACTTCTGACAACCTTTGGCACATACTGCCTATTGTTGCTGGGTTGCCCTAGGGGCTCCCCCTTTAACTTTCTCTGGCTAACGTGAAAACTACAGTTCCCAAGGGTAGAAAGGATCTTCGTATACCTTTTCCATTTAATTAGGTGAGACCAGCACGCCATGGCACCCAACTTATGTGGAGTGCTGGGGAGATGCCATGCGTCCCCATTCTCATTCTGAAAATAACATTTATGTTACACAAGGAAGAATTCACCTTTAATGGCTGGTGGCAGTAAACCTTTTTATCAATCTCATGCACTTTTACTGCAGGCTGTTTCTACAGCTCTGGTAAAGGCACCCATGGGTGCTCATTTAACCAAAATGGCCCTGGTCTTTCGCCATTTCAGTGTTACTTGTCCTTTCTTGTTCCTTCCCCCGACATCCTGGGCAGGGAAATCTGCTGTGTAACTGGATCCTGCTGTTACCCTTCCAATCGACCAGAGGACCCAACAACCCAGAGCCTGATGAGACCCATTAAACTCTAGACTACCTGCACTTTAAGCCATCCCACGTCATGCAAAGTCCTTGCGGGGCTGCAATACCCTGGGACCTCGAGTCATTGTGCGGTGTACGGTCTTCCGAATTCTGAATTTAGGGCGATTTCCCTTCTACTTTAGAGACCCCCAGCACCTTTGCTGTACTTTAGGACTTTTAATTTCTAACCTGGAGAAAGAGGACCCCCCCCCCATGTATATTTTTTTTTATTTGAAAACTTTGTTTTAGAGTCTGGCAAACTCCATAGGCATCTTTTTACATTGTGACACAGCAACTTAAGTGCAGTGGCACTGGGAAGTCTTCATAATTCCCAAAACTTTAAAAAACCTCCTCTTCTATAACTGTTTCCAAGAGCAGTGAAGTGACATTGACTTCTTACATTGTAATTTATTTCACAGACCCATCACACACTATCTTACAATTAATGGCTGGTGGCAGTGGTTTGCTTTTTCCTACCCTTGTGTTTTTACCACGGGCTGCAATTGCAGCTACAGTAAAGCACCCATGGGTGCCCATTTTGTCCAAATGGCCGCAGTCTGTTCACCATTTCTTGTTGGAAAGGTCTTCTTGAGATTTACTCTACACCAAATCAGGTTTGGTCCTTTTGTTAGTTTAGTCTTTGGCAGGGTTCACTGGTGAAGCCCGCCTCTGGCTCCAGCATGTGGCAGGGCAGGAAGTGAGGGAGATGCCCGAAACGCTCTGTGCTTAATCCCCTTGGTTACAGGAACGCATCCAATGGTGATTGGCCGGCTGTCTTTGGAGGACAGCCACTCTGCTGTGTGAATGACAGCTGGGCTGTGAATAAATTAGAAAAACCTGCATGAAAAAAAGGAGACTTTTTGCTCGGAAGGCAGAGTCAACCACTGGATGAAGGAATCTGAAGAACTCGGAAGAGACAGCTGCTGCAACGCCTGGACCATTGGTTTGCCCAGAGAAACCCTGCTGCTGTGCTGAAGCTCTGAATTCGCCTCGACTAGAGAAGCCCTGCAAGGACGACTTCTTCCCTTGGGTTGGTGGGACCAATCAACCCCAAAGCAAACTCATCTGGATATCCTCTCGGAGCTGGCTGTTCATCCATTGTTGCTGCAGGAACAGATTGCCATGGAGGGGAACACCCGATCGAGTTCATCGTTTTTAAGTCAGACCCCAAGCTCCGGGAAGATCCTGTGGACTCCCATGAAGCAGTACTGACCAAGTCTGAGCCACCTCAGAGTGCTGGACCCGAGATGCAAAGTAAAGTCCAATAAGGTATCCGAAAACTGCAGTGGTGCTATTTGCGAGAGCTGCAAGGAGCTGAAACCGTGGTGCCGCTGATCTGAAGTCTGCCCATTGCTGCTGCCGACCTGCCATTCGTAGTGCAGAAGACCCCAGTTGTCCTCCCTCGTGTCCCCACGACCGAGGCCCAGGAACACAGGATCTGCAGACCTACACAGCAACAGAAGCCACCTGGAACCAATTTCTTCAAACCAAATGTACTGTAAAACTAAGGGGACACCTTGTTGTGTAGCCTTGCTAGTCCTCAGTTGAGACTGGTCTTGGTTGCTTTTGCAGAGTTGCTTGCAGCTTTTCCCCTCACAAGACTCCCAGCTTGTGGCCCTAAAGCGATTTCATTTTCTACACAGACTTCTAAATCCTTTTGCAAGACTATCTACCTACAAGAAGTGCTTCAGCTCACCTAGACTTCTGCTCAACTAACATTGGCTGTCTTGGCTCCCTGAAAGACACTTGCCTCAGACTCTGCTCAACTCTCCAAAGGTCACACATTAGATAACTTATGGGGCTGGGAAAGTGTTAATTTACTTTGCATTTGGGGTTACAAAGTACTTACCTGCTTAAGAATATTTGTCAACCATTGTTTTATTCCCTAAACCTTTGACATCCATCTCAGTATTGCTCTAAATGTGCCAGTGATATATTAATGTCCACAGTGTCCTACTTACTAAAGTCACCTCAGCGCGTAAGTAGTATCTATGTGCCATCCCAATAGGGCATCTACTGATTTAGTGAAACAGTGTGCATTTTAAAGTATGACATAAATTACTTACTGTAACAGCATTTCTGATGGTTGTATCTGCTTAGAGTCACGTACTGTGCATATAGTCCGACATCTAGTGCTAACCACAGAGTATTGCATCTAGTCTTTCGAGGATCAAAAGGGGACGTTGGCATAGGTGTCTAACACTATCCCTAACGTGACGTGTAGTGTACCAAGAAATCCTCACGCATAGAGGTCCCTCCGATTGTATTTTTTCTACCGTGAGGGAGCCTTATGACCATCGTGAGCAAGTACAGAAAGAGAGAAGTAGCAAGACGTTCATGTTCCTTCTATCCGAGCGGGGAGGAAGGGTGGGCGCAGGTGAATGTAAGCAGATGCAACCATCAGAAATGCTATTATGGTAAGTAATGCATGTCTTCTCATGCTTCTGAATCTGCTTAGAATCGCATGCTGCACATAGAGTAGCAAGCAGTACGCCTAGTTGGAGGTGGGATGTGAGAAGGAACAGTGAAAAGATGTCTTAATACTGCTTGTACCACCTGGGAATCGGATCTAGAATGTGTATCGAGGCAATAGTGTTTTGTAAAGGTGTATAGAACTCCAGGTTGCCAATTTGCAGATTGACTCTAAGGGAACATTTGCAATGAATGCTATGGAAGCCCCAGTGCCCCGAGGAGAGTGCTCTAGGCTTGAAGGGCAGTTCTTGCTTGGCAAGATTGTAGCAGCATGCGATGTAGTTGACAATCCATTTAGAGCTGGCTGATTTAGAGACGGGGTCCTCTTCTCTACAAGCTGCAACTTGTTTTCTTTAGTGGTTTAGTTCTTTCCAGATAGTACATGACTGCCCTGCACACATCTAGTGTGTGTAGGCTTCTTTCTGCCACGTTGGTGGGGTTCTGGAAGAATGTAGGCAATTCTATAGACTGGTTCACACGGACTTTGAAATAAATGTAGGTGCAAACCGTGGGTGAGCGCGCAGAACTACCATCTCTGAATTGGGACAAAAGGGTCTAGACTAGGAGGGCCTGTAGTTTACCAACTCTTTGTATTTAAGTAACTGCCACTAGGAAGGCGAAGGAGTGCTTTAAGGCTTGCTTTGTGCACTGGTTCAAATGGAGACCCCATAAGACTTGTTAATACCACAGGAGGGGGACCGTAAACAAATCTCCCTGACCATGTTATCCAGAGACCGTTCCCCTTGGACTGGTTCCGTGGGTACCTTGAGGCGTAATCTTGGCATAGTGAGTTCTCCAGAGTTGCAAACAAGTCAATCTCTGGGAACTGCCCATTCTGTGAAAACAGACAATTTCTACGTGTAGTCGCCATTTGTATTCTAAGGGCAGTGGTTAGTCTCGGCTGAGCATGTCGGCTAGGAGATCGAGTTCCCTTGGAACGTGTTGAGACAATATAAACATCCTGTGTTTGAGAGCCTATTTCCAAATGTTCTGAGATAGTTTGGACAGCCCTGGAGAATGAGTGCCCCCTTGCTTGTTCAGGTAGTAGATGGCTGTGGTGCTGTCCATGAGGACCAATAGTGTCTCTGCAGCTGCGTCTGAAAGGCTTTCAGTGCTTTGAACACTGCTAGCAGCTCTGACAGATTTGTGGTTGGAGCCATCGCTAAGGGGGGGGGGGGGGCCCTGTGCGCCATCTGTTGAAGGTGAGCCCCACCCTGTGAGGGATGCATCCGTCGTGAGTGGCTTCTACTGCGGGGGGTGCTGAAGGTCTTCGCCCTTAAGAGGTTCTCACTTCACCACTGCAGAGAGAGAACGAGGGTTGCCGAGACAACCACTAGATCAACCCGTAGTCCGTTGGACAGACATTGGCTGTTTAGCCACTCTTGCATGGGGCGCTTGTGCAAACGCGCGTGAGGAACCAAGTAAATGCAGGCCACCATCATTCCTAACAATCGCATGACCTCGCGTACCATCCACCTTGCGACTGGCTACAAACTGAGGGATTTGAAACAGCATGCATTTGCTCAAAATGAGATCCCATGAGCCTGGTTAAAACCACATTTAGATCCCATCCAGGAGCTGGGTGAGCAATGGGAGGATACATTCTCTTAACCCCTTCCATAAAAGCTTTAATCACCGGTATTTTCCACCACGACACCTTTTGTTGTGACGTGGTGTAGGCTGAAAGAGCAGCCAGATGAACTTTTAGGGAATTGAAGACCAACCCTGTGTCCAACAAATGGGTTAAGTACAGCACAATGTGTGGAAGAGCAATCGATGGGATTGACGCCCTTGACAAACCGTTTCCATTTGCTGGAATAGCAATAGCGGGTGTTAGGGTTTTATAGCCTCCCTGAGAATGTCCATGCATCTTTGAGGGAGCTGAAGGTGTCCAAACTATGACCTCAGGAGCCAGGCCGCTATGTTCACAGTTTGTGGGCATGGGTGTAGGGTCTCCTCCCCTCCCCCACCCCCTGTCCTGAGACATGTTGTACGGGCAGGGTAGTTTTACTGGTGGAGAGGGACATTTCCATTACATGAGCGAACCAGGGTTGGCGGGCCCACATGGGGGCTACCAATATCATGGTGACTGGTTACTGGTGCATCTTGTGCACTCTCTCGTTGACTAGGGGAGTCGGGGGGGAAAAAGCGTAAAATTTCCCTGACCATGTTATCCAGAGACCGTTCCCTTTGGAGCAGTTCTGGGGGTACCTGGAGGCGTAGTCTTGACATTGGGCATTCTGAGTTGCGAACAAGTCGATTTCTGGGAAGCCCCATTCTGCAAAGACATTGGACACAATATCTACTTGCCGACGACATTCGTATTCTATGGGCAGTGGGAAATACCTGCTGAGCACGTCTGCCAGAAGATTGAGTTCACCTGGAAAGTGTTAGAAGGGAAACATCTTGTGTTTGAGAGCCAACATCGAAATGTTTTGGGACAGCTTGGATAGCCCTTGTGTGTGTGCCCCCTTGTTTGTTCAAGTAAAACATGGCTGTGGTGCTGTCTGTCAGAACCAGTACTGTCTTCCCTTGAAGTTGCGTTTGAAAGGTTTTCAATGCCTTGAACACTGCTAACAGCTCTAGTAGATTTATATGGTTGGATGCTACTTGTGGGGACAACACTCCATGCGCTGTCCGCTGAAGGTGAGTCCCCCACCCTGTGAGAGATGAGTGTCGTGAGAGTGGCTTCCACTGCAGGGGTGATTAAGGTTTTCCCCTTCAAGAGGTTGTCCCTCAACCACCACCACTGTAGAGAGATCGAGGGCTGGCGAGACAAATACGAGATCTTCCCATTGTCCGCTGGCCTGACCACTGGCTGTTGAGCCACTCCTGCATGGGACGCATGCGCAGCCGCACGTAGGGAACCAAGTATATGCATGATGCCATCATCCCTAGCAAACACATGGCTTTGCATACCGTCCCCTCCAGACTGGCTACATATTGGAGGGATCTGAAAAAGCATGTTCTGAACCCTCTCGGAGGGGAAGACAAGGCTGTCCTTAGTCTGTATTAAAGCCCCCAGAAATTCTTTTACTTGCCTGGGGACTAGACTGGATTTTTTCTCGTTGACGGAGAATTCCAGACTGAACAGAAGGTCTACGGTCTTCTGGGTGTTCAAACAGCACGTGTCGTAAGAGTTCCCTGTTAAGAGCCAGTCGTCGAGGTAAGGGTAAACGGGGATAGACAGTCTGCGCAGGTGTGCTGCCGCTACTGCCAGCACCTTTGTAAAACACCCTTGGCACTGAGGCGATGCCGAAAGGGAGCACTTTGAATTGGTAATGCCGGTCCTCTATCATGAACCTTCGAAAATTCCTGTGCACTGGCAACATTGAAATATGAAAGTATGCATCCTTCATGTCCAATGTTGCCATGTGGTCCCCCTGTTTCAACAGTGGGATCACCTCTTGTAGCGTTACCATGAGAAACTTTTGAGGTTTTAAAAATTTGTTCACTGGGCGCAGGTCTACAATTGGGCGCATGGGGAGGTCCTTTTTGGGTACAAGGAAGTACACTGAATCGATCCACTTGTTTACCTGAAAAATAGGTACGGCTTCAATGGCGTCCTTTCCCAGCAGCACTTCTACCTCTTGATTCAGGCACGGCAGGCGGTCCGATGACGCGCCGTGAGCGTGGCAGTCTGAACTGTGGTAGCCGGGCAAATTCCATGCAGTACCCGTGGGCGACTGTCTTTATAACCCACTGGTCTGAAGTGATCCCCTACCATGCCGTAAGGAAAGATGTTTAACGCCCAACAACCGGGGTGACATGGGAGGGGACCTGGATCTGATGGTCATTTCTGACCAGAGGCTGCGGCTCTTCTGGGATTGGGGCCTCTGCCACGTCGCTGACCCCTTGGAGGGTAGTAGGAGGGGCTTCCGGATGTTTGTCTAGAGTTAGTTTCCTGTGCTGTAGTAGTTCTGACTGGCACGGGACTGCCCTCGAAAGGACAGACGAGAACCACCTCCCCTTTGGGGGGAGGGGAGGGTTTCAGTTATCTGCTGCAAGGACTTAAGTCTCATGCTCTTTCTTGGCTGTTTCCAGCGCATCGTCGAACACCTTCTCAAAGAGAATGGTCTCTTCTATGGGTTTGTTGATAAAAGCTGCCTGTGTTTCAAGCTTGAAACCAGGAGATACAAAGCCAAGCGTGACGCTTGAGTAAAGGGCCCTGTGCCAGAGACCTGCCTGCTGTCTCAGCAGTGTCCAGAGTGTTCTTTATTATATTCTGGTTTACCCGCCTGCCTTCGGCCACGATGGTGAGAAGCCTGGACCTAACGGGTTCAGGAACCTCATGGAGACCTTCCTGTACCAGGTTCCATTGTGAGTCTGCATATCTCGACAGCAGCATGGCGTTATTCACTATGCATGTGGTGTATGCAGCTGCCGAGGTAACACGCTTACCTAGGGCGTACATGCCTTATCCAGAGGTGTCTCCCCCATAGCAAGGGGAACTCCTGCCTTTTTCTGGGCGGTAGTCACTACCAAGGAGTCTGGGGTGGCGTGGCCTTTAATGTATTGAGGGTCCAAAGGAGCTGGCCGAAATAGCTTTTCCACTCCTGGGTCCACTGCCCAGGTCTGTGCTGGAGACACCAGGGAGAGGGCCAATCTTCTTTTAACAGAATTAAGGAGGGGAATGGCTTAGCTTGAGGGGGTTTCTCCTTGAGAATGTCCTCCAAAGTCTTGTTCGGGTACCGCCTCTTGAGTAGTGATCTGAAAGTGATCTGCTGCCTTCCTTAAGATGGCATTAAGGCCATTTGGTAGTCTACAGGCGAAGCCTGCCAACCCGGGGTGGATGGAGGAGCATCCAGGCATAGATTAGTGTCCTGATCTTGCGTGGGGAGTGTCCATGTCTCTGTTTACACTTGCTGGGTTTCCTCCCAGTTGTCCATGGCATCTGCCTGGTGCTCCGTGTAGTCCGCAGGAAGGGTCTTCTTTGCTGTAGATGTCCTACGAAGTGTCCACCTGGACCACGTCTTCATGATGGACAGGTACCGAAGGCCGACAGTCAAGATTTTCTTGGACACATGAAGCAGATTTTAAAATAGGTTCTCCACGAGATCTCTTAGGGGAATGATGTTCAGAAAGAATTTTTTCAAGGCGATCCATGCACCCTTCAAATTTCTTCCTTGCACACTTAGAGGAACCAGAAGGGCCTAGAGGTGGAAAAACAGCATCTTCTGCCCTTTGGCATCTACATTTGTTTCCAAGGGTGTTGGAAAGAAGCTGATTGTCCTCATATATTTCGCGAGTATGTGGGCACCATGGCGAATCTTTAGACTTCTCTGCAGCCTGCCCCATGCATTGACGGAGTAGGTACCAGCCCAACTGCTGAAGTAATTCTCTCGATACTGTCTTCAATCTCTGCTGAATCGACTGGAGTTCTCGGATCCAGCGGTCTATCAGTAGATTTACCATCTACCATGGCGTTAGAGGTCCTAGCGGTAGATTTTTCACCTGGAGGCCTAGTTAAAGGTTTTGGGCCTACTGGGCCTTTAAGGGCCGTCAGAGCGTCGAATTCCTGCGTTTCGAAGTGTAAACTCGATTTAGGAGTAGCGCCCTTGTTTTTGGAGTCCCCAGTCACAAGACGCTGCTGCAGATATGGGGAAGGCTGCTGATCTACTCAATCAGAGGAATCAGGCGAAATTTGACGGCCCTGTTGGCGCCTTCACCTTTTTCGACATACCCGTTGAAATCGGTGGTGGGGTTGTGTGTTTAGTGTGATGTCTTTGTATGCCCCTGTCACCAGGTGTTGTCCCTGAAGCGAGACTTGCGTCAGGCCTTGAAGGGTTGGGGATGGGCGTGCCCGCCTCCAGGTCTATAAGTCCGATACAGATGTTTTGGTCATCGGAGGTGCCCCAGTCACTTTTCGGCGGGTGTGGCAAGAGGGTTCCGCCCGGGACATACTGTACGTGGCCCACCGCTTTACAGGGCACTCCTTAAGGGTCTTAGGCAGAAGGAGCTTACAAGCCGCGCACAACTTATCGCCATGATCTAACGGGAGACGAGAATTACACGTTCTGTGCTAGTCTTTCCACGGGTAATTGACCCTACACTTAGGGCAGAACCTAAATGGAGTCCTTTCCATAGCGAAAGGTATAAACAAAGATGACCAGACCTAGAGGGCAAAGAGGGGGGAAAGAGGAAAGACAAATATATGGCAACCCCTACCCCACTTCCCCACTGTGTAGGCCGGCCAGAGGGCTCGGCCACATGAATGCTTCAGCAGCTGGATTTTAGGCACCGAAATTCACTGACGTAGAAAATCCCTGACATTGTCGAAGTACTTACTTGCCGCCTAAGTGACTTAAAGGGGAATAACCGACAAAGCCAGTCTAAAGCTAAACAATGTCACTTGTGTAAGAGCTCCGCAATATGGTGACCAGTTATCTGGGGGACCTCGCCGCGTGAGGGATTTTGAGTAGACTACGCGTCACGATAGGGATAGTGTTACAGACACGCCTATGCCAAAGTCCCCTTTCGGTCCCCGAAAGACAAGATGCAATACTCTGCTGTTACCACTGGATGTCGTACCATATGCACAGCATGTGATTCTAAGCAGATTAACAATCATCAGAAATGAAAGTATGCATCTTTCATGTCCAATGTTGCCATGTAACGCCCCCCCCTTCATGAGAAAGCAAATTACTCCCTGCTGCGTCTGTAAGGGAGAATTCACAAAAATGTGCTAATTCCCTCCACCTTAGAGACTCCTAGCAACTTTGTTGGATTTTGAGGACTGAGACCCATAAACAGTGAGATCTGCAGAGCTGCACAGTAACAGGAGTCATCTGCTGCATCTTTTCTTCATTTTGAAAAGGTACTGTACGAAGTACTTCTTGCTGTAGAGTTGCTTGCATCTACTACTTACAAGTCTAATCAGCCCTACATTTGATTCTTTTCTTCAAAGACTTCTGAAACATTGTGCAAAGACTTTTCCATTAACCTAACAGAAGTGCTTCATCCTATAGAAGACCTTTGCCATTGACTTTGTCCTAGCCTATTGTAATGAATGACTCTTCTTGGGGGGGGGGGGAATCCGAAAAGTATTTGCCAGCAGAATATTTGTGGACTCTTGTATGTTACAAATAATCTTTTCCTTTGACTTAATATATGACCCTAAATGCAACAGTGATATTAATGTCCCTAGCACCCTAGCAATTGAAGTTACCTGAGGGTGAAGGTACTGTGTGGACCATCCCAAAAGGGTATCTGATTTAGTGATATTAAGGGTGTATATTTCATGAAGTGTATTTGAGCGTTACTATTATATTGATCCCTTCTGAAGAAGGGATATTCTAACTGGCTGATAATTGAATAACTATTTAAGAAACCTTGAGTGTAAGAGTATTTGAATACTTGTAACTAAATCTTAAACTCCACTACAGCTCACATTGACCCCCGCATGGGATAAGCCTGGCTGCTCAACACGCTATCAAAACTGTGTAGTACAAGCTTATACCAAAGGTTTGATTTCCTATACCTGTAGTCAGAGTTGTCTGTAGTGTTTCCAGAGGGTACTGCATACAAACTTTGCCTAACAGCGTCACCATACAAAACTTCTGGGGTTTGACAAACTTGTTCGCTGACGCAAGTCTAGAACAGAGCGCATGGTTAGATCCTTTTTGGGTACAAGGAAATACACTGAATAAATACCCTTGATTACCTGTAGACCGGGGACGACGTTGATAGAGCCCTTTTCCTGCAGGATCTTGGGGTGTTCTTGTGTTCGGCGCCTGGATCTTGGAGGCATGTACCGAGGTGGCCGGTTGAACTCTATACAGTACCCGTGGGTGACTACTTGAGCACCCACTGGTCTGATGCGATTCCCCTCCCATGCAGGCAGTAATGATGTTAAGCGTCCCCGACATGGGAGGGGACCCCGATTCGAGTGTCATTTTTTACCATAGGCTGGGGAACCTCTAGAGGTGGCATCACGACCCCTTCCCTTTCCCAAACGTTGTCCTCTGGGAGGATAAGTACTGGGGGTGTTAGATCCTTGTCCTGAAGACCAATTGTTTCCTATCCAGAACACTAGCCCTTTGACTTTGGCCTGTCCTATTGACTTGAATTAAACTCTTCTGGTGAACTGAAACTATTTGCACGGTCTAACAAGTATGATCTATTCTACTTAACTTGTCCTTTTTGCTCACTTCTAAGTAACTGAACTGCAATTTGGCTCCTATATCAGGGGAGCTCAAACTGTCTCAAAATCTTATTTTATTGAAGTGTATTAGGATATAATATTAAGTTGCTTCAGCTAGTGATATGTGCAATAATTAATACGTTTTTTACCAAGAAACCTCGAGTACAAGTGTCAACTTGAACCACTGATTGAAAGTCCTCTGAGTAATTCACTCTTGAGATAAGCCTGGCTGCTCAACTCACTGCCAAAAACTGTAGTACAGACTTATACCAACGGTTGGTCTTGCTTACACCTTTAGTCCTAATTGTATGTGGTGGTTACAGAGGGTACTGCATGCAATTCTGCCTAACAGAGTATGTTGTGATGGACTGGTTTACCCTCCAACACAATTGTCAGTAGGTGGGAGCGCACTGGTTCGGCGACCTCCTGCAGGTCCTCCTGCAGGTGGTTGCATTGGAAATCCGAATAACTAGCCAAGAACATATTATTGGCTGTGCGTAAGGAGTAAGCCGCAGCAGTGGTAATGCTTTTCTCCCAAAGTATACAACTTTCTACACTCTTGGTCTAGTGGCGATTCGCCTGTAGACCAAGGGGACCCCAGCCCTCTTACTTACTGTCATGACCAGAGAGTCTGGGGTGGCATGACCCCCAATAGGTAGGGGATTAGTTGGGGAAGGGCAAAAATGTTTTTCTACCCTAGGATTAACAGCTCTGGGGGTGTCAATAAGGTGGGGTGATGCGCCTCTTGATGGAATTAAGTAAGGGAATAGCTTGGATAGCCGGAGACTTTTGCTTTAAAATGTCCTCCACAAAAATCTGAGTCTACCACCGCCTCCTGCGTGGCTATCTGGAAGTGCTCAGCCTCCTAACAATGGCGTTAAACGCCATTTGGTCATCAACAGGAGAGGTTTGATGCAGAGGAGGGAGAGACGAGGGAGGGTCAAGGCAAATGGCATCTGGGTCCGGGGTATGGTTAGAGGATAGCCAAGGTGGGTTCTCAGCAACTGGCTGGTCATCTCTCCAATCTGGGGTGTGATCAAAAGGATCCTCGAAGGGATCATCCCCCTGTGCACAAGGGTCAAGAGAAAGCTCTTCTGGATCTGATAGTCCAAACACCTCCTCCTGGAGAGGGTCCAATGATATTTAGTTTTAGTAGGTACATCATAAGGGATCTTCTCACGAGGCCTTTTTGGAGTGAACCTCTCCGAAGAATCTACACATTTTTCTAGCCTGTTCATACAACCCTCAAATGTTTCCCTAGTACATATAGATGACCCAGAGGTGTCTAAAGGTGGAAAGGGCACCTCTAGAGGATCCTGCAGTCTAGAATGTCGAGATTATTCACGGAGAGTCTTAGACAAAGACTGGGGATCCACCGTAAAGTCCTGCCGCTCTTTCGGGAGTTCTGTAGTCTCTTTCAACATATTATTGGGCCTATCCGCCCTTCCGGGCGTTCTGTTATGTCTTTCAACCTATCTGAGTCTGTCCTTGTGTTTACTAGCCGCAGAGACAATCTTCGCGAGGCTTTTGCTGATGCTCAGTGTTACGAGGAGGTGTTTAGGCTGTGCAGTCAATTGCGTAGAAACTTTTGGCGCAACCAGAGCTTTAAGTGTCAGCGTGCCCTTGGAAGGCACGTCGACAGCCTTGAGGGATTTGGTGCTGGCGCCCTTACTTGCATAGTGCCCAGACACATGCCGCTGCCATGGTTGTGGGAAGGGCTGCTGATCATGCGAATCAGCGAGTGTCGTCAAGGAATTCGACGCACCCGTTGGCATGTTGGACCGCTTTCGACTGAGGCACCGCAGCGAGACAGGGGGTTGTGTATTTAGTCCCATGTGAAGTGGGTGCGTTCTCGTCGCTGGGGTGTATCGTCCCCATAGCAGGACTTGTGTCTTGCCTATTGGGGACGGACGTCTCGGAGCGAATATGCTGCGTCATAAGGTCAATGGCGTCTGTGGCGGAGCCATGGTCATCGCCATGGGCCTCATCACTTTCGGCAGATGTGGCGGGGCGCTACCCTCGGCCTGCGACATTGCATAGGCCGCTCACTGTTTCACACAACGCTCCTTTATGGTTTTAGGATGTAGGGCAGAATTACAAGGGAGTCCTGTCCATAGCGCAGGTAAACTAAAGCGACAATACCAAAGGGGCAAAGAGGGGAGAAGGAAACATTCTAGAAAGAAACGAAACCCCCAGATCCCACTCCCTACTATGCAGGCCGGCCAGAAGGCCCGGCTGAAACACCAGCCGTCAGTCTGTTCTGTCTTCGGGAGCGGTTTAGTAGAAGAGGGGACAAATATTATAAAAAATGACCAACGGTTGGGAGCTCTGCATAAGGAGACTAGCTAGCTGGGCGGAAAACAAACTATCTGAGGGACCCTGACAAGTGAGGATTTCTGGGTACACTGCACGTCACATTAGTGATAGTGTTACAGACACGCCTATGCCGACGTTCCCTTTCGATCCTTGAATGAAAAGATGCAATACTCTGCGGTTACCACGGTTAATTGTTTAATCAAGGAACCCTGTGTGTGTATTTGAATAACTGTCACTGTGAAACTGTTACAATGCTACAGCCCACATTGTCCCCTCTTGAGATGAGACTGGCTGCTTAGTCACTATCAACTTGTGTAGTACATGCTTAAACCAAAGGTTGGGTTAACTATTGTCAAGAGGACAAAACTGGTGCAGTCTCCCACAGGCTACTGCAAACAATCTTGCCTAACATGAATCTTGCTGAACACTTTGTGGGCATCCTGCTGGACTTCTAGAGACGTGAAAGAAGTCCGAAAAGGACCCTCACCAGAGTGCAGGACATTACAAATGATGAGAATCTGACCAGCGATATTCTGTCTTCTTATGTTCTACTGAAAAGGCACCAAATCCACAGAGCTACATCAAGCGACAAGGAAAATCTTGCCAGGAGCCTTCTTCCGTGAACCCTACTGCAAAGTCCAAAGTCCTGTCTTCCGTCTTCTACACAAAGGAATCCATAGACTGGGTTTTTGGCTGCATATCCTACAGTCTGCCTGCTGCAACACCTCTGTGCTCAGTTACTGGGTTGGCTGGGGTATTTGCTTACTTCAGTCTCTTCACACGTGTTTCAACCTTGTTTGGCCTCATCAGCGAGGTGGAGCTGTCCCTCTGAACAGCGAGCAAGAGGTCCACGTCTGGGTTCCCCCAAGGCTGAAACAAGTGTCTGGGGTTGCTGTTGGTACTCTTGTTCACCGGAGGTTTGTCTGGCATTTTGGTGCTGGACTGCTCTTGTGGGCGGGACAAAGTGATATGCAAATGGAAATTTCCATCCTTTGTGAAAATTACAGTGAGCAAAAAGCAATGGCTGCAGACTCTCAAAGTGGGTAAAACCACAGAGCAGGTCATCATGCCATGTTCTTTCTAGAGAGGGGCACCTGCTACCTTTGTATTTTTGCAAGGAACTTGGGGTTGGTCAACCTAAGTTACCTGGGGGAACCCAGTTGTGGACCCCTTGCTCACTGTGCTCAGAGAGGCACAGCTCCACCTCCCAACAGCACTTTCTGCCCAGTGTTGCTGGGAGCTCCTAGATCTTCCACTTAGTATTTTTTCATTTTCCCTTGGTTAACACAGTTATAAAGGCAGAGGGATACTTTTTATCCAACCTTTATTTTCTTTTGCGAGATCAGCACACCTAGAGTGCTGAGGAGATCCAATGTATCCCTTTTCAACTCTCCAGTAACTTTTTGGTTACTGTGACAAGCCCTCTGCTCAGCCTGGTGGCAGTGTACCTTTTTGTAGGAGACATAAGGGTTACCCAAAATGGTGCCTGTACCGTTTTAAGTCCTGAACAAGATGACTTGTTCTTTCTGATGTCTTCTACCTTTCTGGGTGGGGGAGGACTCCGGTCCCTTTGTTTTCACCAGGCTTTCCAAGGAAAGCCAGCAAAGCTTCTGTGTGACTAGCATGAGAGGAAGTGGGGAGGTGATTGAAAATCCTGTCCTTTGTCCTGCTGTGTGCCTGACTGAAACCAGTTCAAACTGGGAGGCTTGCCGTCCCCATTTGACAAACACCCTCTCCTCCCCCCAAGTTTGAATGGTGCATGGGTTTTGAATGCTGGACTCAGCCAGTGTTCTTGGATAAACTGAGGCCATGAAGCTGAAACTAAGTCGACCACTGGAACAGAATAATCCAACGAACGATGAAGGACCCAACCAGAAACTTCTAATGACCACCAAAGCCTGCTGAGTAACCGATGCTGTCCCAACCTCAACTTCTAAGCAGTATCGAAAGATCCTAACAACTTTCTCGCTTGGACGGGCCAGCAAACAAGTACCAAGACAAACTAAAATGTGCACAATCCCTTGAAGAGCTGCGACCTCCATGGCCTGCAATTCACCAATCACCTGAAGCACGGCTTCCCTTGGGAGTTTGTGGGCATCCTCCCAAGCCTGCGGACAATCAAACCAGCTCCCCAAAGTACCCCGACGAGGGATGTGAAAAGGAGGCGAAGAGCCCACCGCTGTGACAAATGTCCTTCATCCAAGCCGAAAAACGCACCAACAATCCAGAACCACAAAGATCCTTTGCTGGGCATTTGTCTGCACAAGGTTGTTGCCAGATACACCGAAGGTCCCTTTTCTTCAGTCGCCGAGACCAAGAAACCTGTGACCGGGTCAGCAGTCAGATGGTTTTACTATGCAATTTGTTACTGAAAGCTATTCTAGTGCGACTGCAACTTTGTTTTATACTCTAAATATTTTAAGTGTCCTATTGTTTTACTGTGTTCTAAAACAGACTTGAAAGTGTGTCATTGTATATATCAAATAACAATTTTTGGATCGAACTTAGAAGTGTATCAGTGTTTTCTTGGACTAAGTGTATGCACAGAGTTTTGTACCTCAGTGCAGCCCTCCTCACCCTTAGAGTAAGCCAGGCTGCTTGCCATTCTAACACTCAAGTTGTTCAGGCTAAACCGAAACAGTGCAACCCTTTTCACAGATGGTGGGCTTTCCCAAGTGATGTCTCAGACAGTACTTTTGTAAAACCCCCTAACAAACTGACTACTAGTGTTAACACTCCCTCCCCCGGCTCCCGACTGCATAGGCTGAAGAGTTGTAGACCATCTTTCTCTGAATCTCCAGGACCTTTTAAAGCCACATGCAATGTTCTGGGCTATCAGCAGGCAGTCCTCTCGGTGAAGGCAGCATAACAAAGTAAATGCAATATATATGTTGGATTACAGGTAATGCACTCAGATTTGAAAGACCACATAGTACGAACAACGAGAACCTGGATGCGTGAAGGATCAGGAGTACAGTACACGCTGCGGGAAGGGATACTATTACACAAACGCCCAGTCGACGTTCCTTTTCAAACGGCCAATGCAAAGCATGCGATTCTAAACTGATCCACAAGCCTGAAAAATAAAGGCACATTATATTTTTAAACATTTGTGCAGAACTCAAGTCTAGGCCTTACTGTGAAGCCTATGCTAGCCAGAAAGTTTGGTTAGACCAAAGAGTGAACAACCCTTGATAATCCACTAGGATGGCCTCTCAGAGTCCCACAACAATGAGCCAAAATCATTCACAACACAAAGCATGAATATGGCAGAGTACTCTGAAATGACGGGTCTTCCTCACGTTCATCAATACAACAAGCTGCCACAGTTTAGGTGAAAAGCTGTACAACCATTACAACAAAGTTGTGGCAAAAGAGTGCAACACCAAATATACTCACTTGTCGTTCTTCGTGCGGTGTATTTCCATCTAGTCGACAGTATTCATAATTACGCCACATGCAGTAGTCTTCCAGGATGTCCAGCACCCTGGTCATCTGGCTAAATATGAGCACGCGAGAGTCTTATTTAGGAAATAAAAAGAAAGAAACATTACTATTGCTGGCAACCAGCATGAAAACTCAACACTAAGAAAAGGATTGGTGATGCGTCAAAACAGTAAAAAAAAAATTCATTGTAAAACACCTACTTGTCATTCAATTTGGTCAAAGCGTTGGGTAAGAATTAGTGCAGTCAACTGGTGAGGACCACACAAGACTTCTCTGCTTAGTATTAGGTAATACACAAGGTTTAAATAAGCATTCTTTAAAAAGATCTACTAGTAACATTCAAAGTTTGGATTTCGTTTTAAAAGACAATAAAAGTTGGCAAATACTTTTCTTATGCCAACACATGTTCCAGCACACGGAGTGACTTCAGTAAAGGTCAGTATTGCACTTTATTTTCAGTTACCAATTCAGTTATTGAGTTGTTTAAGGAAGGAAAGGTTAGACTAAGACCGAGAACATACTTTCAATAGTTTGGAATTGTTTTACTATCTCCTAAAGTGAGGCAGATAACTCATCCCAGCAATATGAGTATGGCATGCATTACTGTAATAGCATTTCTGATGATTGTATCTTAGATTCACATGCTGTGCATATAGTCTGACATCTCTCGGAAACGGAGTATTGCAGCTTTCTTTCGAAGATTGAAAGGGGATGTCGACATGGGCATGACTAACAACCCGTGACATGCATTGTCCCCAAAATCCCTAAGGCGTCGAGGTCACTCTGGTTGTGTTTTTCTGCCGTGAGGGAGCCTTGTAGTCAGCGTAAGCGTGTAAAGAGAAGGTGCAAGAGGTCTATGTTCATTCTACTCTACGAGGGGAGGAAGGGTGGGCGCATGTGAATCTAAGCAGATACAATCATAAATGTTATTACGGTGAGTAATGCATGTCTTCCGATGCTTGTGAATCTGCTTAGAATAACATGCTGTGCATAGACTAGCAAGCAGTACCCAGAGATGGGGATGGGATGCGTGAACGAACAGTAGCCAAGAGGTGTCTTAGCACTGCTTGCCCCACCTGAGAATCAGATCTAGAGTGTACCTAGGCAGTAGTGTTGTGTAAAGGTGTGTACAGAACTCCAAGTTGCTGCTTTGCAAGTTGATTCAAGAGGAACATTTGCAATGAATGCTATGGTAGCCACTGAGTAGAGTGTGCTCTAGGCGTGAAGGGTAGATCTCTCTTGGCAAGAGAAACAGTGAGATGCAGTTTACGATCCACTTGGAGAAGCCGATTTATAGACTGGGTCCCCTTCTCAACCAGCTGCCACAGAAATTAACGGGTTGGTTTTTTTTAGTGGCTTTGTCTTTGCCAGATGGTAGATAACCGCTCTCATTACATCCAGTGTGTGGAGGCTTCTTTCCGCCACATTAGTGGGGTTCTGGAAAAGGGTGGGCAGTTCTATGGACTGGTTTACATGGAAGTTTGAGAAAAATGTAGGTGCAAAGCTAGGGTGTGCGCGCAAAACCACCCCACCTTTGTGAATAGTGACAAATGGGTCCTAAACTGAAAGGGTCTGCAGTTCACTAACTCGCCTTATAGAGGTGATCGCCACCAGGAAGGCAGTCTTGTAGGCGAGTGCTTTAAGGTTAGCCTTATGCATTGGTTCAAAGGGAGGCCCCATTAGTCTGGTAAGAACATTCAGTTCCCACCCGGGAGCTGGGTTTGAAATATGGGGAAATCTCTTTAACCCTTCCATAAAGGCTTTAATTACAGCAATTTCCCACCATGAAACCTTGTTTTGAGACGTGGTGTGTGTCGAAAGCGCAGCAGTGGACCTTTAAAGAATTGAAAACCAGAATGAATTTAACAGGTGGGTTAGGTACAGGATATCGAGGTGAGCATTCAATAGGATTGATGTCCTTGACATTACACCAGATGACACAAAGCTGCCATTTGCTGGAGTAGCAATGCCCAGTGTTATGTTTCTGTGCTTTTCCCAGTATGTCCATGCATCTTTGAGGGTGCTGGAGGAGCCCAAACTATGACCTCAGGAGCCAGGCTGCTAATGTTAAGAGTTTTAGGGCATGATGTAGTGTTTCTCCTTGGTCTTGAGACAGCATGTTGTACGGGCACAGCAGCTTCATAGGAGGGGAGTGACATTGGCATGAGATGGGAGAACCAAGGCTGGCAGGCCCACATTGGGGCCACCAGAATCATCCAGACTGGCTCTTGGTGCATCTTGTGCACTATTCTGTTGAGCAGGGGTTTCGGGGAGGGGCAGACAAATTTCCCGGAACGTGTTATCCACAGACCGTTCCCCTTGCAGCAGTGCTGTGGGTGAGGGTACATGGAGGTGTAATTTGGGCATTGGGTGTTCTCCAGAGTGGCTAACAAGTCGACCTCTGGGAAGCACCATTCTGTGAAGACGTGGAGTACAATGTCCCCCTGTAGCCAAAAGGAATAAGAGTGGGATGGCTGACGGTAGGACGAGGCACCTCCTCCGAATCCTTTAGAAGAACCTTGGGATTTCCCTCCAAGTCCAAAAGGACGGCCGTCAACATTGAAATATGAAAGTATGCATCATTCATGTCCAGTGTTCCCAAGTAATCTCACTGTGAAGCAGTGGAATTACTTCCTGCAGAGTGACCATGCAGAACTTGTGGCTTTAGAAATTTGTTCGCTGGGCACAGATCTAAAACAGGGAGCATGGTTAGATCCCTTTGAGTTCAAGGAAGTACACTGAATAAATACCTTCTACCTGTGACAGCGGCACGATTTCTATGGCTCCTTTCTCCTGTAGTGCCTCGACTTCCTGAAGAAGAATGCAAAGATGGTCTGGTGTCAGTAGTCTTGCTCGTGGAGGTCTGGAATGTTGGGGACCATTTGAACTCTATACAGTACCCATGGGCCACGGTCTTTAGCACCCACTGGTCTACTTATTCCCTCCCATGCCTGAAGAAACAATATTAGCCGGCCCCCGACTGGGGAGGCATGGGAGGGGACCCGAATCTTTGGGTCATTTTGAACCGGAGGCTCTTTCTTTGCCACAACGTTGACCCCTTTTGGGATACGGGGTGGTGCATCTGCTATTTCCCAGGGTAGAATTCCAGTATCCAGTTAAAATTTTGAATGAACGATTTTGAATGCATTTTTTCTTGAAAAAATATTTTTGAATATTTTGTTTAATTTTATGTTTTTTGGGTTTAGTTAGTAAAAAAAGGGTCAATAAAAACAGAGTTGGGGAACCCCCATTAAAAAAAAAAAGACATTTTTCATGCGAGAAAAATGCATTTGAAATTGTGACATTCGAAAATGTCACTATAAATCTAGAATTCCAATTGTTTCCCCGAGGAGTATTTTTGTTGAGGGAAGCGTTGGCCACGAAAAAGCAGTTTGGACTCAGATCCTCGTCTTGTAGAGGGCCTTTGTAATTTGGTCCAGTGTTTTTAGGGTGTCTCTTTTTTTGCAGTTTCGAGGGCCTCATCGACCGCCTTCCCAAACAGGTTGGATTTTTTGATGGGTTTATCAGTGATGCTTGCGTCTCTGGCTTGAATCCAGAGTTCCGTAGCCACGCATGTCTTCAGGAATGTGCCCTCAGGGATTGACCAGCCGTTTCTGCAGAATTCAAAGTATTCTTAAGAATGCTTTGGTTCACGTCTGCTCTCAGTGACAGTGGTGAGGAGACTAGCACGTGGGGTTTGGGAATCTCCTGTATGCCTGCCTGTAGTAAAGCCCACTGGACATCGGCGTAGCTGGCCAACAAAGTCGTGTTGATGGAAAAGCACGTTGAGAATTCTGCTGCAACTGTGATCCTTTTCCCAAGGGCGTAGAGTCGTTTACCTTCCGTATCAGGGGGTGACTCGCCGGTTGACAAAGGAACCCTCTGCCCCCTTACGTGTAGTAGTCACCACCAGGGAGTCTGGGTTGAAATGAGCGGATATACAGAGGGTCTGATGAAGGACAAAAGTTTTTCTATTCATGGGTTGACACCTCTTGTGAGAGTAGGTGTTGAGGAGGGCGCCAGACGGTTCTTAATTGAATTGATGAGGAATAGCCTGGCTGGCGGTTTCTCCTTGATGTCCTCCACGAAGTCCGCTTCGGGGACCGCTTCATCTGTAGCAATCTTAAAGTGATCAGCTGCTTCACACATTACGTTAAAAGTCAATTGATCATCCACTGGTGAGAGTTGCTGCCTAGTGGGGTGGACTAGGGAGAATCCAGAGACAAGGTATCGGGATCTTGAGGATCTGGGGACTGCCATGGTTGAGGGTCACCTACATCTGGGTTCTCTTCCAAGCCCTCTATGGGATACTGCATTTTCCTCAGGGTTGATGAATTCCTCATCCTGAGTGTTAACAGGAATGTCATCCTCAGTTAGGTCGTAGTTGTATATATCCTCTTCTAAAGAGGGGTCAAAAAGCCTTGGAAAGTTAGCTTTGGGGTCCGCAGGGCTCTCATCCCTTGGCCTCCTTGGTGTGGGTTGTTCTGAACGGGAAACTAACCTGTCCAGTCTTTCCATGCAGTTCGCAAACTTTTATTTAGTCCAAACCGAGGACCTATAATGGTCTAGAGGTGGAAAAGTGTCTTGGAAGCGTTCATCCGTCGAAAAGTGTAGAGATTTGTCTCATCGTGGAGAACAGCCGTTCTTTGCCCTCAGAGAACTTCTCTTACGGTACTGAGGTGAGACGTCTGTGCTTCTCTTTCGATTTATGGGTGGGTTCCGGTACTCCCCACCCACCCCCCTTAGGTCATCTTTGGACCTCGGCGGATCCTTGGCCTTTTCCGTAAGCCTCGGAGTATCCCCGGGCTGCCACTTATGGGAGTGGGCGGCAACAATGCTAGCTAAGCTGTCGGCAACGTCCTCCGCAGTTGGGAGGCGTGTAGCTTCAGCCTGCGATTGCGAGGAGTTCCGGCGGTGCTGGGGCTTTGTCCTCAGCGACTGCCTTCTTCGTGGGTGCCGGGGCCTTATCTTCAGCGACCGCCTTCTTCGGCGGAACCGGAACCCTATCGTCACCATACACCTCCTTGCGATGCGTCTCGACGGAACCCGATATGTTAGAGGTAGCGCACTTTGTTTTCGATGGCCCGGTCGCTAGGCGTATACGAGGCTGTGGGGAGGGCTGCCAATCCAGACGGTTGGCAGGTGCTGCCGGAGCATCTGGTGTACCCGTTGGCGCTGAAGTCTTCTTCGACTTAACCGAAGATTGACTTGGGGTTGTGTGCTTTGTGCTGTGTACATGTTTGTTTTTGTCACCAGGGTGTGACTTCCCCATAGCAGTGCCTAAGCCGTGCCTAGTTGGGCCGGGTACAGAATGCAGAACGCGAGCGTTCCGTCGTAAGGTCAACAACCTCCGGTTCGGAGGTGTGATAGTCACTCTTGCCGTCCCATTCGGTGGCTGCGGCAGAAAATTCAGCCTTCGACATACCGTAGGCCGCCCACCGCTTGACTATGCTCCTTTAAAGTCTTGGGACGGAGGAGCTTACAAGCCTTGCATCCTTCCTTGTGATAGAGGGGCAAGCACCGGTTACCCCGTCTGTGCTCTTCTTTCCAAGGGAAAAAGGGGACACCGGCATAGTCGTGTCAGTAACACTATCCCTATCGTGACATGTAGTGTACCCGAAATCCCTCACGCAGCTGGGTCCCTCCAATTGTATTTTGATGGAGCCCAAGGCTATTTGTGAGTGAGTACATAGAGAGAAAGTAGTAAGAAGTCTATGTTCCTTCCACCAGAGCGGGGAGGCTAGGTGGGCGCCTGTGAATCTAAGCAGATACAATCATCAGAAATGCTATTACGGTGAGTAATGCATGTCTCCTGATGCTTGTTAATCTGATTAGAATCACATGTTGTGCATAGACTAGCGAGCAGTACCCAGAGTTGGATGTGGGTTGTGAGAAGGAACAGTAGTGAAAAGATGTCTTAGTACTGCTTGTCCCACCTGAGAATCAGATCAATGAGTGTTTAGGCAATATTATACTTCAGGTTGCTGCTTTGCAAATGGACTCAAGGGGAACATTTGCAATGAATGCTATGGAAGCCCCAGTGCCCCGAGTATAGTGCGTTCTAGGCTTGAAGGGGAGTTCTCTTAGCAAGAGTAGCATAGTGTGATGCATTTGACAATCCACCTAGAGACTGCCGATTTAGAGACGGGATCCCCTTCTCTACCAGCTGCCACTGAGACGAAAAACAGTTGCCTTCCTCAGTGGTCTAGTTCTTTCCAAGTAGAACATGACTGCCCTGCGCACATCTAGTGTGTAGGCTTCTTTCAGCAATGTTAGTGGGATTCTGGAAGAAAGTAGGTAGTTCAATTGATTGGTTCACATGTAACTTCTAAATGAATTTAGGCGCAAGTCGGGGATGTGTGCGCAGAACCACCTTATTATTTGTGGACTGTAACGAAAGGGTCTAGAACCAAAAGGGCCTGTAGTTCACTAACCCTGCTATCAGAAGTGATAGCCACTAGAAAGGCCATTTTATAAGTAAGGTCTTTGAGGCTTGCCTTGTGCATAGGCTCAAAGGGAGACCCCATAAGTCTCGCAAGAACCACATTTAGGTCCCATCCAGGAGCTGGGTTTGAGATGGGGGATACATTCTTTTAACCCCTTCCATGAAAGCCTTAATAACAGGTATTTTCCACCACAACACCTTTTGTTGTGACGTAGTGTAGGCAGAGTACAACAAGTGAGTCGGATACAACAATGTGGGTAGGAGAGCAGTCAATCGGGTTGATGCTCTTGGTATTGCACCAGATGACAAAGCGTTTCCACTTACTGGAATAGCAATACCGACTAAGGTTTCCTAGCTTCCCCAAGTATGTCCATACATCTGAGGGAGTTTAAGGTCTGAGGGAGTTGAAGGTGACCGAACTCTGACCTCAGGTGCCAGGGCGCTAAGATCAAAGTTTGGGGGCATGGGTGTCACGTTTCCCCCTCTGTCCTGAGACATGTTGTATGGGCAGGGCAACTTCATAGGAGGGGAGAGCGACATCTCCATCAGGTGAGAGAACTAGGGTTGGTGGGCCCACATTGGGGCCACCAATATCATGGTGACTGGTTCCTGGTGCATCTTGTGCACCACCTAGTTGAGTCGGGGGTAAAAAGCGTAAACAAATTCCCCCCTCCCCCCCCCCCCCCCCCCCCAACACCCTGTGAGAGGAGTCTGTCGTGAGAGTGGCTTCTACTGCAGGGGTGGTGAATGTCTTCCCCTTAAAGAGGTTTTCCCCTCGACCACCATTTACAGAGCGAACGAGGGCTGGCGAGACAACTACCAGATCTTCCCACTGCTGGCCTGACCCCACCGGCTGTTTAGCCACTCTTGCATGGGACGCATGCGCAGCCGCGCATGAGGAACTAATAAATGCATGATGCCATCATTCCTAGCAGTCGCATGGCCTTGCATACCGTCACTTCTTGACTGGCTACATATTGAGGGATCTGAAAAAGCATGTTCTGAACCCTCTCGTTAGAAGGGAAGACTAGGCTGTCTCTGGTCCGAATTAGAGCCCCCAGAAACTGTTTGAGCTGAATGGGGTCTAAGCTGGATTTCTTCTCGCTGATGGAGAACCTCAGACTGAACACAAGGTCTATTGTCTTCCTGTTTCTTAAGAATCCCCAGTTATGAGCCAATCGTCGCGGTAAGGGTAAACCGGGACGGATAGTCTGCACAGGTGTGCTGCTGCTACTGCCAGGACCTTTGTAAACACCTTTGGGGCCGAGGCAATGCCAAAGGGGAGTATCTTGAACTGGTAGTACTTGTCCTCCATGAACCTTAGGTATTTTCTGTGCACTGGCAACATTGCAATATGAAAGTATGCATCTTTCATGTCCAGTGTTGTCATGTAATCCCCCCTACTTCAACATCAGAATAGGGACGGCTTCTATGGCGTCCTTTTCCAGGAGTGCTTCCACCTCTTGTATCAGGATCTGGAGATGGTCTGGAGTCTTGCTTTGGGCGGTCTGAATTGTGGCAGTCGAGCGAATTCTACACAGTATCCGTGGGCAACAGTCGTGAGAACCCACTGGTCTGACGTTATCCCCTCCCATGCCAACAGGAAAGATGTTAAGCGCCTCCCGACCAGGGTGACATGGGAGGGGACCTGGATCCGTAGGTAATTTCTGACCATAGGCTACGGCTCTCCTGGAGTTGGGGCCCCTGCCTCTACCCTTCCTGTGCTGCTGCTGTCTAGGTGGATAGTTGGCGGAGGGGCTGGATGCCTGTCCTGACTTCCAGGTATTACTGATTTTGTCCCGAAAAGACCGATGGGAGCCCCCCCCCCTCTGGGAGGGGAAGGGGTTTGTGTTCAATATGCTGAAGGTACTTTAGAGTCTCATGCTCCTTTTTGGCAGTCTCGTCCACTGCCTTACCAAAGAGGTTTGTATCTTCAACAGGTTTATTAAGAGCTGCTTGGGTCTCTGGCTAGAAGCCAGAGTTCCTGAGCCAAGCGTGCCGTTTGAGCAGGGGGCTCTGTGCCAGGGATCTTCCTGCCGTTTCCGCGGCATCCAGGGTATTTTTCAGCACGTTCTGATTGACTGGTCTGCCCTCGGTCGCGATGACGAATAATTTGGCTTTGGCGGGTTCAGGCACCTCCTGTACACCTTCATACACTAGGTTCCACTGTACATCAGCATAACTGGCAAACATGGGGTTCGCTATGTGCGTGGAAAAAAGCAGCTGCTCTGGTGACCCGCTTTCCCAAAGCGTACAGCCTTTTCGACTCCTTATCAGCAGGGGTCTCTCCCACTGAAAGGGAGAACCCCACCAGTTTCCTGGTGATGGTAACCACTAGGGAATCGGGGGTGGCATGGCCCTTAATGTAAGTAGGGTCAGTAGGCGACGGGTGAAATAGTTTTTCTACCCTCAGATTTACTGCCCTTGTGTGGGCTGGTTTCACCAATGAGGGAGCCAATCTCCTCTTAATTGAATTCAGACACGGAATGGCTTGGCTGGAGGGGGGCTTTTCTGTGAGGATATCCTCCACAAAATCCTGTTCAGGCAAGGCCTCCTGGGTGGCAAATTGAAAATGGTCAGCCACCTTTCTCAAGATGGCGTTGAACACCATCTGGTCGTCCACTGGGGAAGCCTGGCGGGCAGGAGTGGAGGGAGGTGAATCCAAACATAGGACATCATGGTCGTGAGCAGGGAGTGCCCAGGGTTCAGCCTCAACCTGGTGGCTATCCTCAGTGTAGTCTAAGAAGGTAGGGTCCTCCTCCTGGTCATAAATGTCCTGATACGTGTATGTGGATCTCTTCCTCAGAGAGGACGCAAGTGTAATCTTCCGGGGTGGGTTCTAAAGTTCCTCGCGGCTGAATGCAGTTCTGGTGCCTTTTCAAGGAGCACAGAAGACAGAATCGCAGTTGAATTCTGGTCATTACAAAGGTGCAGCAATCTGTTCAGGGGACTGACTATTTTTGTCTCTGGCGAGCCACCAGGATGCCCACAAAGTTTCAGCGAGATTCGGAAGACTGTGCACCGCACAGTGGCTTGAGGTCCATGGGTATTGCAGCAAAACGAGGTCGCAGCAACGCATGGGATGGCTCAAAATGCGAGTCTAGTGGGTCTCACCAGGTTCTGGGTTGTCGTTTTCAGAGTCCCCAGGTCGATTACAAGAAAGGGCTACAGCAGGCTCAGACTACACAGCAGGCTCTCCGGTCACTGGTAATAGTTTCAGCCACTTTTCCTTCATCATCCTCTTCGGTTTCAGTTCCAGTGGTAGACTTCTCTTCAACTCCCGGGTACGCAGTATTTATCAGGAAATACAGCACAGCCTCTGCATTCTCTCCCCGCATTTTACAAGAAGGGACGGTCTGGTTGCTTAATCGGGACAGCCAGCCCCCCCCCCCCCCCCACTGAAATTTGTCCCCATTCAGGCAAGGTGGAAGACAAAGGGCTGTGGAGTTTTGGACTGCTCTCTCACTTCCTGCCCTCACAGACAGACTGGAGCCTGGGTGGGGAGTCCAGGACTCACGCCGAAGAAAAATAAATAAACCACACTAAGGAATTTCCTGCCCTGGATGTCAGGGGAACGAACAAGAAACACTAAAATGGCAGAAAAAAAGAAAGGGGTCATTTTGGTAAAATGAGCACCCTTAGGTGACTGTACTGCAGCTGTGAACACAGGCCACAGTAAAGGTGCACCAAATTAATACAAGGTATTACTGCCACCAGCCATTGAAGGTAAACTTGTCCCTGTAACAGAATTGTTAGTTTCTATGTGAAAGTGGATACATTGCATTTCCCCAGCAGTGCACATAAGGTAGGGTGTGCTGGCTTCACAGAATAAAATGCAAAAGGGAGCCAAAGATCCTTTCTACCCTTGGGAACTGTATTTCTCTCAAGGTTAGCAAAAGAAAGAGCTCCCAAGGCAACCCAGCAACATCAAGCACTTCTTGCAAAAAGTTGAAGAGTATAACTTTAAAAAAAAAAAAGAAAAACTAAGGAGAGTCAGAAAAATGATACCCATAAAAATAGTTCAAGATTCTGTGAGTGTGAAAAAATGTTCCCACCGAGTGAGGTATTCAGGAAGAATATCCTACTAGTAAAGAAAGTGTTCTGGGGTTGACCAAGGTCAGGAAGGTTCCCCAGTTCTGTGAAAATCCTACCCAACATCCCAGAGGCCTCAGGTGCTTGTGTACCCTTGGACAGTGTCGACTTTTAGGGTTAACGCTCTTTAAAGAGGAATGCCCAGTCACATGCCGTGAAGGCAGTTGCGTGGAGAGCGGTGAACCGCAAGGTTCTGAAGGCACCGAAGTTTACTGCGGCCCGATGGCGTTATGCGCTGCGACGACTCCGAAGAGGCCTTAGGGATTGTGTGTGTGGTGCGTGGGTGCCCTTGTCGCCGGGGTTTGAACTCCCCATAACAGAGGCGGTGGCCTCTGGAGCCTGAAGGCTCTGCCGAAAGGGTGATTGCTTCCAATTTGGACCCATGGCTGCCGATGGATTCCTCATTGTCTGAAGCAACATTGCCAATGGGGGAAATGGCTTTTGGGCTGCACCGCGGAGGCTGCCCACCGTTTAGTCTGCCTGTTTCAATGTTTTCAGTCGAAAGAACTTACAGGACTAGCATGAGCGGTCATCTTGGTCTCGAGGAAGACCCAGATTGCAAAGGTGATGGGTGTCCTTCCAAGGAAACTTGCTGTTGCACGATGGGCAAAATTTAAGGTGGGTCCTCTCCATAGCAGAGGGTAATGGCAGCCAGGCCAAGAGAGGGGGGAAAAGGAAACACATTCTTAGAGCAGAATAAACCCAGAGCCCCACTCTCCCTACTGTAAGGGCCTGGCCGGAGGGCCAAGGCCATGCGGTCAACAGTCGTTGAGCAGTTGTGGATGTCTTCAGCAGCATGTACCACACAAGGTAGTCGTGAAGATTAGTCGGGAGACTAGACGACCGTAGGTCGTCGGGACAAAGTTATTAACTCTTGCGAGCTCGGCATAAGAGACCAACTAGGTTAGTGGAAAATTTCTTTGAGGGAACTACTGCCAAAGCTAGTAGGTTCAGAGGAGTGCCTTTAGGGAGCTAGGACAGCCAAAGTCAATGGGCAAAGTCAATAGTTCTGATGCATTTCTTCTAAGACAAAGTCTTGACAAAGTTAATAAGCTCAGACCAAATCACAATATCTGAGCTACTTTGTAGAGAGCACAAGCTGTTAGGCCAGTGCAGGTGATTTGATATCCACTAACGTACTTCGCAAGATAGGAAGCACAACGTATGGCAAAGAGGTGAACACCCCAAGCCCCACAGTACCTGCGATTTGAAGAAAGTTTATCCAGCTGGATTCCTCCTTGCTACAGTTTGGCAGACCCTTGTTCCTGGACCTTGGTTGTGATGACAAAAGAAGTCTGTCCGACAGGGTCCTGCAGCAGTACTGAGGAGAGAAACTCCTCAGCAATGGATTTCCTCCGTTTCAGCGGCACTTCAGTGTTTTGGCGCCTTTTCCACGGCAGCACATTAAGAATGAAAACTCTGGTTGGAAGAAGCTTGCTCCTTCGGTCCTGGACTCTGGTGGTCCTTAGGATGCCCACGAAGATTTGGACGAATTCTGACTTAACAAAATGATGCACTGATCAATGGGCACAAACCCCCGGCATTGGGCTTCTGCAACTCTGGTGAGGCACAGCACGTTGGGGGTGTAAGGGAGAATTGTCAAAAATGTGCCAATTCCCTCTACCTTAGAGACCCCCCTGCAACTTTCCTGGATTTTGAGAACTTGATTTTTTTAAACCTAGAGTGCAAGACCCTTTTTCCCCACTCACGTATGTTAATGTGATTTGTGAACTGTTTCTTTTGGTTGTGGAGTCTGAAACTCCATAGGCATAATCTTTTACATTGTCACACAGCACGTTCCGTGCAGGGGCACAGGGAAGTCTTTCAGGTTCCCCAAGGTTTAAATACCTTCTCTGGGATGACTACTGTTTCCAGAGCAGTAAAGTTAAGTTGACTTTACTTAAATTTGTAACTTTCTAGACTCAGCACACAATCTTACAATAGGGTGCTGGAGGGGTTACCTAGTATCCCCTGTGTCTAGCTTCTCATGTAACATTTTTTTATGTTACCCGTTCCTCATTGAATGGCTGGTGGCAGTGGTTTACATTTAACTACTATGGTGTGCATTTATAGCGGGCTGCGTTCGCAGCCACGGTAAAGCACCCAAGAGTGCCATTTTTGTCAAAATGGCCCGGTCGTCTTTTTTTTCCCCCATTTGTGGCAAGGTCCTTCTTGAGATTTACTCTGCACGCCAAACCAGGTTTGGTCCCATTGTTAGCTTTGCCTTTGGCGGGATTCACGAGTGAACCCTGCCTCTGGCTCCAGGGTGTCTGGCGTAGGCTGGAAGTGAGGGAGGTGCCCGAAACTCCCTGTGCGGGGTGACTGACAGCTACGCTGGGATGAATGGGAGTGAACAGAATAAAAGGTGAGGCTTTTGGCTTGGAAGGCAGAGTTGACCACTGGACAAAGGAACCGAAGAACTTTAAGAGGACGCCTGCTGCAACTCCTGGACCGTTGGTTTGCCTGGTGAAGCCCTGCTGCTGTGCTGAAACTCCAAATTCTTATCGACAGAAGACCCTCCAAGGACAACTTCTCCCTTTGAGTTGGTGGGACCAATCAACTCCAAAGTAAGCCACCTAGAAATCCATCTGAGCTGGATGAATTTCCATAGAGTTGCTGCTGGAAACCATATAGCCAGGGAGAGGAACACCAGATTGTGTACGTTGATTTTAAGCTGGCCTAGAGCTCCAGGAAGATCCTCCGGACTTCCAGAAAGCAGGACTCACCGAGCCACCTCAGAGTGCTGGACCCCAGATGCAAGGAAAGCCCATCTCTACGGCCAAGAGTCTGCAGTGGTGCCATTTGCTTAGACGCAAGGAACTGAAACTGCAAAGTGACACTGAATAGACGTTGGTCCTTTTCTGTCGCAGTGCAGGAGTCCTCCAGACGTTCTCCCTCTTGTCCCCACGACTGAGGCCCAGGATCTGCAGAGCTGCATAGGAACAGAAGCCAGCCAAAGCCCTCTTCTTCTAACCAAAGGTACTGTAAAGTCTGAGAATTTACCTCTTGTGTAACCTCACTCGAGATTGTCTTGGTTGCTTCTTTGGAGTTGCAAACAGCTTCTTAACCTCACAAACCCAATCAGCTTATGGCCCTGCTTTGATTTCTTCTTTTCTACAAAGACTTCAAAAACATTGTGCAAGACTTTTCCCTACCTGCAAGAAGTGCTTCAGCTCACCTAGACGTTTGCCCAATTGACTTTGGCCTTAATGACTCTTCTTCCCTCCGACATTGTGTTTGGTCTTCCTTCGAGGAAGGGGTTAACTAACTTTGCATTGAGGGGGTTTACAAAAGTACTTACTGGCTTTGGAATATGTGTGATCTCCCGTTTTGTTCTAATAACCTTTTTCTTTGACATACTTTTAGTCTGGTCCTAAATGCAAACGTGCTATATTAATGTCCACAGTGTCCTAGTTGCTAATGTCATCTGAGGGTGTAGGTGGGTGTGCCATCCCAAAAGGGTATTTACTGATTTAGAAACATTAAGAGTGTATATTTTGGAGTATAGTTGTGTGTTACTATTATATTGCCCCTTCTGAAGAAGATTTACTCAAACTGACTTAAATTGTTTAAATCAAGAAACCTTGTGTGAAAGTTTGAATGCTTGTCATTGTAAATCTGTAACTCTGTACAGCTCACATTGACCACTCTTGAGATAAGCCTGGCTGCTCAACATGCTACCAACCTGTGTAGTACAGACTTATACCAAAGGTTGAGTTCCTATTGCCAGGAGGTCAAGGTTGTAGTGCACCCAAAGGGTGCTGCATAGAATCTTGCGTAACAGGGCAGGAAATATTAAGTGAGCTAATTGAAAAGTTCTGTTTTCATAGATTTGCAGAATGTTAGGTAGGATGTCTCATTTCGAAGGGTGGTGGCAAGGCATTCTAGTGTTTAGGAGCAAGGAAGGTGAACCTGGCCCCTCCTGCTTTGGCCCTTTTGAAGGTGGGGACATTCCCATGGTTCACAGGACCAAAGTTCATGAATAGTTGAGGCTTCTTCCGGAAACTCTTTGTGCGTGCCACATAGAACTTCAGCACACGAGACATCCAGCAAGTGCAAGGCCCTCTCAACCGGCGACGAAGGCTTCGGAAAGAACACAGGCAACACCAAAGGCAGAGGTGGAATTCCGAAAGACCCTTTGGCATGAAAGAGGGGTGCGTCCGCAGAACCACCATTGTGTCGTGAAAAGTCAAATAAGGCTGTTTGCAGGATAGGGCCTGATCTCACCTACCCACCTGGCAGAGGTGATAGCCTTGAGGAAAGCGGTTATCCACGAAAGGAGTGAGACCTGAAGCATAGGCTCAAGGGCCCCTTCCACGACCCATGAGCCTCGTCAGCACCATGTTGAGTTTGCAAGCCGGAGCCTTCACCGGCGGAAACAATTGACAGTCCTTTGAGGAACTCCTTGACAAGACAGTGGGACCAAAGAAGACTGTCCTGGAGACCTGGTGTAACGGGAGATAGCCACCAGATGCATCTCGATAGAGGGGTTGCGCCAGCCTTGGCCAAGGACATTAAGTACAGAAGAATCTGCAGGGCCGTGACCCTCAGAGGATTGATCTTCAGCATCCGGCATCACGTCGCAAAATTGGTTACCCCTTGTGCCTGTATCACTTCAGAGTAGACTACACTCTGGCCCTGGCAAGGACTTCCCTACAGTCCGCTGGTAGCTCATACCCTCCAAACTAAGGCTGCAGGAGTCTAGCCTTCCAGTTCGGTGATGCTGGGTCGTGATGTAGGATTGCACCTTCTCTGGCCAACAAATCCGCGACCACTGGCAGCTTGACCGGGGGGGGCAACGTTGACAGGTTGAGAAGATCTGGGTACCAAATCTGCCTCTGCCATACCGGGGCGAGGATCATCCTCAATCGGAACCATTTGAGTGCATTGAGGACTTGCAGCAGGAGAGACAATGGAGGGAGGAAGGAAGAGGCTGTCCACTTGATCCCGTCGAAGTTCCCATTTTTGGCAAGAGCGCAGCTCCCTCCTGGGGGAGTCGGCAATGGTTTTCTCGATTGTCAGGTGAAAAGGGATGAGCAACATTTCTTGCGGCACTGGGCTGTCGCCCAATTCTGGCGTCTCAACACTGGGGATCTTGAAGGCCTTCCATACCCCATGCTTCCTGAGGTAGAACAGTGGTGGTATGGTCAGTGAAGACCCTCACCACCTTGCCCTTGGGGGAAGGAACGACTTGGGGGCCCAGAACACTGCCCGCAGCTCCAGGACATTGATGTGGAGATCCCTCTTCTCTGGCAGCCACAGGCCTCTGGCGTGGAGATGTCTGGTGTGGACTCCCCAGCCCTCCAGGGAAGCGTCCATGGTGAATGCCCTGGATCTGGAAATCCATGCCACTGGCAATATTGGAGCGCACGCCCCACCGCCTTACCGCTCAACTGAACTCATGGAGATCAATCTTGTCTGCAAAGCTTCTGACAGGACACCTGGATCCACAGAGCATCCAGGAATTCCTGAGGGAATCGAACCCGCAACCTGCAAAGCCAGATCAGGTAAATGCACGACATGCCAAGAAACAACTTGTTGGTCCGCACTGTGGCAGTCTACAGTGCCAACAGCCCTTGCACTTTGCCCAGAATGGCTGCAATCCTCGGTTCCGAGGGTGGCACCAGACCGTGTTCAGCCTGGCCCCCAGGAACAGCATGTTCTGTGATGGTACAAGCAGGACTTTGGATAGTTGACAGAGAACCCCAGATCCGTCAGTTGCCAGACGGTCCTCTCCATGTGTTTGACAGCTACTTCCCTTGACTTAGCCCAGATGAGCCAGTAGTCGAGGTACGGGTACACATGTATCCCTTGTAGATGCATATGGGCCGCCACAGGTGCAGGCACTTCGTAAACACCCTGGGCACCGACTTCAGTCCGAAGGGGAGTGCCTTGAATTGGTAGCACCTTCCCTGTACTACAAAGGAACTTCCGATGCTTCTCGCGAACGTGAAAGTATGCGTCCTCCAAATCCAGTGACGTCAAGAAGTCTCCTTCCAGTTGGCTGAGCAAGTGACAATGTGAACATCCTGAATTTTGGGGACTTGAGGTATTTGTTGAGACGCTGCAGGTCTAGAATGGGCCTCCAGCCCCCGGTTTTCTTTACCAAGTAGTATCCGGAGTAGACTCTGGAGGCCCCCGAGTCGCTTTGGAACCAGCTCTATAGCCCCTTTTCTGATCACGGCCCATACATCGTGCAGGAGCTGAGGGCTGTGCTGATCCTGCCGGGCTACCGAAAGGTATCCGCTGACACTTCTGCTGAAACTTTGTGCGAGAGCGTCCAGCACCCATCGACCGGTGGATATCTTCTCCCACTCTGGCGAAACATGCCTCACACCTGGGAGGATGGGTGGGGGCATGACATCCTGGCCAATTCAAACTTGCATTGGGCCACCGTGCCACCTTGGGAGTGATGTCATTGGCAACTTCCGCCGAAAGCCTTGGAACAGCCTCTGTAGGCCTCCTGGGTCGTGGATCGGAGGGTTGATGGTATGAAGAGGACCCTCTGACGAAATCCTTCAAGGATCTGCCAGATTTTCCGCCGGAGGCACAAAAGGGAGGGCGGTGTTGAAGAGTGCCCAAGGCATGGGCCGTCTAGGTGTCAGTCTTAATGGCCTGCAACAACTAGTCGATGGCCTTCCCAAAAAGGTTGTCCCTGAAGGGCAGGTCGAGAACCCTCGTCTGGACTTGACGAAAGTTGGTCGCTTTCAGCCAGCCACAATGAAGGCAGACACTTGACAATCTGTTGGGACCCTGTGCCCGCGATGTCCAGGGACACCCTGATGACATAGTCCGATGCCACCTCCCCTCCTGGAGAATGGAAAGTGCTTCCACCCGCTTGTCAGATAGGAACTCCAGCAGAGGGAGGGTGGGGGGTGCTCTTATACCACAGCTCCTAGTCGTATCTGGACATAACAAGGGCGTTAGCTGCCTTGACTGTGGACGCCGCAGAGTAGATTACTTTCCTCCTCATGGCATCCAGTTGCTTCCCCTCGCTATCCAGTGGGACAGAGGAAGACAAGGGGTTGGATGACTTCTTCCTTGCTGCTGAGACCACCAAGTCTGGGGAAGGCTGCAAACGTAGGCACTTGGGAGCGGGCCATGGCCGGATTTCTAATCAAAGCCAGCCTTCCTCCCAAACATGGTCCAGGAGAGGCACTGCCAAGATGACCTTCCTGTTGGCCTTGTGTCGGTACAGCAACCATTCCTTCCTGGTCTCCTCCGCTGTCAGTTGGAAGAGGTCCAATCGACTGGCAACCATGCCATGGAACAATCCCACCTTGTCTGGGTGAGAAAGGCCTCTGCTGCAGCGAACTGCATGCTGTGCACACAGTCCATGTTAGTCGTTTCTAGGGCGGAGGCACGTGAGGGGGTATATGTGGCAGCACAGGGTGCTGCTTCCTCTTCGGCCAGAGGTTGGTTCGGGGCCGGCGGTGTCATCGGCATCAGTTTCTGCACCGGACACCAGGGTGTGCAGGGTCAAAAGGATGTCCAACGATACATGCCTCAGAGGGTTCGGGCTTTAGGGCTACTGGGGCCCGCCCTGTTGTCAGCAGGTCCACTGTCACCTCCATCGTACCAAACCAGAATTTCACTGTCATTGTTCCCACCCCCCCCACATCCTCCTGGATCATGTGGAAGGATGCCTGTCCTCACCAGAGGAAGCAATATCTAGTATGAGTTATGGTTGAGGCCTCCTCCACCATCAGGCCCCCCCCCCTTTTTTTGCATCGCAGGGTGAGGTGGGGAGGGGGGGTTTGAGGGAATAGGTTTCAGGCTCAGGGATGGTATCTTCTCTGGTGTCTCCCGTATCAGGGGCAGGGATACTCTGGCCACTACTGGCGCTACCATGTCTAGGTGAGCCCCTTGGACAAGAGGGCAGCCGCCACCAACTCGATCGTTGACTTCACCTGGGCTGCCTGGCCCAGGTCGGTTGTCTTTTCCTGCACTTTTGTCGTAGTCTTGGCTAGCTTTTCCCACAACTTCAATGGGTTAGCCGATTTCCTCTTCAAAGAGGAGCTGGAGACAGATGGTGAAGATGAGCGTGCCCTGCCAGTCGCGGGACCCACTTGCATGGCGCCCCCGACAGAAACCAATCCCGGTGATTGGCCTAGTCTTGGGCCCCCACGATAGAGCGCCCTATTCTTGGGACCGGCCAGTCCTGGATGAGGCATGCCCCCGTTTCCTGCACAGGGTAGAGGCCTTAGCACCGAGCCACGCCGCCAGCCTACTGTGCCGATCCTTCACGGTTCGCTTGGAGAACCAGGGGCAGATTTCACAATCTGCTTCCTTGTGATCCAGATGGAGACCGAGGCATTGAAGGCGTTTGTCCTCCACACACACATTCTGCAGTCCGTAACTGGAGCAGAGCTTGAAAAGGGAGCTTCCTTCCTCTGACAACATGGTACAGAATGCGAAGTAGGCCCAATGGCCTTCAGGAATCTTTGATGAAGCTTCGCCAATTCTGTCCTTGAGGGGGCGTTGAAATTGACCAACAAATGGATCCTCGCTTGTCGGACGATTTAGAGAAAAGCACAGTCTGTACTCGACAAACACCAAACTTTTTACTGAAAAGCGTGAAAAACAGATCAGCTCACAGAGCAAAACACCAAGAATCCCAACACTTGAACGTGCAGTAAAAATCTGAAGATGGCTGCCAGGAGTTGCCTAGGGAGAAGGCAGTCATTGGCTGGGACAGTATGACCCAGAGCTCCGTGATTGGTTTAGATGAGAAGTACAGAATGTAAGGGAAAGTTAAATTATTTTTTCTTTCACTGAGGATTCCCTACCTGACGACTGGGAACATTCATGAGCATGTGAATCCATGTCAGACCCCATGCTGGAGAACGGTAGTTCCCCAGAAAATGCATTTAAACATCAAGAGAAGACCACAGGACTTTAGTAGCACTGCACCTAAGGTGCTGTGTGTCACTATATAAAAAGCAGATGCCTGAGTTTGTCAGACTCCACAAAACAGTAAAACAAATCCTAGTCAGGAAAAATACATGAGTTAGAACAAGGTCCCACTCAGGAGGAAGAAAAAAAATAAAAAATAAAAATCACAGGCCCCAAGTCCCAAGTCCAGCAAAAGAGGTGAGGTTGGGCGGGAGGAGGAGGGGGGGGTGGCGGATCTCCAAGGTTGAAAGGAATTCATACAGAAATGAAATTTCTCCCCAACACTCACCCCACCACCCCCTCAACCCCCAGACTAAGGGACAGAAGGATTGAATCCACTCCTGGATGAATCTCCTATTCCAGTTGGTCATACTTTCTGGCGAGACCCATCAGCATTTTGGAGACTGCATCCCAACCTATGCTCTATGGTGAAATTAAACCCTCGGAGGCCGATACACCATCTTAATTTAGGATTGTCCCCTTTCATGTGCATTAACCATCAAGGGAAGGTGGTCAGTTTGACAGAACCACCATACAAGTATGGCCTAAACTTCAAGGATCACACAATGGCAAAAACACTCACGTTCCATCCATGGTTGCCCACCTTGTCTCGGTCCTTCAGCTTTCTGCTGATGAAGCAAATAGGGTGTTCTCTGCCTTGCTCGCCCAGTTGACTCAAGACTGCACTGAAGCATCTGTCTGAACAATGAATGACCGGCTATAATCAGGCGCCCTCAAGACTGGAACTTTGCAGAGGGCTGGTTTGAGCCCTTCAAATGCCTTGGCACGCTCATTAATTTGACCTTCTTGGAGAATTGGAGAGATGACATTTAGGTGAGAAGCTATGGTCCCATAGTCCTCTATAAAGTCTTTGTAGTACTCAGGGAGTGCTAGAAAGGCTCACCTGGGTTTGAGTAGTGGGGGTGGTCCAGTCTTCTACAACCTGTACTTTGCTAGGCAAGGATCGAATCTCACCACCTACCTCATGACCAAGGTAGACCCCTTTGCTCTGAACAATTTGACATGTTTTGCCTTTATGGTCATATGGGCCTGTTCAAGAGCCTGCAAAACATATCCAAGGTGAAGATGTTCTTCCAAAGTGGGGGGGGTGAACACTGCAATGTCGGCCAAGTATGCCATGCAGAAGTACTCTAACCCATTCAGAAACTGGTTCACCATCTTTTGGATGGTAGCAGGTGCATTAGTCCAAAGGTCATAACCTTAAACTGGTACAAGCCTCCTGGGGTGGAAAATGCAGTTCTCCTTGGCATGGTCTGTCAGTGCTATTTGCCAATAGCCTGAGGTGAAGTCAACTTGGCAGATCCAGGTTTATCCACTAGTTTATCGTTTTTGTAAAGGATGGGCATCAATCTTGGTGACTGCATTCAGAGCCCTATAGTACATGCAGAATCTCAATTCTTTGGTTCCTGCCTTTGGCACTAGCACAACTGGACTAGCCCATGGACTGGTAGATGGCTGAATAACCCCAAGGTCAAGCATCTTGACCTCCTTTATATGTGCTCTGACATGATCAGAAATTCTATAGCCCCTGCTTTTGACAGGGAGACCGTCACCAAGCAAGATATCATGCTGGCCCCAAGTGGTCAAGCCTGGTGTCAGTGAAAAATTATACGTTACTCAGCGTAGTGACTAACGTACTCTTAGTCCATAGTCCCCTTTCCTCCATGCTGTATGGGCGTCCCTCGCGACGGACGGGAGACGGAAACTTTCACCAGATAAATCTTCTTCCCCTCTAAATTTAGAGGCGCGGAGGCGCAGCCCTGGGAGCATGTGCTGCCCTGATACACTCACCTGGTCTCTGCGGAGGCGTTGGGGCACGGTTGCAGCCCCCCCCCCCATGATCTTGAATCACCCCCTTCAGGCCTCTCCCTCAGTAGAAAAGCTGTGAACGGTGGTATGTGGTAACACTGCTCCTGCGTGGAGATAAGTGTGCGAGTGCGCCAATCTGTGATTGTTCTACCTCTCAAACCCTTCACCCCAAAGTACGGTTTCTTTGAGCATACGCCGGCCTATGAAGCTCACCTGTGAATTAGGGATAAGCTCTCCGTCATGCTACGTCTGGCAGGGGCGCGTCGAATGGGATCTAGTTCCTTCACTGATCCCTGATAAGGATTAGTCCAGTCCAGCTGAGACTATGCTTCTTATGATTGGTAAGTCTTGAACTCTTGTGATGCTGTTTGTTCTGTTTAATGTCTTTATATGTTGCTCCTATTTATGCCCGCAATAATGTCTCTTCTGTTTTCTTCCTTTAGATGGAACTGCGGCCTCAATGCAGCGGTGAGAGGCGAGACGCGGCCGGATGGAAGATAGATGCTACCGCAATGTTCGACAGCAGGTAAGTGATGGTTTAAGGGAAGCGCAAAGTACAGCGAAGCGCAACCTTAAACTGACTTTTTTCGATGTCTAACCTGGTCTTCTGTTTTTCCTTGCAGGCGCTGCTGTCGACAATAGAGCATGGCGTGTGCTGCGGTGCCAAGATGAAGATTTCAGCGTTCCGGAAAGTGTAAAGATGAATACTTTGTTTGCAGAAGAGATGTACAGGTAAGAACAGCTTCCCCCAGTTGGCAAGTATGCTGGCAGGAAACAGGATGTCCAGGAAGCAGGATCTTCAAAGTTAAGTCTGACCTCAGGCAACAGTGAGCGTTACGCTGCTTGCAAGTGCAGAATAATGCACAGCATCTGTCTTGAGAATCAGGGCAGCTTATATAGCTGAGATCATGGACATGCACATTGGGGCCTGTTTACCAGCCACACCCTGCCTCTCCTAGAGTGAGCACGTGCAAAGGCAATCCATTGGCAGCCACACCCAAGAATACACTTGGGGCTGCTTAATGGATGTAATGTTCTGTTAATGCATCTGAAGTGCTATGTCCAAAATCAAAGCTTTTTGGTGTTAAATGGATGTTCTCGTTTACTTTTGTTCATGAGCCTGGCGCCAAAGGCGCCAGGACAGTGTCCACCCAGGTCCCCTGTGCATGCGACCCCTGCATGCCTGTGCCCCTGACTCCATGACCATGACACCCGACTCTGCCCTCCGGCCCCACACCTCAGTCCCCCAAAGATGCAACAGATTTACCATTGCCTAATGACACCAGATTATTTGGGGGGGGGGGGTATGGAGGAAAGGGGACTATGGACTAAGAGTACATTAGTCACTACGGTGAGTAACTTATAATTACTCTTACGTCCCATCCCCTTTGCTCCATACTGCTATCCGGCCCCACACCTGAGTCCCCCAAAGCCGCATCCGACCTGGAGCCGACATCCAAACAGTAATTCTAGCAGAAAGCGGATGGGTGGCCTATGTGGCCGTCCTGCTTATGACCTGCCAGGGGACATGGTGCTGAAAGGCGATGGCCGTTGCCTTGGCCCCGACCGAGTGGGCATGCATGTTCGCCGAAGGGGTCTATCCTGGCCCTCGTACGCTTCCTTGATGGCAGAGACCATCCAGCGGGAAATGGAGGCTTTGGAGGCCTGAAGCCTCCGAAGGTGATGAACAGGGTATCCGACTTGCGGAAGCCTTTGTGCCATGGACCGATAGATTCTCCGGGTGGCTACTCATCCTTCGAGGAAGGAGTTTGTGGTAATAGTCACCTGTCAGGCAGGGGGCCTGAAGGGCTTGCCCATCCGCAGGTTGCAGCCTTCAGACCATGTGAGGTCTGGGTGGAGAAAAGTGGGGATCTCAATGATTTCTGCCTGCGATGCCTTCTCCTGGTTCCACGACACTGAGAAGTGGAGCTAGATCCTCCAGATCCAGAGTCTTGTGTAGATGACGGACGGCCAACAGTACCGCTGCAAAAAGCCCCAGGAGAGCTTCGGCCGAGATAGTGTGACGTGGCCCTCTTGTCGTCCAAGGGGAAGACCCTCGGAGCGCGTGTCCCAGATGAGGCCCAGGAAGGTTAGAGACTGCGTGGGTTGCAGCTGCGACTTGAGATTGAGCAAAAAGCCCAGGTCGTGTAGTGTGCATTAGTGCTTGGAGTGTTGAACTGCTTCTGGAGATGTAGCCCTGACGAGCCAGTCCTCTAGGTATGGGTATATATGGAGGCCCAGAAGAGGGCTGTCGCAGCATTCATGAGTCTGGTAAAGACTCTGGGGGCTGAGTTGAAGCCAAAAGGGAGGACTTTGTACTGAAAATGGCAGCCCATGATCCTGAACTGGATGAAAGAACGATGGGTTGCCAGATCGGGACGTGCAGAAACGAGTCCTTGAGATCCAGGGAGCACATCCAGTCTCCCCTGCATAATGTCTCCACAATAAAGGCTGGCGTAACCATCTTGAATCTCTGAAACGGTAAGGGGAGGTTGAGAGCGGAAAGGTCCAGTACAACTGAGGCCCACCTGTTCTTCTGAATGCTGTCCCAACTTGGGGGAGGAAAGGCTCGAAAAGGAGACTACTGACAGGATCAAGGGGTCTGCAAATTTCTGTTGCAAAAAAAAAAAAGAAAAATAATAAGTGTGCAGGGCAAGCCTGCCCCCCACTGGCGACTCTTGGACCCGGAGGGGTGTGTCAAGACTTTCCCTCCAAGGCAGAGGCGGAGGAGGGGGATTGGAAAAAGCCCTTGCCCTCCCCCACCCCTTTTGATGCTTGCGCCGACTAGGGGCCGGCAAGTATTCCGGCTGCCTAGACCTCCACTCCTGGAAGCCGCAGAAGCATCCAGATGAGCAACCCTTATCCGAGCGCTGCTGAGACTGGGAATATGCTTTGGCCGTGGCCTTTGTGAGAATGGATAAAGACTTAGCCATCTGCAAGCTATTCTTCTTGTCCAGCTCTTATGTGCTGGAGTGGAAGAGGTCGCTGCCCTCAAAGGGCAGATCTGGAATAAGTTCCTGGACATCCAGGTTGAACTTGGTTGCCCGGGGCCAGGCCATCCTTCTCATGTCCGTGGCAATACAGCTGGCACGTCCAGAGGCATCGATGTGTGCTAGCGTAGACTATCCTGCGCCACGAGCTTGGCCTCGGCTAGACCTGCCTTGAAACGTGATTGGCTGTGGGAGGGAAGTTCTGGGAGGAAGTCATCAATTTCCCACCATAATCTCTGGTTAGCGGTCGCCAGCATGGTGTCTGCGTTGGCCTGACGCAGACACAAGGAAGCATTGGTATACAGCTTCTTACCGTATGCCTCCAAGGTTTTCTCCTCCTTGCCTAACAGCGCCGATGAAGACGCAGACGACTGAAGTTTGGAGTACAGTGATGACGCAGCGATCACAGAGTAGTGTGGCTGAGGATTGGAGGCGAGCAAGAGTGTATCCCCCCCTCCATCTGCATGTACTTAGCGTCCAGGCGGCGGTTGACTGGCTGGGCGGAGTGTGGTTTGAGCCAACCCTTCTTGGTGAGAGAGACTACATCGGTTTGCAGTGGAATTCCCGTTCTGGCGGAAGGGCGCCTCGTGAGGATTTCAGCGAGGACACCCTCTGCTGGCTATTCAACCTGTGGCAAGGCCAGGCATTCCGCCAGGCCCACAATACGTTCGTAGAAGGCCCTGGCCGAGGGTGTGTCAGGATCCTCCTCCTCATTAGTATCCTGCGGGTCTGGCGGATCATGTGGCGGAGGAAAAGTATCCAGGGCCAGAGGCCGGGGCACGGGGACCACCACCAGAGGCTGAGGAAAGGGCAGAGGCTGGTATGGAATCACCTGTGGAGTAGGCTGAGGAGCTGGAGGAGGCGACTGCGCCGGGGCCAGAGGCATCGGCTGAGGTGTCTAGTGCCGCTAGCATAGCGGGAAGGACTTCCCTGACTGCGTCCTTGATGGCCCCATATCAGGAGAATTCATGAGGCTGAGGAACCTCTCAAAGATTCGGTCCTCGCTGGCCGGAGGAGGGAACTGAAGGGGTTACTAGAGGCAATTGAGAGTGCTGCCGACCTTGTACATACGGACGCAAGGGAAAGCAGCCCTGCACATAATGGTAGGCCGTAGGCCATGTACCTGGTTCATGCCAGTCCCACCTCGATACTCTCTTCCCCCAAGTCTTGCAGAGGCATCGAACGGGTATCCTTTTCTGGCCTGTTGGCCATCTTTGTAAGGTGCCTACGACGTGTTGCTCAGCTCGTCACTGCAATCCTCTGCCAAGTCTCATGTGTGAGGTGCGCGACTTGTCCCGCTCCTCGGGCACGTGCCCGGTAGGTGTATTAACCTCGATCCGGGGGTGGTTAAAGCTACTTTCAGGTGTCCCCTCGGACGTACTGCCGTTAACAAGGCGTAGCCCCTCAGCCATGCCGCCGGTACAATGGCAGAGCGCCTTGGGCGCAAGCCTGGTAAGAGCCTAGCATCCCCTCAACCCTGGCACCGGGAGAATCAGAGGAACCCTCAGCCCGAAGGTAGCTGTGACAGCCTCGGTGCGCGTTGGTTAAAAAGGACCTGATCTGTCCCTCCCGAGAAGGAGAGTCCCTGGGAAGGAGTCTCCCTTGGGAGGTGCAGATGAAAATATAGGCCCTACCTCTGGCCTGGAACGTCTCATGAAACTCTTGAGGTCCGAAGGAGACTGCTGGAAGAGCTCCCTCCACCTGGCTAGTCTCCAGTGCTTAAAGACACCGAGCCACACGGCCAACAGGCTTGCCAACCGTGGTCTGCCAAGGCAACATAGGCAGAGGGCATAGGGGTCTGAAGTTGGAAAAGGCCCTTTGCAGGATGGGCACCTGCTGAACCCTGTTGAAGTCGACATGCGCCGGGGAGGAGCTGTGGCATCTGAGGACCAAGTACCTATTGTAAAAAAGGACAAAAGATCTAGAGGAATAATCCGCGCGTGGAATTACATGGCCGCCGAAGCCAAACCCAGGAGCGCTGGTGAATTAGGCCTGTTGCTGTTGGCGCAGAAAAGGGGGACTGAGGTGTGGTGCCGGAGGGCGGAGTCAGAGCAGCACATGCTCCCAGGGCCACGCCTCAGTGCGCGCCTCTAAATTTAGAGGGGAAGAAGATTTTTCTGGTGAAAAAAGTCTGTCTCCCATCCCTCACGAGGGACACACATGCAGTATGGAGGAAAGGGGAAGGGATGTAAGAGTAAAGTGAGGCAAACTGACTTAACAGATTTGCACTCCTTGTTGCTGCAGTGTCAGATCTGAGGAGAGTTCAACTCCCTCAATGGTTTCATCTGAAGGTTGTCCCCCGAGGAGCTCAGAGGGAGTCTCATGCTCCTCCTCTTGAGCAGATGTTAACAGCAAAGGTCCTAGTTCTGGTCTGGAGACATAAGCCGTCAAACAATTAGTGTGATAGACCCTAGGGTCCCCCTTGGGGTTACCCAAGTCCACTAAATAATTTACCTATCCATGATTGCCAACAACCTTTAAGGGTCCGATCCATTTATCTTGTAAGCCTTGTAGGAACCATAAATACGAACTGGTCTGGAGTAAACTCCGCCATGTTGGCCTTCTGGTCATGCCAATACTTGACCAGACACTGACCAGCTTCCAAGTTTTCTGATGCTTGTCCTCAGTGCCATCATCCTCCTGAGCACAGTCAGTGATAGGGACTGGCTGTAGGGAAGGATAACTCTCCAACCCTTCTTTGATCAGGGCCAAGGGGCCTCTGACTGGATGACTGTAGAGGAGCTCAAAAGGGCCGAAACCCACTCCAGCTTGAGGCACCTCTGTAAGCAAATAGAAGGCATGGCAGTAGAAGGTCCCACTTTCTTCTAAGGGGTTCTTCTAAGGCACCCATCATACTCTTCATAGTCCTGTTAAACCACCAAACCACTGGTTTGGAGAAGGTAGGCTATTGAGAACTTGCAGGTCACTCCAGTTTTTCCACATGGTCTGCCTGTAGTGGGACATAAAATGTGACCGCCCCCTCAAGCCCTCTGTCAGATAACCTCCTTAGGAAACCCCACTTGACCCCCCTATAAGAACCTCCGTAAGAAGCCCCACCCTGGTAAAAATACCAAGGAGGGCCTTAGGTACCGCTTGGGCAGTAAGAGTTCTCATAGGTATGGCCTCAAGGTACCTGGTAGCATGGTCTACCACAACCAATATAACATCGGTAGCCTGAGGTGGATGGAGGGGCTAGGGGACAAACCATGTCGATTCCCAACTCTCAAAAGAGACTTCCACCACTGGGAGGGGCACTAATGGTGCCATATTCGTAGAACCACTTTTGTCAGAGGTCTGGCAGGTGTGGCAGCCCCTACAAAGTTTACATCTGCACCTATCTTAGGCCAGTAAAAGTACATAGAACGCCTCTCTTGGGTCTTCTTGGAGCTCAAGTGACCGGCCACCGGAATCTCATGTGCTAGTTGTAGGAACTTAGGCCCAACCTCCTGAGGTACTGCTTGTCGCCTGAAGTCCCTGGGGTTGACACTGTAGGAGTCCATCCTCCCAGTAGAGTGTATGCTTCCCTGGCTCTTGCCTTTCCAGCTGGGAAGTGGTCTGTTGGCTCAAACCTTCTAGAGAGGAACACCAAGTCTCTCAATGTTGCCTCTCTGGCCAATCTTGTCAGCTCCAGTTTCTTTTTGCTGGTAGGCCTGTGGGTACTAGAAACTACTCCAAGAGCTTTTAAGTCATTGCCCAACAGGACTCTCCCAGCTACTTCAGTTTGTACAGTGACAGGGATCCTCAGTCATTTTATTGCACTGGATGAGGGCTGGCAAAATAAGAACCATTTGGATATGGCCTCCAACAAGTTTAGTGGGTCCTTTGTGTGCCTTAGCTACATACTCAGGTTTGAAAAAAAAAAGTTCAACCACCGTAATTCTGGCCCCAGTGTCTCTAATGGCAGAAGTCTCCGGGCCACCTACAAGTAAAATCTCCTTGTAATATTCTTTTGTGTTGTCAGGTATGGTATTATAGATATCTATATTGTGTTCCTAAAGAGCCAAGGACACTTAAGAAGAACAAGTTACTCTTACCTGGTAACGTTCTTTCGATGGGATGGTCAGACGATGTATTCCATATTGCTCCCTCCCTGCCTTCCCCGCTACATAATTTCTTATGCGATTGCAGCTTATGTTTCCACAAGGCTTTGTGTGTCAGACTGGCAGAAGACTGGTGCCACACGTTCTGGGAAAAAACAACAACTGAGGCTACGGGCGTCGTGCGTCCTATCGGAGGAGGTCCTCGAGGGCGGCGTAACGACGCAGACGCCGAAGATTTTCCGAAGCAGCACAGCTGTGGTGATTACTGTCAGATATGGAATACGGAGGACCCAATTCCCCTCGAAACACTGGCTTGAACTCCAATGGGTTCTTCAGCCAGTAAGTGAAATTGTGCACTTGCCATAGATGCTTCAACCTCTGGAGTGAAGGCTAAGGAGGCAGTGTGGACCCATGACCGTTTATCCTTGCATCTAGGATCCTTTTCACATGGTCATTAGACGCGCAAAAAAATAACATTTACCAAAGGCTTTCTGGAATGGGGTTGCTGATGACCTCCCTCTGGATGGGCCCCAGATGGTTCACTAGCACTGTATGGATTCCCATGGGATTTACCCTTATGGCATTTGGGGCCCTCTTTTGGATGGTTGGAATTTGAAACTTTACCCTCTTACTTGTGCCGCTTCCCTTCTTCCCATTTTATACGAGTTGCCCCAGAATCCTTATGAGTTGCCCAGGTCGCTACCCATAAGTCAGCAGCTTGTGCTAGGTTCTTAGGAAAAAGTTCTTTAGAGTTAGCCAAGTGCTAGCTCAGCTCAGGAGAGCAGGCATGGAACAAGTTACTTATCTGTAACTTGTCTCTAGCATGGGTCCGGAATGGATTCACATGCTCATGAATATTTCCCAGTCGTCGGGCTGGGAATCCTTAGAAAAGAAAAATCAGTTTCATTTCTGAATTGGCTTTCTCCTAATATCCAATCACTGATCTCAGGGTCATACTTCTCCCAGCCTATGACTGTCTACCTAAGCCCCTCCTCTGGCAGCCATCTTCAGATTTGGTAGCACGTGAAGACCAGGAGAAGAGCCGCAGAGGGGTACGCAGGAGGGTTCGCATGTGAATCCATGCTGGAGAACAGTTACAGATAAGTAAATTGTTCCATGCCTGCTCTCCTGAGCTGAGATAGCATGGGGTCTGGCATGGATTCACATGCTCATGAATAAACAATCCATAGTAGCACATGCACAACCACGGGAGGTGGCAAGGCTCAACATAAGCATCTCTTACCTCCTCACCAGGTTCGCCTTCAAGCGAACAGGTTGCAGCACTGCTTGGCAGACTCTGGACTCCTCCCTGGAATCCCAGACGACGCAGTAGAATCTTGTGAAGTTGTGCTGGAGGTCGACGCTCTGCAGATGTCCAGCATGGCCAGACCGGAATGCTGTTGTAGCAGCGATCGCTCTGGTAGAGTAGGTTCTCGGACGGCCAGGCAACGGTTGGTTTGCCAACCGGTTACAGGGGTGATGCAGTCAGAGAGCCACCTGGAAATGGAAGCCTTGCACAGGGCCTTCCCCTGGTCCACAGGACCAAAGTTCACAAAAAGCTGAGACGTTTTCTGAAAACTTTGTGCGGGCCACAAAACTTCAGCACCAGAGCCACATCCAGCGAGTGCCAAGACCTTTCAGCCGGTGACAAAGGCGTCGGAGAAAACACAGGTAACACCAAGGGCTCGTTCAGATGAAAGTCTGACGGCACCTTGGGCATGAAGGAGGGGTGCGTCTGCAGCACCACCCTCGTCTCATGGAAGGTCAAGTAAGTTGGTTTACAGGATAGGGCCTGGATCTCCCCCACTGGTCGTGAAGACGTGATGGCCACGACAAAAACGAGAGGTGCAGGATCCATAGGTTCGAACTGAGGTCCCATGAGCCTAGTAAGCATCACACTGAGCCCCCAACGTCGGGGACGGAGCCTTCACCGGGGGGAATGCGCGGAGTAGTCCTTTGACTAATTCCTTGACCAATGGGTGCAACCAGAAGGATGGTCATCCTGGGGCTCTGTTGTAGCGGGAGATAGCCGCCAGATGGAGGTGTGGGCCTGTCCCGATTTGGCCAATGACAGCAAATATGGAAGTACCTGGGGAGCGAGCCTTGACCCTCAGTGGTCGATCTTATGGGAACGACACCAAATGGCAAATCTCTTCCACTTGAGTCCGTAGCATTTCAAAGTAGACTATGCTCTAACCTTGTCGAGAACTTCCTTGCAGTCCTCCGGGAGATCGAAGCCACCAAATTCTAGTGCTACAGGAGCCAGGCCTTCAGTTTCAGAGACCCTGGATCATGATGAAGAATGGCACCTCCTTACTGGGCGAGAAGATCTGCGACCACTGGCAGCTTGACTGGTGGTGCCGCCGACAGGGTCCAGGTACCAGATCTGCCTCGCCGGTGCGACAAGGATCATCCGGTGTTAGGAAAGATTACCATTCCATGTGTAATTTTCCCTCCAGTTGTGTATACCGCATCCCCCCCCCCCCAACCAACTTTTTGCTTTGTTTAAACCCCATAGTCTGACTGCCAGAGGAGCACATCCTTCTGCTGCACTCCGCTGGGCTTTTCGCTCACATTTTATGGGGAACTGACATGCCCTTAAAGATAGTCAATACTGGGAGACTGCTTCCCTTGGCCAATGTTGCAACTTTTCTGCAACATGTTGCAAGTGCACAAAGTACCTTACAGTACGATGCACTTGGGTCTTTGTGTCATTTCTAAAGGCCCTAGTTACTCTAGGATTTTTTTTTTGGGAGAAGTGCAGATGTGCCTTGGACAGGGCTGGTGGCAGCTTACCTTTTCGTATATTTGTAACCCTTTCCTGCCAGGAAAATCGTGCTCATCACGTTTGGCACAAATAAGTGGCCTGGCGCCAAAACAGCCAGGCCATTAGGTTCTTTGTGCTGTCCTTTGGCCATCTTGCCCCTTCACCAGGTTGAGCCGACCCGGGTCCGTGCTTATTTGGGCATGCATCTTCCCGCAAAGAGCCAAGCTTTTGCAGGCTTCTGTATGCCTTGAGTGCGCCCTCAGGATATGGGCTGGAATGTCTAGTTCCAATACACATCCTGGGTTGCCAGAGTCTCTGGTGTGCTGTGAATGCCTGGGACCGTGGTCCATGATTGGTCCAGTATGGTATGCCTGTATGTGAGCAGATCTCCCATTGGGTCCTCCAAGTTTCAGCACAAAGGAGATTTTGGATAAGAAGGCTCCAAACACCCATATGTTGATCTCTGCAGTTCTCACTGAACAAAGGATAGGATCCAAGTATCCTGACACTAAGAAGCAGAGTCGAAGAACCGCTGGTGCCCTGTTGGAAGGTTTGCCACCCTGAGCCCACTGTCAGCCCGTGGGACCCCTCTGCATCTGGTTGCCCTAGAAGGTCTGTGAAGACGCTTCGCCCCATTCGAATAGTGGGACAAACTATTCTCGGCACCATCATCAAAACCTGCAAGTAAGCCTTTTCGGTAGTGTCCCTGTGCCAAGCAGTGGGCTGACCAGCTTGCGCAGCAACTTTGCCCTGATACCGACGCAGTTTCGAGGCGGCCATTGAAACTTGGTGCATCGCAAGCTCTGTGTTCACGGCACTCGCACCGAATTTCGTACACTTGGCGTTCCCAGGTCTGCAGTAAAGGGAGTGTGGCCGAACAGGAGCATACACGGTTACCATGTCGCCCAGCTGTGGTGACGAACTTTGCAAGTTCATTGCAGCTGTGGGGATCTCTGCCTCAAAGCCTGCTGCAGCGGAACTGGCCTGATCCATCCACCAAGAGCGGAGAAATCGCAGTGGCCTTGACTGCCAAAATTTTGTCCGGAGTGCGCTGGGGGTCAGTGAGTAAGTGCAACCCTAAACGGAGGCCCCTAGTGAATCCATCCATTTCTACACAAGAGTGGCCCCTGAGGGCCCCTCTCCTTTCCACTGCTAGTGTGTGTTGGGGAGAGTTCTCTGCGAAGGCTAATTTCCCAAACCTAGTGAGTCCCCCAGCAGCTTTGCTGGATTTTTGGAGTTTATTTTTTTCTCCTGCTAAGAGTGAGACTCTTTCTCCCACTCTTAGACATGATTTGAGATATCCTTTGACTTTGAAATGTGTTTATGGGCTATGGGGTCTTTTACTCCATAGGGTTTCATGTGGTTTTGGTAAGTGCCTGACACAGCACCCTCAGTGCAGTAACACTGTCTCCCAGGGCATGTAAAGTCACATTGACTTTACTAGTCTTAAATTGTGAACAGCACCAGTACAAACCATCATATTGTGGAAGTACTGGTAGGGGTAATTAGATTGCCCCTGGGTCTGTTTTTCGAGGGGGCACTGTGCAGTCCCCCCTCGCTGAGTTTCTGGCTGGTGGCAGTGGTTACCACGCGAAATATTCCACCGGAATATTTCCTATGGCATTTTCCCATTCATTTTAAACGCACCACTTTTTTGGTGCAATGTTAAAGATACCGCTGGGTTATTTATTTAATATTTATTCCCCGGTTGGGTCTTTTTTCCAGGACTCGGTCTTAAAATGGCATGTGTTCCCCTCCAACTCCAACCCAAGTCGAGCCCTTTGTTCCACTTTTTTGGCAGGCTTCTACACAGAAGCCTCCAAAAGTGGTGCCACTCTGTCTGGGTCCACAGGATGTGTGGGAGGGGGGTTTAGGCACCCTGGACTGAGTTGCCTCGGCAACTCAAGTCACACTATTGTGTGATTGGTCCAGTGGTGAGCCGCCCGGCTCACCACTTAGCATGTTTGAGTGACAGCTAGGACTGATGAATGGGGGTTTTCTGCATAAAAGCAGGGCTTTGGGGACTGGAACTTCAGAAGTCGCCACAGGACCAAATAATCCAAAGAGGGAGAAGCTGAGCCGACCTGCAACCACGACAAAACCGGTGGAGCCCTGCTGAACTGTCTCACCACTTCCCGACGACAGAGAAGATCTTCATCCCGGAGAGTCTTCCTCTGAACTGGTGGGGATAACCAGTTCGCCCTCTTTTCGCCTTCCTAGATCGTCTCGTGGTCGAATCGCCCCGGCGGCCGGATAGCCACGCTTCCCCACTACCGCGAATAAAAGGGTAGTACCTTTTAACCGGGAAACTCTGCGGCTGGTTTCTTCCCTGGCAGTGCAACGACCTCCAACTTTCCTCCACGTCGAGATCTCCTCTTCCCCTGGACAAAGCACCGACTTGCACCCGCTGTCAGGAACAACTGCCCCCGCTGGAGCTTTCTCACCATTTCAGGTACGGTGTCCCGTCTGGTCTCCCTTGCAACAGACTGTTCAAGGTGTCCCGTAAATCCTTGGTTTCTATCCGGGGGTGACTTGGGACCTGCTAACTAACTTTTCCTGACTTGATCCAACCCTTTTTGAACTATCTGCAAAGACTCTTTAAAGTACTATTCAACTGTGTGATCTAGGACACATTCCACCTTGCTCCCTCCAAGAGAGAGCCTGGCCTAGGACTTTCTTGCTCCTCAGTACTCTGCCTTTTCTGACATGCTCTGGTTCTCTTAAAGTGTTGGTATTGTGCATTTTCCTAATTCTGCCTTTTTCCCTCCCTTTTTAATTAACTTATTGGAGTGCCATCTTAGGTTAAGCGCTCACCTCTGTCTGCAAATAAGTGGTGTTTTTAACTAAGACTTGTTCAATAAGTAATCAGGGATGTATATATATATTAATAGTGACTGTTTGTAATATACACTATTATGGCAAGCAAGTTCAAAGTGTGTTTTTAAATAAATAATTATATACTTTGATACCCAAGCTCTGGTCAGTGTTTGCTTGTGCTTCTGTATTTTAGTACCCATCTTGTATACTCTATATACTGTAACTCTTCTTGAGAGAAGTCTGGCTGCTCAGCCACAGCTACCAGGTAAATCTGGGTGGTACAGACTGCTACCAATTGGGTTTACTGCCAACACCTGTAGTCCTAAGCCTTTTGCAGTGGTCCCCAAGGGAACTGCACAGGTTTCTGATGTCACTGCTGTTTATTGGTGGTGTAGCGTCTATCCGGGCTGCCTCTCCCCAACCGCGGCCCCTGCGTTTACCTCTAGTGAAACCTTGAGTAGCCTGCCGATTGCTGCCCCACGAGGTTCCTTGACCCTGATAGCAATTTGACCCTCTTTGGGAGTTTTGGCTGCGAAAGCGATGAAAATTATTGTCATTTCCCCCTTTGACCTGAGGGTTTGTCAGTTGGTTAAGGGACTTTGAGGTTTCATATTCATCCTTAGCCATCTTCAGTGCTCCCTCCACTGCTTTCCCAAATAGGACGTTCGGTTCTACCGCCATGTCTATGAGGGTGGCTTGGGTCTCGGGCTTAAACCCTGATCGTCTTAGCCAAGCATGGCGTTTAATAACTGCCTTCTGCTATTAGTCTCCCTGCATTATCTGCTGCATCAAAGTTTGCCTCAAGAATGCATCCAGACACTGATCTTCCGTCTGATGCAAGTTGGGCCAACTGGCTCTTTAGAGGTTCGGGTGCAGAGGCAATGAGGGCAGCTACCTGTTCCCATTGGTGGCAAGTGTAGCTTGCTAACAGAGTGGTGGTGTTGGCAATGCGTGCTTGGCATGCTGACGTGGATGCCACCTTCCTCCCCAGAGCATATAGTCTCTTGCTTTGTCAGGGGTGCTTCAGAAGCAGCTAGTGGTGTTCCCGCCCTCTTTCTGGTGGTTGTAACCACCAATGAGTCGGGTTTTAACTGACCCCTTATGTATAATGGATCGCAGGGAGCGGCCCCAAATTTTTCTACTCGTGGATTAACCGCCCGAGTAAGATTAGGGGTTACCAGAGAAGGATCGATTCTGCGCTGGATTGATTTTAAAATGAGGATAGTTTGGGCAATGGATTTCCTGTCCCCTAGAATTTCTTTAGCAAAATCTCTTCTTGGACACCCTGTATGTCAATTTGAAAATGGGCTGCAGCTTTAGCTAATACCTCATTAAGTAAATGTTGATTATCAACCGGTGAGTCATTCACTGGGGGATCTTTGGGAATAGGGGAGTCAAGACTATAGGCCTCCGCCTCGTCTTCCTCTTCCTGGTCCTCATCATCCCTATAGTAATCGACCCCTGCCTGGTCTTCCAGCATCTGTATTTCTGACTCCACCATATGACTGGTAAGGCTCAATTATAGAAGGGTTTGATATCAAACCCTGAACTGGAGTCTCAGAACGGAGCCTTTGTAGGAGGTTGAGCGTCTTTGGATCCCAAAGGGGCAGAGGTAGCTGGTGTACTATGATAGCTATGAAAGTAATTTGGGTCTTTTGCGTAGAAATCTACAAAAAAGGACATCCTCCTCATTACTCTATCAATGTCCTCCGAGTGCCATTGCTTGGAACTGGGGATAACCCTTTCCTGCTGTGGTTCCTCATCCAGGTCTATATTCTGAGGAGTGGGCAGAACAGTCTTTCCCCTGGTGACAGGGTCAGGGACCTTGGACTTTTCCTTGCGTTTTTCCTTCTGAACCTGATGTTCAGAGGCTTTATGTTTTTCCCCTCCCCCCCCCCCATCCCATGACTGGAGGAATGTTTTCCTGAACCTTTAGGGTTCTCTGAATGTTTCGACGGTTGCCATCGAGATTCGGAGGTGGCGTCACGAGATTCGAGAGTCTTGTAAGAGGGGCATTGAATCTCGGAAGTAGACGAACGTGCTACTTTGGGGGGGGGGGTCAAAGAGGTCGGATTAGTCTTCTGACCGGGCCTCAATGACTTTTGGTAATGTGGCAGCCTTAGCAACAGTGGATGGTTGCTGTGTGTCGATCGTGATCTGGAACGCCCAGGACACACTGATTCGGCAGACCGCTCTTGATGCCTTCTTTTGCCAATCGCTCAACATACGTGTGGAATCTCAGCTGGGTTTAGTGTGCTTGGTGGAAGAGGTGTGTTGTGCTCTTGCCGCCGGGTGTCGTCCCCATAACTGAACCGCCAGTCAGTCTTCCGAGGTCGGGGGCTTGCCCGTGGGTGCCCAACGACACTCCTGTGCCCTTGCCGTCCGATGAGGCGGCATTGCTGCCATCGCTGAAGGAACCCACTGCGTCCATGGCCTCTAGCTGCCTGGCGTAGTGGGCCCAGTGATTCGTTGAACGGTCCTCGAGCGTCTTGGCCTTGAAGAGCTTACAAGCTCTACAATTAGCCTCAGGATGGTCCCGTGGGAGACATAAGTTACACGCATTATTTTGGTCTACCCAGGGAAATTTACGTTTACACTTTAGGGCAGAATTTAAAGGAAGTACTCTCCATATGTCACTAATTGCCAGCGGACGGGTATATGTAGGAAATGAGTTTACGTGTGTGACCACCCCCCACTCTCCCTACTTGCACACGGCAGAGGCCTTCCGAGGCCCAAAGTCTGTTGTGTAGTCTCGACGGCTGTTCTTCCTTGGTCTCGAATCAATGGCGTCGATCTTCAACGTAGGGTTGGAGAACGGGGACATTTTGTAATTAAGAAGATAAATTGCTAAAGCCAAGGAACTCTGATATGCTTCCGACAAGTATGGCGGAAACAAAAAATCTGATGGTTCTACACGCGTGAGGGATCATGGGTACAGTGGACGTCACACTAGGGATAGTATTACTGGCACGCCCTAGTTAAACGCTCCGAGTTTTGAAAAAAACACAAATACTCTGCAGCTTCCACTAGATGTCCGCATATGCACAGCATGTGATCCAAGCAGATTCCACTAGCCTCAGATAGAAATCACTATATAGCTATATAACCAAGTGTCCTTTGCTCTGTGTGCTCATTGAGGTCTTAGTTACCCTCACTCCTCCTGAGACCTAGTCTTGACCATCACAAATGCTACCTTGGTCTGTCTTGTCCTGGTTACCCTATTCCAAGAGACCAGGCTGGTCTTCTGAACCACCAGGTCAGAGTTCAGAAATCCGTCTTAACATCCGGCACCAACACTGTTTGAGAAGCTTGATGACTCGAAGTAACAGCAACGGAGGGAATGCATACAGAAAGAGGCCTTCCCAAAAGGGAGAATGCATCCCCAATGCTCCACTGCTGGGGAAGCCTGCTGGCGAACCTCCAGCACTTGGCTTTGGACGCAGTCGCAAACAAGTTGATCTGGGGATTTCCCCATTTGAGGAACAAGTTCTCCACCAGGTCCTGCTGTAGTTCCCACTTGTGGCAAGCGCAAAGCTCTATGCTCCAAGAGTCGGTGACTGTTCTTTACTACTGCCACATGAAATGGAATAAGGAACATCCCCTAGGCGACGGCCCCGTCCCATAAGTCCTGCGCCTCTTTGGAGACCTGGAGCCCCCCTGCTTCCCGATATAAAACCTTGTGGTGGTATTGTCTGAAGACCCGCACCACCTTGCCCTTGAGGGACGGCAGGAAAGATTTGAGGGCCCAAAACACCGCCCGCAGCTCCAGAACGTATGTGTAATGTCTTTCCCTCAGGCAGCCACAGGCCTCTGGCGTAAAGACTTCCGGTGTGGGCTCCCCAGCCTTCTAGGGAAGCATCCGTCGTTACGGTCTCCTGATGTGGTGGAGCCTGGAAATCTGTGCCTCCGGTCAGAGGAGTGCGCACGCCCCACCACCTTATCGCCCAACGGAACCCCTCGTCAAGAGGGATCTTGTCTTGGAAGCACCCGGACACTTTAATCCAACGGGCGACGAGGAACTCCTGCAGTGGCCGCATCCGTAGCCTGCAGAGTCGGATGAGGTAAATGCATGACAACATCATGCCGCGCCGAGACTTGAGGGCCCTCACTGCGTCGATCTTCAGAGTAAGCAGATGTTGCTCCTTGCACAGGATGGCTGCCACAATCTCAACAGTGACGCCAGGCATGACACGATGTTGAGCTGGGATCCCAGGAACAGAGCTTCCTGTGATGGAGTCAAGCAGGACTTTGGATATTTTGGCAGTCCTTGCTGTGTGGTCGATGGCAATGCTCCTCGAGCTGGCCCGTATGAGCCAGTCGTCCAAGTAAGAGTAGACGTGAATCCCTTGCAGCCACAGATGTGCTGCCACTGGCACCAGGCACTTGGTGAAGACTGTGCGCCGACTTCAGTCCAAAGGGAAGGGCTTGGAATTGATAATGCTTCCCCTGAAGGACGAGGCGCAGAAACATGCGGTGCCTCTTGTGAATTGGGATGTGGAAGTACGCATCCTCCATGTGCAACTACGACAGAAAGGCTCCCTCTTCTAGCTGTCCTAGCATGTGCTGAAGAGTGACCATTTGGAACTTCTGGGACTTGATGTATTTAGTGGTTGGAGTTCGAGAATGGGCCTCCAGCCCCCGGTTTTCTTTCCCACTAGGAAGTATCTCGAGTACACTCCAGAGCCCCGGAGCCGCTTTGGGACAAGCTCCATCGGCCCTTTCTTTAGCATGACTCGAGCCTCCAGCAGCAGAGTGACGTAGTTTTCTTGAAGGGCCCCTGGTGGTGTGTGGAGACACGTCGGTTGAATCTCCAGGGTGTGTCCGTGGGTAAGCGCATACAGCACCCAAAGGTCAGTAGAGATGGTCTTCCATACGCTGATGAAGTTCGCCAGCCGGCCTCCCACCAAGATGCATGGGTGGGGCCAGACGTCACAGCCAGTGCATTCGTGCTTGGATGACAAAGATCCGCCTTGGCGTCCGCCGAAAGCCTTGTATCGGCCCCTGTTGGTCTCTTGGGCCAAGGAAAGGGAGGGCTGGCAGTATGAAGAGGAGCTCCCGCTGAAACCCTTGGAAGAATGGAGAGACTTGCATCCAGAGTACCGAAAGAATGGCTGTTGCAGCGTGCCCAGGGCATGTGCCGTCTGTCCGCCCTGATTTGTAGAGACTCATCTATAGCCTTCCCAAACAGATTGTCAAAGAGCATGTCAAAAACCCTTGTCTGGACGTCCTGTTGAAAGTTGGTGGCCTTGAGCCAGCCACAACAACAACAACAAAGGCAAACACTGTTGCCCATCTGGCGAAACCCCGCATCAACGAGTTCCGGGGCCACCGTGATGGCGTGGGTCCGACGCCACCTCGCCTTCTTGCAGAATTTCCAAAGCCTCCAACCTCTGGTCGTTGGGGAGGAAGTCCAGGATAGGAGCAATTTTTAACCATAGCTCCTGGTTGCAACGCACTACGATAGCGAGGGCGTTGGCAGCCTTTATGGTCATCGCCAAAGAGTATATGACACGTCACATGGCATCCAACTTCTTCCCCTCGCTGTCCAGTGGGGTGGACACTGCTGAGTAAGACGCACCCAATTACTTCTTGGCCGGGTGACAGTTGGGCCTGCAAGCACTTGGGCGCAGAGTCCAGCACCCTGTACTACTTCTCAAGGTGATCCCTCTTCGACAGGGCCGTAGAACGGTTCTTCATGAGGGTCAGGCCCTTGTCCCAAATGTCATTTACGAGTAGGACCGAAAGGATGGACTCTCACTTCGCGGAGCTGATACAAGAAGGCCTCCTCTTCCTCAGGAGCAAGCTGGAATAGCTCAGAAGCTCTGGTGATCATCACGTGGAACGAGCCCCTCATCCACGGGAGGATTTGGGAGGCAGCGAACCCATCGCAGCATTGTCGTCCATGCCAGTCGTCGCCGTGTCAGGATCCGTCTCCTCCCTCGCAGGGGAGACGGCGGCGAGAGGTGGCAAGGAGGCAGCGGGGGCCTCGTCCTCTTCTTGGCCGGCCGTCACCAGAGGGTCGGTCGTCACAGTAGCTGCGCAAGTGACCGCCAGCGCAATAGGCATCCTCATCTGTATCTTGGAGACCAGAGTATGCAGCACAGACAAAATAGGCAGCAGCTGAGGTGAAGGAAGCTGTGGCGGAGGTGAAATAGGAAGTTGGGGCACAGTCAGAAGCAGGCCCTTGTCCTTTGGCTCCGTTTCCTTCCTCAATGGTATCCTTGTAGTCGCCGCCTTCCTCAGCGCCATCGTCGTATGGCCCGATCCAGACATTCTCCTGGATGGTCTGAAGGTAGACTAGCTCCTCCTCCGAGGAGATATTCGTGCCCTGGAGGACCTATGCGTGTTGACCCCTTCTTTGCGTACAAAGGGGACGTCTCGGGGAGATGACCGGCATCTTCTCTGGGGTCTTCCCTATGGGTCGAAAGGAAGACTCCCTTCTGTCAGGGAGGCTCTCGCCCTCGGGGTGCGCCCTGCAGATCCGCCTTAGAGAGATGCCATCACGACCTCGATGAAAGGTGGGACAATCGACAACTGTACCTGGGCCTTCACGGTCAGGACTGGTACCTTTTCATGTTTGGCCTTGGTGGTCTTGGCTCTGTTGTCCTGCTTGGCCTTCTCCTTAGGGTAAGAGTCAGAGCCTTAGTCCCCCGTTGGCATTCTCCAGGCAGGTTGGCCTTCGATTACTCCTTCGTCTCCGGGGCCACACTGAGTTTGCCCGGATGGTCCGACTTCCTCTTGGAAGAGGTTCCCCTGAGCGAGTCACTGGAGATGTCGAGTGCGCCCTGGCCACCTAGGAGCCTGCCGCAACGGCACTCCCGGTTGCAGTGGACATGCAGTGCTTTGCCTTTTGTTGGGTTTTCGAGGGGGGGTGCCCTCAAAGGACTTAGAAGCCCACTCAGCATTCCTGGATCCGGTAGAGGCATGCTCCTGGGACCCCCCAGCCCCTCAGCCATACCTTCAGCAGTCTACACCGATCCATCGTGCAGGTCAAGAGCTCACGGCAAAATGCAAAATCTTCCTCCTTGTGCGTCGTATACAGGCAGTAAAGGCATTGGGAATGTTGATTGTCCATATAAACATTCTGTAGACCGCAGTCTGTACAGAGCTTGAAAAGGGGTAATCTTTCTCTTCCGCTATGATCCACGCGGCACAGGCCTTGAAGAATCTTCTGGAAGCCTCCACAAAGAAATGTGATGAAATTTGCCCTTGAGAGGCGCTGAAAAGTCTGAAACAAAAATAAGAAAAAAATATAAGAAAAAAAAGAGTCCCTGTTAATTGGAAGGTAGATCGATGGGAGCACAGGTGCTCGATTGACTGAAAGGAACAATCGACTTACATGTAACTGTTCTCCAGCATGTGTCTGGCATGGATTCACATGCTCATGAATATTCCCCGTCAGGCTGGGAATCCTCACTAGGGAAAGAAAAAAAAAAAATCAGTATCAGATTCGTTTCTGATCGGTCTTTCCTAGTAGTAACCAATCACTGATCTCTGGGTCATACTGCCCACAGCCAATGACTGCCCTCTCCCTAAGCCCCGCCTCCGGCAGCCATCCTCAGATTTGGTAGCACGTAAAGTGGCAGTATGACCAAGTAAAGAGCTGCAGAGGGGAAGGCGGGAGGGTACGCATGTGAATCCATGCCAGATCCATGCTGGAGAACAACAGTTACAGGTAAGTAACTTGTTCCTTCTCCAGCATGGGGTCTGGCATGGATTCACATGCTCATGAATATAAGAATACATAGCAGTACACATGCACAACCACAGGCGGTGGCAAAAGGCTGAACATTAAGCAACTCTTACCTCACCAGGTCCTTCAGGCGAACAGGTTGCGCAGCACTGCTTGGCCGACCCTGGACTCCTCTCTGGAATCCCGATCGACGCAGTAGAATTTCGTGAAGGTGTGCGTCGACCTCCACGTAGCAGCCCTGCAGATGTCCAGCAGGGGCACACCAGACAAGAACGCCATGGTCGCAGCGATCACTCTGGTCAAATGGCCTCTCGGACAGCCGGGCAGCGGTCGGTTTGCCAACCGGTGACAGTGCATGATACAGCCAGAGAGCCATCTGGAAATGGAAGCCTGCGAGAGAGCCTTCCCTTGATTCACAGGTCCAAAGTTCACAAAAAGCTGCGACGTCTTCCGAAAACTCTTCGTGCTGTCCACGTAGAACTTCAGCGCTCTAGCTACATCCAGCGAGTCCTCTCGGCCGGCGACAAGGCGACGGGAAGAAAACTGGTAACACCAAGGGCTCGTTGAGGTGGAAGTCCGACGGCACCTTGGGCATGAAGGAGGTACGAGTCCTGAGCACCACCCTCGTGTCATGAAAAGTCAAGTATGGAGGCTTGCAAGATAGGGCCTGAATCTCTCCCACGTGCCGTGCGGAGGTGATGGCCACAAGAAAAGCTGTTTTCCACGATAGGAACTTCAACGGTGCCGTATGCATAGGCTCAAAAGGGGTCCCCATGAGCCTAGTCGGCACCACGTTGAGCTCCCACGCTGGGCCTGGGGCCTTCACTGGCGGGATTGAGCGGAATAGTCCCTTCATAAATTCCTTCACCAGGCGATGAGACCACAAGGACATCCGTCCTGTTCTGGTGTATCTGGAGATGGCAGCCAGATGCATCTTGGAGGAGTGAGCTAGTCCAGCCTTGGAAAACGACAGTAGGTACGGCAGTACTTGAGGGGCCGTAATCCGTACTGGGTTAATCTTCTGTGCCCGGCACCAGACAGAAAACCTCTTCCATTTGTGTCCGTAACACGAGAGTTGAGGACGCCCTGGCCTTTGCAAGAACCTCTCTGCAGTCGACCGGTATATCGTATCCCCCAAACTCTAGTGCTGCAGGAGCCAGGCCTGCAAGTTCAGAGACTCCGGGTTGTCATGAAGAATGGCGCCTCCTTCTCTGGAGAGATCCACGTCCACGGGCAGTTTGACTGGTGGGAACGCCGATAAGTCCAGAAGGTCCGGGAACCAGATCTGTCTCGGCCACGCCAGTGCGACGAGGATCATCCTGCACCGGGACCTCTTGAGCTGGTTGACTAGCCGGAGTAGCAGTGGCAACGGCGGGAAAGCAGAGGAACAGGTTGTCCCAGGGGAACGAGAAAGCATTGCCCATGCTGCCCGGTTGGGGGAACCTGCTGGCGAACGAGTTTGTCGCCGTCGTGAAGAGATCGAGCTGGGTCTTCCCCACCGCCTGAAGAGTCGATCCACTTGATCCTGGCGTAGCTCCCACTCATGGCATGAGCGCAGCTCCCTGCTGAGTGAGTCAGCGATGGTTTTCTTTATCCCTGCCAGATTAAAAAAGGTACCAGAAACCTCCCCTGGTCGACGGCCCAGTGCCACAGATCCTGGGATTCCTCGGACAGGGCTGGGGATCTGGTTCCACCCTGCTTCCTGATGTAGAACATTGTGGTGGTCCTCACACCTTGCCCTTGAGGGACGGAAGAAAAGACCTGAGGGCCCAAAACACTGCGCGGAGATCCAGAATGTTGATATGAAGCTGTTTTTCCTCCGGGAACCAAAGGCCTCTCGCGTGGAGATTTCCGGTATGCGCTCCGCACCCTTCCAGGGAAACATCCATCGTCACCATTACCTGGTGACCTGGGGTCTGAAAGTCTGCGCCCGCCGTCAGATGAGTGCGGGTGCCCCACCACCGGATCGCTCATCGGAAGATCTCATTGAGCGGTATCCTGTCCTCGAAGCTGCCCGTCGCCTGGATCCAGCGTGCGTCGAGGAACTCTTGCAGTGGACGCATTCAAAGTCTGCACAGGCGTACCAGATAGATGCAGGACGACATCATCCCTAGAAGGGATTTGATGGATCTTACCCTGGCTACGTCCGTGGCTAGCAGGCGTTGCACCTTGCCCAGGATGGCTTTCTTACTTTCGTCAGACGGCGAGGCCAGCCGTGCCACTGTGTCGAGCTTGGCTCCCAGAAACAGGGCGACCTGCGAAGGGACCAGGTGGGATTTGGGGAAGTTGGAGAACCCCAGGTCCGTGAGTAGCTGGACGGTCTTCGCTGTGTGTTCTACGGCGAGCTTCGTTGTCCTTGCTAGGATGAGCCAGTCGTCCACGTAGGGATAGACGTGGAGGCCTTGCAGGCGTAGCCATGCGGCCACTGGTGCTAGGCACTAGGTGAATACCCTGGGTGCCGACTTTAATCCGAACGGGAGGGCCTTGAACTGGTAGTGCCGTCCTTGGACCACGAACCTGAGGAACTTCCGGTGTCCTTTTAGAATGGGATGTGGAAGTAGGCATCCTCAAGTCCAACGAATACAGGAAAACCTCCTCCTCCAGCTGTCCCAGCACGTGCTGGAGGGTGACCACCCGTAACTTCTGAGCCTTGTACTGGTTCAGTCGCTGCAGGTCCAGGATGGGACGCCAACCTCCTGTCTTTACGAGAAAGTATCTTGAGTAGACCCCAGAGCCCCGAAGTCTTTGGGAGGAGCTCGATGGCACCTTTTTTGAGCATCGCCCTTACCTCCAGCAGCAGCTGGGGTATGTGGTTTTCCTTCCTGGCCACGGGTGGCATGCGAGGGCACTTTAGAAACTTGAGGGTGTGCACCTGAGCCAGGTATCCAGCACTCAACGGTCGGTGGAGATGGACTCCCACACTCTGATGAACTTCACCAGCCAGCCTCCCACATGAGTGCTTCGATGGAGGGCCCCAACGCCACAGTCGGTTCAGTCCTGTTTTGAGGCCGCCTTGACCTCCCTGGCGATGACGGTGGGAACCTCCAGACTTGCCCCGTCCTCTATAGGGCTCCTGCGACGAGGAATGGGCCGCTTAACGGTAGCTAGAGGAGCCGCTGCCGGAACCTTTGGAGGCCCCTTGCTTGTCACCGGTGTTCCGAAAGGACGGCCGTCGTTGCTGGAGAACTGCCAGGGCCCGGGCTGTCTCCGTTTTGATGGCTTGCAAGGACTCATCGACTGTCTTCCCAAACAGGTTGTTCCCGAAGGGCATGTCCAACACTTTGGCTTGTACGTCCTGGCGGAAATCCGTCGCCTTAAGCCATCCGCGCTGTCTGAGGCAAACACCATTGCCCAACTGGCGGAAACCGGTGTCAGCGATGTCAGTTGCCACCGTTATGGCGTGGTCCGACGCCACCTCGCCTTCTTGCAGGATTTCCAGGGCTTCTGCCCTCTTGTCGTCCGGCAGGAAGTCCAACAAGGGAGCGATTTTATACCAAAGTTCCCTGTCGTAACGGGCAACGATAGCCAGGGCGATGGCCACCTTAATCGTCATCGCCGCCAACGTGATGACTCGTCCCATCCCGTCAAGCTTCTTTCCCTCGCCGTCCGGCAGGGAAGTCTATGCCGATGGGCCCCCCCACCTTCTTCCTGGCCGCCGCCGAGACGACTGAATCCGAGGCCGTGTCGGGGACCCAGTACTTCTTTTCGTATCGTCCTTCTTGCCGGCGTCGTGGACGGGTTCTTGAGGAGGGAGAGCCCCTCGTCCCAGATGTCATCCAGTAGAGGTATCGCGAGGACAGTCTTCATCTAGGTATCTCGACGTTGAGAGGAACCCCTCCTTTTCTTTGGAGCAGAGTTGGAAAAGCTTGGATACCCTGGAGATCATCGCATGGAAGGATCCAATCTCATCGGGCGGGGAAGCCTGGGGGGGGTGTAGACCCCGCCGTCGCCGCCCTCGTCGTCCGTGCCAGTCGTGGCCGTGTCATCCCCGCGGACCATGGATAGGGAGGAGGGTTGAGCAGGCCTCGAGGGCTGGAAGGGTGCAGGAGGATGTGTTCTCTTGGGTGGACTTCCCGACGGGCCTGCCCCTGGCTCCTCAGTCGAGCCTGGCTTCGGCTCCTCCGTCGGGGGTAAAGGCAATCTAGTCCTTATTTCAGAGCATAAGGATTGAATAGCCATCAAAATGGCCGCCGAGTTGTCCTGCGGCACTGGCTGCGACAGGCGCGACGGTTGGTCTGGGGGCCCGTCGGCACCGCTGTCGCTTCGGTCGTCCCTCTCATCGGGAAGCCTCTCGATGGGCTGGTCCTCCATGCCCGCGTTGTGGCTCTCAGGGACTTCGACAAGTTTCTCCTAGGAGGTTTTGTCCGAATCCACGACGGCCACTGGCCCCACCCCTCTTTCTCCGCCAGGGGCTTCGTGGGGGTTCTTTCGATGGGCTTGAAAGATGCCTCCCTCCGAGGTGGCAGGGAGACTCTGGGCCCTGTGGCCGCTACCACAGGTGTAACCTCCACAGGCTGCGCCAGGGTTGCAGCGACCTCCTCGATAGAGGCCTTGGCTGGGTGAATCAAGGCCTTAGTCACCGACTGCATGCTCGTGGCCTTCACCTTGGGGGAGGGCTCTCCGCCTCGCTCCCCCTCAGCCTAAATCTTCGAGATCGACCGGGGCCTCTCCAGAAGCTTGGCCGGGTTCTCGGATTTCATCTTACCCGAGCCAGAGCGTTGGCTCGTGATCGATGGTGCCGGGGAGGATGCGCCCTGCTGGCAGCCGAGGAGCCCGACCGTTCGGCGCTCCTGGTGCCCCCGGACTCGCGGTGCTTAGCCTTCTGTTGGACCCCTGTCGCCGGGGAGCCCTCACAGGACTTAGAAGACCGCTCGGATTTCTTTTTTCTTCTCACCTGACGGGCTCTTTCCCTCCAGCCAGTTGGCGAGACTAAGATGGCGGTCCCTCATGGTCCGCTCCGACATGTTCCCGCAAAACACAGTCGTCCTCCACGTGTGTTCTATCCTCGTGAAGACAGTAGAGGCATAAGGAATGCTTGTCTTCCTTGAAGACGTTCTGCAGCTGGCTTCCAGGGCTGCCCTGAACAGCTTCCTGGGCGTCAAGCTCCCTTTCTCCTGGGCCATGTCCGTGGTAGGCCTCAAACTTCTGGAATCCTCCAAAAGCGTTGTTCGACGGAATCTTCACCCTTGAGGGGCGTAGAAACTTCCAAAACGGGTCCCCGTTGATCGGATGTAAAGACGGTGGAGCTTGAGACTCAATTTAACCGAAAAGTGAGAAATTCTCCTTGAAAAAGCGCGAAAACGCAGCAAGAGCTATAGCACGAGGACTCCCAACACTTGAACATGCGGTAAAAATATGAGGATGGCTGCCGGAGGCGGGGCTTAGGGAGAGGGCAGTCATTGGCTGTGGGCAGTCTGACCCAGAGATCAGCGATTGGTTACTACTAGGAAAGACAGATCAGAAAAAAACTTTTTTCAGTAGAGGATTCCCAGCCTGACAGGGAATATTCATGAGCATGTGAATCCATGCCAGACCCCATGCCCGAGAAAATAGGGTAACACTGCCAAAGAGTTAAACGCAGTAAACGCTTGAGAGCTAAGCACAAGGACTCCCAACACTTGAACATGCGGTAAAAATCTGAAGATGGCTGCTAGAGGAGGGGCTTAAGAAGAGGGCTGTCATTGGCTGGGGCAGTATGACAGACCTCAGTAATTGGAAAGACAGTTCAAAAGTGAAACGGATTTCATCTTTACCGAGGATTCCCAGCCTGACGACTGGGAGTATTCATGAGCATGTGAATCCATGCCAGACCCCATGCTGGAGAACAAAAATATTCTCAAGCAGTAAAAACTGGTTTCTCATTCCTTCAAAAAAGGTTCTCTGTAACCCTTAACCAGGTAGCCCAAGGAGGTACCATCAGTATTTTTAAGGTTTCTAAAACTTTTAAGATATTGGTAAGGGGTCTTCCCAAATCCGGCTATTAATGCCAGCTTGACTAGCTCAGTTTTTCCCTTCACTGGAATTTAACTCCATAATATCACCACAACCATTCTGGTGGAGCCTAGACAACTATACAGCTAAATCATTCCCCCTCATCTCTTGCAAACCATAGGCGAATTCAAATGTACCCAGCAAATCCAACACATCAAGTTTAGGATCATACGTACTCAGCCTCTTTTGGTAAGCGAGGTCTCTTGGGACTAGTAGACCGAGAAGACCCTGAAAAGGAAGCAGAATCAAGGGACATTTTTCTCATCTCATTCATGCTGCATTTCTTTTTCTCTTAGTATCATCTCTTTGTCTTCAGAGAGTACTGCTTGCTTTTTGAATTAGAGTTCTAATCTCATTTTTTCAAGAGACATTCAGGACTTAGGATGTGACCTTGTGGGGTCACGGTGGGAAGTGATTGAGGTACAGCAGGGAATTGGGGAGGAGGGTTGAGAATAATCCTCAGCTTCTGACTCATGCAGATGGGAGCCAGGCTCTACACTAACATCCTAATTTTCTTCCAGATCATTCTGGGGATTAGGTGATACAGGCCTGCTTCCCAAACTTTGGTAATTTAGCAACTTAGTAATCAATTCACTCTTTCTTCCTTTTAAACTCAGCCCCCATTTCTACACAACGCTTTCAATTGATCAATAGTCAGTGCATTTAAAGCAGACTTATTAAAGTTATCCATATTGGGCAGTGTTACAAGTAGTTCTACTTTTTAGATGAGTTAGCCTTGTGGTTCGTTTATTTGGACGCAAGAAGAACCAATAGTCAATGTAACTACTACACCAATAGCACTGCCTGCCATCGGTGTTAGGTAAGAGTTAGTGCAGTCCAACTGGTGAGGACTGCACAAGACTCATCTGCTTGGTATTGGCTAACCCCACCTTTTAATATAGGCCTGTACTACACAAGGTGGTAGTGTGAAGGAGCAGCCCGGCTTATCTTAAGAGGGGTAATGTGAGCTGTACAATTGAACGCAGCAAGTACAAGTAGCCAAGTAACACTTCCACACAAAGTTATATACACTTATTTCATAATATACACAAGGCTTAATTAAGCACTCTTTAAAATGCTTCATCTACTAGTAACATTCAAAGTTTGGATTTACTTTTAAAAGACAAAAGTTGGTAATTACTATTCTTATGCCAACATGTTCCAGCACACGGAGGTACTTCAGTAAAGGTTAATATTGCACTTATTTTCATTTACCAATTCAGTTATTGAGTTGTTTAAGGAAGGAAAGGTTAGACAAAGACTGAGAACATACTTTCAATAGTTTGTAAAACAAATACAATATCCTAAAATGAGGAAGGTACCTTATCCCAGCACTAATAGTATCCACATTTATAACCTATGGAAGGAACAAGTACGGCCAAAGCCAGTAGATTCAGAGGAGTCCCTTTGGGGAGCTAGGACAGAGGCAATGGACAAAATCAATAGTTCTGATGCACTTCGATAAATTCTTGACAAAGTAAGTTCAGAACAAAATCACTAACTCAAGTGAGCTACTTTGTAGAGAGCACAAGCGTTTAGGCCAGTGCAGGTGATTTGAGATCAACTCTAAAACGTACTTCGCAAGATAGGAAGCACAACTTCTGGCTAAAAGGTGAACACCCCAAGACCCAGAGGACCTGTGAATCGAAGAAAAATGTTCCAGCTGGATTCCTCCTAGCTACAGCTTGTTCCTGGACCTTGGTTGTGGTGACGGAAGGGAGAAAGTCTGAGCGCCTTAAGCAGTACTCGGGAGAGGGACTCCTCAGCAATGGTGTTCCTTTGTTTCAGCTGCACTTCAGTGTTTTGGCGCATTGTCCTCAGCAGCAAATGAACGAAAACTGGTTTAAAGAAGCTTGCGCCCTCGGTCCTGGACTTTGAGTGAACTCCGGGTCACGATTTCCTGCTTACAGGGTCCTGGTGAGGCACAGCAAGTCGGGTGATGTGCCAAATGGAAGCTTGTCTTGAGGCTAGTTGGTCACACCAGCCCAAGGGAGGAAGCTGCCCCATACGGTATTCGAGTCTATATGAAAACTGGGTCAGCACAGCTGCAGGGGTTCACCAGGCACTTTGCAGTCCAGGAGGGTGCGGCTGGCGTCTCGTCAAGTATTTCAGATGTTCCTCTCCAGTGGTCAACTCTGCCTCTAGTCCCAAAAACAGCTTTTTAAGCGATTTCCCATTCATTCACAGCCTATGCCGTCAATCACAGGACAGCCAACCGGCCAATCAGGACTAGTTTCATTCAGGCACACCTAGAGACAATGGACAGACCAGTTTCGTGACCCTCTGTCACTTCCTGCCTTTCCAGACACACTGGAGCCTGGGCGGGCTTCAGGGCTGAAGCCTGCGAAAGACAAAAATGCACAAAGGACTCAAACCAGTTTAAACTAATAGTCAAAGCCCAGAAGAAACTAACAGTAATTGGCAAAAAAAAGAAGACTGGGCCATTTTGGGAAAATGGACACCCCTGGGTGCTGTACTGCAGCTAAGGGTTCAGCATGCAGTAAACATGCACACTGTTAGTAAAATTAAACCACTGTCACCAGCCATTTAAAGCAAGTTAGTGAAAAACAAATGTTACATGAGAAGTGGAATGATAATTACTAAGTAACCCGCAGCACTCCACATAGGCTGGTGTGTGCTGGTCCCACAAAGAGAACGGCAAGTAAGACGGGGATCATCTTACTTTTCTTGGGAACAGTAGTTCACCAAAGAAAATGTATTTAACATCAAGAGAAGTCCAAGGGACATCTTAGTGGCACTGCATCTAAGGTGCTGTGCGTCACTATATAAAGAGCAGATGCCTATGGAGTTTGTCAGACTCCATAAAACGGTAAAACAAATCCTAGTCAGGAAAAATACATGATTAAGAAAAATGCCCCACTCACTCAGGAGGAAAGAAATCACAAGCCCCAAGTCCAGAAAGAGAGCTCGGGTGGGAGTGGGGTATCTAAGGTTGAAGGAAATGAGCACAGAAATTAACATTCTCCCAAACAAAGAGTGGTAGTTGCAACAAACCACTTGGAAACGCTCAGAACAATGGATTGGAATACAGCACTATCCAAACTACCCATCATACAGGGAACAACTTGATTTGAGCAGCCAGATATGGAGGCGCAAGCGTACATTATTTAAATGTCAGGGAGGACCAAGTAAATTTACATTACACCTAATTTGTGACCAGCCAAATCTACTGCAGCTAATTACCTCCCAAACCCTGCAAAGATACGTGCACTCCTAAAGGTCATCAATAAAAATATGAGCTGCAACTATGCTTATTAAATGACTTTCAGTGCAAGCGAATGGGGGTGTTCAAAATCTACACGGATTGCAACTGACAGTTCAAAAGTATTATCTATTAAGTAATGGTAACATTTAACCTTTTAGCAAACCAGGTACGGTCATGCTTACACAAGATTTCCCTCCTCCCATATTCTTACCCTGGTAGTAATCAAAGTTTTCAATTGCAGAGTATTTCAATTTGGGTAACCAGAAGCCACCATCATAAAGGTTCTATGCTCAACGTGAAGGATACTTTACTTACTTTGCTCTTTGACTTTAGGTAGTAGTTTGTCCAAAACCACCATTTTGCCTCCATTTGTAACCAAGTGCATATCTGTTGTGTACGGAGGGCCAGGCTCGGCACCATCAAATAAGTAAGGGTGGTTGCAGCACTTTCGAAGCTGCATTAAAATATTCAGCAGCCTCATTTTGTCAGTCCTTCCAGAAGAGTTCAAGATGTCTATATCTTTCATTAAAATCTTTGTGTACCTAGAACAAAAGAAAGCCAGGTAAGCATGGTTTATAGATTCAGTTGTAGCAATTGCGGTGTACAAAAATAATTAACTTGGACCAGAAATTGCTCAAACATTTTATGACTCGGACAGCACGTCTCATTGCCAACATCACAGTGAACAATCCAAAATATTTACATACATTACAGAGGCTCAAATCAAGTGCACTCTACATACCATAAGGAATTTCACAGATTTCAGTCAGTTCACTTTTAAAAAAAATAGTGCACTCAAAAATATTATTGCCTTAAAAGATGGGCAATAATACAAAATACATTAAATAGATTTTTAATGAAAGTTCATATGTAAACTTTTGAGCAAACAAGGCTTAAAGTGTTTACATGGTAGCATCCATTTTGCCATTTCAGGCAGCCTCCTCAGCTCATGTTAACCTCTGCCCTGGCGGCACTAAACAAGCAGCAAAAGCCCTACTGGGAGCTTGTGTACTGCAGCCAGAGCAGGGCTCAACATGAGCCGAGGAGGCTGCCTTCACTTTCATTTTACGTTTTCGGTGCTCCCCTAGCCTAGGGAAGCACAGAAAATGTAAAATGAAGGCAAAAAGCAAAAGGCGCGACAATTACAAATATGTTGTTGTATTTGTGATTGCTGTGGTTAGAAAACCACGGAAATCAAATACAAGAACGCATTTCTGACTGCTGCAGCTTTCGCGTGGAGTCTCCTAGGATCAGGAGACTCCAAGCGAAAGCCACCGCAGTCAGAACAACGTTGTTGTAGTAAATACCGCTGCATTTACAAATACAACAACGTTGCATTTCTCATTGCGGCGGCTTTCGAATGGAGTCTCCTGGGCTCCCTTACGGTTGGGGGAGCCCAGGAGACTAAGTGAAAGCCGCTGCAGGCAGGAATACAATGTGGATGTATTAAAAAATGCTGCAGTTTTCTTTCTAAGTTTTTCAGGCTCCTCTGGCTCGGAGGAGCGTGAGAAAGAAAGAAAACCGCAGCGTTTTTAAATACAATGTTGTATTTATGTTATAAGAGCTGTGGTTTTCTCCAAGTTTTCCAGGCTCCTCCAGCCCAGAAAAGTTAGAAAGAAAAACGCCGCTTTTATATTTGCAGTGCTTATTTAAAAAAGAAATGAGCACTTAGATGCAGCTTTCCTGCCTGCATTCTATGGTCTCCGGCACCAATGAAGCAAAACCCACCCAGTGGTAGCTTTTGTTTTACAGCTGGCTGGCTTTTGCTTCATTAGTGCCGAAAGGGCAGCAGAGGAGGCTTATCCATTTCACAAAATGGATGCCTCCTAGTTCTTCAAATTTTTGAGTTTGAGCTTCATTTGCTCAAAACTTTACATAGGGACTTTATTTAAAAATATTTCATTATGGGCCAGCTTTCTAGCCAATAACATTTTTGAGCACCCTATTCCTTTAATATTTAGAGTAATGGAATACCCCAGTTGCAGGTCAGCATAATTGAAAAAATAACTGCAACACAAGCAACTATCAGAAAGTTAGTGTTTGCACGGCAGACTGAATTCCCTGCACTTCACCGTAATGGCTCGGGTGCGTCAGCTCTCGCAGGAATGGGTGACATGGCACCGCCGGCAATATTAAGTGAAGTGTAGAGAAGGAGCCAAGTAAACCCCTCCCCACCCCTTTCAAGCATCTCGCTCATATTGCCTACATGTTGGGAACCAGAGTGAGAAACACGTGCAGTACCAGTGAAAATACTGATACCAAGGAGAATGCTAGAAGGTTCCCATTGAGAAAACCATACCTGCCTACGAGACAGTATAATGGCAGTTTGAATGAAATCCCAGAAGAAACAGGACAAATGAATGAAAGAGCAGATTGGTGACGTCACATGAAAACCAGACTGATGCAGAGATGCAGAGACAAGAGAATGTAGATATTCTGTAAGGCATCAAGAAAGTATCAAAGATAAATGACATCTCGGCTTGAGATGAAGAGGCTTATGCTACAAAAAAAGATCGTTAATTTACACGTGTATAGATGTAAAGAAACGCAAGCAGTGTAAGTATTCTTGAAGCATGCGCCAACGTATACAAATATAGGAGCAAGTAAAGAATGGATGATTCCACTGCCTGTTCTAGCAGAGCTGGACCAGAGAAGGAAGGCCTTTTTCCAGTGTTTTGCAGTTGAAAAGCTATTGAAATACAGAAGTAAATCTCAAGGGGGCTGGCCCAGCCCCAAAAAGCCAAGGTTGTATCAGACCAAGATGATCAGAAAGTAGTTACATCGTGTGAAAGAATGAAGCTCCCGTTTAGTAGACATGGACGAAAACAAGGAAGACAGAGGTTCATTAAATAGTATTTTAAATGCACCAGAGCTCAAATTTGTTGTCTTTAGTCACGTGAATGGATGAAACTTGACAAACCGCAGCTACGCAGGGAGGCAGAGCGTGCCTCTACTCCCTGAATTCTCCAGAGTGAAGAACATTTCCAAGCCTAAGTTCAAAGCCTTAATTGACGTGCAGACCACTGAGGTGATAATCTAATTTTTGAGAAGCCATTTATGACCAGCTCACCAGCACCTGGAAGTCCAGCCTGAGTGCTGCCAAGGTAGGTGGAAAAGTACTGATAGATGAGAGAGTGCCAACCAAGTGTAGGGGGCCACGTAATTAAGGGCCCTATAGTTTGTGTAACCAATGGGATGTTGTGTATTTAGTGACGTTCATAGAGAATTGTTTGAGGGGTGGGCTTACTAGTCCCACTTGATGTTAAAGAGCCCATCACTCTTAGACTAGTATGGAACGTATACCTAGATGTTCCCTCTAAGCCGATCACATTCGCCACTAGATTATTCTAGTTTGCTGCATAGGATAACATTAGCTAATGCATAGGTTAATTTCAGCAATGACGAGTTTTTGCTTTATAAAGGATATTTATGAATTATGTTGGGACCACGTTGAGAGACATCCGCTGATGTCCATTGTACTCCCCGTTTTACAAAAATTACATTAAAACCATCAGGTTTGCCAATTTACAGAGTAGTTTTGATTTTTAATGTTTGAGTATCTTCTGCATCCCCATTCATCTCAAAGTATTGGTACCTCATCTTAAAGGGCTGGGTCGGCTCTCCCGGTTCACGTGGTAGCAGAGGATGGTTAAAGCAGCGTCAACATAGTAAGCTTTGGTATCCCGGCAATATCGAACATCCTCTGCCATTCGGCTGAAAGGGTGCGACGCTCCCTGTAGATAGTTATAGTTTAAAAATAAGGTTGCAAGCGCAGTTTAGACGTCTGTTTTCAGGCAAAAACCGCTTCCGATGTCTATAGGAAGCTGAGCGGATGGAAAGTTGAAAAGGCTGAAGAGGCGTCGATAGCAAGAGTTGGAAGTCAAAAAAACGAATGGTGAGTAAACTCTGAGTGAGGTGGCAAAATTGAGAATGGGCAGTAAGTGGAGAGATAAGGGGAAACTAGTAATGGAGGGAGCCTGGGATAAGCAACTTGAGACGATGAGCGTAGAGTTAAGAAATTGACTTGAGGAAAGGATTGCCAAGCAATTGAGAAACTGAGACAAGGAACGTCACAGTAGATTAAGCCCAGTGTCCTGCGGCATAGCACGTATTAGAAGGAATCGTATCTAGAGTCCCAATAGTGGATGTCTTAGACTACGGACAAATTTAAAGACTGTCTAAAGAGAAAAATTCAAACTCTGTAGGGGTATTATTTTATTATTCTTTTTTTTGGGTTTTTTTGGGGCATTCGGGAGAATTCTCCGAAATGTGCAAATTCCTCTCCACCTTAGAGACCCCCAGCAACTTTGCCGGATTTTGAGGACTTGAATTTTTAACCTGGCGAGTGCGAGACCCTTTTTCCCCCCACGATCATGTTTTTTTTAATGTGATTTGAACACTTTGGGTTATGGAGTCTGAAACTCCATAGGCATCATTTACATTGTGTCCCACAGGACCTTCAGTGCAGTGGCACAAGGAAGTCTTTCCGATTTCCCCTACCATTTCCCAGTGAAGTGAAATTGACTTTACACTTAACTTTCTAGACACAGCACACACTATCTTACAATAGAGTGCTGGAGGGGTTACTTGGCATCCCCTCTGTCTAGGTTCTCATGTAACAATTTGTCACCCTTTCCTCGATGAATGGCTGGTGGCAGTGGTTTACTTTTGACTACTGTGGCGTGCTTTTATCGTGGGCAGCATTCTCAGCTGTAGTAACGCACCCAAGGGTGCCATTTTTGTCAAAATGTCAGTGGTCCTCTTTTCGCCATTTCTTTGTGGAAAGGTCCTTCTTGACATTTACTCTGTGCGCCAAACCAAGCTTGGTCCCTGTGTGTTTTGTCTTTGGCGGGATTCACGAGAAAAGTCTGCCTCTGGCTCCAGGGTGTCTGGCGGGGGCAGGAAGCAAGGGAGGTGCCGAAACTCCCTGTGCTTAGTCTCCTAGCAGGCAGGAATGCACTCCTAGCTTATTGGCCGCCACCCTGCTGGGTGACTGACAGCTAGGCTGGAATGGGAGACACCTGCATAAAAAGCAACGCTTTTTGGCTTGGATGGCAGAGTTGACCACTGGACAAAGTAATCCAAAGAAGTACTTGGAAGAGACGCCTGCTGCAACTCCTGGACCATTGGTTTGCCCAGTGAAGCCCTGCAAAGACGACTTCTCCCCTTGAGTTTGTGGGACCAATCAACTCCAAAGTAAGCCACCTGGACATCCTCTTGGAGCTGGTTGAAATTCCTCTGCAGTTGCTGCTGGAACTGAATAGCCAGTGAGAGGAAAACCAGATTGGGTGAGTAACACTAAGTTGGCAAAGTGCTCCAGGAAGATCCTCCAGACTCCCATGAAGCAGGCCTGACCTAGCCTGAGCCACCACAGAGTGCTGGACCCCAGATGCAAGGAAAGCCCATCTCAACAGCCAAGAGTTTGCAGTGTTGCTATTTGCTTAGACGTGAGGAGCTGAAACCGCAAAGTGCCACTGAATAGAAGTTAGTCCTTTTCTGTCACCGCCGGTCCCGTTGCAGTGCAGGAGTCCTCCAGACGTCCTCCCTCTTTGTCCCCACGACCGACGGAGGCCCAGGAACAAAGGATCTGCAGAGCTGCACAGGAGCAGAAGCCAGCCAAAGCCTTTCTCTTCTAAGAAAAGGTACAGTACAGACTAAGAACTTATCTCTTGTTGTGTAACCTCACTTCTCAGTTGACTTGTTTTGGTTGCTTCTGTAGAGTTGCTTACAGCTTTACCTCACAAGCCTAATCAGCTTGTGGACCTGCTTCGATTTCCTCTTTTCTATAAAAGACTTCTAAAACATTGTGCAAGAATTACCTACCTGCAAGAAGTGCTTCCGCTTACCTAGACTTTTTTCCAATTGACTTTGGTTTAGCCTGGCTCCCTGAATGACTTCTTCCCTCTGACATTGTGTTTTAACCCCTTACTGGAAGGAAGACTTACTTTGCATTGGAGGTTACCAAAAGTACTTACCTGCTTCAGAGTAAGTGTGAGATATCTTGTTTTGTTGTAATAACCTTTTCATTTGACATACTCTTAAGTCTGGGTCTAAATACAAACAGTGGTATATTAATGTAAACACTGTCCTAGTTACTAAAGTCACCCCGAGGGTGTAGGGAGTGTGCGCCATCCCAAAACTGTACTTACTGACAAATATTAAGAGTATTGGAGTGTATATGCGTTATTATATTGCCCCTTCTGAAGAAGGCTTACTCTGACTTAAATAATTGTTTAATAAGGAAAAGCTTTTATAAGTTTATTTGAATACTTGTCACTGTGAATCTCTAACTCGCCTAAAGCTCACATTGACCCCTCGAGAGAAGCCTGGCTGCTCAACATGCTACCAACCTGTGTAGTACACACTTATACCAAAGGTTGGGTTCCTATTGCTGGGAGGTCAGGGTTGTTGTAGTGCACCCAAACAGAACTGCATACAATCTTCCCCAACAGGCGTGGATAAAAGGATATAGTCTTGGAGCGTAGACTAAGATATATGTAGGCTGGCCGATCAGTTTGTCCGTTTGTTTCATGTATTGTATACAATATATGTGTGGTAAAGAAGAACAAGTTACTTACCAACCGGTAACGTTCTAACGACTGGATGTTCCTCCAACGTATTCCACATCTTTGACATATAATGTCCACAGCTGTGCACATCGGAAACATTTTCGGCAGAGGACGTCCAGCAACCATGGCGTCGGGTCAATGTCCCTCGAAGGCCTCCGTCAAGTATGACGTCACCGGATGCTATAAATAGCACGCACGGCACCCGTAGCCTCAGTTTGTTTTTTCCCTCAGAATGTGTAGCACCAGTCTCATGCCTGCTTGACTGAACATAGCCTTTCGGAAACGGAAGCTGCAAGCGCATAGGAAATTCTCCAGAGGGGCAGGCTGGGAGGGCGATGTGGAATATGTTGGAGGAACATCCAGTCGAAAGAACATTATCAGTTGGTAAGTAATTTATGGATTGTGTCCTCCAACAGACACCCAAAGCAGTGCCACTAAATGGAAGAGGTAAAATAATTTAGAGCACCCAATTAGATTGCAGAATAAAGAACCGCCTTCCCAAAGGCCATATACTGACCATGGATTGTATCCAGGGAATAATGTTTAACAAAAGTGTGGATTGAAGTCCATGTAGCGGCTTCACAAATATTGTTAACAGGAACACCCCGCTGGAGGATGGAGGAACTGGCCACGTTCCTAGTGGAATGAGCTTGCAACCCTTCAGGAGGGTCCTTACCCACCATTTGGTATAACTACACAATGGTAAAGAAAATCCACCTGGACAAGGTCTGTTTGGTAACAGCCTGGCCCAATCGGTGTCCAGCATATCCTACAAAGTTGATCATCCACTCTGACCCTGGACATCCTAGAAATGTATACGCTCAGAGCTCTCCTAGGATCCAACTGATTTACTACTCTTCCTTACCAGGATGAGGAGGAGGGTAGAAAGATGGAAGAACCACCTTTTGACTCAAATGATATTCAGATACTACCTTAGGTAGAAAAGAGGGACATACTTGCAGTACAACCCTGTCCTTGTAAAACACACTAAAGGGTGGCTTAGATGCTTGCAATTCACTCACTCTGCAAGCGGAAGGAACCGCAACCAAGAAAACAGTCTTGAAGGACAGTAATCTCAAAGGACAAGAGTGCAAAGGTTAAAACTGAGCACCCATGAGAAATGTCAAAAGCAAAATTCAAATCCCAAACCAGCACCTGTAAAGGAGACGGCGGGAATACATTAGTCAGTACTTTAGGAAACAGAAATCAAAGGAACCTTAAAAGTAAGAACATTCTTCAGATGAGCACATACAAAGCGCCGCCAGGTAACCCTTAATGGTACCCACTTGAAGGCCCCTGTGGGCCAATGATAGTAAGACAAAACCATAGTAATAGAGCACTCAAAAGGATCCACATTGTGACCTCTGCACCAGTCACAGAACTTACGCCAACGGTACAGGGATTTTGTTGCAGGTCGCCTCGCCAAGAGAAACACCTTCATTACGACATCCGGGAGGTCCCAATCCTTATACCTCAACCTTTCAGATACCAAGCATGATGTTTCAGGGTCTGGCTGGAGCACCTGACCAGCCCTCCCCCACGTGCGAGAGCAGATCCTATCAGTAGGGGCCAGATGGACATTTCTAGAAGGTCCGGGTACCACGCTCTCCTGGCCCAATCCGGAGCAATGAGGATCATGTGGGAACCTAACCTCCGTAACACTTGAGGAATGACGGGGACTGGATGAAATGCATACAGCAGTGGGAATGACCAATCCACCACAAACACGTCTCCTAAGGCTTTTCATGGTGAAAATCCCCTTGAGCAGAATCTCTTGCACTTCCAGTCGACACTGGTGGCAAAGCGATCCACTTGCATGGTTCCCCAAAGGGTGAAGATCTCCTGAAAGACTTCCTGAGCCAACTTCCACTCGTGAGATCGAGCTCTGCCTGCTCAGAGCGTCCGCCGCCACTTTTTAGTCTCCGGCCAGATGAACTGCCAAGATCGAAATTCCCTGATGGATGGCCCAGAACCAGAGCTGCATCGCCTATCTGCACAATGGAATTGACCCTACTGAGGTAATGCATGGCCACTGTGTTGTCCGTCATGATCAGGACACACACCCCCCCCCCCACACCCCACCACCCACACAGAGGGCAGAAAAGCTTTCTGGGGCAGCCTGATGGCCCTCAGCTCTAACAAATTGATGGAGTCTGGACTCCAGACACCAACGACCGCTGGTGGTCAAGTCGTTGGCATGAGCGCTGCATCCTGTGAGGGAAGCGTCCGTCACTACAGTCACCTCCTGCCATGGTTGCCAAAACTGTTCCGTCTTCATCAGATTCCCTTCGTTGGCCCACTACAGAAGGTCCTGGTAGACCGAGAGTGGAATCTGAACGGATCCGACATCTTGCCGGAGAACTGCGACCACTGCATCTTGAGGACCTATTGCAGGGATCTCATCCGCAGCCTGGCTTCGGCACCAGAAAAATGCAGGATGCCATGAGACGGAGTAACCTTAAGAATTTGAACGCCGCGAGACTCTGGGCATGTTGCAACTTGTCCACCATCTGCACAATGCGATGAGCCCTCACCTCGGGAGGCGAGCACTTCCAACGACGTGTCTAACCCAGCCCTTATGTACTGGAGCTGTTGGGAAGGTGTCAAATGCGACTTCTTGAAATTCAGGGAGAAGCCCAGCTTGTGGAGGGTGCGGTAGGTGAGACCGTGGTGATCCAATGCTTGCTCGGGAGAGCGCATCCAGTCGTCCAGGAAGGGGTAGATGTGAATTCAACCCCCCACAACCCCTCGCCTGAGGTACGCTGCCACCACCACCATTAGCTTGGTTAAGACCTTCGGGCGGAGGTCAATCCGAATGGCAGGCCCTGAAACTGAAAGTGCGGGTCGCCAGCCGCAAACCTCGGGTACTTTGTGCCTGGGGTGAATCGGTCCATGAAAGTAAGCATCCTGTAGGTCCAGAGACCCCAACCCATCCTGAAGTTGAAGGGCCTGGAGGACTTGAGAAAGTGACCATCTTGAACTTGTCCTTCCTGAGAAGTTGAACCAATGCAAGTCCTTGATGGGTCTCAATCCCCAGTCTTTCTTCGGAATCAAAAAATAAGGGGAATACCATCCCTTGTTCCACTCTGTTACAGGCACCAGTTCTATAGTGCCTTTATCCAGCAAGTTTAGGATTTCCTGCGCAAGGAGCGGACCCGGAAGCTTCAAAGAGTTTCCCGGGTGGATTGTTGAGGCCGCTGAAGGAAGGGAAGACAGTAGCCCTGGGCAATGGTATCCAGAACCCAGGCATCTGTATTAATGGCACGCCATTCTTCAAGATGCTGAAGCAGTCTGTCCCCAACCGGCGAACCATGGCACATGGCCTCATGACTGGAAGTGGCTGCGGCAGTGCCTGAAGGCAAAGAGGCAGCTGCCTGAGCGGCTTTGGCACCACGATTGCCCCGACCACCACATGTACTTTTTTGCTGGCCCCTTTGACTAACGGCCCCTCTCGTTCTACCAAAGGAGGAGTAGTAATGAAAAGAACCTCCCCTTGATTGCTGTCCCCTAGGACGAAAAGGTGGAGGCTGAAGCACAGCTGCACTTAAAGATTTAGCCGCAACTTTTGAGGTCTGCAACCGCTGCTACACAAATGTGTAGCCATCAAAGGGCATGTTGAGAAGACGGGCCTGCACATCCGGAGCAAAATCCAACTTCCGCAACCACGCAAATCTGCGTAGAACAGTGCTCGCAGCCATGGATCGGCTAACAATGTCGGGCGTATCCAAACCAGACTGAAGGGATTTGCACATAGCATCCTTGCCATCATGCACGAGAGCAAGGAACCCATTCCCTTTCTTCCCCCTCAGGAATATGCTCAGCCGCCAAAGAAACAGTGTGAAAACCTTGCCCAGGCACATGTGGAGTTGGCCGATTTCAATGCCATGATCACAGCAGAAAATACCTTCCGGGCCCAACCGTCGAAGCGTTTGTCCCCATCGAGAGGGATGGTACGGTACCCTGGTTGCCTCGAGTTGGCCATAGCCGCCTGAACCACCAAACTCTCAGGAGTGGGGCGAGTAGATAAGTAGCTGGGGTCGCTACCGGAAGGGGGGTCGCTACCGGAAGGGCGGCATTAATAAATCTCTGACTAACAGCCGGAAGAGATTCCGGGGACTGCCACGCAGCTGCCACCCTTTTCATAAGGAAAGATGAAATGGCAAAACCGTGGCAGAGGACAGACCTTGATCTAAGGTGTCCATTAGATCATCCAGCACAAAGTCTTCAGGAGGACAGGACCAGCCCAGATACTCGAGACCCTCGCCATGAGCCTCCTGTATGAAGACTCTGCATGAGCCCCAGGCCTACCAAATTCCACTTCCGGAGAAGTGTCCAACCCCACTGGCATGGAGGGTCTGCCTCAACTACTCCAACTGACTGTCTCAAGAAAAGCAGAGCTTCATCAAGTTTACCAGGGTCCTCCAACTCAGACCTATCCTCTTCATAAGTGTCAGCCAGAGGGAGATGAAACCCAGGTCTGGTGACACGAGGTCCTGAAGTCCAAAACTGGCCTCACAGACTTACTGTTGCCTGTGGCAAAAATACCCAAAGGCCCTGATAGCGCCGAAGGCTTCAAGATCGAAAGCATCAATAACCTAGACGTCGTGAGCACCAAAGGCTTTGGCGTCGACACAGGTGCCGACGGCACCGCAGGCTGATACAACGGCAAATCGTTGACGTCAGACACAGCGCCGACCGAGTAGACACCAGCGTCGAGCCCTCATTAGGTAGCTGCAGTCTCACTGGGGAACGAGGACCGAGACCTAGAAGCATGTCTCCTGCGACTTTTTGAATCCTTGTCCGTACGGGACCACGAAGGCTCCCGATGCGAATCGCGTTGCGTCCCCGAGCCCGAAGGCGTGCGAGCCACGGTACAAGACCGATCCTGGCCAGCTTTGTGAGAAGGCGTGACCGACCCGTGCCCTGCAATTGAAAAATCGCCAACATTTGTTGTTTAAACGCAGCCCATTCCTCCGGAGTCGAGGACTTCGTCAGGCATGCAAGCTTCCTCGAGGCACCATCCTCCGAGGACGACAGGGGAAGGCGACCGGTGACGGCACTTCCTAGAGTGCCGGGACGAGGAAGAAGAAAGGCGGGAACCACTATGGGACTGAGATCCCCGGGACTCCGTCCGACACGGAGAGTCGCCCCACGAGTCGTCAGTGGAAACCCCTTTGGGCGATTTGGCTTTTTGGGATTTAACCAGCTTAGAGACCCTACCTACCAGGAGCTTCCCATTCCGCAAGGCCTTGGCAGTCAGCACTGGAATTTCAAGCAGTCGTCAGTGTCGTGCAACTCGCCCAAGCACCACAAACAAATGCAATGCGGGTTGGTGATAGACATGTTCGACTTACAGTCCCGGCAGGTCTTGAAGCCAGAACGCGGAGTCGGAGGGGTCGAAGAAAAAGACATCAACGATAAAACACGAGGCGCGCCGAGTTTCACGAAGCAACACGTTAGTGGAAAAAACAGAACTGAGGCTATGGGTGCCGTGCATCCTATTTATAACATCCGGTGACGTCGCCCTCAATGGAGGCCTTTGAGGGACATCTACCCGACACCATTGATGCAGGACGCCCACTGCCAAAAAGTTTCTGAAGTGCACAGCTGTGGACATTACATGTCAAAGATGTGGAATACGTTGGCGGACACAATCCATTCTAAATAGTGAATGATGGGACAGAAACAGCTCTCATAGACCTCAAGTCACAGATAGATGAACTCCGGGATGAAGGAAAATCAGCCCTCCTTCTGCTCCTAGATTTATCAGCTGCCTTCGACCTGGTCGACCACAGGGTCCTATGCAGCCACCTGGATTCGGCAGATCATTTCTCCGAAGAAGCCACTGCATGGATACAATCATTCCTAACCAACAGGACTATAAGAGTCTTCTCTCCTATAGCAGCAGCCAACCCCATCCCCATAACTTGCGGAGTGCCCCAGGGATCTTGCGTCTCACCCACCCTCTACAATATCTTTACCAGGCCCCTGTTCGACAATCTGGACCTTCTGGGTGTCACCTGCACTAACTATGCAGATGACACTCAGATTCTCCTACCGCTTGCCGGTAATTACGACAAGGATTTGGCACTGGTGAACAGGATATATCTCTCATCATCCAGGCATGGATGGCCACCCACCGTCTATGCCTGAATGATGACAAAACAGATCATCATCCTGGGCACTCCCTCGACCCTCAAAAAACTCAGCCCCGAATACTCAGCATTCAACATAGACAATATTACTGTCGCCAAGGAGGTCAAAACACTGGGTTTCTATCTGGACTCCACTCTCTCCCTCAGCAAGCAGGTCAATGCCTTGGCCATGGCATACACATGCAAGTTGATCAGAGCAGGCAAGGCCTTCCTGTCTCAGGACAGTTGCATCACCCTAGCCAGAGCCCTCATCTTATCCAGGCTGGACTACTGCAACGCGCTATACATAGGAGCCAATAAACAAACCATCAAAAAAATCCAACTCCTACAAAATAATGCGGTAAGAGCAGCCCTAGCAATCCCCAAGAGAGAACATCTCCAACACCAGAAGAGCCAACAACTAGCTCTCCACTCACGACAAAATAAAACTAAAAACTGCCTCCCTCACGCACAAATGCTTGAACAATGCAGCACTCCGCTACCTATCCGACAGATTCACTTTGAAGCCTACCACAAGAATCACCAGACTCGCCAACACCAACTACCTCTGGATCCCCAGATACAAACATGTCAAAATAGGAGGCAGCAGCTTCCAGGTCAAGGCAGCACTCCTATGGAACCCACTACCTTCCCCTCTAAGAATCAATCAATCCTATCACAAGTTCCGTTAAAGCATCACTAGTTGGCTCAAAGTTGCAGACATCTAGGCATATACCTTGCTGACTTTGCCCGGCACCTCTCTCTACACCGCATGCACCAACCACTGTGTAAAACTATGCATGCCATCAATGTACCCGCCTGTATATATCGTAACTTCATTGTGCCAACATGTAACCAAGCGGCACTTGCACATAATTGTATTTTACATGTTGTAACCAAGCTTTGAATATCCTTATGCCTTGCGCCTGAATACCCTCCGGTCTGGAGCACAATAAATAAACTAAACTAAAATAATTAGAGAAATGTAAAAAGGAGAAAAAAACGAAATTTAAGAGTTAATTTGTTTAAGTTGAACTGATGGTGTTTAGTGAACCCCTCAGAGTGAAATAAACGTGATATAGAAGGCTTGGAGCTGTGACGATTGGTGCACACTCGTATTTTTCTGAAAAACATTTGAGAAAGTGCAAAGTGTAAAGGTGAGTATTGACAGTCAAAATGGAGGATATTATGCCGCTTATACATCTATGCAAACAGCTACCAAAATACACACCCAAACTGAAGCAGTACAGTGCGGAATGGGTTAAGGGTATGGCAGATAAGATGTTCATGCCATGAACACAAGAGGGGGGGGGACGGGGTCCACTATCAAAGGCAGTTTTGCAACACAGGACATATTTGCACGCAGCATACAGAGGGGAAAAAGTTGGATGAAAGGTTAGCGAGCTTAGAACTGAAAATGTACCTGGGGAAAGAGAAGAGCCACCCCCTTAGGACTGGATACTTAACATATGTAAGGGGGGGGGGGTGAGGAGCCTTCTGCTCCCGCTCCCGCACCTGAAGTACACGGCGATAGTATGAAGGATGACAGTGTATCCATTAAGAGAATTTAAGGCAGCGACAGGGTAAAGTAATCCGGCATATGAGTCGCCAGCGCCTAGCAGTGACGAGGATCCAGAGAAAATTCCAGAAAAGGAAGTGATCTCTAAAGTCCCAAGGGACAAAGAGGGGACAAGGAGAGAATTGATCGACCAAGTACATCCTTAGATATAGGACCGGAAACAAAGATGGAAAGGAGAAAAAGATAAGGCTGATGAGGTAGCAATCATACAAAACAAATGGATTGGCTGTCAAATTTTGCTCAAACCTGATGGAAAGAGCATTGAGGAAGTAAAGCAAAGGGAAGATCGAGACGAAGATAATGATAAAAACAGGAATGATTGAAAGATGGGGCAAAAGGGAAGGATAGACAAAGACAGGAACAGTTTTATCAAGATGAACAACTGAAAAAGCAGTAAAGGGCAGAGGACCAAAGATGATATGATAACAGGGCAATCCAACGAGAAAGGCTAGAAAGGAAGTGGAAGAACAGAAATTAAGGGATAAAAGAAAACAAAGGCAGACAAAAAAATACAAAGGGCAAATGAGAGAAGGGACAAGAAAGGAAGAAGAAAGGGTGAGAGAACAAGCAAGGAAGCGAAGAGAGCATGATGAACTAGAACGAAAAAGGAGGCAGAGCCCATGCGATATTGAATAGTAAAATTGAGGGACTCTAATCCAGTAGTTGCATGGAAAGACAATTCTTCCCGACACATGAACCAATGCCAGGTCCATCTAGAGCAGATATAGAGAATGAGTTTGACTCTAGAAGCATTGGGGACACGATCGATGAAGTCTATCATGATATGAGGACTAAGAACGAACTGAAAGGAAAGGGCAAAAATGATTGACTTTAGAGTACACAGTTATACGACAGAAGGAGGCTTGTGTAGTTTTGATCTTAAGGAGTTGGCTTTAGAGTAACTGACGAGACGAAGAGGAAAAAAAGCCACAGAGGTTGGGGAAAAGAAATGTCAGACAAGGTCAGAGAAACCGTCGGTGGGGAGTTTTAGGCAAAGTTTGCATGCAGTACCCTATGGGACCACTACACACAACGGACTACAGGTGGAAGCAAAACCAACCTTTGGTACAAGTCTGTACCACACAATTTTTGGTAGCAAGCTGAGCAGCCAGGCTTACCTCAAGAGGGAATGTGAGCTTGTAAGGGTGTTACAAAAAGGTCTACAATTACAAGTGTTCAGATAGACACTTATACTCCCGGTTTCTTGGTAAAACACTTCTATTTATTACACAATTAATAAAGCATTCACTAAATGAGGCAACCAATATCAAAGAAATTATACTACAATACTGATTACTAAGCAGTTGAGCTTCCTTGAAGTAGGAGCAAAATAGCATTGAAGTAGGAGCAAAAAAGGCATAAGTTAATAAAAAAGAATATTACAGTTACTTTAAAACAGTGCAAATAGTTTGAGTTTATTAATAGCGCGCGCCAGACCCGAAGGTATCAGGGCACGGAGACAAGGATACTTTAAGCTTGCATGTTACAGAGTTACATAGATACAGGTAATACATATAAAACAGTAACAGATACAATTGTGTATTACAGATGTGAATTCACAGTAGACGAGCTGGGTGCCGTTGTGTGAAACCGGCAGTTAGCGAGTAAACTAGGCTTGCTGGTCATTTCCTTTAAGCCAGTTGATAATATTTGATCCAAAGTGTGGGTAGGATTGGTCAGTTCTTAAGGTCAGCGGGAGGTAATTCCACAGTTGTGCCCCTTTGACAGGGAAACTGTTCCCTCCAGTTGACATTCTGAACTGGGGTACTAAAAGGCAATTGGCAAAGGCTGTTCTAGTAGGTCTGGTAGAGGCTCTTGGAATCTGTCAAGTATTTTGGTGCAAGGTTGTTGAGACTTTTAAACGTGAGGGATGCTGTTTTAAGTTTAATTTTCTCCACAGTGGATAGCCAGTTGGATTGTCGTCTAATAGTAGATATTTGTTCTCTTCTAAAGATTCCTAATGCTGCTCTAAGGGCATTGTTTTGCAGTATTTGCAATTTCTGAGTGATGTATTTGTTACATCCCAAGTAAAGAGCATTGCAATAATCCAGCTTCGATAATACAAGTGCTCTTGCCAGAGTGGTGCAGCTAGTTGTGGAGAGGTATGGTTTGGCTGATCTGATCAGCTTACACGTGTAGGCTGTGGATGATGGCATAGCATTTCCCCGTTTGATCACGGTAAGGCAGGAGTCAAGGTAAAAATCTAGTGTTTTTACCTCTTTGGCAACTTTAATAGTGTGGCCTTCTACGATTAAGGCTGTGTAGCTCTGGCTGAGTTTTTTAATGTTTGGTGTCCCCAGTATGATGAGCTCAGTTTTGTCATCATTCAGGCACAGACCGTGAAGTGTTCACCAGAGGAGTTGATTCAATGCAATAGGTAGGCCAAAGTCAATGGGCTGGTGTTTTCAAAAGTAAAGACGGTTCTAGTATTTAAAACGGAAAAGTCTTTGCCATGGTTCTTAGAAGTTGTTCATGGAAGAAAGGTTTGTATGTCGGGTCACAAGCTGACTAGGCCTGCCAAAGTTTGCGGTGAGAGGCAACTTCTCTCGGTCGGGTTTTCACAGTACCTTATATTGAAGAAAAAGAGGCAGCCGATTACTTCTGTTCTTGGCAGTTCCTGCAGATCTCGCTGTTCCCTCTTGTCCCCACGACTGAGGCTCAGGGGGACGTCGTGGTACTCCTGCCCTGCACGGGGACGGGTCACCAAAATGGCAATTCTTCAATTACGGTTGCTGTTCTTCAAGTACACAAGCTGGTGTCCTTCCCCCCCTGGTTAATACTAACCAGCTCAGAGAATGGTAGACAGGTGGCTTACGAGTTGATTGGTCCTACCAACTCAAAGGAAGAAGTCGTCCTTGAAGGGGCTTCTCTGTCGAGATGAACGTGGCGATTCGGACCTGCAGCAGGGCTCCACCGGGCAAACCAACGGTCCAGTAGTTCCAGGCCTTCAAGCCAAGAGACTCGCCTTTTAAACAGTTTTCTCCCATTCATTACATCCTAGCTGCCACTTACCCAGCAGGGTGGCTGTCCTTGCCGGACTAAGCACAGGGAGTTTGAGCTCACTTCCTGCCCACCCCAGACACTGGCGCCAGAGGCGGTCTTCCAAAGGCATTGAAAAAAGGGATCAAACCTAGTTTGGCAAGCAGAGACAAACTCTAGGACTTTCCAAAAAGAAATGGTAAAAAAGAAGACCGGGACCTGTTTAAACAAAGGGGGCTGAGGCGCCATCTTGGCAAACACGGCACACATGATTTTTAGCTACCGGTGTTCACGGCTGGAAAAAATCATGGTAGTTCATTATAAAACCACTGCCACCAGCCATTTCGATAGGAAAGGGTAGCATTTAACTGCTACATGAGTTTCTAGACTTAGGGGATACTAGGTAAGCCCTCCAGCACTATTGTAAGATAGTGTGTGCTGGGTCTAGGAATTTAAAAAGACTAGTAAAGTCAATTTAACCTTACATTCCCTGGAAAACAGTTTATCCCAAAGAAGGTATTTAAAACTTGGGACAGCTTTGGAACAAACCTGGTTTGGCACACCGAGTAAATCTCAAGGACATTTTCAACAAGTAATGTCAAAAAAAGACGACCAGGGCCATTTGGACAAAATGGGCACCCACGGGTGCCTTACTGCAGCTGCAAACGCAGCCTGTGGTAAAAACACACAATGGTAGTAAAAAGTGTTAGCCTTCTCTTATAAGGCTAATTTCCCAAACCTAGTGAGTCCCCCAGCAGCTTTGCTGGACTTTTGTTTTTTTTTTCTCCTGCTAAGAGTGAGACCCTTAGACATGATTTGAGGTATGTCTGATTTATGTGCTTATGGGGTTTCTTTTTACTCCATAGGGTATCATCTGTTTTTCTGTATGTGTGGTACACAGCACCCTCAGTGCAGTACCACAGGGGTGTCACAGTGACGTCCAAACACACTCCATACCCTGGGACTAATTGTTTCTCAGGGCATGTAAAGTCACCATTTGCTTGACTAGTCCAAAATTGTGAACAGAACCAGCACAAACCATCATATTGTGGAAGTACTGGTAAGGGGTAATTCAATTGCCCCTGGGTCTGTTCGAGCGGGCACTATCCCGTCCCCCCCTCATCGAGTTTCTGGCTGGTGGCAGTGGTTACCATGCAAAATATTCCACCGGAATATTCTCTATGGGATTTTCCCATTGATTTTAAACACACTACTTTTTGGTGCAATGTTAAAGATACTGCTGGTTTATTTATTTAATATTAATCACTGGTTGGTCATTTTGCCAGAACTCTATTCTAAAATGGTTTGTGTCCGTCTCTGTAACTCTGACCAAGGTCGAGCCCTTTGTTCCACTACTTTGGCGGGCTTCTCCACAGAAGCCCTCCAAATGGTGCCACTCTGTCTGGGTTCCACAGGAAGGGGGGGATAATTGGCCCCCTGGACTGCGGTGAAACCCTGCTGCAACAAACTCACCACTTTTCCAACGACAAGAGAAGATCTTCTGCTGGAGTGTCTTCTCCCTTTGAGCTGGTAGGACCAACCAATTTGCCCTTTTTCGCTTCCAAAGACGTCACTTGGTCGAATAGCCCGTGCCAAGCACCCCTGCGGCCGGATAGCCAAGCTCACCACTTTTGACCGTGAATAAAAGGACTGCACCTTTTAATCGGGAACTCCGTGGCTGGTTTCATCCCTGTGCAGTGCAACGACTCCACGTTTCCTCCTCGACGAGATCTTTTCTTCCCCTGGTCGGAACCACGAACTTCAACCACTGCCAGGAACAACTGTCCCCGCTGGAGCTTCCTTTCTTTTTAAAGGTACTGTGTCCTGCCTGACCTCCCTTTCTACAGATTGCTAAAGGTGACCCCTAAACACTTGGCTTCTAAATTGGGTTGGCTCCAGGCCTTCTAACTATATCTTTTGAATCACCCCAACCTCTTTTGAACACCCTGCAAAGACTTTCAGTGCACTTTAAACCGTATGATCCTGGGCACATTTCGCTTTGCTCCATTTAAAGTGGGCCTAACCTATGAACTTTGGCTCTACACTAGAACCTACCTTTCTCCCCTTGCTCTGAACACTTAAAGTGTTGGGAACCGTTTTATTTTATGCTCTGCCTTTTCTCTCCTAAACTACTGGAGTGCCGTCTAGGTTAAGCGCTCACTTCTGTCTTAACAAATAGAAGTGCTTTAACCCGGACTTGTCTGATAGTTTTCAAAGGAGGTGTGTATACCTACCTGACTGTTTTAACTTACTTTTCATTGAGAGTGCTAGTGTATTACCTAAAGTGTGTTTTAAATAACTATATACTTTTTATACAAAGCTCTGGTCAGTGTTTGTTTGCTCTACTGTGTTTTTGCCTTATTGTGTATACTCTGCATACTGCCCTACTCTTCCTGAGAGAAGTCTGACTGCTCAGCCACAGCTACCAGGTAAATCTGGGTGGTGCAGTCTGCTAACAATTGGGTTTACTGCTTACTCCTGTAGTCTTAATCTTTTTGCAGTGTTCCCCAAGGGAACTGCACAGAATTCTGCCTAACAAAAAGTAAACCACTGCCACCAGCCATTAATTGTAGAAAGGGCAACATAAAAATGTTACATGAGAAACTAGACAAAGGGAATACCAAGTAACCCCTCTAGCACCTTATGGTAAAATGGCGTGTGCTGGGTCTAGAAGGTTTACAAAAAGTAAAGTCAATTTCACTTAAATGTTCTTAGAAACAGTAGTTTTACCAAGAGAAAGTATTTAAACCTTTGGGAAATCTAGGAATCCCTGTGTCAATGTAAAGATGATGCCAATGGCGTTTGACTCCAAAGTCAGAAGAAACACAGAAAACACAATTAAAAGCACAAAGTCCCAAAGTTCAGCAAAAGAGCTGGGGGTCTCTAAGGTGGAAGGAATTTAGCACTAAACTGAACATTCTCCCCAACAATAGCTTAATGAATTTAGGAGTGGTCTAAGGACGGACCATCAGATAGTTATATCCAATGAAAAGAATAACCCCTAATATATTGTATATGTAAACAATTCTGTTACAAAAATCTACGGGGTCAGTGGATTGGGTAACAAGATTGTGTTACTACATCAACTGTGATGTGGTTTTCATTTATAATGAGTTCTGTATTGAAACCTTTGAGAGCTCTTGAGACTGGTGCACTTTCTGCTGACCCCACTATGTGGATTGTTAATAAAATGGGCTTTGCCATTTACTTGGACCATTTGTTATTTGGGTGCAGGATTTCCCCATCCTGTCTGTTTCGCTCATGCAGGGACTTCCCGGTAGACCTTTACATATGGTAGTGGTTTGGATGGTTTCTCCAGTGCACTCAGATTGTCAATATTACCCGCCATAAACCAGAGGACTGCCGAGTAAACTGTGGAGACTATTGAATCAGGCATGTACTGAGGTCGCCAAGAGGCCCCCCAATGTTGAAAATCCTGCCTGATCCTCCATGGGCAACCAACAGGGCGAAGGCGAGTGGCAGATTGAAGGAAAATTATACCAAAGACCTCGGCTGATCCACGGATGCAAGTACAGCATCAACTTGGCAAAACAGAGTGGGAGGGAATGGTCAGTATATTGGGGAATTGCGAGATGAAAGGATTGGTTTATGACAGGATTCCAATAAGGGTTATGGAAGGTGACGCACTAGACCTTGTGATGCGGTATGAAGGTATTAATAAGGACATTGCCCAAAATACAGTCAGGGAAGAGTGTCACAAACCCCGTTCCGGGGTATGATTAAGAAAGAAGGATACCTTGCCAGATGACAGAAAGACAGCCGTGATGTGTTTTATTGGAGGTACATCTATGTGTGTAGTGATTTCTGGTCTGGATTGTGGAAAATGAAGGCTTGTGTAGATCATAGATAAGGGGGAGCTGTGGTTTGGACCCACATGGCGTGGTCAAGAGAGTGGGCTGTGTCTGTGGTACCTGCCCAAACAGTTGTTGCAGCGGAGGTGGTGTTGGAAGTAGACATAGAAGTGTTGGATATGGAGGGAAATAACCGACGTGCCATCATGGGAGACACTTCCCTTATGCATTTATGAAAGGCACTGCCTAGATAAAGATACAATTCATAAATACCATTTGCAATGGGTTAAAGGCACAGCAGGTGTTAGGCAAGATTGAATGCAGTACCCTTTGGGTGCACTACAACAAGCCTGACCTCCTGACAATAGGAACCCAACCTTTGGTACAAGTCTGTAATACACAGGTTTGTAGCGTGTTGAGCAGCCAGGCTCATCTCAAGAGTGGTCAATGTGAGCTGAAGAGAAGTTAGAGATTCACAGTGACAAGTATTCAAATAAACACTTGCACTCAAGGTTTCTTGAATAAACAATTATTAATTTTGTCAAAGTAAGCCTTCTTCAGAAGGGACTCGAATATACTTTACAAAATACACTCTTAATATTTCTAAATGGAACAAGTTACTTAACTGTAACTGTTCTCCAGCATGGGTCTGGTATGGATTCACAGGCTCATGAACATTCCGTCAGGCTGGGAATCCTCGGTAAAGAAAGAAAATCAGTTTCAGTTTTGTTTCTGAACTGTCTTTCTCCTAATAACCAGTCATACTGCCCCCAGCCAATGACTGCCCTCTACCTAAGCCCCTCCTCCGGCAGCCATCTTCAGATTTGGTAGCACGTAAAGTGGCAGTAGGACCAAGAGAAGAGCTGCAGAGGGGTAGGAGGGAGGGATCGCCTGTGAATCCTAGCAAGACCCATGCTGGAGAACAGTTACAGGTAAGTAAATTGTTCCTTCTCCAGCATGGGGTCTGGCATGGATTCACATGCTCATGAATACAAAAATACATAGCAGTACACACATGCACAACCACAGGAGGTGGCAAGGCTCAACATCAAGCATCTCTTACCTCCTCACCAGGCCCACCTTCAAGCGAACCGGTTGCGCAGCAATGCTTGGCCAACTCTGGACTCCTCCCTGGAATCCCGGTCGATGCAGTAGAATCTGGTGAAGGTGTGCGTTGACCTCCACGTAGCAGCCTTGCAGATGTCCAGCAAGGGCACACCAGACAAGAACGCCGTGCTAGCAGCGATCACTCTGGTTGAATGGGCTCTTGGATGGTCGGGCAACGGTCTGTTTGCCAACCGGTGACAGTGCATGATGCAGCCATCTGGAAATGGAAGCCTTCGAGAGGGTCTGCCCTTGGTACACAGGTCCAAAGTTCAAACAGCTGTGATGTCTTCCGAAGGGTCTTCGTGCGGTCCACGTAGAACTTGAGCGCGCTAGCCACATCCAGCGAGTGCAAAGTCCCCTCGGCCGGCGACGGAAAGAAAACAGTAACAGCAAGGGCTCGTTGAGTTGGAAGTCTGACGGCACCTGGGCATGAAGGAGGGGTGCGTCCTCAGCACTACCCTCGTCTCGTGGAACGTCAGGTATGGAGGCTTACCGGAGAGGGCCTGGCTCTCTCCCACTCGTCGTGCGGAGGTGATGGCCACAAGAAATGTTGTCTTCCACGATAGGAACTTCAACGGTGCCGAGTGTAGAGGCTCAAATGGCGGCCCCAATAGCCTGCTCAGCACCACGTTTACCTCCCACGCCGGGGCCTTCACCGGCGGGAATGGCCAGAACAGTCCTTTCATGAACTCCTTCACCAGGCGGTGGGACCTTAGATGACCGCCCTGGAGTTCTGGTGTAGCGGGAAATCACCGCTAGATGGATCTTGATGGAGGCATGAGCTAGCCCCGCCTTGGCCAGCGACAGCAGGTACGGCAGCACATGAGGGGCCATAATCCGCAGAGGGTTAATCTTCTGTGCACGGCACCAAACAGAAAACCTCTTCCATTTGTGTCCATATCACGAGAGTCGACGCCCTGGCCTTTGCAAGCACCTCCTTGCAGTCTGCCGGGATATCGTACCCTCCAAACTCTAGCGCTGCAGTAGCCAGGCCAGCAAATTCAGCAACCCCGGGTCGTGGTGGAGAATGGCGCCCCCCATCTCTGGCGAGAAGATCCGCATCCCTCAGCAGTTTGATCAGGGGGGGCGATGACATGTCCAGAAGGTCCGGGAACCAGATCTGCCTCGGCCAACCCCCGTGCGACGAGGATCATCCTGCACCAGGACCGTCTGAGTTGATTGATGAGTCGCAGCACCAAAGGTGGGAATGCATACAGGAACAGGCCGTCCCAGGGGAATGAGAGGGCGTCACCCATGCTCCCCGGCTGGGGAAACCTGCTGGAGAACCTCAGGCACTTGGTGTTAGTCGCAGTCGCGAATAGGTAGATCTGGGGATTGCCCCATTGTTGGAATAGGAGATCCACTTGATCCTGCCGCAGTTCCCACTCTTGGCACGAGCACAGCTCCCTGCTGAGTCGGCAATGGTGCTCTTTATTCCTGCCAAATGCAAGGGTACTAGAAACATCCCCTAGGCGACGGCCCAGTGCCACAGATCCTGGGCCTCCTTGGATAGGGCTGTAGGGCTGGGGATCTGGTGCCTCCGTTTCCGGATGTAGAACATCGTGGTGGTATTGTCGTCGAAGATCCTTAGCACCTTGCCCTTGAGGGATGGAAGGAATGACCTGAGGGCCCAGAACACGGCTCGGAGCTCCAGGGCATTGATGTGCAGTGACCTCTCCTCCGGTTGCCAAAGGCCTCTTCCAGGGAGGCGTCCGTCATCACCGTCTTCTGATGCGCCGGTGTCTGGAAGTCCATGCGCGCGGGTGCCCCACCACCGGATCGCTTGGCGGAAGGTCTTGTTGAGCGAGATCATGTCTTCGAAGTTGCCCGCCGCTTGCATCCAACAGGCGTCGAGGAACTCTTGCAGTGGACGCATCCGCAGCCTGCACAGGTGCACGAGGTAGACGCACAAGGACATCATGCCGAGCAGGGACTTTACCATGGACGTGGCCAGGGTGAGGTCCATCAACAGCCATTGCACATTGCCCAGGATGGCCTTCGTCCTTTCCTCCGACGGAGAAGCCAATCGCACCACTGTCGAGCCTGGCTCCCAAGAACAGGGCGACTTGCGACGTACCAAGTGGGATTTCACGAAGTTGATAGAGAATCCCAGATCTGTAAGCAGTTGGACGGTCTTTGCTGTGTGCACGATGGCGAGTTCTCTGGTCTTTGCTCGGATGAACCAATCGTCCAGGTAGGGGTAGACATGGATCCCCTGCAGGTGCAGCCGCGCCACCACTGGCGCCAGGCACTTGGTGAACACCCTGGGTGCTGACTTCAATTCGAAGGGAAGGGCCTTGAACTGATAGTGTCACCCTTGGACCACAAATCGCAGGAACTTTCGATGTCCTTTTAGAATGGGGATGTGAAAGTAGGCATCCTCCAAGTCCAGCGACAATAGGAAGTCGCCTTCCTCCAGCTGTCTCAACACATGCTAGAGGGTGACCAGCCAGAACTTTTGGGACTTGATGTACTTGTTTAGATGACAAAGATCCAGGATGGGTCGCCATCCGCCGGTCTTTCCTTACGAGGAAGTAGCAAGAGTATGCTCCGGAGTCTCCTTGGGACGAGTTTGATGGCTCCTTTTTTAGCATTGCTCGTACCTCCAATAGCAGTTGAGGAACGTGGTTTTCCTTCGTGGACACAAGTGGAATACAGGGGCACCTCCTTAGAAATTCCAGAGTGTGCCCACGGGCCAGGGCATCCAGCACCCATTGGTCAGTGGCGATGGACTCGCACACGCTGATGAATCTCACCAGCCAGCCTCCCACTGGGGTGCTCAGGTGGGGGCCCGACTACGGCCGGTTCAGTCCTGCTTGGCCACGGCCTTGCCTCATTGGCCTCCTTGACAGCGAGATCCTCCCGTCTTGCCGCGTCCTCTGTAGGCCTCCTGCGACAAGGAGCCAGCCACCTGGCGGTACGACGAGCCGCCGCATCCTTTGGAGGCACCTTGCTTGCCTCCGGTGTTCCGGACTGGCGTCGCTGTTGAAGGACACCTAGGGTCCGAGCAGTCCCCATGTCTGCCTTGATGGCCTGCAGTGAATCATCGACTGTCTTGCCGAACAGCTTGTTCCCGTCGAAGGGCATGTCCCGAACCATGGTCTGGTCTAAAAGTCCTGGCGGAAATCTGTCGCCTTGAGCCAGCCGCGCAGACGGAGGCAAACTTTGTTGCCCATCTGGCAACAACCGGTGTCAATGTCCGTGGCAACATAATGGCGTGGTCGGAGGCCACTTCGCCTTCCTGTTAGATTTCCAGGGCCTCAGCCCTCATCATCTGGAAGTCCAGCAGGGGAGCGATCTTAAACCACAGCTCTGTCGTAGCGTGCCACAATCGCAAGGGCGTTGGCCCCTTTAATCGTCATTGCCGCAGACGAGATGACCCGCTCCATCCCATGGCATCCAGTTTCTTCCACTCGCTGTCCCGCAAGGAAGTCAAAGTTGAAGCCGCCACCCCCGCCGCTTTCTTCTTGGCTGCCACCGAGACTACCGAATCCGGGGACGGCAGAGCCCTAAGGCACATGGGGGTGGAATCCGGGACCCAGTACTTCTCGTACCGGTCTCTTAGCAGGAGCCGTGGACAGGTTCTTCAGGAGCATCAGCCCCTCGTCCCAGATGTCATCCAGTAATGGATGAGAGAGGACTGTCTTCCTCTTGGCCTCACGCCGTTGGTAGAGGAACCCTTCCTTCCGCTTTTCGGGGGCAGAGCTGGAAAAGCTCGGATGCCCTGGTGATCATGGCGTGGAAGGAGCCAATTTTGTTTGGCGGGGAGGCCCGAGGGGGTGGTGAAGCAAGGTCCATTCTGTCGTCACCACCATCATCCGTCCCCGTCGTTGCCGTCTCCGTTCCAGTCTCATCCTTCGAACAGGGGAAGGAGATGAAGGCTGTGAAGGTCATGCAGGCTGGAAGGCGGGGGGGGGAATTCTGCTTGTTGGTGGACTTTCCGACAGTCCCGGCTCTGCTGGATCGGCCATGGGGGTAAGGGCAACCTTGTCCTCGGCTCCGTACACAAGGCCAGAATCGCCATCAAGATCGCCCCCGAGTTGTCTTGTGGCATAGGCACCGGCTGCGACGGTAGGGGAGCAGGCTCAGTCCCCTCCACGGCTCAGTTCCTCGTCGGCACCGCCATTGCTTTCTTCATCCACCTCGTGGGGATCCCTCCCGTATGACCAGGTCTCCTTGAACTTGTTAAGGACCTTTGCAACGCCTGCCAGCTCCTCTTCAGAGGCTGAATCGGTCTGTAATGGCCATCGGGCCCCCCCTCTTTGCGCCTGGGGTTTCACGGGGGACTTATCGATGGGCTGAAAAGAGGATTTCCTCTGCGGTGGCAGGGCAACTATAGGCCCCAAGGTCGCCTCCCCTGGAGTAGCCTCCGCAGGCATAGCCAGGGCCGCCACGACTCCCTCGATTGAGGCCTTGACTGGGTGAATCAGGGCCTTCACAACCTTAGGCGTGCCTGCAGCCTTCACCTTGGGTGAGCGGGGAAGTTTCACGGTCTCGCTCCCACTCTGTTGTCGGTCGGGATCAACCGGGACTTCTCCTGAAGCTTACCCGGGTGACTTTCTCTTCCGAGCCAGAGCGTTGGCTCGTGGTTGAGGGCGTCTTGTGATAATGCGCCCTGCCTGGCAGCCGAGAAGCCCGACCGATCGGCACTCCTGGTGCCCGCAGACTCGCAGTGCTTTACCTTATGTTGGGCCCCCGTCACCGGGGTGCCCTCAAAGGTCTTAGAATACCGCTCAGACTTCTTCTCACCTGTTGATGGGCTTTTCCCTTCCAGCCAGTTGGTGAGGTGGACACGATGATCCTTCGTAGTCCGTTCGAACATGCTCTTGCAAAACGCTCACTCCTTTTCCACGTGTGTTTTGTCTTTGTGAAGGCAGTAGACATCGGGAATGCTCATCCTCCTTGAAGACATTTTGTAATCCGCATCCAGGGCAGCTTCTGAACAGCTTGGATCCGGGCATCGCATTTCCTTTGTCCTTGGCCATGTCCACGCGGGGTAGGCCTCAAAGATCTTCTGGAAGCCTCCAAGAAGTGAAACTCAACGAAATCTCGCCCTTGAGGGGCATAGAAAATTCTGAAACGGGTCCCCCGTTGATCAGAAGTAGGAATAGTGGAACTTGAGGCTCGATTGACTGAAAGAATGAGGTTAAACTCTTTGCAAAAATGCAAAACGCAGTAAAAGTTTGAGAGCTATAGCACGAGGACTCCCAACACTTGACCGTGCGGTAAAAATTTGAAGATGGCTGTCAGAGGAGGGGCTTAGGTAGAGGACAGTCATGGCTGGGGGCAGTATGACCCAGTGATTTGTTATTAGGAGAAAGACAGTTCAGAGACGAAACTGAATGATCCTCTTTACCGAGGATTCCCAGCCTGACGGGGAATATCATGAGCATGTGAATCCATGCCAGACCCCCATGCTGGAAAACAGTAGGTACCCTTTTGGGATGGCCCACAGACGCAACCTACACCCTCAGTAACTTAAATAGCTAGGGCTATTAATTTCTAAATGCAACAATGATCTATTACTCACTGTAGTGACTAATGTACACTTAGTCCCTCGCGAGGGACGGAAGACAACCTTTTTCACCAGAAAAACCTAATTCCCTTTAAATTTAGAGGAAGGCAGGGTGCGTCTGAAGGACCACCTTGTCCTTGTGAAAAGTGGTGTATGGCTCAGAGGCCACAAGGGCCTGGATTTCGCTGACTCTGCGCGCCGAGGTGAGGCCCACGAGCAGAGCTGTCTTTAGGGCTATCCACTTGATGTCAGCGGACGCCATTGGCTCAAATGGTTTATGGGCCAATGCGCCAACACCAAGTTGAGGTCCCAGAATGGGTGAGGCCTCTTTATGGGCGGGTAGAGTCTGGAGGCCCACCAGGTGCTGCTTGACCGGGTTGCGGAGGGGAATAGATCCTCCTCTGTATTCCTATAGCCACCTATGGCTGCTAGGTAAGTGCGGCATGTGTCAATTTGCACTCCAGAGTGTGCGAGGTGTGCCGAAAAGGAGAGGACATCGTCACAAGAGCACGAGAGGGTCACTCTCCTTAGAGCTGGCCCTATGACTAAATCTAGACCATTTGCTCTTGTATTGGCTCCAGGCAGCTTTGCTCCTGGTGCCCTGTAGGATCTCCAGGTTAGCCTGCGATAGGTTCAGATGTTTCAGAGTGACCTGTTCAGGAACCACGGTGCAAGGGCTAGCTTTTGGAGGAGCAGGGTGGAGGACCCTGCCCCCCCCCCCCTGCTGTGTCAGAAGCAGAGCTGGGCCCAGCGGTAGGTGAATGAGAGGCCTGTCAGATAGGCTGAGCAACTTGGCGTACCATGGTCTCACGGGCCACCAGGGAGCTATCAAAATGATGCTGAGGTGACAATTGCTTTATCCTGCAGATCACCCTGTGGACCAAGGGGGTGGGCAGGAAGGCATACGCCCTCATGTTCCACTGTAGCTGGAAGCCATCGCCCAGGGAGCCGGTCCCTGCCAGGAGGCAAACTTGTTGACATGGGAGGTGTTAAGCAAAGTTTGTATGCAGTACCCTTTGGGACCACTACACACAACTAGGACTACAGGTGTAAGCCAAACCAACCTTTGGTGTAAGTCTGTACCACACAGTTTTTGGTAGCGAACTGAGCAGCCAGGCTTATCTCAAGAGTGAATGGGAGCAGTACAAGTCATTACAGAGGTCTTTAAATCACAGTGGTTCAAGTAGACACATACGCTAGATTTCTTGGTAAAACCCTTATTCATTTATTACACAATCATTTAGAAAACATTCACCAGAAGGAGGCAATTTATATACCAATACACTACAAAAATACGTTTTGGAGACAGTTTGAGCTCCCCTGAAATAGGAGCCAAATGGAAGTGAGCAAAAGGCATAAGGTAAGGAGAATAGATCACATACTGGTTAGACAGTGCAAATAGTTTGTTCACCAGAAGAGTTCAATTCAAGTCAATAGGCCTAGGACAAAGTCAATGGGCTAGCGTTCTGGATAGGAAACAGCAGTTCTGGTATCAAACGGTAAAGTCTTTGCAAAAGTTCTCAGAAGTAGTTTAGGCGAAAAAGAATCATGTTGGGTCACAAGCTGATTAGGCCTGCAAGTTGGGCAGGTTTCATGAACTTTCACCGCGAGAGTGGCATTCTCTCAATTGGGTTGGCACAATACCTTAGTATGAAGAAACAAATGCAGCTGAATTCGTTGGTTATTGGCAGTTGCTGCAGATCTCACTGTTCCTGAGCCTCAGTCGTGGGGACAAGAGGGAGGACGTCGGGGGACTCGTGCACCGCACGGCATCGTCGGAAAACGCAAACAAAATGGAGTCACTTCAGTTCCAGTAGCTGTAACTCAAGCACACTAGCTGGTGTCCCTCTCCCTGGTTAATCATAAGCAGCCTTGAGAATGGTATCCAGGAGGCTTACAAGTTGATTGGTCCTACCAACTCAAACGGAGAAGTCCTTGAAGGGCTTCTCTGTCGAGATGAACTTGGCAATTCAGATCTGCAGCAGGGCTTCAACGGGCAAACCAACGGTCCAAGAGTTGCAGCAGGCATCTCTTCCAAGTTCTTCTTCGGATTCCTTCGTCCAGTGGTCGACTGCCTTCCAAGACAAAAAGCCTTGCCTTTTATGCAGGTTTCTCCCATTTATTCCAGCCTAGTGGTCACTCACCCAGCAGGGTGGCTGTCCTTGCTGGACAGTCAGCCAGGCAATCATGCCAGAGTGCATTTGGGTCTCTTAGAAGACTAAGCACAGGGAGTTTCGGGCACCTACCTCACTTCCTGCACACCCAAAAATCAGGCGCCAGTGGCCATCTTCAGTCCTGAAGCCCGCCAAAAGCCATACAAAGGGACCAAACCAGGTTTTGCACGCAGAGAAACACTAGGACCTTTCCAAAATGAAATGGTGAAAAAAGAAGACTGGGACCTGTTCAAACAAAGGGGGCTCAGACACCATCTTGAAAAACATGTCTACCGCAATTTAACGCCACTGGTGTTTGCGGTCGGGGAAAAATCATGGTAGTTCGTTGTAAATCCACTGCCACCATCTATTTTGAGAAGAGAGGGTAGCATTTGACTGCTAGACGAGTTTCTAGACATTGGGGATACTAAGTAACCCCTCCAGCACTCTATTGTAAGATAGTGTGTGCTGGGTCTAAGAATTTGGAAAGATAAGTAAAGTAAATTTCACTTTCTCTGGTAAACAGTTTATCCGAGAGATGGTATTTAAACCTTGGGACAGCCTAAAAGGCTTCCCTGTGTCACTGCACGGAGGGTGCTGTGACAAATGAAAAGATGATACCTATGGAGTAGTTTAAAACTCCACAATCAAAGAACACAAGAGTAAAACACAAAAATACACGAGAGCGTGGGAAAAAAGGCTCACTCTCCAGGTTAAAAAAAAACAAGTCCTCAAAATTCAGCAAAGTTGCTGGGGGGGGTCTCTATGGAAAAGGGAATTAGCACATTTATGAGAATTCTCCCTAACAGGTGGCAAACAGATAAACTTTGGGGTGCCCCCACCCATCTTCAGAAGATTTCCTCCATTACCAGGTCGTTCAATTGCCACTCGTAATTGTCTGCCCCCAGTCTGCAGAGTCTGTCCGCCTCCAGGTTGACTTCCCTGGAAGGTGGACAGCCATGAGGTAGCTGTTCTCCAGGGCCCACTGCCAGATGGTGATCGCGAGGTTGCACAGTAGAGAGGTATCTGGTACCACCCTGCTTGTTCACATAGTACATGCTGGTGAAGTTGTCCCGTCGGGATAAGTACTGTCTTGCCCTCTACGAGAGGGAGGAAGGCATGGAGACCAGCTATATGGCCATCAGCTCTAGCCAGTTGATGTGGGACTCCTGTTCCTGCCGGGTCCAGACAGCATGGACGCTGTGGTTGTCCAGAGTGGCTGCCCAGCCCTCTAGGGAAGAGTCCGTCATGACAGTGACTTGAGGGAGAGGTTGCCGGAAGGGATTGCCCCGCTGTAGGTTGAAGTCTGCGGACCACCAGAGGAGGTCAGAGTGGAGGGACGGGGAATTTCCACAGGCTCCGATAGAGAGCCCCGCTCCTGATTCCAGGAAGCTGCGAAGTGCAGCTGTAGCCTCCTCATCCTGAGTCTCGTGTGGAGGACGGCCAGCAGGACTGCTGGCATAATGCCCATAAGGTGTTGATACCACCATGCCGAAGTCAGTCCTGGAGAGTAAGTGTGTAGTAGATCTCTTGATGGCTGTCATCTTGTCCTCTGAGGGGAAAACACCCTCTCAGACGTGGTGTCCCAGATGAGGCCCAGGAAGATCAGCTTCTGCGTGGGCTGCAGCTGAGACTTCTTCAGATTGATGGTAAACCCCAGGCCATGGAGTGTGTTCATAAGAACGGAGGTGGTGTGAAGAAACACCTCTGGAGAAGAGGCCCTAACTAGCCAGTCGTCGAGGTATGCGTTGATGTGGTGGCCCTGAGGAGGGTAGACACCACATTCATCAGTCTGGTGAATATCCTGGGGTTTGTGTTGAGGCCGAAGGGTAGAACCTTGTACTGGAAATGGCAGCCCATGATTCTGAGGCGCTGAAAGGACAGATGTGGCTGCCAAATCGGGATGTGTAGATAAGCGTCCTTCAGATCCAGGGAGCACATCGTCTCCCCTGTTCAGTGTCTGCGCAATTAGAGCTGGCATAGCCATCTAATTTTTGTAGAGGTAGAGAGAGGTTGAGGGTGGAAAGGTCCAACAACTCTCAGGCCAGCCTGGTTCTTCTGTATGGCAAAAATCCAGGAATAGAAGCCCAATCCTCTCTGGGAGGCTGGGACTTCTTCCACTGCCTGGCTCTGGAGCAACCGGGCCTCCGCCAGCAGTTGCTGTCCCAATCTGTGGGGGAGGAGAGGGAGAGACCGGTAGGCGGTACCCAGTGAAGACAGCAGCTCAGATCCAGGAGTCTGAAAAATGTTGGCACCAAAATTGCACACGAGAGGCAATCCTACCCCCCCTCCCCACCGGAGACACGTGGACCCGAAGAGGCGCATCATCCCCCCCCCCCCCCCCGAGGCTGCAGAGGGGGGGGGAATTGGAAAAATCCCTTGAAACCCCCCCCCCCATAAGGGAGAATTCTCAAAAATGTGCCAATTCCCTCCACCTTAGAGACACCGCGCCCCCCCCCCCCCAACAACTTTGCTGGATTTTGAGGACTTCATTTTTTTTACCTGGAGAGAGCGAGACCCTTTTTTCACCACTCATGTATTTTAATGTGATTTGGTACACCGTTTCTTTTGGGTGTGGAGCCTGACAAACTACATATGCATCATCTTTTACATTATGTCACACAGCACCTTCAGTGCAGTCACAGGGAAGTATTTCATATTTCTCCAGGTTTAAATACCTTCCCTGGGATAAACTACTGTTTCCCAGAGCAGTTAAGTGAAATTGACTACTTACATATGTAACTTTCTAGACCCAGCACACAGGTGCTGGAGGGGTTACCTAGAATCCTCTTTGTATAGCTTCTCATGTAATATTTTTTATGTTACCCTTTCCTCACTGAATGGCTGGTGGCAGTGGCTTCATTTTAACTACCATGTTGTGCATTTTCCACGGGCTGCTTTCACAGCTGCACTAAAGCACCCAAGGGTGCCATTTTTGTCAAAATGGCCCGAGTCTTTTTTCGCCATTTCTTTGTGGAAAGGTCCTTCTGGAGATTTACTCTGCACGCAAAACCAGGTTTGGTCCCATTGTTCACTTTGCCTTTGGCGGGATTCACGAGTGAAGCCCGCCTCTGGCTCCAGGGTGTCTGGGGTGGGCATGAAGTGAGGGAAGTTCCCAAAACTCCCTCTGCTTAGTCTCCCAGGAGACCCAAAAGCACTCTGTAGGGATTGGCCGGCTGACTGCCTGGCAAGGGCAGCCACCCTGCTGGGTGAGTGACAGCTAGGCTGGAATGAACGGGAGAGAACTGGATAAAAGGCTTGGTTTTGTCATGGAAGGCAGAGTCGACCAATAGACCAAGGAACGTTGGTTTGCCCGGTGATGCCCTGCGGCTGTGCTGAAACTCCAAATTTGTATCGACAGAGAAGCCCCTGCAAGGATGAATTTTCCCTTTGAGTTGCTAGGATCAATCCACTCCAAAGTAAGCCACCTGGACATTTTCTCAGAGCTGGTCGAATTTCCACAGAGTTCCTGCTGGAAACAAGAACGCCAGGGAGAGGAACACCAGATTGTGTGTGTGTTGCTTTTAAGCTGGCCAAGAGCTTCAGGAAGATCCTCTGGACTCCCAGGAAGCAGGACTGAACGAGCCGTGCCCCCTCAGAGTGCGGGACCCCAGAAGCAAGGAAAGCCCATCACGACACCCAGGAACCGCAGTGCTGCCATTTGTGGTAGACGCAAGGAGCAGAAACACCAAACAGATACTTGTTTGAAGATTGCCGGTTGCAAGCGGTGACCGTCTCATTGCAGTGCAGGAGTCCCCAGAGGTCCTCCCTCTTGTTCCCACAACTGAGGCCCAGGAACAGCGAGATCTGCAGGTGCGCTCAGGAACAGAAGTCACCTGCTGCACTTTTGCTTCAATACAAAAATGTAAGCACATTTATGAGAATTCTCCCCAATTCCCTTCACCTTAGAGACCCCCAGCAACTTTGCTGGATTTTGAGTCCTTGATTTTTGTTACCTGAAAAGTGTGAGCCTTTTTTCCCCACTGATGTATTTTAATGTGCGTTTTACACCGGTGTTCTTTAATTATGGAGTTTTAGATAACTCCATATGCATCATCTTTTTATGTGTGTTAAACACCCTCAGTGCAGTGACACAGGGATGTCTACTACCGTTTCCCAGAGAATGTACAGTGAAACGGACTTTAGTCTTTCCAAATTCGTAGACACAGCACACACCATCTTACAATGGAGTGGAGGGGTTACATAGTATCCCTGTGTTTAAATATTTAGCAGTCAAATCCTACCCTTTCCTTTTGAAAAGGCAGGTGGCAGCGGTTTTACAACTACCATGATTTTTCCCGACCGCGAACACTAGTAGCTAAAAATCATAGGAGCCATGTTTTTCATCGAGGTATGACTTGCATGTTTTTTCATCGAGGTATGACTTGCATGTAGTGGGACAAAGTTGGATCCCCTGTCTGAGATAACCTTAGGAAAACCTGCTCTGGTAAAAATACCAAGTAGGACCTTAGCCACTGCCTGAGCAGTAACAGTCCTCATAGGTATGGCTACAGCTTACCTGGTAGCATGGTCTACCACAAACAATATACTTTGGTTGCCTGAAGATGTGGGAGGGTCCAAGGGACCAACAATGTTGATTCCTACCCTCATCAGTAGCTGATTCACCATTCTCTGGTTGAACCACACAATGCCTCAGCTGGTGAAGGGGTCACTGGTATGACTGGGGACTGCTCTCGGGGATGGCTGGGTTTTATTAACTATCTTTCTTGTTTCCTGAGACTTTGGGATTCCCCTGTCACTTTCTTCCTGGAAATAGAAGTTGGCTCTCCTGTGGACTGGGTGTTAAAGGTTCTTCTGTAACCCACTGAGAGGCATTTAAGGTGAGCTCTCTGGCCATCCTATTCTGCTCCTGCTTTCTTTTACTGGGAGGCTTGGGGGTGCTTGATACAACTCCAAGATTAAGTCATTCCCCAGCAGGACTCTTCCCGGCACCTCACTTTGTACACCAACAGGTATTCTTCCAGTCCTATTGTTGCACTGGATAAGGGCTAGTAGTATTGGAACTATCTGAATAGGGCCTCCAGCAAGCATAGTGGGGCCTTTTGGCTGCCTCGCAACATCCTCATGTTTGAAAAAGGTTTAATCCACCACTTTAATGCTGGCCCCCAGTGTCTCTAATGGCAGGGGTGCGACCATTTACAAGTACTGTCCTTGTAATATTCTTGTGTTATCTGGTATATAATTATTACACATCCAAATTCTGCTGTTCCCACAGACCCAGGGACACTAAAGAAACACTGGCTGAGACTCCAATGGGGCCCTTGGCCAATAGGTGAATTTCCACTTGACATATGTACTTCTCCCTCAGCGATGAAGGTTAAGGAGGCAGTGTGGACCCCTGAAGGTTTACCCTTGCATCTGGGATCCCCTTTCACATGGTCAGTAATCCCACAAGCATAACATTTACCAAATGTTTTCTGGAATGGGGTTTCTGCTGACCTCCCTCTGGTTTGGCAGCAGAGGTTTCACTAGACTGACTAGTTTTCCCAAAATGGCGTACCGTTCTAATTGTGACACTTTTGGATGGGAGGTTTTCGAATTCTTCGTCATCTTTCTTGTGCTGCTTCCCCTCATTCTTTGGGAGTGGCCCCAGAATCCTTGTGAGTAGCCCTGTTGGCAACCCACAAGTCAGCAGCTTTTGCTAGCTTCTTGGATCAATCTCTTGTGAGTCAGCCAAGTGCTGTCTAAGCTCAGGGGAGCATGCATCAAAAATAGACTCCAACAAAAGAAAGTTAATTACCAACTGTAACGTTCATTCGATTGGATGTTCCTCCCATGCATTTCGTATCTTTGATATCTCCATACCCAGCTTGCTTGCTTCGGAATTTTTATTCACTAGAGGTCACTGCATGTCGATGGCTGTCGAGTCGATGGCCCGCGGAGGGCTCATGCTCGACGTCATCATGGGTATAAGTAGTCGCGAGCAGCATCTTTTGGTCAGTTCAGTTTTGAAGTGTTAGACTTGTCCAGGATGAGATCGTTATTACCCTTGAGGGAGCGCAGACTGCAACGACAAGGGAAGTTTTACTGCGGGAAGGCTGGGAGGGGCAATTAATACTTAGGAAGAACATCCAGTCAAAAGTGTCTTAGTTGGTATGAAACTGGTTCTTCGATTGGATTGTGTCCTCCCACGTATTCCTCATCTTTGATAGACTCCCAAAGCAGTAATGTGTACAGAAGTGACTAAAATATTTTTTAGTGTGCACAGAGAGCAATAATGCTTTCCTGAATTTGGTTTCTTGGCTATTGGAGGAATCCAAGCTGTAGAATCTTGTAAAGGTGTGTGCAGAGACCATTTGGCAGCTGCACAAATGTCTTACTGGAACTCTCCTTTGGAGAGCTGATGAAGCTGCCATACCCATGGTTGAATGAACCCTAAGATGTTGGAGGGTCTTTACCTGCCAATTTATAGCATTCTAGAATGGTCAGGATAATCCATCTTGAAATGGTTTGCTTGGTGACGGCAAGGCCCGACTTATCAGCCCCTAGAATCCTACAAAATTGGTCTGTTTGAATTTCTATATTAGCATACTTGCAAAACTTAGACAGCACGCTTTGGGTCAAATCTGTGCAGCCTTTCTTCCAGTTTCCATGGATGTGGAGGAGGGTAAAAGGAAGGCCGAAACCACATTTGGGGGGAAATTAGGCTTCACTTGCAGAACGACTATCTTTGTGAAAAGTGTGTGGGGGTTTGCAAGTTTGAAGCACTCACTCTTCTGGCCGAAGTTATTGCCACCGAAAAGACAGTTTTTAGGGTAAGAAATCTCAATGGGCAAGAATGGAGGGGTTTGAAAGGAGAACCCATTAGACATTTTAGGATTAGATTTAGATCCCACAAGGGAACTTGAAAAGGACTTGGAGGGTAAACATTAGTCAACCCTTTCAAGAATTGAATTAAAGGTATTTTAAAGTATGCGGGTTCCTCAGCCGTTCGCTTGTAGCTGGATAGCACTGCTAGGTAACACTTAATAGTGAAGCCTTTTAGTCCTAGATTTGCTAGGTGTAAGGAACAAGTTACTTACCTGTAACTGTTCTCCAGCATGGGTCTGGCATGGATTCACATGCTCATTAATATTCCGTCAGGCTGGGAATCCTCGGTAAAGAAAAATCAATATCAGTTTTGTTTCTAATCTGTCTTTCGTAGTAGTAACCAATCACTGATCTCTGCGTCATACTGACCACAGCCAATGACTGCCATCTCCCTAAGCCCCGCCTCTGGCAGCCATCTTCAGATTTGGTAGCACGTGAAGTGGCAGTATGACCAAGTGAAGAGCCGCAGAGGGGTAGGCGGGAGGGTTCGCATGTGAATCCATGCCAGACCCATGCTGGAGAACAACAGTTACAGGTAAGTAACTTGTTCCTTCTCCAACATGGGGTCTGGCATGGATTCACATGCTCATGAATAAAAGAATACATAGCAGTACACACATGCACAACCACGGGAGGTGGCAACAGGCTCAACATTAAGCAATACAACAACTCAACATTAAGCATCTCTTACCTTCTCACCAGGCTCACCTTAAGCGAACAGGTTGCGCAGCACTGCTTGGCCGACCCTGGACTCCTCCCTGGAATCCCGGTCGACGCAGTAGAATTTCGTGAAGGTGTGCGTCGACCTCCACGTAGCAGTCCTGCAGATGTCCAGCAGGGGCACACCAGATAGGAATGCCGTGGTAGCTGCGATTGCTCTGGTGGAATGGGCCCTCGGACGGCCAGGCAGCGGTCGGTTTGCCAACCGATGACAATACATGATACAGCCGGAAAGCCACCTGGAAATGGAAGCCTTTGAGAGAGCCTTCCCCTGATTGACAGGTCCAAAGTTCAAAAAGTTGTGACGTCTTCCGAAAACTCTTCGTGCGGTCCACGTAGAACTTCAGCGCTCTAGCCACGTCCAGCAAGTGCAAAATCCTTTCAGCCGGCGACGAAGGCGACGGGAAGAAAACCGGCAACACCAAGGGTTCGTTGAGGTGGAAGTCCGACGGCACCTTGGGCATGAAGGAGGGGTGCGTCCTGAGCACTACCCTCGTGTCGTGAAAAGTCAAGTACGGGGGTTTGCAGGAAAGGGCCTGGATCTCTCCCACCCGTCGTGCGGAGGTGATGGCCACAAGAAACGCTGTTTTCCACGACAAGATCATCAACGGAGCTGAGTGCAGAAGCTCGAACGGAGGTCCCATGAGCTTAGTCAGCACCACGTTGAGCTCCCACGCCGGGGCCGGAGCCTTCACCAGCGGGAACGATCTGAACAGTCCCTTCATGAATTCTCTCACCAGACGATGAGACCACAAAGACGTCCGTCCCGTGGTTCTGGTGTATCGGGAGATCGCAGCAAGATGAATCTTGATGGAAGCGTGCGCCAGTCCAGCCTTGGCCAGCGTCAGTAGGTACGGCAGTACTTGAGGAGCCGTAATCCGTAGAGGGTTAATCTTCTGTGCATGGCACCAGACAGAGAACCTCTTCCATTTGTGTCCGTAGCATTTAAGAGTTGAGGACGCCCTGGCCTTTGCAAGAACCTCTGCAGTCGGCCGGTATGTCGTAGCCTCCAAACTCTAACGCTGCAGGAACCAGGCCTGCAAGTTCAGCGACTTCGGGTCGTGATGGAGGATGGCGCCTCGTTCCCTGGAGAGAAGATCCGCGTCCACTGGCAGCTTGATTGACAGGGACGCTGACAAGTCCAGAAGGTCCGGGAACCATATCTGCCTCGGCCACGCAGGTGCGACGAGGATCATCCTGCACCGTGACCTCTTGAGCTGGTTGATGAGCCGAATCAGCAACGGCAATGGAGGGAACGCATATAGAAACCGGCCCTCCCAGGGGAACGAGAAAGCATCGCCCATGCTCCTCGGCTGGGGAAACCTGCTGGCGGACATCCGGCACTTGGAGTTCGTCGCCGTCGCGAACAGATCGATCTGGGGTGTGCCCCACCGTCGGAAGAGGCGGTCCACTAGATCCTGTCGTAGTTCCCACTTGTGGCACGAGCGCAGCTCTCTACTGAGCGAGTCGGCGATGGTGTTTTTTATCCCTGCCAGATGAAACTGCACCAGAAACATCCCTTGGGCGACGGCCCAATGCCACAGATCCTGCGCCTCCTTGGACAGGGCTGGGGGGATCTGGTACCGCCCTGCTTCCTGATGTAGAACATGGTGGTGGTGTGGTTGGTGAAGATCCTCACCACCTTGCCCTTGAGGGACGAAGAAAAGACCCAAGGGCCTAAAACACTGCCCGCAGCTCCAGGACGTTGATATGGAGGGACTTCTCCGTCGGAAGCCGAAGGCCTCTCGTGTGCAGATTCTCGGTGTGCGCTCCCCACCCTTCCAGGGAGGCATCCGTGGTCACCGTCTTCTGGTGGCCCGGGGTCTGGAAGTCCATGCCCGCCGTCAGATGCGCGCGGGGGTGCCCCACCACCGGATCGCTCGTCGGAAGCTCTGAGTGATCTGTCCTCGAAGCTGCCCGTCGTCTGAATCCAGTGAGCGTCCAGGAACTCCTGCAACTGGCGCATCCGAAGCCTGCACAGGCGGATGAGATAAATGCAAGACGACATCATTCCGAGGAGGGATTTGATGGACCTCACCCTGGCCGCGTTCGCAACCAGCATCCGCTGCACCTTGCCCAAGATGGCCCTCGTCCTTTCCTCCTGGATCCCCCTCCAGGTGCAGCCGCGCCGCCACCGGTGCGAGGCGCTTGAACACCATGGGTGCCGACCTCAATTCGAAGGGAAGGGATCTGAACTGGTAGTGACGCCCTTGGACCACGAATCTGAGAAACTTTGTGTCCCTTTAGGATGGGAATATGGAAGTAAGCATCCTCCAAATCAGACAGGAAATCGCGCTCCTCCAGCTGACCCAGGACGTGCTGGAGGGTGACCATCCGGAACTTCTGTGCCTTGATGAATTTGTTCAGTCGTAGGTCCAGGATGGGATGCCATCCTCCTGTCTTCTTCACGAGGAAGTATCTTGAGTAAACTCCGGAGCCCCAAAGCCTCTTTGGGACAAGCTCGATGGCGCCCTTGAGCATCGCCTTTACCTCCAAGAGAAGTTGAGGGACGTGATGTTCCTTCCTGGCCACAGGGGGGGACGCGCGGGCACTTTAGAAACTCGAGCGCGTGACCCTGGGCCAGGGCGTCCAGCACCCAACGGTCGGTGGAGATGGACTCCCACACGCTGACGAAGTTCGCCAGCCGGCCTCCCACCGGGATGCTCCGGTGGGGGCCCGACCCCACGGCCGGTTCAGTCCTGCTTCGACGAGGCTTTGCCGCCTTATCCTCCCTGGCGACGACGGTGGGGTCTGCCCGACTTGCCTTTTCCACTGTAGGCTTCCTGTGATGACGAACGGGCCGCTTGACGATAGGGGTAATATCCGCCGCCGGAACCTTTGGAGGCACCCTGCTTGCCTCCGGTGCTACGAAAGGGCGGCCGTCGCTGCTGGAGAACACCAAGAGCCCGGGCAGTCTCCGTGTCCGTCTTGATGGCTTGTAGGGAATCGTCCACTGTTTTCCCAAACAGGTTGCTCCCGTCGAACGGAATGTCCAAAACTCTGGTCTGCACGTCCTGCCGGAAGTCCGTTGCCTTGAGCCATCCACGCAGTCTAAGGCACACGCCGTTGCCCAACTGGCGAAACCCAGTGTCAGTGATGTCCGTCGCTAACGTAATGGCCTGGTCCGACGCCACTTCTCCTTCCTGCAAGATCTCTAGGGCCTCCGCCCTCTTGTCGTCTGGTAAGAAGTCCAGCAGGGGGGCGATTTTGTACCACAACTCCGTCGTAGCGGGCTACGATAGCCAAGGCGTTGGCAGCCTTAATCGTTGTTGCTGCCGATGAAATGACTCTGCGTCCCATCGTGTCCAATTTCTTTCCCTCGCCGTCTGGGGTAGGGGGAGGGGGGGTTGACGTAGAGGACGAAGCCCCCCCCCCCCGCTTTCTTCCTGGCCGCCGCGGAGACAACCAAGTCCGGGGTTGGCTGTGCCCGAAGGGGGCCGCGTCCGGGACCCGGTACTTCTCGTACCGATCCCTTCTCGCAGGCGTTGTGGATGGGTTCTTGAGGAGGGCGAGACCCTCATCCCAGATATCGTCCAGTAGAGGTACAGCAAGGACTGTATTCCTCTTGGTCTCGCGCCGTTGATAAAGGAAATCTTCCTTCTTTTCTTCCGGGCAGAGCTGGAAAAGCTTGGATGCCCTGGCGATCATTGCATGAAACGATCCAATCTCGTCGGGCTGTGAAGCCCGGGGAGGAGGCGACGACGTAAGATCCTCGTAAACCTAGTCTGTACCCGTCGCGGCCGTGTCCGTCCCTGTATCATCCCCATGGGTCGTGGATGGGGAGGAGGGCTGAGCAGGGCGCAATGGTTGAAGAGGTGGAGGATGAATCCTTCTCTTAGGAGGAGGGCTCCCAGAAGGGCTGGCTCCGGGTCCCCCGTCGGGAGCGGTTCCTCCGTTGGTGGTAACGGCAATCTCATCCTCATCTCCGAGCATAAGGATTGTATAGCCAACAAAATTGCCGCCGAGTTGTCTTGCGGCACTGGTTGAGGGGATTCCGACAGGCGGTCAGGAGCCTCGTCGGCACCCTCGACATTATCGTCGTCGGGGTCCCTCCCGACGGGCTGGTCTTCTTTCACGCCAATGCCGTGGCTTAAGACTTCGATCAGCTCTTCAGAAGTTGAGGCCGAATCGACGACCTCCTGCCCCCTCTTTCTTCTCAGTCAGAGGTTTCACGGGGGTCCTGTCGATGGGCATGAAAGAGGACTCCCTCCGCGGTGGCAGGGAAACTCTGGGCCCCGAGGTCGCCTCCACTGGTGTAGCCTCCACAGGCTGAGCCAGGGCCGCCACGACTGTCTCGATAGAGGCCTTGGCAGGGTGGATCAAGGCTTTCACCACCTTAGGTGCGCTCACCGCCTTCTCCTTGGGGGGAGGGTCACCGCCTCGCTCCCCCTCCGATGGGGCCTTCCAGCTCGACCGGGGTCTCTACAGGAGCTTCGCCGAGTGCTCTGCCTTTGGCTCGTGGTTGATGGCACCGGGGAGGATGCACCCTGCCTGGCAACCGTAGAGCCCGACCGTTCGGCGCCCCGGTGCCAGCGGACTCGCGGTGCTTGGCCTTCTGTTGGGCCCCCGTCGCGCCCTCAAAGGTCTTAGAAGACCGCTCGGACTTCTTTTTCTCACCCGACGGGCTCTTCCCTTCCAGCCAGTTGGCGAGACGCAGATAGCGGTCCTTCATGGTCCGCTGCGACATATTGCCGCAAAACGCACAGTCCTTCTCCACGTGCGTCTTGTCCTCATGCAGGCAGTAGAGGCAAAGGGAGTGTTCATCCTCCTTAAAGACATTCTGAAGCTGGCATCCAGGGCAGACCCTGAACAGCTTTCCGGGCGTCGAGCTTCACTTCTCCTGGGCCATGTCCGAGATGGGCCTGAGAGGAGTCCTCCAAAAGCATAGCTCTACGAAATCTTCACCCTTGAAGGGCGTAGAAGAATCCGACACGGGTCCCCGTTAATCGGATAAAGAAACGGTGGAGCTTGAGGCTCTTTTGACCGAAAAGAGAACATTTTCCTATGAAAAGCGCGAAAAACACACTAAAGCTCGAGAGCAATAGCACGAGGATCCCAACACTTGAACGTGCAGTAAAAATCTGAAGATGGCTGCCAGAGGCAGGGCTTAGGGAGATGGCTGCCAGAGGTGGGGCCTAGGGAGATGGCAGTCATTGGCTGTGGTCAATATGACACAGATCAGCAATTGGTTACTACTACGAAAGACAGATCAGAAACGAAACTGATACCGATTTTTCTTTACAGAGGATTCCCAGCCTGACGACGGGGAATAATTATGAGCATGTGAATCCATGCCAGACCCCATGCTGGAGAAGAGGAAAGAACACCAATGGCAGCAGTATAGTGATTTGATCGCTGGCCTTCTGGCTGACAGCAACACCTCAATTACATCGTCCGGGAGGTCCCAATCTTTGTACCTCAGTCTTTCAGAAACCATGCGTGAAGGCTGAGTCCCCCGATATCCAGAAGGAGAACCTGACCCTCCTCTCACAAGAGAAGATACTCTTTGTGGAAGACGAATCGGAGGACAGATGGACATGTCTAAAAGGTCGGGTTACCATATTCTCCTGGCCCAATCCGGGGCAATTAGGATCATGGTTTTGCTGAACCTCCTTATCAAATGAGGAATGATGGTGACTGGAGGAAACTCGTATAGGAGCGGAAAGTCCCAGTCCACCACAAACGTGGCTCCTAGAGCTCCTCTCAGGGGGGGGGGGGGGGGAATTCCCTTTAGCAGAATAGATCACATTTCCTGTTGAGTCTGGTTGCGAACATATTTACTTGAGGGGGTTCCCCAAAGGGCGAAGATCTCTTGAAGGACTTCCTGAGCTACTTCCCCACAAAACCAGAGCTGCATTGCCTCTGTGCACAGTGGTAGTGACCCTACACCACCTCTCTTGTGGAGTTAGTACAAGGCCACTGTGTTATCCGTCATAGTCAACACTAGTCTGATTGCCCTCAGCTCTAAAAGGTTGATATGTAGTTTGGACTCAGATGGATTCCAATGACAACTGATGTCAAATTGTTGGTATGAGCTCCCCACCCCATGAGTGAGACGTCTCACTACTGTTATCTCTGGCCATAGTTGCCAAAAAGGTTCTCCTTTCAAGATGTTTTCCCCGACGGGCCCACCACTGAAGCTCCAGTGAGACCAGCCCTACAGATAAGGTGCGTATCTTGGCTTTATACACATTTAATTCAAGCCATTACGGAGCATTTCATTTTCTTCTGCGTACAATTTACGCTGAATTTATTTTCATTTAAAAGCATACTTTCCTCCACTAGATGGTAGTAGAGGGCAATAATTTCCATATCTGAGTGTATTACACAACTTCTTTTATTAAATCATTGAAAGTACAGTGGTGTTAACTATATTTTTGGGATTTCTAGTTTACCATCCAGGCTTAACATGTTGATTTAAGGATTTACATGTTGTCATGTGGTGTTATTATGCAATTTGTGTTTTTGGAAGTAAACTCTTTAAGACATTACTGTAGGCTTTGAAATCCAAACTATTTGTACTGAGTAACTCTTGGAAGGTATGTGGTCAAATTTGCAGAGTGGACTAAAATCCCTGCTTCACTGTTCAGCCAAGTTGTGTGATCCTGGTCCCCTGTCCCCATACTCTACCCTGCCCCCCACCCCATCTGCCCAGCCACCCTACTCCCTTTTTGGATGCAACCAGAGGACCACTAGTTCCTTTTTTCCACTTCCACCAATGATGCGATTAGTGGTCCTGGGCTGAATTTGCTGTGATGCGTGTTATGTCCGAGATGCAGATTCTTGGCTAAGAGGAAACCTATCGGGCATTCAGACTGCTCTCCTAGGATGGAAGTAGAAGATGGGGGAAGGTACAGACAAGTCTTTAATACTCAGGAGTTCATGTGAAGTTACAATAAATAAGCAGCAAGGAGTAAGCCAAGAGACAAACTTTGTTATGTGCATTATATAAATGGTCACTACTAGTAATGCTACAGGGCGAACAGAGGCCAGTCAGGCTTTTTTAGTAGTAACTAGTTGGAAATAAATCACTTGTAGTAGCAATTTCTATTTTTGCTAAAAAGACAGTGGCAAAAGTATTTGTCCAGGATCACAGGGTTTAGTGTTGAAGTAGGGCTTTGGGGCCAGTCTTCAATTTATGCACTTGCCTGCATTTCTTCCTAACTGTAATTGCCAGAATTATGGTTTTTGACTTTGTACACAAACAAACCAGTAAAACTAAATATGCCTACCATAATGCAATTCACTTTTTGGTTATTTGAAGTGATATTGCTAACTAGTGTCTGGCGATCCACATTAATTTCCTGCAGCTGAAAGCGGGAAAGGTAGATTAGCAGTTTGTGACTTTTGCTAAGATTATGTGTGCAAGTTCCTGTAAGTAAATCATGCCAACAATTGCTTACTCACTCCCTCTGCAGGCAATGCATCAGTCTCAATCTATAGTAGTTCTTAGCGTTTCTAGGCTCTAGAACTTTGCAAAGGAAGCTGTTTAAGTACCAGGCACTTTTAAGTTATTTTATGGCAGAATATTTTACACAAGTGTAATAAAATGGTAAAACACCAAGCCAGGCAACTGATCTACAAGTCTTGGGCTATGGGTCTGATTTTACATATGCATTGGGTGTATGTTGGATACGTTTTACTCTTGCAGTGGAGAAAACTCATTTTTACTCTTGAAATTGCGTTTACGCTCTAATTCGAAAAATAATGCGCAAAATACTCCCACCTCAAAATCCTATCTGGAGCACTGAGTGAGACTGTTTGGAACATGTAGGAGATCTGACATCCTTCCCGAGAACTGTGACCACTGGTTCCTGGGTGCCCATTGGAGAGATCTCATTCTCAGGCTAGCCACTGGCACAAGAAAAATGCAGGATGCCATGAGGTCGAGCAACCTCAGAAAAATCGAAGGCTGGGAGATGCTGGGCATTCTAGAATTGCGTCACCATTGGTAGAATGTCTTGAGCCCTCGCCTCTGGTGGCGAGGCTTTTCCCAGGGATGTGTCCAGGACTGTTCCAATTAACGTTTTTGTGATGCCCAGCCTGTGTAGGGAGTGGCAAACAGCCTAGATGTTGAGCTTGTTCAGGGGAACTGGCTCTGATCAACCAATCATCCAGGTAGGGGTAGACTTGAATCCCCACCCCCCTCTCAAGAACTCCCTGCCACAACCAACATTAGCTTGGTAAAAACACTCAGGGCGGAGGTTAGCCCAAATGGCAGGACCCGAAACTGATAATGTGAGTTGCCAATGGCAAACCTCAGGTACTTTGTGCTCGAGATGTATTTGCACATGAAAGTAAGCATCCTGAAGGTCCAGAGATACCAACCAGACCTGAAGTTGGAGGGCTTGAAGGATCTGAAAAAAAGTGTAACCATCTTAAAACTTGTCCTTCCTGAGGAACTTGTTCCATTCTCGCAGATCCAAGATGGGTCTCATTCCTTCGTCCTTTATCGGAATTAGACAATATGGGGAATACCAGCCCTTGTTCCTATCCGCTGCAGTTACTGGTTCTATAGCACCTCTCTCAAGCAGGTCCAAAATCTCCTGCTTCAGGAGTGGGTCTAGAATCAAAGGGTGGTTTCCCAGTGGATGACTGAGGTGTTGGTAGGAAAGGCAGGAAGTAACCTTGAGCAACTGTTTCCAATGCCCAAGCATCTGAAGTAATAGCCTGCAATTCTGTCAGACGTTGAGTTAACCTGCCTCCGACTGATGTGATGTAAATCCTCAGAGAGGTTTTGGGGAAGCAGACACTGAGGGTAAAAAGCAGCACCTGCAGTTGCGGATTGAGTACATTTACCCAGTCCACTTTGGGGGGGGGGGGGCGCCTCTGGAATCTTTGAGCTGGCTGTCCTCTGCCTTTTCCGCCGAATGCGGAGAAATCGTAAACCGATTTACCACCTCCCCCCCTTCCAGGTCACACCTGTGCGGCCGTTCGGAGTTTGCCTTATTGCAGCTCCAAGGGATTTGCCCGCAGCCTTGGAAGTTTGCAACTTCTCCAAACTGTCATCAGCTTTTTTAACCAAATAAATGAGTACCGTCAAAGAGCATATAAGCCAGACTTCCGCAACCACGCAAATCTGCAGATTGTGGTCTCCCTCTCTCTCCAGTGTGCATGTGGCATTTGCAGACTTTAATGCCAGCTGCATGCCGAGAAAACTTCATAGCCATGGCGTCAAGTTTTTGTCACCACAATCCTGTGGGATCATGGGATATGCGGTTTTGGTCTTCATGATGAAATTGCAGCTTCAAATGCTCAGCTTTCTGGGGTTGGGTGTTTGGATAAGTATGGAGAGTCTGCAATCAAAGCCCTACATTTTGCTGATAGTTTATTGACTGCAGGAATCGCCTCTGGAGTGTCACAGTTTGTGAACACTTTTCTGTAAGGCTACTACAGTGTTTTCTTGGGTACCCTTATCCAGTATGTCCGCGAGTTCATCTTGCTCATATACAGGTGTGGGCCTAGACCAACTCATGCATTCCATCACCCTGTTCATAGGTGACCTGTAATTACCCTCTGCATGGTTTCCCAGGTTCACTAAGTCTACCTCTGGGGAAGTATCAATTCCACTTGCCTCTTGTTAAGTATTTTGGACGTCTTTCAATCTAACCTCTTCTGGGATCGGCTCCTCTGCTAAGGGAGGCTTTGTACACTCTAAGCAAAAGGGCCTTTCCAGATCAGAATCCTCCCCCTCATAAATTGAGGACAACTTTCTGAAGTAATGAAACGAGGCAGTGGTGTGTAGCTTTTTTCAAGTGAAGGGGCAACAAGTCATTACCGGTGGAGATGCAATTGAAATTGAAGTAGATTTCCCAGAAATTTGCCAATTCCCTCCACCTTAGAGACCTCCAGCAACTTTGCTGGATTTTGATGACTTTTTTTTACCTGGAGAGAGGGAGACCCTTTTTTCCACTCTCTCATGTATTTTAATGTGATTTTTAATCATTATGATTTTGAATTATTTGGTTGTGGAGTCTGACAAACTCCATAGGCATCTTTTACATTGTGTCAAACAGCACCTTCAGTGCAATGGCACAGGGAAGTCTTTCAGATTTCTACCAGGTTTAAATAGCGTCTCTGGGATAAACCTGTTTCCCAGAGCAGTAAAGTAAAATTGACTTTACTTACATTTGTAACTTTCTAGACCCAGCACACCCTATCTTACAATAAAGTGCTGGAGGGGTTACTTAGTATCCCATGTGTCTAAATGCTCATGTAACATTATGTTACCCTTTCCTCAAAGAATGGCTGGTGACAGTGGTTTCGTTTGGCACTACCATGGTTTGCATTTAACCGCAGCTGTTCGCAGCTCTAGTAACGCTAACCGCGGGAGCCATCTTTTTAAAAATGGCAGAGACATCTTTGACAAAATAGTCCATGGTCTTTGTTTTTCACCATGTCTTTGGGGAAGGTCCTTCTAGGGAGTTTCTCTGCATGCCAAACCAGGTTTGGTCTCTTTGTTCATTTTGCCTTTAGCGGGCTTCAGGAGTGAAACCTGCCTCTGGCTCCAGTGTGTCTGGGGTTGGCAGGAAGTGCGGAAATGCCCGACACTCCCTGTGCTTAGTCTCCCAGGGTGCCCAAATGCACTATGTGGTGATTGGCTGGCTGATTGTCCGTCAAAGGACAGCCACCATGCTGGGTGAGCGACATCTAGGCTGGAATGAAGGGAGAGAATGGAATAAAAAGGGGTCTTTTGGCTTGGAAGACAGTCGACCGCTGGAAGAAGGAACCGAAGAAGAGCTCGAAGAGGACGCCTGCTGCAACTCCTGGACTGTTGGTTTGCACGGTGAAGCCCTGCTGCAGTGCCTACTTGCCAAGTTCGTATCGACAAAGGAGCCCCTGAAAGGAGTTGCTGCAGGAAGCCTTATAGCCAGGGAGAGGGACACCCGATTGTGTGTGTTACTTTTAAGCTGTCCCACAGCTTTTGGAAGATTCTCCGGACTCTCACGAGGCAGGACTGACCAAGCCTGAGCCCCCTCAGTAGAGTGCGGGACCCCAGAAGAAATTACAGTTCACCTAGACAGCCAGGAACCGCGTTGCCGCCATTTGCAGTAGCTAAAACGCGAAACAGCCACTGAAAGTGAAGTTTGCCGGATGCAGGTTTTGGCAGTCCCAGTGCATTGCAGGAGTCCCCCGACGTCCTCCCTCTTGTCCCCAAGACTGAGGTCCAGTAACAGTGAGATCTGCAGAGCTGCACAGGAACAGAAGTCATCAGCTGCACCTTTTATTCTTTACCAAGGTACTGTAAAACAAGTCTAAGACAACTTACCTTTTACTGTAGAAGTGCTTGTAACTTCGACAACTCAAGTCTAATCAGCTTGTGGTCCTACATTTGATTCTTCTTTTCATCAAAGACTCCTAAGAACTTGTGCAGAGACTTTTCCATTGACTTGTAAGAACTGCTTTATCCTATCCAAGACTTGTGCCCATTGACTTTGGCTTAGCCTTTTGAATTACTCTTCTAGTGAACCCTAAAAGTATCTGCACTGCTTAAGAATATTTGTAGTCTCTTGTATTCTAATAACCTTTGCCTTTTACCAACTTTTAAAGAGCATTCTGAATGCCAACAGTAAGATCTTACTGTCCCCAGAACCCTTGTTACTGAAGTCACGTGTGGGTGTAGGTGGTGTCTGTGGGCCATCCCAAAAGGGTCTTGTCTGATTCAGAAACTCAGTGTACAGTATTGAAGTATATTTATGTGTTACTATTCTATTGCTCCTTCTGAGGAAGGCTTTATAACTGACAAATTAATACTTTTTTATGCAGAGTTTGAATACCTGTAACTGAATCTTTGTGCAACTCCACTACAGCTCACATTTCCCCTCTTGATATAATCCTGGCTGCTCAACACTACCAAAACTGTACAGTACAAGCTTATGCCAAAGGTTGGGTTGCCTACAGTTGTTTGTAGTGTTCCCAGAGGGTACTGCATTCAAACTTTGCTTAACAGGCCTACTAACCAGACTGATTATTCAACAATCTTGCAATTAGTTCATTTTCCTTTCCTTTAACAGGGAGAGTCCTGATTTTACACATTTCTTTCAGTTGCTCTACTGTTAAAATGATCAGGGCTTCCTGCCTGAAGTTATCCATGCTTGGCATGTTAAAATTGCTATTCTAGTGGAGCTTAGCCTTGATGTTTTTTAGTTGAACAAAAGCAATTACTTAGTGTAACAACTCTACAACATATCCTCACTGCCTGCCACCAGTGTTAGGCAAGATTGTATGCAGTACTCTTTGGGTGCACTACAACAAACCAGACCTCCTGGCAATAGGAACCCATACTTTGGTATAAGTCTGTACTACACAGGTTGTTAGCATGTTGAGCAGCCATGCTTATCTAAAGAGGGGTCAATGTGAGCTGTAGGGGAGTTAGAGATTCACAATGACAAGTATTCAAATAAACTAACACAAGGTTTCTTGAATAATCAATTATTAGTCAGTTAGACTGAGCCTTCTTCAGAAAGGGCAATATAACTAACTTAAATGTACTTTACAAAATATGCATGCTTAATATTTCTAAATCAGTAAGTACCCTTTTGGGGTAGCCCACAGATAACCTACACCCTCAGGGGACTTCAATAGCTAGGATGCTGGGGACATTAATATATCACTGTTGCATTTAGAATATTCTGGGAATGTCAAAGGAAAGGATTATTAAAATATACACGACCACAAATATTCTCAAGCAGGCAAATACTTTTGGATTCCCCACCAAGTCTTTCAGTGGAACAGGCTAAGCCAAAGAATGGGCAAAAGTCTATAATATGCGCTGAAGCACTTCTTTGCAGGTAAGAAAAGTATGTGCACAATGTTTTAGAAGTGTTTGAAGAAAAAGAAGAATAAATGTAGGGCCACAAGTTGCTACACATGAGTAGAAGATCTAAGCAACTTTACAGAAAGAGGTACATTCTTTGACTCTACAGCACCTTTTGATTGAAGAAAAAATGCAGCAGACGACTTCTGTTCCTGTGCTGCTCTGCAGATCTCACTGTTCCTGGGCCTCAGTCGTGGGGACAAGAGGATGGACTTCTGGAGACTCCTGCAATGGGACAGTCACTGCTCGCAACCGGCAAACTTCAAACAAATGGCTGTTTGGTGTTTCAACTCACGTCTCCCGCAAATAGCAACACTGGTTCCTGGCTGTCGAGATAGGCTTTCCTTGCTTCTGGGGTCCCACTCTGTTGAGGGGGCTCAGGCTCGGTCAGTCCTGCTTCCTGGGAGTCCGGAGGATCATGCTGGAGCTCTTGGCCAGCTTAAAAGCAACGCACATGAACTGGTGTGCCTCTTCCTGGCTATTCGGTTTCCAGCAGCAACTCTGTGGAAATTCAACCAGCTCCCAGAGGATGTCTAGGTGGCTTACTTTGGAGTTCATTGTCCCACCAACTCAAAGGGAGAAGAAGTCCTTCCTTGCAGGGGCTTCTCTGTCGATACGAATTTGGAGTTTCAGCACAGCAGCAGGGCTTCACCGGGGAGACCAACTGTCCAGTAGTTGCAGCAGGCGTCTATTCCTTCATCCAGTGGTCGACTGCCTTCCAAGCCAAAAAGCCTCGCCTTTTATGCAGCTTTCTCCCATTCATTCCAGCCTAGCTGTCAGTCACCCAGCAGGGTGGCTGTCCTTTTGCCTGACAGCCAGCCGGCCAATCACCTAAGCATTCCGGTCTCCTAGGAGACTAAGCACAGGGCGTTGCGGGCACCTCCCTTGCTTCCTGCCCCTGCCTGACACCCTGGAGCCAGAGGCAGGGTTTCACTTGTGAAGCCCGCCAAAGACAAAAACGAACAGAGGGACCAAACCTGGTTTGGCACGCAGAGTAAATCTCAAGAAGGACCTTCCCATAAAAAAATGGCGAAAAAAGACGACCAGGGCCATTTTTACAAAAATGGCACCCTTGGGTGCTTTACTGCAGCTGCAAACGCAGCCCACGGTAAATGCACGCCAGGGTAGCTAAGTAACCCACTACCACCAGTCATTCAGTGAGGAAAGGGTAACAAAAAATGTTACATGAGATGCTAGATAAAGGGGATACTATGTAACCCTCCAGCAGCCTATTGCAAGTGTGCTGGGTCTAGAAAGTTACAAATGCAATTAAAGTCAATTTGACTTTACTGCTCTGGGAACCAGTAGTTTATCCCAGAGAAGGTATTTAAACCTTTCGGAAATCTGAAAGACTTCCCTGTATCACTGCACTGAAGATGCTGTGTGACAATGTAAAAGATGATGCCTATGGAGTTTGTCAGACTACAACCAAAAAGAAACGGTGTTCAAAAATTACATCAAAATACGAGCGAGTAGGAAAAAGGGTCTCGTTCTCCAGGTTAAAAAAAATAAAAAAAAATGTGAAAATCAGGTCCTCAAAAGCCAGCAAAGTTGCTTGGGGTCTCTAAGGTAGAGGCAATAAGCACATTTCTGAGAATTCTCTCCAACAGTAACCATATTTATCGTAGTGTACATAGGAACCATGCTATGTGATGCCACTTCGTCAAGGAGTGTTCCATCACTTGTGATGTCACTTGGGGCGGGGTCAAATGACATCCCTTCCTGTGATGTCAGGTCAAGGGTCATATGATGTCAGTTCCGCTACCCCAGGCATTTTGGTGAAATTACATTCCTGCTCGAGTTCCAGCAGGATGCCACCAAAGTTTCAGCTCGGTTCAGAAGACCATGCACGGCACAATGGCTCAAGGTACCAGCGTACTTGAGCCCTGCAAGGCCACAGCAGGACATGGATAGCTCAAAATGCAGGACTTCTTGAGTCTAATGGATCTCACTAGGCTCTGGGTCAGGGTTGTCCGTTTCGGGATCCCCAGGTCGATTGGAAGGAAGGGTTATACAGCAGGCTCCTGTTACACAGCAAGCTCTAACAGTCACTAGCACTGCTATGTCCTTCGTTTATTCATCTTCCTCTTCCTATTCATCTTCAGCTCCAGCGATCGGACTCTCAGCAGCCTCCAGGTTCAGAGTTTTTATCAGAACTACAACACAAGCTCTGCAATCTCCCCTGTATTTGAAAGCAAGGGGCAGTCAGGCTATCCAATCAGGACAGCCAGCACCCCCCTAACCCTCCCACTGGGAGTTTCCTTTCAGGCAAGGTGGAAGATAACGGGCTGCAGAGTTTTGAACTCCTACCTCACTTCCTGCCTTTCCAGGCACTCTGGAGCCTGTAACGGGAATGATTCCCGCCAAAGACAAAACAGCCACTGAGGTAGTTGCTGCCTAGAATGGCAAAGGAAGACCGCAAACGGCAAGCGCACAAGAAATGGTGACAAGGTCAGTCATGAACACAGGAAAATAATCCACAAGTCCAGTAAAAAGTGCTAGCGGTCTCACAGGTGAGGGAGATTTAGCATAAACATGAAAATCTAACCTAACATTGCATTGCATTCAGTGACATTTAGTTCATTTATTTTCCATTACAAATATGGGATTAAGAGTCCGAGCAGGCAAGGGCGAGTTTACATAAATAGCCAGTACTATATAATGGAGAACCAAATGATATGGGACAAACATCTGCCGCATAGCTATTACTGATTACTTATTAAAGCCACATCTGCTTCACTCAGCAGTACATTTAAAAAAAATGCTGTGCTGAAGAGAGTGGAGATATTTCTAGAAGTAAAATAAACAGAAAGGAAAACTCATTCCAGTAGCATTTGATCAGCGATTATATATTAAGGAAAAACCCGATATCCTACATTTGAGGTGGGTGATGAAAAAGCCAATAACCGTTTGAAAATAACCTACTAGAACAGAAACTGATAAAGTTACCATTCTCTCTGCATCTTGCTGAGACCCACATAGATCTTAACTTCCTTCTTAGGAGGCAGACTCTTTTCTACATCAGCTTTGATTCGACGAAGGAGGAAAGGACGCAGCACCTAGTGAAGGGAAAGGAAAGGAAAAAGAAATCACTCCAAATAGAAGTTTTTTGTTCAATAAAAAAAGACCAACCCGAGTTATTTGACATTAGGTGGGTCTCATTTAGTTTTGGATCTAATGAAAAATGGTGCCGATTAATTTTGAAAAAAGTCTAGTATTAAAAGTACCAGCATATACACCATCCTAACCCATTATGGGAAACACTAGAATAAAAGAAAAATTCTCTAGAGCACAATAACACATTCTTTAAACAATGAACGCAACAGTGGCTATACAGTGAACCTCTTGCCCGCCCACCAGGCTTTTTTGTTTTTAGAATTCTTCCATTTCTTTTGCCTAAATGCATTTACTTCTACTCCCAATACCTCATTATGGTTTTCATAAACAAGAACAAAACTTTGTGATGTCCAAACACTCGAGTAGAGAATTCTAAACCATAACAGGAGCAGAACTACTGTGTTGTCCGTGAATAGCGTGGAGAAAGGAATTTTTATTTCAGCGATCAGGTTATGAGATCCCTGCACTTCAATATGGTGAGGGCTGTGCAATCATTTAACCAAAATGTAGGACAGCGTCGCGCAAAATGAAAGACTGGCCTCCAATGATAGCTGTAGCAAAGCAGTGAGGCTTAACTTCAGGAGAAAAGGCTATACGGGAGGTACAATTGGTGCAATCTAGACCTTCATTGGTGTAAACGTAAGATACACAAAAAATTATACAACGCGTTACAATCATTTTTTTAATTTAAAAAAAAAAGGTAAAATGAGCAACTTAATTCCCTCAAAAGTCCTGTTTTTCCAAATCTTTCAAGCATCTAGGGTGTGGAGTATTTCATTCAATGCCCTGGCGGAAATAATCAATCCAAGCCACCTACAGTCTGCTAGAGGGAACTTGTGTTTATTTACTGCCGTAAGGACAGTGATTCAAACACTGGTGTTATAACTTCCACAAGACTGAACATGCATAGAACAGTTATGGCTCTTAGATGCAAATATAAGGGAATACAAAGTCCACCACAGCCAGGAGGGCTGCCAAAGTACAGGATATATTTTACGAAGACAGCCCCTAGGTTCAGAAGGGCATATAACACACAGAGGGGGGAAAATGTAGCACCACACTGATGAGGTGCATTTTAGGCATGTGTAATACAACAATTAAAATCCCTAATAAATTAGGGGGAGTCTCCAAAAATCCAGGGACCTCAGGGGGGACCCTAGAAAACTGCCACAGTGCAGGTAAAATACCTTGCAGTGTCACTTGTAGGAGTTCAAAAGTGGAGAACCATACCCCATCGGAAACAATAGGAAAAGCCAGGCACGTCCAGGTTCCTCTCCTAAGGTGTGCAGAAAAAAGCAGTTAACCCCAGAGAATACCAGCGAGACCCTGAAGAACAAATCAAGTGGCTCCAAGTCCCAGGAGCCAACTATAATAGCAGGATTCAGTCCCCCAATGTTAACCAATGGGGAAATGCTGTTAGGGGAGTTTTCCTAAAGCCTACTTGAAAGATTTCATAAAACTATCCCGTGGCATACAGGTCTACCAACTCTTATAAGTCTGTACTACCCAAGGAACATTGGAAGAGTGGCAGAGTAGTCGGGCATATCGTAGAAGGAAGATGGGAGTTGTAGGTAAGATCTAAGTAAGCTTTACATAGATACTTAATTCACTTAACCAATACATATGAATTATTAATGCTTGTCAAAGGCCACTGCTTCAATGGTACTCTAGGAAACTATACTTGGCAACTTAAAACAAGTAGCACACTGCAAAAGGACTCCCCTAAACAAGCTGGCAGCTTGGGTCAGAGGTAGAGTGGACACCTTCACACTCTCCAGCCACTCTGGAGCGACGTAGTTCAAGTAATTTCTACTGTTCACCCCACAGTACCTTAGGTACTAAGAAGAAATGCTGTCAGCTGGATTCTCCCTTATGGAGCAGCGACAGACCCGATCTCCCGATTCCTCGGTCTGGTGACTAAAGGAAGAACTCAAAATGGGATGTCTCAGCAGCAGTCTCGAGAGAGGACCCTTGGCATGTATATCTTCAGTCTCCCTGGTCAGTCTGGCTTATTTCTCAGCACCAACATGTTAGGGACATGGAACAAGTAACTTACATGCAAATATTGTTCTCCAGCATGGGTCTGGCATGGATGCACATGAACATTCCCAGTCAGGCCGGGTATCCACGGTAAAAGAAACCAGTTTAGCTTTCAAACTTTCTTCCTCTAAACCAATTACTGCCCCAATCCAATGACAGTCCTCTCCCTAAAACCCTCTGGCAGCCATCTTCAGATTTGGTAAGCATGTAAAGTGGCAGTATGACGAGACGAGCCATGCAGGGGTAGGAGGGAGTGTTCGTATGTGAATCCATGCCAGACCCATGGAGAACAGTTACAGGTAAGGTACTCGTTCCTTATCCAGCATGGCGTCTGGCATGGATTCACATGCTCCTGAATAAAGAATAAATGGCAGTACAACATTACACAACCACAGGAGGTGGCAAGGCTCAACAGAAGCAATTACTCCAACCTCTGGAACAAGCTCACCTCAAGCAAACAGGTTGCATTGCACTGCTTGGCCCAATCTACACTCCTCCCAGGAATCCCTGTTGATGCAGAAGAATCTCGTGAAGGGGTGTGTGGACCTCCACGTAGCAGCCCTGCAGATGTCCAGCAGGGGCACACCAGACAGGAACGCTGTTGCAGCGATTGCTCTGGTGGTGTGGGCTCTCGGACGGCCGGACAACGGTCGGTTCGCCAACTGATGCAGCCGGAGAGCCACCTTCAGATGGAAGCCTTGGACAAGGTCTTCCCATGGCTCACAGGACCAAAGTTCACAAACAGTTGAGAAGTCCTCTGAAAACTGCATGCCACGTAGAACTTCACAGCATGAGGAACGTCCAACAAGTAAAAGGCCCTTTCAGCCGGTGACAAAGGCTTCGGACAAAACTCAGGCAACCACCAAGGCTTGTTGAGGTGGAATTCTGACGGAACATTCGGCATAAAGAAGGGGTGTGACCGCAGCACCGCCCTCAATTCGTGGAAAGCCGATATGGCTGAGACCGAAACAGCCCTTTGAGGTACTCCGAGAAGACGGTAGGACCAAAGAGATCTTCCAGGAGACCTGGTGTAACGGGAGATGGCTGCCAGATGCACCTTGATAGAGGTGTGCGTCAGCCCTGTGTTGTTGGCCAAGGACAACTATAGAAGAATCTGCAGGCTGTAACCCTCAGTGGTGATTCTCTGGGACAGGCATGTTAGGGAGAATTCTCATAAATGTGCTAATTCTCTTCACCTTAGAGACCCCCAGCAACTTTGCTGGATTTTTGAGGACTTGATTTTTTTACCTGGAAAGAGGGAGCCTTTTTTCACACTCTGGTATTTTGATGTGTGCTTTACACTTGTGTTCATGGATCAGGGAGTTTTAGATAACCCCATAGGAATCATCTGTTCGTGTGTTACACAGCACCTTCAGTGCATTGACACATGGATGTCTTCAGACTTCCCAAATGTTTAAATACCTTCTCTTGGATGAACTGTTTCCCAGAGAATGTAAAGTGAAATTGACTTTACTAGTCTTTCCAAATTCCTAGACCCAGCACACACCATCTTACAATGGAGTGCTGGAGGGGTTACATAGTATCCTGTGTCTAAATACTCATGTAGCAGTCAAATGCTAGCCTTTCCTCTCGAAATGGCTGGTGGCAGTGGTTTTACAACAAACTACCATGATTTTTCCTGACCGCGAACACCAGTAGCTAAAAAAATCACCAGAGCCATGTTTTTCAAGATGGCGCATTAAGCCCCTTTGTTTAAACGGGACCGGTCTTCTCTTTTCGCCATTTCTTTTTGCAAAGGTCCTTCTAGTGTTTGAAACTGCACGCCAAACCATGTTTGTTCCCTTTATGCGCCTTTGGCAGGCTTCAGGACTGAAGACCGCCTCTGGCGCCTGAGTGTCTGGGGTGGGCAGGAAGTGTGGAGGTGCCCGAAACTCCCTGTGCTTAGTCTCCTAGGATACCCAAATGCACTCTGGCGTGATTGGCTGGCTGACTGTCCGGCAAGGACAGCCACCCTGCTGGGTGAGTGACAGCTAGGCTGGAATGAAAGGGAGAGAACTGTTTAAAAGGAGAGTCTCTTGGACTGGATGCAGAGTCGACCACTGGAACAAAAGGACCGAAGAGGTGGAAGAGGACGGCTGCTCCAACTCCTGGACCGTTGGTTTGCCCGGTGAAGCCCTGCTGCAGGTTCAAATTGCCAAACTCCATTCGACAGAAGCTCCTTCAAGGACGGCTTCTTCCTTTGAGTTGGTGGGACCAATCAACTCGTAAGACACCTGGATACCATTCTCAAGGCTGGTTAGGATTAACCAGGGAGAGGGACACCAGCTTGTGTTCTTGAATCTACAGCTACTGCAAACTGAAGTGACTCCATTTTGTTTGCTTTCTTTGACGATCCCGTGCAGTGCAGGAGTTCCCAACGTCCTCCCGACTGAGGATCAGGAACAGTAAGATCTGCAGGAACTGCCAGGAACCAACGACTTCAGCTGCATTTGTTTCTTCATACTAAGGTACTGTGCCAACCCGATTGAGAGAACGCCACTCTTGCGGTGAAAGTTTGTGAAAATTTCCCAACTTACAGACCTAATCAGCTTGTGACTCCACAAATTATTCTTTTTCGCCTAAACTACTACTGAGACTTTTGCAAAAACTTTACCGTTTGATACCAGAACTGCTCTTTCCTATCCACAACACTAGCCCATTGACTTTGGCCTGGCCTATTGACTTGAATTGAACTCTTCTGGTGAACTGAAACTATTTGCACGGTCTAAAATGATCTATTCTAGTTACCTTGTCCCTTTTGGATCACTTCTAATTAACTGAATTGCCATTTGGCTCCTATTTCAGGGGAGCTCAAACTGTCTCAAAATCTTTTCTGTATTGAAGTACATCAGGATATATTAAGTTGCTTCTGCGAGTGAAATGTTTTCTAAATGATTGTGTAATAAATTAAGTGTTTTACCAAGAAACATTGAGTACAAGATTCTACTTGAACCACTGATTGAAAGTCCTCTGTGTAATTGTTTGTACTGCTCACATTCACCCTTGAAATAAGTCTGGCGGCTCAGCTCGCTACCAAAAACTGTGGTACAGACATCTACCAAAGGTTGGTCTTGCTTACACCTGTAGCCCTAATTGTTTGTGGTGGTCCCAGAGAGTACTGCATGCAATTCTGCCCAACAAGGTACCACGTAGCGAAATGCTTCCACTTGTGACCGTAGCACTTTAGTCAACACTGGCCTCGGCAAGGACCTCCACGCCGTCCGCTGGCAACTCTTATCCTCCAAACTTGGGCCGAAGGGCTAGGTCTAAGGGCCCTGTCTTTCCCAGCCTACCCATGCTACCCTTCCTCAGCACCAGCTATAGCACACTGCGGTCCTGTTGTAAAAGGTAAGCGTGACAGCATCTGCATTGCACTCGTCCGCTACTTCTACCACCATCTTCCTCACGGCCCGACCTGTCCTTACAATCACCAGACGCACATTGTGGATCACCACATTGTTTCTGCACTACCTCTTCCACGTCTTGGCATCACCACTACGCATGTAATTATTCTCCCTGCGCCACCTGCATCATTTTCACTCATCGCTGCTATAAGCGCAAGGGTTGCACCATTAACTCTGATCAGAGCTATATTGACGTATGACCTACTGCCGTTGTGTTATTGTGAGTACAGCCTGCTGTTTCATCCACTCTGCGTCCATCCCGCCTTCAAGACTGCCTTTCAGTACTCCTCACTGGTATAACTTTATGCTGCGTCCTTTTTCCTATAACTTGAGTCAATATTGCATAATAAGTATCCAAAACAAACATGTAAGCAGATTTCATTTGTGTTCTCGAAATATACTATCTCATAGGTCTACTACATCCTGCTGCATACCTGCCCTTAGATTTTTTTCAGACCAACCCTTCCCCCTCCCCCCCGCCAGCCGCCGCACAATGAGGTGAGCCCAGTATGTATCATGCCTACTATGTCCTTATGCATGTCTGTGTAGCTCCCCGCACCATGAGGTGGTCTCTAATATGCATCATTACACCTTTGTCTCTATGCATGCAGGATGCAGCTCCCTGCCACAGGAGTAGAGCTTTCCAGTATGTATACTTTGCATATTCTTGTACAAGCACTTCTGTAACTAGCACCTAGACACCTCAGGGTTTTTTTTTTTTGCGCTGTAAATAAATGTAAAAATAAACTCTAGGGCTGCAAGAGCCAAGCCCTCAGGTTCAGCAATCCTGGGTCGCGATGCAGAACTGTGCCTCCTTCGCTGGTGAGCAGATCCAGGACCACCAGCAGCTTGACAGGAGGCAACGGCAACAGGCCGAGAAGGTCCAGGGGCCAAATCTGCCTGAGTGACGCCAGGCCGATGAGCATTATCCTGCATCGGCACTGAGTTGACTGCTGACTTGCAGCGGAGGGTACGCATACAGAAACAGGCCTTTGTCACGGGTAGGAGAACCATGCTCCCTGGCTGGTGGAATCTGCTGGCAAACCTCTGGCATTTGCGATCGATCTGGGGCCTGCCCCACTTGATGAAGATGCAGTCCACCTGGTCCTGCCGAAGTTCCCACTCGCTGAGGGAGTTGGCGATTGTGTTCTTGACCCCCGCCAGATAAAAGGGGACGAGGAACATCTCTTTTCCGATGGCCCAGTGTCACAGTTCTGTGCCTCTGCAGAGTACCGGGGATAGAGTGTACCCCTGCCTACCCGATTTAGAACAGGTTAGTGGTGTTGTCCATGAAGATCCTCACCACTTGACCCTTGAGAGAGAAGCAATGACTTAAGGGCCCAGAACAATGCTGGCAGTGCCAGGATATTGATGTGAAGATCATCCTTCACCTGCCACAGGCCTCTGGCTTGCAGACATCCAGAGTGGGCTCCCCAGCCTTCCAGGGAAGCATCCGTGGTGAACATCTCCTGGTACAGGTGACGGAGTGGCCACCACATCACCTTATCGCCCAACGGAACTGGTCGTCGAGCAGGATCCCGTCCACGGAGCTTCCGAACACATGAACCCAGCAAGCGTCCAATAACTCCGGAAGAGGCTGCATCTGTAACCTGCAGAGTCGGATAAGGTAGCTGCAAGACATGCCAAGAAACAACTTGAAGGTCCGCACTGTGGCGGTCTTCAGCGACAAGTCGTTGCACTGGACCCAGAATGGCTGCTACCCTACCCCCCTGAACCACCCAGGGGGCAGGAGACTATCGTGTCTGGCTCCTAGGAACAGCAAGTTCCGCAATGGCATCAAGCAGGACTTCAGATAATTGGAGAATCCCAGATCCGTCAGCAACTGGACGGTCGTGTGTGTGACAGCCAACTCTCACGAACTGGCCCGAATGAGCCAGTCGTACAGGTACAGTGTATCCCCCACCATAGACACGGATGGGCCACCACCGGTACCAGGCACTTCGTGAACACCCTGGGGGCTGACATCAGGCTGAAGGGGAAGGACTTTAACTGGTAGCACTGTCCCTGCACAACAAAGCATAGGAACTTGCATTGCTGCTTGTGATTGGGGATGTGGAAGTAAGTCCTCCAGGTCCAGTGACGTCAAGAAGTACTTCTTCCAGTTGGCCAAGCACGTGCTGCAACATGACCATCCTGAATTTTTAGGACTTTAGGTACAGAATGGGCCTCCAACCACCGGTTTCCTTTTTGACTAAAGTATCCAGAACCAGATCTATCGCCCCTTTCTGCAGCATGGCCTGTACCTCCTCCAAGAGTTGAGGATGTGCTGCTCCTACCGTGCCACCAGAAGGCTCTGCGGACACCTGTGCTGAAATTTCAGGGTACATCAGTGGCCAAGAGCATCCAGCACCCATCTGTCGGAGATGTTCTTCCACTTGCTGACCAACTTAGTCAGCTGGCCTCTCACTGGGGTGCATAGGTGGGGGTCCGACTACCAGGCCGATTCAGTCCTGCTTCGGTGCAGGCAGCACTGACCACCTCCAGGGTAGTCCTTGCAACGGCTTCTGTAGGCCTCCTGATTCATGGACCTTGAGGGCTGGCTGTATGAGGAGAAACCCTTTGTCGATCTGCTTGACTTTCCTCCAGAGGTTCAAAAGGAAGAGCAGTGTTGGAGGGTGCCGAGGGCACAGGCCGTCTCTGTGCATCTCGATGGGCTGCAGGGATTGGTCGACAAGGTTATCTCCATCGAACAGCAGGTCCAGTACCCTCGTCTGGCCCTCCTGGAAAAACGCTGTGGCCGACAGCCAGTCTTGACGACAGAGGCAGACACTGTTCCCACTCTGCCGGAAACCTGCGTCGGTGATGTCCAGTGTCAACAGGATGGCATGGTCCGAAGTGACCTCTCCCTCCTGGAAGAGGGCCATCACCTCCCTGCCTCTTGTCAGGGTGGAACTCCAGGATCGGGCCTAGCTTGTACTACAGCTCCCTATCGTACTTGACCACGATCACCAGTGCGTTGGCTGCCTTGATTGTTGACACTGAGGTACAGATAACCTAACTTCCCATGACGTCCAACTTCTTCCCCTCGCTGTCCGAAGGGACAGGACGATGACGAAGGGTTCAACGACCTTGTCCTTGCACCGAGCCCAGCGATTGTAGTGACTGTAGGAACTTGGTGCCGACGGCACCCGGGACTTTCTTCCAGCCTATCCGCTTGGCCAAGGCTGTGCAGGGGTTCTTCAAAAGGGCCCGGCCCCCCCTCCCACACATTGTCCAGCAGGGGTACCGCCATGATGGTCTTCCTTTTGGCTTCATGTCTCTGGTACAGGAAACGCTTCTTGGTCTCTTCTGGGGACGCTCTCGGCTGCGGAGATCCGCCCACTGTGACGATGTTGCTGTGTCCATCCTTGTATCCTGGTCCACCCAACATGGATGAGGCAGCTGAAACAGGGGCGTTGGATGATGCTTCCTCTTAGCCAGAGGCTGGTCGGCGGCATTTTCTGGATTTCAGACACCAAAGTGTGTAGGGTTCATCAGATGTCCAGGGATACATCGACGGAACTAGTGGAATCGGAGTGCTAGACCCTGCACTGTCGACACCAGCATTGCAGTCCTCAGACGGCATCCTCTTCTCTGGCATGTCAGCCGGCTTTGCCACCATCAGAGTGGAAGCATCCTGCCTTGGAGGCAGGGACACCTTGGGCGCAGTATGTTGATCGTGCCCTGCCCATCACAGGACCCGCTTGCAGCGCAACCCCAGTGGAGCTGGACTTGCAGTGCTTGTCCTTGTCTTGGGGCCCCACGGATGTGGCGCCCTCAGAAGCCAGCTCCTCACACTGGCCGGTCCTGAGTGAGGGATGACCCTGCTTGGGGCACAGGGCAGAGGTCTAGGCGTTCAGCCATGCTGCCAGCCTACTGTGTCGATCCTTCATAGTTTTCTTGGAGAAGCTGAGGCAGATCTCGCTCCCTCTCCCTCTCCTTGTGGTGTTGGAGAGTAGATGCATTGGAGGAGTTTGCCCTCTACAAACACCTTCTGTAGCCCACATCTGGTGCAGGGCCTGAAAAGGGCCCTTCCACATCTCTGGCCATGACTGAGAAGGAGTAGGCCCGATGGCCTCCTGGAAACTTTGACGATCTTCAGCCTTGAGGGGTGCTTGAAGTTCACCAACAAATGGATCCCCGCTGTTGGCAGATTGAGAGAAGAGCACACAGGCTCTTTTTGAACAAAAATAGAAATTTTTCCTGTCGAAAAATGAAATAATTTAGAAGTAGCTCAATGAGCGGAACTCTAGAACTCCCACACTGAAACATGCTGTAAAAGAAACAAGATACTTACCTGTAACTGTTCTGCAGCACGAGTCTGGCATGGATTTGGATGCTCATGAATATTCCCAGTCAGACTGGGAATCCTCGGTAAAGAAACAAATCAGTTTCACTTCTGAACTGTTTCTCCTAACAACCAATCACTAGTCTCTGGGTCATAAAGCCCCCAGCCAATGACGGCCCTCTACCCAAGCCTCTTTGGCAGCCATCTTCAGATTTGGTAGCACGTAAAGTGGCAGTAGGACCAAGAGGAGAGCCACAGAGGGGTAGGCGGGAGGTTTCGCATGTAAATCCATGCCAGACCCATGCTGGAGAACAGTTACAGGTAAGAAACTTGTTCCTTCTCCAGTATGGGTTCTGGCATGGATTCACATGCTCATGAATAAAGAACACAGTAGTACACATGCACAACCACGGGAGGTGGCAAGGCTCAATATTAAGCAATTCAACATCAACATTAAGCATCTCTTACCTCCTCACCAGGCTCACCTCAAACAAACAGGTTGCGCAGCACTGCTTGGTCGATTTTGGGCTCCTCCCTGGAATCCTGGTGGAAGCAGTAGAATTTTGTGAAGGTGTGCGTCAACTTCCACATAGCAGCCCTGCAGATGTCCAGCAGGGGCACACCAGACAGGAACGCCGTAGTTGCAGCGATCGCTCTGGTTGAATGGCTCCGACAGCCAGGCAATGGTCGGTTGGCCAACCGGTGACAATGGGTGATGCAGCCGTATAGCCACCTGGAAATGGAAGCCTTGGAAAGGGGCTTCCCTTGGTTCACAGGGCCAAAGTGCACCAACAGTTGGTACATCTACCACATAGAACTTCAGCGCTCTAGCCACATCCAGCGAGTGCAAAGTCCTGTCAGCCGGCGATGAAGGCATCAGGAAGAAAACGGGTAACACCAAGGGCTCGTTTAGATGAAACGAGGGACGGCGCCTTTGGCATGGAGGGGTGCGCCCGTAGCACTACCCTAGTTTCGTGAAATGTTAAGTACGGAGGTTTACAGGAGAGGGCCTGGGTCTCTCCCACTTGTCGCTTAGGCAGCGACCTCCTCTGGGCTTGCTGCGGCCCTTGTAGGCCTCCTGGATCGAAGAGCGGGACAGTTGACGGTAAAATGACGCAAAGCCGCCAAAGCCTTTGGCTGAACCCTGGGACTTTCCTGTGGAGGTCCGAAAGGACAGCCGTCGCTGCTGAAGCATGCCCAAAGCGTGCGCCGTCTCGGTATCCAGCTTTATGGCTTGAAGAGACTCGTCCAGTCTTGCCGAACAAGTTATCGCCGAAGTGCATGTCCAACACCCTCGACTGCAAATCCTGGCGAAAGTTAGTGGCCTTCAACCAACGCTGCTGAAGGCAAACTCAGTTGCCCATCTGACGGAACCCTGCGTCGGCGATGTCCATGGCCACCGTAATGGCATGGTCTGATGCCACCTCGCCTTCCTGCAGGATCTCCAGCTGCTCTCGTCTTTGGAAAGGAAATCCAGGAGGGGAGCGATCTTAAACCAGAGCTGCCTGTCATAACGAGCCACAATGGCGAGGGCTGCCTTGACGGTAGTCGCTGCTGACGAGATTACTCGTCCCATGGCGTCTAGCTTCTTTCCCTTGCTGTCGGGAGGGCGGTGGGGGGGGGGGCAGAGGACGTTGACGCAGATGAACCCGCAGACTTCTTCCTAGCTGCCGCCGAGACCACCGAATTCGGGGAAAGCTGTGATCAAGCACTTCGGTGCAGAGTCCGGCACCCTGTACTTTCTCATACAGGTTCCGCTTTGCCAAGGACGGGTTATTCATGAGTGACAGTCCCTCATCCCACATGTCATCCAACAGCGGACAGCACAGTCTTCCTCTTAGCTTCTGGGCACTGGTACAGGAAGCCTGCCTCCTTTTCCTTGGGAGCCAGTTGGAACAATGTCGAGGCCCTAGAGATCATGGCATGAAACGAGCCAATCTCGTCGGGCAGCGAGGCTCTGGGCGGCAGGGACGGGGGAGCAAGACTCAGTAAAAGCTCGAGAGCTATGGCACGAGGTCTCCCAACACTTGAAAGTGTGTTAAAAATCTGAAGATGGCTGCCAGAGGAGGGGCTTAGGTAGAGGGCAGTTATTGGCTGGGGGCAGTATGACCCCAGAGAGCATTGATTGGTTGTTAGGAGAAAGACAGTTCAGAAGTGAAACTTTTTGTTCTTTAACGAGGATTCCCAGCCTGACGGGGAATATTCATGAGCATGTGAATCCATGCCATACCCCATGCTAGAGAAATCTGAAGATTGCTGCCAGACGGGTGGGGTTAGGAAGAATTTTCATTTCTGTGCAAACATCCTCCCACCTTAGAGACCCCAAGCTCTTTTGCTGGACTCAGGACATCATAATTAAATTTGAACCCTGTGTTTTTACCGGATTTGGTTTTTGAACTGCTTTTGGACATACTCCACAGGCATCTACTTTCTGTATGGCGAAACACCTTGAGTGCAGTGTCAGAAATCCTTTAGATTTCTCATAAGGTTTAAATACCTTTTATTGTGTGAACTACAGTTCCCAAGAATAGTAAAGTGAAATTGAATTTACTTACCATCTTATGTGGAGTGCTACAGGGGTTACCTAGTAGCCCCCTTACCATACATTTGCATGTAAAAAATGTTATCCTCACTACTTTAAATTGCCGGGGGCAGTGGTTTAATTTTCCTACCATTGTGCTTTTCTACCGCAGGCTAAATCCTCAGCTGCAGTATAGCACCCATGAGTGACATTTTTGTCAAAATGGCCGCAGTCTTGCCGCCATTTTCTGTTTGTGAGGTCTTTCTTGGGTTTTACTGTGTGCGTTGAGCCAGGTTTGAGCACTTTGTTTAGCCTTTGGTGGGCTTCAGCCCTGAAGCTCGCTTCTGGCTCCAGTGTGTCTGGAAAGTCAGGATGTGAGGGAGGTTCCCGAACCACCCCCGTCCTTTGTCTCTAGGAATACCTGAATACAACCAGTCCCGATTGGCTGGCTGGCTGGCCCTTCAGGACAGCCACCCTGCTGGCTGTGCATGAAGGGAAGAAACCTGCTTAAAAAGGTGAGGGTTTTGGGACTAGAGGCAGAGTCTACCACTGGGAGGAATACCAGACGAAGAAATCATGAACAAAGCTTGCTGCATCCTCCTGGACCTTTGAATAGCCCAGTGAAGCCCTGCTGCACTGAAAGTCCTTTCTCAATTCTACAGGGAAGCCCCGGAAGGAACGATTTTTTCCCTTGGGTTAGTGGGACCAACTAACCCTGAGAACAACTCCAATGGACCATCTTGCCCGATTGTTATTGCAGCAGCAAATAAGTACAGCCAGAGTGCCAGGGGTCGAGTGTAGAGTGCAACGTCTGAAATCCGGCCAAAAGCTCCAGGAGTCTCCCAAGGAACCTCCAGAAGGACAACCAGAGCTAGAGTCCTCACCAGAGTGCAGGACCCAAGAAGTGAAGTAAGCCCAACAGATCCACGACGGTGGTTTATTAAGTGCTGAAACCACGAAGTACTGCAAAACCGAAAAGAGCCCGTAGCTGCCGACAACCTTTCAAGTATCGCCACAGGAGCCCTCCAGACGTCCTCCCTCTTGTCCCCACGACTGAGGCTCAGGATCATGGGGTCTGCAGCGTTGTAACAGGACAGAACCCATCTGGACCACTCTTCTTCAAACCAGAGGTACTGTTTACACTTGGAGGTATTTCACTTTGTCTTGTAGCTGTGCTCTTCTCATTGAAGATTTACATTAGCTTGCTTTTGAGTCGATTCCAAATCTGCATTTCACAGGCTTCACAACTTGTGGCCCTACAAGTGATTTTCTGCAAACTCTCCAAGTTTGTGCAAGACTTTATCTAAGTAGTGCCTCAGCTCCATAGACTGTTCCAATTGACTGGATGTCCTAGCTCCCTGACTCTTCTAGCCCATTGACTGATATTGCTGTACCTCATAGGTGGTAACTTGTTTTACATTTATTGCTGGGAAAGGCCGGTCTAGATTTCATTAGAGGAATTAGTTGTCCTCACATACCGAGAACCTGGTTAACCTTTTTCCTTCTCTTAACCTTTCTGCAACCTCAGAATCTGCAAAGTAACTAGTGTGTTATATGAATGCCATTACTCTTTGTGATTGAAGTCACCTCATGGTGTAGGAATTGTGTATGAAGCATATACAAATATTATACACCAACTTGTTCTGAACATTATTTAATATTTATATATACGAATTTCCTTTTTAAAGAATGCTCATTTAAAACTTGTTAAATAAATGTATAACTGAGACCTTGAGTGTAAGTCTTAAAGGTTACTTGTACAGTCTAATTTCATTGCTACAGCTCACATTTACCCCTCTTGAGAGCGTGTTGCTCAGTCAGACTACCAACTTGTGTAGTAGAGACATACCAAAAGGTGAGCTACCCAATACCAAGCAGATCAGTGTTGTGTAGTCAGTGTGATTGCACCAATTCTTACCCAACACCCATCATTGGCTGGGGTCAGAATGACCCAGAGAACAGATTGGTTTAGAGGAGAAATACAGTTTGAAAGTTAAAGTGAAACAGTTTTTTTTTTACCGAGGATTCCCAGCCTCAGTGTTAGGAAGAATTCTCATAAATGTGCTAATTCCTCCCACTTTAGAGCCCTCCAGCTCTTGCTAAACTTTGGGACTTTTAACTTTTTTATTCTGTTTGTTTTCCGTGTTGTTTCTTTCTGGTTATGGAGTCTAAACAACTCCATAGGCATCTTTTCATTTGTGTCACACAGCATCCTCAGTGCAGTGGCACAGGGAAGCCTTTCAGGCTTGCCCAAGGTTTAAATACCTTCTCTGCGATAAACTGTTTCCCAGAGTAAGTAAAGTGAAATTGACCATAGTCTTAAATTCCTAGACCCGGCCCACCCCATCTCATAATAGAGTGCTGGAGGGGTCATTTAGTATCCCCTATGTCTAGATACTCATGTAGCAGTCAGGTGGCAGTGGTTTTACAACAAACTATCATGATTTTTCCCCCAACCACAAACTATTCATAGCTCCGGTAGCACTAAAATCGCAAGAGCCATGTTTTTCAAGATGGCATCCGAGACTCCTCTAAAAACAGGTCCTAGTTTTTTCACCATTTCTTTTTGCAAAGGTCCTTCTAGAGTTTGTCTTGCACCAAACCAGGTTTGGTCCCTTTGTTCATTTTGCCTTTGGCGGGATTCAGGGGGTCTTGGGTTGGCAGGAAGTGAGGCGGTGCCCGAAATTCCCTGTGCTTAGTCTCCTAGCAGACCCAAATGCACTCTGTAGTGGTGGCCGGCTGACTGTCCGGCAAGGACAGCCACCCTGCTGGGTGACTGACAACTGGGCTGGAATGAATGGGAGAGAACGGAATAAAAGGCAAGTCTTATGGCTTGGAAGTCAGTCGACCACTGGACGAAGGAACCAAAGACGAGCTTGAAGAGGATGGCTGCTGCAAACTCCTGGACCGTTGGTTTGCCCGGTGAAGCCCTGCTGCAGTGCCGAAACGCCAAGTTTGCATAGACAGAGAAGCCCCTGCATGGACGACTTCTCTCCTTGAGTTGGGGGACCAATCAACTCCAAAGTAAGCCACCTGGACATCCATCTAGGAGCTGGTTGAATTTCCACAGAGTTGCTGCTGGCAACTGTATAGCCAGGGAGAGGAACACCAGATTATGTGTGTTGCTTTTAAGCTGGCCTAGAGGTTCAGGGAGATCTTCCGGACTCCCAGGAAGCAGGACTGACCGAGTCTGAGCCCCCTCAGAGTGCAGGACCCCAGAAGCAAGGAAAGTCCATCTCGACAGCTATGAACCGCAGTGCTGCTATTTGCGGTAGACAAGGAGTTGAAACACTGAACAGCCACTGAAAGTGAAGTTTGCAGGCTGCGAGTTTTGACCGTCCCAGGACATCCTCCCTCTTGTCCCCACGACTGAAGCCCAGGAACAGCGAGACCTGCAGAGCTGCACAGTAACAGAGGTCATCAGCTGCATCTTTTCTTCATTTCTAAGGTACTGTAAAAATTCTGAGAGAACTTGCCTTTTACTGTAGAAGTGCTTGTAACTTCTACAATTCACAAGTCTAATCAGCTTGCGGCCCTACATTTGATTATTTTCATCAAAGACTCCTAAGTACTTGTGCAAAGACTTTTCCATTTACTTAACAGAAGTGTGTCCATCTCGCCCATTGACTTTGGCTTAGCCTATTGAATTGTATGACTCTTGAGGAATCCAAAAGTATTTGCCTACTTAAGAATATTTGTGGTCTCTTCTAATAACCTTTGCCTTTTACCAACTTCTAAGAGCATTCTAAATGTCAACAGTAAGGTATTAATGTCCCCAGCACCCTAGTTAATGAAGTCAACTGTGGGTGTAAGTTGTGTCTGTGGGCCGTCCCAAAAGGGTGTCTACTGTTTTAGAAACTAAGAGTGTACAGTAATTAAGTGTATTTGTGTGTTATTATATTGCTCCCTTCTGAGGAAGGCTTATTCTGACTGATAAATAATTGTTTATGCAAGAAACCTTGAGTGTAAGTTTATATGAATACTTGTAACTGAAGATCTAACTCCACTACAGCTCACATTGACTCCTCTTGAGGTAAGCCTGGCTGCTCAACATGCTACCAAAACTGTAGTACTAAAAGGTTGGGTATCCTATACCACTGGTCAGAGTTGTGTGTAGTTTTCCCAGAGGATACTGCATAAAACTTTGCCTAACAGGTGACCTTTCTCCCGGAAGCATCTTTTTTGCTTTCCTTGTCTGGTGAAGCCTCTGCAGACACCCAGAGAGTGCCTGTCCTCTTTCTGGTGGTGGTGACCACTAACGAAACCAGTTTAAGCTGACCCTTAATATGCATGGGGGTCAGTGGGTGCCGGTACAAATCATTTTTCTATTCTGGGGTTGACCGCTCGTGAGACTAGGCACAAGCAGGTGTTAGGCAAGATTTGGAGTAGTACACTTTGGGTGCACTAAAACAACCTTGACCTCCTGGTAACAGGAACCCCAACCTTGGGTACAAGTCTGTATGACACAGGTTGGTAGTGTGGTTGAGCAGCCAGGCTCATCAAGAGGAGTCAATGTGAGCAGTAGGGGAGTTACACAGATTCACAGTGACAAGTGTTCCAATAAACTCACAAGGTTTCTTGATTAAACAATTAAGTTAAGTCAGTTTGACTAAGCCTTCTTCAGAAGGGTAATAGAACAATACACTCCAAAATACACACTTAGTTTCTCTAAATCAGCAGTATGTCAAAGAAAATGGTTATAGAATAAAACAAGAGATCACTCAAATATTCTGAAGCAGGTAAGTATTTTTTAAAGCCCCCCTCCCCCCAATGCAAAGTTAGTTAACTCCTTCCTGGAAGGAAAGGTCAAAACACAATGTCAGAGGAGAGAAGAGTTATTCAGGGAGCGAGGCCAGCCAAATTTCAATTGGGCAAACGTCTAGGTGAGCTGACGCACTTCTGGTAGGCGAAGAACAAGTTACTCTTTTACCTGGTAACGTTCTTTCGATGGGATGGTCCGACGACGTATTCAATATCTATGACAGGTAATCACCGCAGCAGAGCTGCGGTGATTACCTGTCAGATATGGAATAAGTCGTAGGATCCAATCCCCTCGAATAAGAGTTTTGCACAATGTTTTAGAGGTCTTTGTAGAAAACGTAGAATCAATGTAGGGCCACAAGCCGGTTGGGCTTGTCAATTGAAGCTGTGAGCAACTCTACAGAAGTAACCAAGACAGGTCTCAGATCAATTAAGGCTACACAACAAGAGGTAAGTTCATAGACTGTACAGTACCTTTGGTTAGAAAAATGGTTCCAGCTGGCTTCTGTTCCTGTGTGGCTCTGCAGATCCCGTTGTTCCTGTGACTCAGTCGAAGGGAAAAGTAGGCCTGTCACACCTACTAACCCAGGAAATGTCGAACATGATAATGAGGATGATAATTCAGAGTCTAACTCTGAAATTGTTGAAGAGTCAGGAGTCTCAAGAAGCCCCTCCTCACCTCAACAGGCCCGTTTGCCTCAACCTTTAGCCACGGGGACCCCACAAGGGCCATCACTGAGTGCAGAATGTGTGTCTCTTGAGAAAATGAGACTTGAGTTAGAGTTCAAAAGATTAGAAATCCTAGCTGAAATCAGGACATCAAACTAAAGGAAATGGAAATGCAACATGCTTTTGTAATGAAAAAATTGTCTCTTGAAAAGGTTTGTATACCAGTCTCTTCAAGGTCTTCCAGCCCAAAGATACCTTGCATGCCTAAAGAAGCAGTGAGCATACATGTGAAACTTGATATTTTGGATTGGTTGGTGCTTTTGAATATAACTATGGGATTCAGGGTTTCACAGGGAATCGGTTGATTCCTTGGCTTTTGTCTAGGCTCCCCGAGATTGCAACCGATGATGTAATGTAGGTGGGGGAACTTGAAAGATTGGAGTATGAAAATGTGAAGCTAGCTTTAATAGCAAGATTTGGGAAAACTCCTTCCCAGTACCTTAAGAGGTGTAGGACTCTCAAAGACCGATGGTACCCCTTGGGCTACCTGGGTGCGTGAAAGTTTGAAAAACTTAGATGGTTGGGTTAAGGGTTACAGAGTGAACTCCTTTGAAGGAATGAGCGTTCGGCAAGGTTTGTATGCAGTACTCTGGGAACACTACAAACAACTGACTACAGGTATAGGAAACCAAACCTTTGGTAAAAGCTTTTACCATAATTTTGGTGGCGTGTTGAACAGCCAGGCTCATCTCAAGAGGGGTCAATGTGAGCTGTAGTGGAGTTAGAGATTCACAGGACAAGTATTCAAATAAACCTACACTCAAGGTTTCTTGAATAAACAATTATTCATTTATCAGTTAGAATAAGCCTTCTTCAGAAGGGAGCAATATAATAGCTACACACGAATACACTTCAATACTGTACACTTAGTTTTCTAAATCAGTAAAGACCCTTTTGGTATGGCCCATAGACAACCTACACCCTCAGGAGACTTCAATAGCTAGGGTGCAGGGGACATTAAAGGCATGGTCTAGTAAAAAAATTTAAAAAATAGATAGGCAACAAAAAAAATACTAGCATTCTCTTTTTTAAAACTTCTTATGTACAATTTTGAGCTATTCAAGCTCAAAATTCGCAAACGCAAGCACATGGGCGCATCCATTTTGTGAAATGGATGCCCTCCTGTGCTGGCTTTTGCGGCACTAAGGAAGGAAAAGCCAGCCAGCTGTAGTAAACAAAAGCTACCGCTGGGTGGCTTTCCCTTCATTAGGGCTGCACGCGGAGGACGGGGACCGGAGACCAGAGCAGGAAAGTTGCAGCTGAATCTCGGTAAGTGCTATTTATTTTTTTAAAAAAATAAGCACTAGCTGGGGTTTTTTTCTACGTTTTTCTCTGATTGGCCAACTCTCCTGGTCATAACTGCCCCTTCCAAGGCAGCCCTCTGCCTGGCAGCCCCCGTGGCTAAGGGCCCCAAGGCAAAGGGCGGCTCCAGTACAGACATCTAGAAAGTGTCTGCAAGTGTCCGCAGGGGAAGCCAGTGAAGCCAGCAGTGAACAGACACCTGTAGAGCAATTACTCTACTCCAGAAAGCCCCCGCCACTCTACCTTACTTTTCCATAACGTAAACTGCCATAGACTCACACCATGCACATCTAGAGAGATTTGACCACCAACCTAAATCCATTCAAGGCTGGACAGTAAATGTTGTCCTGCATAACATAGTAACATACTTGCCATTGTTAACTAGTGCCACTCCCAGAGAATGGTGTAGATTAGCCAGCCTCACATTAAGACAGGTGTAACAATGTTAGCATGTGCCACACTTAGATGAACCTGAGACTGTTCCCAAGTGCCACACTTATATGGAATTGTGATCACTAGCCTGCCTAACATCCAGATAGAATATTGAAGATTAGCAAATGCTACACTTAAATGGAATTGTGAATGATTGCTTGGTATCCAAGTGTGGCACATGCTAAGAGCTCCTCTAAGGACTGAGCTCCTCTAAGGACTGTCACCCATTGACAAGACTGAAGGTTAGCAATGCCACACTTAGCTAGATTTGTAAACAGTGGCCTGCATTGAATCCAAGAGTCGCTTCTGGATAGAGATGCAAATGTTTGTCCCTCACTTGGGTGCAGCTGTGAACACTAGCATGAACCGCGTATAGACGGAGACGTGAAGGTAAATGTAAACATGCCCCACAAGTACATCACTATGAACCCTTCACCGGCGGGTGGCATGAGGGATTGATGAAATGGATAGCACAGTTGGAATGAATGACATGGACGAAGCAGATGGAATACATGAAATCGATGGAACATATCGAATGGGTGAAATGGTCAAATGGATGGAGATGGACGGAACGGACGGAATAAATAAGTCGATAGAATGGATGGAGTGGCTGAAATGGATAGAGTGGACAGAATGGATGGACTGGAGTGAGTGAAACGGATGGAATGTATAATGTGGATAAAATGGTTGGAATAAAATTGGACAGAGTGGATGGAGTGGACGAAGTGGATGGATTGGTTGGAGAGCACCGAGTAGACAGAATGGATGGAACGGAAAGAGTGGATGAAATACAAATGTAAATGTTAACCTCCTTCCCAGTTCCCTTCCTGTTGCTTTATATCCGTATCCCCCTCCTGTCGCTGTAAACTCAGCCCCCAGTCTGTCCGTATGTCGCTCTGTTCCCTGCCTTCCTGCTCATGTGCCTCGGGCTCCTTAAATATAACCATCACAAGGCTTACTTTCTACTACACACACCATCATTCAACCAGAACACAGACCCCCCCGCCCCCGATTAATTTGGCCTACCTGTCCACATACAAACTCGACCCCATGATAACATCATCCTATAAAATGAAGCTAGCTGAGCACATTCCGGCTAATTGCTCACATATGCGTCCTTCAGGCCTAAAGCAGCCAAAGTCCAGTCTGGGTGTCCACCCACCAGACTGCACACATCTAACTGATATCCTCCTCACCACACACAACGCTAGGATGCAGCTACCATCCGGCAATTACATCAGCTGCACACATCTGGTGCACCCACGCACCCTACAACACTATCCCTCTCTACTGACCTGAACTACGGTTCCCAAGGGCGTCGACCCATCAGTGATTTGAAGTCATACTAATGATATATAGAGCGCTATATAAATGCCAAGTAACAAACTCGTGACTCCCACCAAAGACAAAACGAAAATGGTATATGAAAATATTGCCCAGAAAATGGTCATGATAAAAGGTGTAACAGAGGCCGTTTGTGGAACAAATTTTACTAAACTGGTAACTTTTGCCCTTAAATGGTAGAACTATTAGTGACACACCTGGCAAGTGCACTTGGAAATTGGGGAAGAAGGCTGCCACGCTTGTTTATATATGTGGGAATATGTCTATATTAAACTACATCTATGACTTTGAAGTCACTACCCCCACAGAGTGACCATGCTTTAACATTGGCCAAATTGAAACTTGGAACTGATAATTCCTCCCCTCAGGGACCTATTGACATAGGGGTCACAAATAGCAGTGGTAAAAGTACTTGGAATACCACTAAAACTAATAGAATAAGCAGATCCTTAAGTCACTGTATGAGTACCGAAATCTCACAGGCAATGAATTGGAAGCCCTGATTCTATCCGTGTCCATTGAAGTTGATTCTGCACGAATAGAACCCCAAGTTGCAATGGAACGTGAACACCCTTGTTCTTATGACAGAAAAGTTGTGCTTGCCAGACGTGTACATCGTCGGGAGCTTCGGAATTTTAAACAGATACCATTGGCAGCAAATAGTATGTAGGAAAATTGAGATTAATTATTATCGGGTTGGTGCAAAAGATACCGCTTTCAGAGAGTTAACCAACAAAGGCAAACACCAATTGGAGTTATCCAAAAGGTTGAGACCAATTCTATCTGGAAAGTGTTAAAGTACGAGGGAGCACTGTACTGCAGATTCTGAATGCCATTGAGGAACCCATCTAGACACTCTGACGGATATGTTGGATAGTAGCATGGAAGATCTCATAATCCAAACATTAGAGCCTTGGCCTTTAGTCATGACTCAAAACGACATTATTGCAATAATCAAAAACATAAGTAACTCCAGAGCTTTGGGTCCTAATGGTCTTTCTTCGGCTGTGGTTAAATCTGATCCCCAGACCTAGTCAACAGTGTTGCTGTCTTTAAGAAGGCATGTGATGAGAGATCTATTCCGAATTCTTGGAAACTTCCATACTTCTTTTTTTTAAAGCTGGGTCTCGTACTAATCCTGAGAATTATAGAATGCTCTCAATATTAGACACTACATCGAAGATTTTTGCAGCAATTGTCTTGAAACATCTCGAAGACTGGTCTAGTTCCATTAACATACTGCACTCTTTTCAAACAGGTTTTAAAGCTGGTTCTAGCAGACAATATTAGAATACTAGACACTATTTTTGACAGGGCTAAACGTAATAATCTTACGGTTTATGTAACATTTGTTGATTTTAATCATGCTTTTGACATTGTCAAAAGAAAACCTTTGGGAGGTTTTACGACCTTACAATTCTAGTCAAATGACACTAGAAAAACAGTACCCGAATACGACAGGCCAATAGAGGTTATTTGTCACATCCGATTCAGATCAATAAGGGCGTGAAACAGGGCCGATTACTAGCGGCCTTCTTGTTTAATTTATACATAGCCGAACTGATTGGGCTGCTTTTCAGGGGAAGACGGAATGACTATTAATTTGAAGAAAACCAGAGTCATGCTTGTTTCCTCTAAAAAGATTAACAGGCCCGCAATGCGTGTTAGTTGGGGAATTATTGAATACACAGATTCATATAAATACTTGGGAGTCGAAATGGACTGTAAATTGAGGATCACATGCACCCGTCAGATAACCATGTTAGTGAAGTTTAAGATTATACTGGATACACACTTAAAGGAATAATGTCCCCGTATACAGGGTATATAGTTCATACTGGTTGTACCCTATGGTCTTGAAGCACTTACAATGCCAAACCGTGTCTGGTTAGACAGGGGTGGGGGAGGGTGGGGTGTCGAGGGATTCACTGGCGGACTGTGCCCTTCTATTAAAAGCTTGCTGCCATCCCAAGAGCGAGATGCTGCAAATGATTGGAGAAGATGTAATATTGGAACCTAGTAACAAAACAGTACCATCCTATGCCACTATTCATCTTACTATAGAAAGCTGAATTGGTCACCTAAACAATCACTTGTGCCAAATATGAGATAGTAAAAAGTTTTAAAAATAAAGCAAAAAGGAAAGACTGGGAAGATAATTTGTCGATTTAGTTTGCTACATAACCATCAACAACCCCCCCCCCCACCCCCATTTCTTTGTGGAAAGGTCCTTCGAGATTTACTCTATACCAGGTTTGGCCCCCCTGTTTTGCCTTTGGCGGGATTCACAAGTTGTTAGCCAAAGTTTGTATGCAGTACCCTTTGGGACCACAGGTGTAAGAAAAATCAACCTTTGGTTACAAGTTTGTACTACAGTTTTGTGGCAGCGTTGCTGACCAGCCAGGCTTCTCAAGAAGGGAATATGAGCTGTAATGATGTTACAGAGGTGTACAATATAATATATATAACAAGTATTCAAATAGAAACAATTTATTTCAGTTATAAAACATTCACTAGAAGGAAGCAGTCTATCACACAAAAATATACTTCAGTACTTTACACTATCAGTTTGAAGCATTTAACCTACTTTGAAGGAGGTTAAAAAAGTTTTATAGAGGATAGGCAGTTCTGGTACTTAAACGGTACAGTATTTGCCAAAGTTCTCAGAAGTAGTTCGTAAAAGAAAGATTCATATGTTGGGTCACAAGCTGACTAGGCCTGCAAGTTGCCAAAGTTTCAAGCACTTTCACAGTGAGAGGCAAGTTCAGTTTTTCACAGTACCTTACAATGAAGAACAAGATGCAGCTGAAGACGTTTGTTCCTGGCAGTTCCTGAACAGCTCAATGTTCCTGAGCTTCAGTCGTGGGGACAAAAGGGAGGACGCCGGGGGACTCCTGCATTGGGCCTGGTCAAAAAGCTGTCAAAGGCAAATCTTCAATTCCAGTACCTGTAGACAAGCACACAAATTGGTGTCCCTCTCCCTGGCTATTCAGTTTCCTGCAGCAGTCTGAGGAAAATACAACCAGCTCCTAGAAGGATATCCAGGTGGCTTACGAGTTGATTGGTCCCACCAACTCAAAAAGGGAGAAGTCGTCCTTGAAGGGCTTCTCCGTTGAGATGAACTTGGCGATTCAGCCCTGCAGCAGGGCTTCACCGGGCAAACCAACGGTCCGGGAGTTGCAGCAACCGTCCTCTTCCAGCTAGTCTTACGTTCTTCCGTTCCAGTGGTCGACTGGATAAAAGGCGAGTGTTGGTTTCGAAGGCAGTCTCCTCCCATTCATTCCAGCCTAGCTGCCAGTCAGCCAGCCAATCACACCAGAATGCATTTGGGTCTCCTGGGAGCCCAAGCATAGGGAGTTCCGGGCACCTCCTCACTTCCTGCCCACCCCAGACACTTGGGCGCCAGAGGCGGTCTTCAGTCCTGAAGCCCACCAAAGGGACAAAAACTGGTATGGCGTGCAGAGAAACTCTAGAAGGACCTTTCCAAAAAGAATGGCAAAAACAAAGACTGGGACCTGTTTAAACAAAGGGGGGCTCAGACACCATCTTGAAAAACATGGCACCCGCGACCGCTACTGGTGTTCAGGGTCAGGAAAACCCATGGTAGTTTGTTGCAAAACCACTGCCACCAGCCATTGATAGGAAATGGTAGCATTTGACTGCTACATGAGTTTCTAGACGTAGGGGATACTAAGTAACCCCTCGAGCACTCTAGTGTAAGATAGTGTGTTCTGGTCTAGGAATTTGGAAAGACTAGTAAAGTCAATTTCACTTTACTTTCTCTGGAAAACAGTAGTTTATCCCAGAAGGTATTTAAACCTTAGGACAGCCTAAAAGGCTTTCCCTGCGTCACTGCACTGAGGGTGCAGTGTGACACATTAAAAGATGTCTATGGAGTTGTCTAAAACTCCATAATCAAAGAACACAAGAGTAAAACTCAAAATACGAGGGTGGGAGGGAAAAAAAAAGGCTCACTCGCCAGGTTAAAAAAAAAAAATCAAGTCCTCAAAATCCAGCAAAGCTGCTGGGGGTCTCTAAGGTGAAGGGAATTCACACATTTATGAGAATTCTCACTAACACGAGTGAAGCCTGCCTCTGGCTCCATGGTTTTGGGGTAGGCAGGAATTGAGGGAGGTGCCCAAAACTCACTGTGCTTAGTCTCCTAGGAGACCCAAAGGCACTCTGGCGTGATTGGCCACCTGACTGTCCGGCAAGGACAGCCACCCTGCTGGGTGACAGCTAGGCTGGAATGAAAGGGAGACAACTGTATAAAAGGGGAGTCTTTTGGCTTGGAAGGCAGAGTCAACCACTGGACGAAGGCACCGAAGAAGAACTTGAAGGGGACGCCTGCTGCAACTCCTGGACCGTTGCTTTGCCTGGTGAAGCCCTGCTGCAGTGCCGAAACGCCAATTTAGCATCAACAGAGAAGCCCCTGCAAGGATGACTTCTCTTGAGTTAGTGGGACCAATCAACTCCAAAGTAAGCCACCTGGACATCCATCTCGGAGCTGGTTGAATTTCCAGAGTTGCTGCTGGAACACCAGATTGTGTGTTGCTTTTAAGCTGGTTTAGAACTTCAGGAAGATCCTCGGGACTCCCAGGAAGCAGGACTGACTGAGCCCCCACAACAGAGTGCGGGAGCCCAGAAGCCAGGAAAGTCCATCTCGACAGCCAAAAACCGCAGTGTTGCTATTTGCAGTAGACGCGAGGAGCTGAAACACTGAACAGCCACTGAAAGTGAAGCTTGCAGAGTGCACATTTTGACCGTCCCAGTGCAGGAGTCCCCCTGACACCCTCCCTCTTGTTCCCACGACTGAGGCCCAGGAACAGCGAGATATGCAGAGCTGCACAGGAACAGGAGTCATCTGCTGCATCTTTTCTTCATTTCTAAGGTACGCTACAAAGTCAGAACCTCCCTCTGGCTGTAGAGTTGCTTGCATCTTCTACCCCTCAGAAGTCTAACGGCGTGTGGCCCTACATTTGATTCTTTTCTTCAAAGACTTCTAAAACATAGTGTAAATACTTTTCTACTTACCTACCAGAAGTGCTTCATCCTATATAAGACTTTTGCCCATTGACTTTGGCCTAACCAATTATACTGTAGGGCTCTGCTGTGGGGATCCAAAAGTATTTGCCTTCTTAAGATTTGTTGTCTCTTGATTTTCATAAAACCTTTTCCTTTTACCAACAATATTCTAAATGCAAACAGTAGGATATTCATGTCCCCAACACCCTAGCTACTGAGGGTGTAGGTTTTGTCTGTGGGCCATCCCAAAGGGGTCTTTACTGATTTAGAAACTAAGTGCACAGAAACATCGTGTACTGTATTGAAGTGTATTTGTGGGATACTATTATATTGATCAGTTCTGAAGAAGGGATCTTCTAACTGGCTGATTGTTTATTCAAGAAACCTTGAGTGTAAGTTTATTTGAATGCTGGTCACTGAATCTCTGCAACTCCCCTACAACTCACATTGGCCCCCCCCCTTGAGGTCAGCCTGGCTGCTCAACATGCTACCAAAACTGTAGTACAAGCTTATACCAAAAGGTTGTGTTTCATATATCTGTAGACAGAGTTGTTTGTAGTATTCCCAGAGGGTACTGCCTACAAACGTTGCCTAACAAACGCAAAGGCATCCCTTTTGATTCCAGATGAGCGAGCCACCCTGCTGGTAAAGAGGGCACTGCTTGTTGTCTGGTGTGGCTAACAAGTCCAGCGGAGGAGATTGTTATTCAGAATTCTCAGTAATGTGCCAATTCCCTCTACCTTAAAGACCCCCAGCTCTTTTGCTGAACTTTGGGACTTTGTACTTTAAATACTATTTGTTTTCTGTGTTTCTTTTTGCTTATGAAGTCTAACCAACTTCATAGGCATCTTTTACAATTGTGTCCCAAAGCACCTTCATTGCAGTGACAGTGAAGTCTTCCAGACTTCCGAAGGCTTAAATACCTTCTCTGGGATAAACTACGGTTTCCCAGAGCAGTAAAGTGAAATTGACTTTACTTTGCATTGTGCTTGCTAGACCCAGCACACCCCATCTTACAATAGAGTGCTGGAGGGGTTACTTAGTATCTCCTGTGTTTAAATGCTCATGTAACATTTTTATGTTACCCTTTCCTTACAGAATGGCTGGTGGCAGTGGTTTTGTTCCGAACTACCATGGTTTGCATTTACCACAGCTGTTCGCAGCTCCGGTAATGCTAACTGCGGGAGCCATCTTTTTCAAAATGGCAGAGCCATCTTTGAGAAAATGGTCCCCAGTCTTCGTTTTGCTATTGTTTTGTGGAAAGGTCCTTCTAGAGAGTTTCTCTGCGCACCAAACCAGGTTTGGTCTCTTTGTTCATTTAGCCTTCGGCAGGATTTCTGAGAGAAACCTGCCTCTGGCTCCAGAGTGTCTGGGGTAGGCAGGAAGTGAGGGAGGTACCCGAAACGCCAAGCTTAGTCTCCTAGGACACCCAAATGCACTGATGATTGGCTGGCTGACTGTCTGGCAAGGACAGCCACCCTGCTAAGTGAGTGACAGCTAGGCTGGAATGAATGGGAGAGAACGGAATAAAAGGCGAGGCTTTTGGCTTGGAAGGCAGAGTCGACCACTGGACGAAGGAAACGAAGAGCTTGAAGAGGACACCTGCTGCAACTCCTGGACCGTTGGTTTGCCCGGTGAAGCCCTGCTGCAGTGCCAACTTGCCAAGTTCCTATCGACCAAAGAGCCCCTGCAAGGACTTCTCCCATTCAGTTGGTGGGACCAATCAACTCCAAAGTAAGCCACCTGGACACCCATCTTTGAGCTGGTTCAATTTCCTCAGTGTTGCTGCAGGAAACCTTATAGCTAAGGAGAGGGATACCAGATTGTGTGTGATACATTTCAGCTGGCCTAAAGCTTTTGGAAGATCCTCCGGACTCCCACGAAGCAGGACTGACCAAGCCTGAGCCCCCCTCAGCAGAGTGCGGGACCCCAGAAGCAAGGACAGTTCACCTTGACAGCCAGGAATCGCAGTGTTGCTGTTTGCAGTAGCTGAAACGCGAAACAGCCACTGAAAGTGATGTGTGCCGGTTTTGACAGTCCCAGTGCATTGCAGGAGTACACCCCCCCCCCCCCCGACATCCTCCCCCTTGTCCCCACGACTGAGGCCCAGGAACAGTGAGATCTGCAGAGCTGCACAGGAACAGAAGTCATCTGCTGCACCTTTTATTCTTTACAAAGTTACTTTAAAACCAGTCTAAGAACTGTAGCAGTGCTTGTAACTTCCACAACTCAAGTCTAATCAGCTTGTGGCCCTACATTTGATTCTTTTCATCAAAGACTCCTAAGAACATGTGCAAAGACCCCCCCCCCCCCATTTACTTACCATAAGGGTTTCATCCTATCCAAGACTTTTGCCCATTGACGTTGGCTTAGCCTATTGAATGACTCTTCTAGTGAACTCTAAAAGTATCTGCACTGCTTAAGAATATTTGTGGTCTTTTGTTTTCTAATAACCTTCACCGTTTACCAATTTTTAAGAGTGTTCTGAATGCCAACAGTAAGATATTAATGTCCCCAGCACCCTTGTTATTGAAGTTCCCTGTGGGTGTAGGTTGTGTCTGTGGGCCATCCCAAAAGGGTGTCTCGTCCGATTCAGATACTAAAGTGTACATTATTGAAGTACATTTGTGTGTTACTATCCCATTGCTCCCTTCTGAAGAAGGCTTTATAACCGATAAATTAGTAAGTGAATATGCAAGAAACCTTGAGTGTAACAGTATATTTGAAAACCTGTAACGGTGAATCTTTATGCAACTCCCCTACAGCTCACATTTCCCCCCTCTTCAGATAAGTCTAGCTGCTCAACACGCTACTAAAACTGTAGTACAAGCTTATACCAAAGATTGGGTTGCCTATACCTGTAGTCAGTTAGGTGTTCCCAGAGGGTACTGCATTCAAACTTTGCCTACCAGAGACCCTCATTTCTTGAAGATCTGCGCCACCTGCGCCTCCTTCAGCTTCCATTCATGCAACTGACAAGCGTCTCTGCTAAGAGCAGTCGTCTGCACATTCTGATAAATGGAATGTGGTGATGTGAATCCCTTGAGCAATGGCCCAATGCCAGACCGCCTGAGCCTTTCGAGAGGCTGGGAGTGGGAGCCCCTTGCTTGCACAAATAAAACAGTTGTGGTGTCTGTCAAGATCAAACCACTGCACCACTCCATCCTTGGAGCCGACTTGAGCCCAAAAGAGTTTACCCAAAATATGTTCGCCACAGGCTACAAATCGCAGGAACTTGAAAAAAACATTGGGATGAGAAGTAAGCATCCGCAAGGTCCAATGACGCCAAGAACTCCCCTGGTTGCACCGAGCGAATGACATCCTGCAACGCAAGCATCTTGAACTTCAGGCGTTGCAGATTCTTGTTCAACGGCCGAAGGTTGATAATAGGGTGCCACTTTCCATTTGGCTTTCTGATCACAAAAAACCAAGAGTACACTCCCTGGCCTTGTTCCGAAACTGGGACTGGTTCCATCGCCCCCTTTTTCCAGCACGAGACTCACCTTTTGACGCAAGACTTGGAGATGCAGCTGCGCCACCTTCACAGGAGGAATAGGGCGTTGCGGTCGATGAACCATCGAGCGGCCGTGTTGCACTGCATCCAGCACCCAACGGTCCGTTGTAATTAAACACCACTATGTATTTCGCCACCCTACCCCATAGCCGAGTGCCCATATGGCAGTCATTGGACTCCCTGCCTCGAGCAGTTGAGGCAGCTGGACCTCTCCTCCGCCGCACCCGATACTCCCTGTTCTGCGTGAACTGGAATGAATAACTGGGGTGACTAACCCCTGTTGTGGGAAGCAGTAACCTGGCATTTCCAGAGGCCCCCTTAAATGGGCGAAAATAATGGCCACTCTGCAGCTTACCCAAGGACCTTTCTGTATCAGAGTCCTCCTTCATCCCCTTCAATGCCTCGTCAAATTTGTCACCAAACAACTGCTCACCTTCACATGGCATATCTACTGCCATATGTTAGACCTCTGGTCGAAAGTCGGTGCAGCGCAGCCATGCCTGCTTCCAGAGTACCACTCCATTGTTCATTTGCTTGAATCTGGATTCCAGCAGGTCCACCGCAAAGTTAATGCTGTGGTTGGAGGCTTCCTCCCCTTCCCGAACAAGCAGCATAACCTTCTTGCGTTGCTGCTCTGGGAGATGTTCCAAGAGTGGAGCCAACCGGTGCCATATCTCCCTGTCAAGCAGGCCATAACGGCCAAGGAGTTGGCAGCCTTGATATTTGTCGTGCCCACCGCAAGCACCTTCTTGCCGAACGCATCCTGCTACCGGCCATCACTATCCAGGGGGTGTAGCACACTTGTGCTGACTCTATGCCCTTCGACAAGCTGCCGCCGACTCCGGCATGGGCTGCGGCGTGAGGCATTTGGGTGACAATTCTGACATCTTAAACTTCTTCTCCAGGCACCCCTTCACTGCCGGTTACGAGAAAGGATGGTGCATCATGTGCAGGCCCTCCTTCCACATGTGGTCCAATATGGGGATTGAGAAGACCGCCTTCCGTCTCTTCCCCATGTGATCAAAGAGAAGAAAAAAACAAAAACAAAATCGGTCCTTTCCCTCTTCTTCAGGAGCAAGGTCAAATTCTTGACAAGCCTTCGCCATCATCGCGTGAAAGGCACCAACATCATCCGGCGGAGACGGCGGAGCTGGGCTAGTAAGAGGACCACTTCAGGGTCCATATCCCACGTTTCAGTCGTACTGGGCTTTGAGGACACCGTCGAGTGTCATAAGGAACACTATCCGGATCCAAATCCACTAGTTCCCCTCCTCCAGATGGCTGATGGGAGGCCCGAAACCAAATGGCGATGGCAACTACGGCCGAACAGGAGGCGACCTCCTCGGGAGACCCAGCTGAGGGGCATCCACCCTCTCCTTGGTCAGGGCACCACACCGGAGCCACAGGAAGCCTTGCATCCAATTGGCCCAACAGAGACTGCAGTGTGCTTAGCACCTGCATGGACAGCACAGATTGTGGAGTCACCAACAGACACTGGGGGGGGAAGCCCCAAATCCCTCAGACGTAGGCAGCCATGCTAGCTGCAGGGCCAACAGACTGGTCGAACAATGGCACATCATCTTTCAACCAGAGTCCACAGGATACAGTGTCTGGTCCTGCTGAAGAATGTCCAATGGAAGCAAAGGCCCAAAGCCAGACTGCCACGACACCTCCGTAGGAAACAGACCATCAGCCACAGCCATCGAGGCATTGAGCCCGGTTGTCGACTGAGCAGATGTCACCATCAATTAAAGAAGAGAAGGCAGCATTACCACAGTAAACTGAGGAACTTCCAACGACTGAACCAAGACAGTCACCGGCCTGGCTTTCTCCTGCGAAGCAGACCGCTTGGATGGCGTGCCGGAACGATGTTTAGAAGACTTACGGCCTAAGAATGATCTATGGCGGTCCTTCGACAAGTGCTTAACTGACAACTCGCAGGCATTTGACTGCCTTCTCCGCCGGCAAGGACTTCTGCGACAGCGCCGCCGACTTCTCGGGCCTAGCACTCGCTTCCCTCGACTTCTCCAGTCGTGTTGGCTTGTCCAGAGGAGCCACCCGCTAGACTGATGTGACCTGGATCCAGGGGTCCCACTGCCTCCTCTCGCCTCCGACACAGGCACCCTTTTACACCGCTTCTTGGAGGGAGGTTCTGCCGACTGGAACCCGGGTAAGTACCTTCGTTGAGCCAACAAATCAACCGGCGGTTACGGTCATTCAGCATTTTCTGCAAAACCCCTTCACAGATGGAACAGTTGTCCGCAGAATGATTGGGCTAGGAGGCAATACAGACAATCCGCATGGCCATGCCCCTCGTAGACGTTCAGGCTGCAGGTCTCAAGGCCTAAACAGCGATTTCTTCTGGCCCACAGAGGACAGGATGGCCCAGAATCGAAAGCATCTGTAGAACACGAAGAGTAATGCACTCAAGAGCAAACACGAGGTGATCCAACAGTTGAGACGGTTCAAATCTGAAGGGAAGCTGCAGGGGCGGGGCATTTGTTTATTACTTATATTGCGCACTAGACCCAAGGGTATAAGAGCTTACAGCTTGGTTACATACAGCATAATCAGGTATACAGAAGGTTACACAACAAAAGTGAATGTACAGAAGGTCACACAAAGTGAATATACAATATATATAATTTACAACATGTTAGTGGCTCAAGCAAGTACTCGGGTGTACCTTGAGTAATTCAGGCTGATGCTGTAATGAATCCTATGTACACAAGTGAGACATCAGCAGGCAGGGCTGAGTAGCATGACTAGATGGTGAGATGGTGATGGTAGTGGGTAAGGAGGGGGTACTCACGGCCTTAAAGGCTAAAGGGTTAGTGGGAGAAGAAGCCCAGAAGGGCGGGCATTACTTGTCAGTGTCTTTAAACCCATTTATGAGGTTCTGGCAATATTTTGAGTAAGTTTGATTCTCTCGTAAGGGAGTAGGTAGTGAGTTCCAGAGTTGGGCTGCCTTCACCGTGAAGCTGCATCCCCCAACCCTAGAGAGATTAAATCTGGGGACTGATAGGATGTTAGAGCTAGAAAGTCTTGCAAGTCTGGTGGGGATTTTCCTTGTAAGTCTCTCAGAGAGCTAGCAAGGGGCGGAAATTTTCAGGCATTTGTAATTTGAGTGTGAGGAGACTAAGCAGTATTTTGTCAAATGTTGACAGCCAGTTGTTGGCTCTTCTAATTTTTGAGATGTGATCTCTTCTGGCAATCCCAAGAGCAGCTCTGAGAGCGTTATTTTGTAGGGATTTAATTTTTGATGGTTTCTCTGTTAGTTCCAATGTATCCAGTTTTGACAAAACGAGTGCTCTGCCCAAGGTAAGGCAGCTGTTCGACAGAAAGGGCTTGCCTGCTCTAATCAGTTTACACGTATAAGCCGTGGTGGATGCCATTACATTAACAGTTTCTTGAAGGAGAGAGGGTAGAATCCAGGTAAAAGCCCAGGGTTTTCACCTCAGTTGCAACCGTGATGAAGTTGTTGTCAATGTTAAAAGAGCGTAGTTGGGTCCCAGTTTAAGGGTTGAGGTGGTCCCCAGGATGATCTCAGTCTTGTCATCATTCAAGCATAGTCCAGGGGTGGCCATCCATGCTTGGATGAGGAGATAAACCTTATTCACCAAGGCCAAATCCTTTTCGTAATCCCCAGAAAGTGGTATGAGAATCTGAGTATCATCCGCATAATTAGTGTAGGTTATACTGAGACTACCCAGATCGAAAAGGGGCTTTGTGAAAATGTTATATAGAGTGGGTGAGACATGAACCCTGGGGATTTATACCAGACGTCCTATTGGTGTAGCATAAAGCACCCAAAAAATGTCGATAGGACACTAAGTCGAAGTTTTCCATAAGAAAACACTGTTAAAGTCACCGAGGTTTCCCAGCCTGACAACGGGAAATATTCACAGCATGTGAATCCATGAAAGATCCAATGCTGCAGAATAGAAGAACCACCCCCCCTCTCCTCTCTGTAATGGGCCGAAGAGGCCCGTGTAGGTTGCATCTGGTCATTCATTGAAAGCCGTCTAGCAGTAGGTTGGCCATGCGGCAAAGCGAACTGTTGAAGTGTCAGAAATGTGCTAATTCCCCTTCTACCTTAGAGACCCCCAGCACCTTCTGCTGGACTTTAGGACTAATTTCTAACCTGAGAGAGACCTTTTTCCACACTCATGTATTTCTGTGATTTGGACTCTTCACTTTGGAGTCTGACAAACTCCATTAGGCATCATCTTTACATTGTGACAGCACCTTCAGTGCAGTGACACAGGGAAGACTTAGATTTCCCAAAGGTTTAAATACATTCTCTTGGTGAAACTGTTTCCAAGAGCAGTGAAGTGAAATTGACTTTACTAACATTGTGCAACTTTCTAGACCCAGCACACACTATCTTACAATAGGGTGCTGGAGTGGTTACTTAGTTTCCCCTTTTTCTAGTTTGACTTTTTTCCTACCATTGTGTGTTTTTACCACAGGCTGCAATTGCAGTTTCAGTAAGACATCCAGGGTGCCCATTTTGTCAAAATGGCCCCAGTCTTTTTTCACCATTTCTTGTTAAAATGGTCCTTCTTGAGATTTACTCTGCGCGCCAAAACAGGTTTGGATCCTTTGTTTGTATTGTCGGGATTCACTTGTGAAGCCTGCCTCTGGCTCCAGCGTGTCTGGCAGGGGCAGGAAGTGAAGAAGGTGCCCGAAACTCTGCTTAATACCCTTAGTTACAGGAATGCACCCAAAGGTGATTGGCTGGCTGGCCTCGGAGGACAGCCACACTGCTGTGTGAGTGACAGCTAGGCTGCAAATTAATGGGAGAAACTTGCATAAAAGGAGAGGCTTTTGGCTTGGAAGAAAGAGTCGACCACTGGACAAAGGAATCCTAAGAACAACTTGGAAGAGACGCCTGCGGCAACTCCTGAACCAAAGCCCTGCAATGGACAACTTCTCCCCTTGGGATAGTGGGACCAATCAACCCCAAAGTGAACTCGTCTGGACATCCTCTCGGAGCTGGCTGTACTTCCAATGCTGCTGCAGTAACTAATTGCCAGGGAGAGGAACACCAGATTGAGTGTCATCCCCAATGGGTATCAACTGATTTAGTGAAACTAAGTGTATTTATTGAAGCATATTTTGTGTTACGATTGCTCTTCTAAAAAAGGCTTATTCAACTGACTGTTAAATTAATAATGGTTTCATTTAAGAAACCTTGTGTTTATTTGAATAACCATCACTGTGAAACTGTTGCAACCTTCCAGCTCACACTGACTGCTCTTGGGATAAGCCTGGCTGCTCAGTCACTACCAACTTGTGTAGTACATGCTTATACCAAAGGTCGTGTTAACTATTGCCAAGAGGACAAGGCTGTTGCAGTCTGGCACAGGGTACTGCATACAATCTTGCCTAACAAACAAAGCAAATAAAGTCTACAATTAAACTTTCAACTAATAAGGCAGCAGCCTGGACGAGAACTCTGCATTTGCAACCGACTTCAAATGCGTAAAAAAACAATCTGAGGGTCCTCTACACATGAAGGACCATGGGTACAGTACACATCATGCTAGGGATAGTATTACTAACATGCCCTGTTGCCATCTGAGTTTTGAAAAGAAATTTTGCGACATCCAGACGAGACAGACTATTTTGAGTTCCTTCTATCGGTTATATTTTGCAGGACCAATTAATGCAATGTTCCTGTTTATATTTCAAAAGGAAAATTTCTATACATATATAGTAGTAAACTATTTAGCTCCAGCAGAATACTTACGCCAACTATTCAGTGTTCAGCTGACTAGTAAACTATTCGGTACACCCCCTAATCACAAGTGTCCTGGATTTTAAAATAGCAACATTTTATAGGCTGCATGGAAGTCAGGATTTCAATTTAATAGTCTTTCTGAAAAATAAAAAAGGGATTCAATCCCTTTTATGCAACTAAAATGCTTCATAATCCATTGACTAGGATGCTACTTCACTTCAATGTGGCTTTTTAAGGCAGCATTAGCAAGGAAATCGAAGCAGGAAAGAACATGCAACTATGCACATTACTTACCAAATGAAGGCGCTCCACCAACTTCTGATCCCCAAGACAGTTGTTAGTATCAAACCAGGAGTCAAAGTCCTAAAGCAGAAAAACATATGGAAGTCTGAAAATGTGATCAACTAAAACAGTTCACAATACAGGGCTTCAAATAAGATTGAGAATGTTCCTTTCCTAGTGTCAGCATTTTAAACCCTAAAGTCAATAATTTTGTAATGCATAATTACAAATGAATTTGAAAGTAAAATGTGATTTTAATTTGCTCAGTTGGTAGTGACTGAGCAGCAGAAAATACTAGTCCAACCAATCAGGCAGCACGAGAAGTAATTCCTGCGGAACAGCCATGCTGGCACCGCAGATCTGAATATACTCAGATACGTAGATGGAACCAAAGCATTTTGTATGACCTATCTAGGGTGTAGAAACACCACAAAAAATAAATTGGCAGAAAAGCAACACATTTTTCTAAGCAGACATGATTCCCATTCCAATATTTATAACATTGCAAGTTTGATAGATTGAGATTTTCCACAAATTGTCAGTAAAAGGATTAGTCTTCACCTTGTCTTTAAATAGAAGAATGACAAAGCAAGTGATTTTACTGAGGACTCTGATGAGATGCTTAAGTGGCTGGAAGCACACTGTTACGAACTTGTGTAACAGCAGCAATTAACATTACCTTTCAAACAGCTATTTTACAGACAAAAGGTCAGTTTTAAATTCACTTAATTTGACAATTTGGAATAGGCTAAACCATTAATATTTACAAATAGTCAATTCCTTGTACAGAACAATTCGGAAAGTCTTGGGATTTTGTTGCTAATCAAAGTACTGCACTTACCTCAGATGAGTTGAAGACATCAGGCAAGAGAAAGTTGAGAAGTGCCCAGAGTTCATGCAAGTTATTCTGAAGAGGAGTTCCCGTTAACAGAAGACGATTGGTAGTCTTGAACTCCCTGACAATTTCAGACAGCTGTGCCAAGAAGAAAAATATATTAAATTAAGATGTCGCCCCTTGTTTAGAGTTCAAACTCAAAAGGTGCATAAAGACCAACTAAAGGAAGATTACTTCATGCGAAATGCGCTCCAAATAGGTGAAGGACTGCAGGCAAAGTGAGGAGAGCAGGCTGATCCATTTACTCAAAGAGTGTCAGCAAGACTTTTAGAGTTCCCAAACAAATTGTACACACACCAACACCTCTAGCCAAAGCATAGGCATACATGATGCACAAGCAGTAGTAGAAGGCAAAACAGTCTTATAAGTCACATCTTCATAAAATATTCCTGTTCAAAAGGTCATTGGACAAGAGATCTTACTACAACTATGGTTAGGTTGTGTAATTCGCTACAGCACAGTTCTTTACTCTTTTGCCTCATCCCCACTGTATTGTGTCCCAAAGTGTGTAAGCTCCATAGCCGTCGGTTACAAAGTAGCACTCAAACAGCTGTTAGACTGTGCGTGGCAAAAACCCTATGACAAGACTTTAGAAACCCCACCTGGGACGAACACGTCTAAACCTCTTAGGTTTAGCCGGAACGACCCAAATGTTTGGTAGCAATGGCTGAGCGGCCAGGCTTAGTCTAGGAGGAATGAAGGGCTGTAGCGAGGCACACAGTACTCCAAACATTCACCTAATGCAAGGAAACGTACACACTAGCAGTTATATAAAGAAAAAATATATATGTGTTCATATACATTATGGCTAGTAGCATTCCTTGAAATCCAAGTAACATCCCACAAAAATAGGACAACAGTTGCAATGTTAAGAGTTCTATACATTAGAATAGCAATAAAGGGACTAAAACAGAATCAAACCTCCTGAAACAAATGGACTTATAGAAATCTTTGATTTTTTTGATAACTTTACCTTAGCCATCTTAGAAAGTCCTAACCTTGTATTAGGTTAGTCACACAAAGTCACTGGGGTGTTGAGGGAGTTTCCATAAAGTGCACTTGAGGTAAAACGCTTCAGTAAAATTCCTTGTACCAAAGTGCAGCCAGCCGTCTCTGCTGCATCGAGGGTATTCTTGACGATGCTTTGATTGACCAGAGAGCCCTCGTTAACTGTTGCCAGTAAACAAGTCTTTAGGGGTTCGGGAGCTTCTTCGATGTCCTGTTTGAGCTTAGCCCATTGGGCATCAGCGTAGCTTGCCAATAGGGTTTTATTATTGGCGATTCTGGTAGAGAATGCTGCAGAGGTGGTGATTCTCTTGGCTAGGGCATATAGCTTCTTCCCCTCTTTATCTGGGGGTGCCTCACTAGTAGATAGTGGGACTCCTGCTCTTTTCCTGGTGTTGGTCACAACCAGGGAGTCTGGGATTGAGTGACCCTTAATATATAATGGGTCTGATTGAGAGGGAGAAAACAGCTTCTCAATCCTCGGATTGCCTGCTCTAATCAGTTTACACGTATATATTGACCCCTCTCACCAATGCAGGAGTGGAAAGAGAAGGTGTAATACGTCTCTTAACTGAGGCGAGGATGGGTATAACCTGGCTAGTGGGGGGTTTTCTTTGATAATCCTCTCCACAAAATTGGTGTCTGGGGTGACCTCCCCAGTTTCGATCTCGAATAGTGCTGCCTTCTTCAGCAGTACATTGAAGGTGGGTTGATCGACAGGCGAAGGGTTCCTGACTGGTGTAGTTTCAGTAGACCCGATGATTATACTGCCTGTGTCAGTCGACCTAGCCGGTGACTGCCAGGGATTTGGGTCGCCCTCGCCTGCGTCTTCCTGGAATCCTTCCTCACATAGGTTAGTTTCCTCGTGAAAACCTTACTCTTCTTGTTGGTCCTCAACATAGGTGAACTCATCTTCCTCTTGGAAGAAGGCGTCTTCCTCAGTGGGATTGTAAGAGTTTATGTCCTCCTATATGGGGGTTATAAAACTTCTGCTATTTAGCCCTTGGACTCTCCAGGGGTGCCTCACTTGGTCTCTCTTGGGTGCCCGGTCTTCTGGGATGGACATGAACCTATCTAGTTTGTCCATACAGGTCTGGAACCTTTCAAAGGTCCACTGAGGTCGGCCAGGACGGTCTGGGAAAGAAAAGGGGGTTTCTTCCTCCTGGAATTATCTGGTTCTGTCCCATAACGTCGAAGAAAGAGCCTTCGCCTTCTGAGTAGCCTTCTTGCTGGCTAGGGCCTTCTGTCGGAGTCAGAAACTGGCCTGATCTGTTTTACGGCGCCTTCGGCGTATCTTTGGCCTTGTGCGCGGTTTTCGGCGTTTCACTCGCCGTACGTCTTCGGCCGTCCTTTGATGCTATGCGCGCGAGGCTTTCGGCGAGCATTCTCTTCCGAGGGATCTTTCGCCGTCGCGCTATGAAACGTCGAGCCCTTGGTCGTCGAGTCCTTGGTGGCAACGTGAGCGCTCTTGCGATGCACATCGCCAGAAATTTTGGTTTTAGCGCCCTTATTTTTTGAGTGCCCAGTCGCCTGTCGCGGGAGCGGTGGCGGGGAGGGGAGGGCCGACGACCCTTACGGTCGGCGGAAGTCGCCGGTGGGCCCGGCGTCCCCGTTGGCGCTATGGCTGCCTTCGTCTTTGACGAAAGTGTGCTTTGGTGTTTTTCTGTGTGCGTCCTTGTCGCTGGGGTGTTCATCCCCATAAGCTGGGCGTGAGCCGGGCTTGTCGGGGCCGGACGACGAGGAGTGTGAACGCTCCTTTGAGAGGTCTACAGCCTCCATTACGGGGGCTGTGTAGTCACTATCCTCGTCACACTCGGTGGCAGCGGGCGAGGAGTCAGGCCTAGACATGGCGTAGGCCGCCCACCTTTTGACCCTGCGGTCTTTCAGAGTTTTGGGCTTTAGTAATTTACAGGCCGCACAGCCGTCCTACTGGTGATCGAGGGGTAAGCAACGGTTGCACCATTTGTGCTTATCCTTCCAGGTATATTTACCCTTGCAAAGCGGGCAAAACCTAAATGGCGTCCTCTCCATAGCTGAGGGTAATAAGTGTGACTACGACCTCGAAAGAGAGGGAGAGGAAAGAGAAAGGTATTCTTAAAGAAAAGAAAGAAAGACCACAAAACCCCACCCTCCCTACTGTGTATGGCCGGCGAGGCCAGGCCACGTGTTCGGCAGCGCCAAAGGATCCCCTCCGCTCGTCCTTCTGTCGAAGATCTTGCTCGCGGAGAAACGGCTCTGCGTCGAGGGAGGGATCTACGTTATTGATAATAATAAACGACCAAAGGTCGAAGAAACTATTTGGCAATGTCTCTCGAGGAGCTCCGCATAAAGGCGACTAGTAGCTTGGTGGAAAAAAACAATCTGAGGGACCTCGACGCGTGAGGGATTGTGGGTACAAAGCACGTCACTATAGGGATAGTGTTACAGACACGCCTTGTCGACATCCCCTTTTCGAATACGAAAAACAAAATGCAATACTCCGCAGTGACCACTGGATGTCAGACCTATGCACATGTGATTCTAAGCAGATTAACAAACATCAGAAAAAACTATCCCTTGGTATAGAAGTCCCAAACTCTTAGTAAACATCTGTACTAACCAAATGATCTGGTAGAATGTCAGAGCAGCCAGGCTTATTTTAGGATGCGAGCTGTAGGTAAGTACACAGAACTCAGTAAATACAATAGTGCAAAGAAACTTACACACTGAAGTTGCATTAAAATATAGATTTTATATACACAAGGCAGGTAAGTAAATACTCCTTTAGATAAACCAAAACACAGGAATTACTCACAATATCTTTAACCCCTTAAGTGCCATGGGCGAGGTATCTCGCCCTCGGGATTACCTCCCTCTTTCCAAGAACGAGATACCTCGTCCCTGGCACTTAAGGGGTTAACAAAACCGAAAACAGTAGAAGGCATTGGATGGCAAAATACCAAAATCACCAAAAAAGGCCTTGGCATTAGGGGGAAAACGCATGGGAGTTTAAAGGTGACTGCTTCAAATTGTATTTACTTGCGGTTACAGTGAATGACACCAATGACAGTTATACCGTAATATCGGTACCATCTTGCACATGAATAGATTTACAGATGAACGGTAATTTTCATATAGCAAAGGTACACCAGATTAAGTCTGTAGGAAGGAAAATTATTCTTCACACGAGCAATATTATACATTCTAACACTTAAGGCTCCTAATGCTTTGTAAATCCAATCCCCAATTAGCAAAAAGATTAGAACAAAAATGTTGCAGCAGGAAAGTCAAAAGTTCCTCAGGATACTTTAGTAACTAGAATAAAAATGCCTAGCAAGATAAGTCATAGGGACCCTGCAAATGACACCCTAAAGGACAATAGCTGGTAAGTCTGGGCCAGAGGTATGGGTGGACACCAAAACACCTTGTAAGTCACTCTGGTCACGCTGGAGCGACTTTTCGGTTTAAGGTACCTTTCTACCTTTAGCCCCACAGTACCTTAGGTTAGAAGAAGAAATAAACTAACATGGATGCTCTCCTGTGCAGCAGCGACCAACCCGGTCGCCAGATTCCTTAGTCTGGTGACGAAAGGAAGGACTGAATGGGATATCACAGCAGCAGGTTGAGAGAAGACCCTCAGCACGGATTGCTTCAGTCTCACATCGGTCTGCAGTTTTGGCGCCTTTTTAACAGCTCCAACAAAGGACAGACATTGCCCGGTAGCTGTTACTCAGTTCTTTAGTCCTGCACTCTGGTGAGGCAACATGGATGAGTGGGATCGTGCCTCTGGAAGTTCAACTGGAGCTCAAAGTTCTGGGCAGATTCGTCCATGCCAAGACGTTGCACTGCAAATGGGTCAGAGGTCTACTGGTATTTGCAGTTTTCAGCCCTGGAAGGTCACAGCCCCTCGGGAGAAGTCTCGATCTGTAGTTCGTCTTGGGGCTGGGAGTTGTTCAGAGTTCCTCTCTCATTAAGAAAACAGGGTCACAACAGCAATGGTCGCTTCACGGTTACTGGAAGGGTCTATAGGTGTCTAGTTGTCTTCAGCTTTAGATATTTCCAGTGGTCGACTTGATATGGGTTGTTGGACCTAGAAAAATAAAAACTTGACCTACTGCCAAATTGACTGCATTGACTTGGGTGGAAATTTTATTTACCCACTGCAGAGGGAGACCCCCCCCCCCACAATCACCACTAATGCGTTTGGGAGACACCAACGCCCCCCCCCACTACAACCCCACCTCAACCTATTCCCTTATCCCACAACTATTTTTTAATTAAAAAATAGTTGTTACGATTTGACCTACCAAATTCAATCAAAAAGATGGTCAAATCGGAGTAGGTCAAGTTGGCATTAGGTCCACTATGCCAATACTGGACGCCTTCTGCCTCAGGAACCCGACCTCTTATTCAGATTTCCCATTCACTCCTCTGCAAACTCTCCCAGCAGTTTACAGAAGGGGCGTGTGGCTGTCCAAGCAAGCCAGCCAGCCAGCCACCACCCCCCTCCTCCTCCTCCTCCTCCTCCTCCTCCTCCTCCTCCTCCTCCCTCCAGAGTGGGAACTGGTTCCATTCAGGCACTCTGACAAAGGACAGGGGAGTTAAGCTCCTTCCCCCGCTTCCTGCCTTCACACGCAATGGAGCCTAGGCATGGCCACCCAAGGGAGCCCATCAAAGGCAAAACACAGACCTCCCCCCCTCCCAGAACGACAGAAGGGCTTAAAACAAATTAAAATAAAAAGGACACGCACACAAGAAATGGTGAAAAGATAAAGGACCCAGATTAGAACCTAGGTGACCCTACTGAGCCCAACCGAGACGGAATACAGTCGGTGGTTAAAAAAAAAAAAGTACAATAGTTTGTAGAACACTTCCACCAGCCACAACTGTAGGATCGTCCCAGACAGTCACAAGAGCACAGAGAAAAGGAATACTAGGCATCTCCCTAAAACTTCACCTAATGTGGTGTGTGCTAATCTCTCATAAATTCAGAGTTTTAGGAAGGATACAACAAATCCACTATGCTTAAAATCCGTAGTTAGTCAAAAATCAAAGGAGAACCCAAAGAGTTCCCCAGCAACACTGCACATAGGGTGCTATGTGCTGTAAAAGTAATAGACGGCATAAGATAAAGGTAATACAAAGAGCAGCTCCCAAAATGTCAGAGCACAAAACTGAATGAGGGGGGGGAAGGCTGCCCTTATTCGGGATAGAAAGAAAAAGGTCCAGAACTCCAGCAAAATGTGCTGGGGTCTCACTAGGAGGGGATTAAGCATAAAACTGATACATCTGTCTAACATGCAGCACCAGTGACCAAGGTCCGAGGAAGACTAGGCAAGAAAGCAGAGTACAGGGATCAAAGGAGGAGAATCCAGGTTTGCAGGTTTGCTTTGGCAAGGAAATTCAGTTTCCCTAACTGGATTGCCCAAGCAACAAGTGTCCCAAAGCAAGTTAGAGCACAATGGTTGTCCACCCCAATGTGGGGCCTGAGGAAGGTAGGCCCTGAAACGATGCAAGCAGCCCTCCAGATAAAATGTGCATCTTCCCTTTTTACGCATGAAAATCCTGTAAACACCTTTCTTTGCGTGCGTTTAAGCAGGCAGGCCCCAGTAGGTTTGTAATCCTTTTGAAGTCCCTACCTCTATCAGACACTAGGGTCAGCACTTCAGAACGTGGAATAGGGAAATGTAGCTCAAACCTTATGCAGACTCAGCAACAACATACCCGAGTTGACTGCATCTGAATAGCTGTGCAGAAACGAGACCAGGGATGACCATGGTGTAGTCAGAATGCTATACAACCCCAAAAAGGGTACTTTCAGGGAGCATTGGGTCCACACGCACAGCCATTTAGCAGACGAGTGCCAGGTTAAGTCGTGTTGCATACTGTACTAGGTAGTCACCTCCACCCATGTGCTGCTTGTGGGATAGACTAGGCAAGTACTCCGACTATTCATGCCTCTTCTCCCTCCACAGCTACCCCTTCACAAATCTAATGGCATCCAGCAGCAGCTGCATAAATCGCTATAAGCTATCAATATGTTGTGCTTCAACGTCCAGATAAACTGCTTTAACACAAAATCCTCTCCTAAGGACATAGAAGCAGTGCTAGGCTCATGTTTCATTATATTTAACATGACATGCCTAGAACATCTGCATGTAGTGGGCACCTTTATCTTGAGATTTGAGTGGTTTGTTCATTTTGAGTGCCTGCCAGCTTACACCTTGGGTTAAGTTTGCTAAACTGCTTGCATTCTTCATTGTACCAGTTAAACAAATTACATGCGTAAAGGAATAGTGTGCTCAAAAATGTTATTGGCTAAAATGATGGCCCATAATCAAATATATATATATAAAAAATATTTTTAAACAAAGTCCCTATGTAAAGTTGAGCAAATGAAGCCCAAGCTCAAATTTGAAGCACTAGGAGGCATCCATTTTGTGAAATGGATGAGCCTCCTGTGCTGCCCTTTTGGCACTAATGAAGCAAAAGCCAGCCAGCTGTAATAAACAAAAAGCTACCACTGGGTGGCTTTTGCTTCATTGGTGCTGGAGACCAGAGAATGCAGGCAGGAAAGCTGCATCTAGGTAAGTGCTCATTTCTTTTTTTAAATAAGCACTGCAAATATAAAGGCTCCGGTTTTCTTTCCAAGTTGTCCGGGCTTGAGGAGCCCGCAGCTTTTAAAACACTGTATTTAGGTTTGCGGTGCCTTCAGCTTCGAGTCACCTGTGCTCCAAGCTGAAGCTACTGCAAACAAATACAACGTTGACTTATTTAAAAACACTGCGGTTTTCTTTCTAAGTTTCTCGCGCCGGAGGAGCCCGAGGAACTTAGAAAGAAAACTGCAGCATTTTAATATACAACCGTGTTGTGTTTCTGCTTGCAGCAGCTTTCACATTGAGTCTCCTGGGGAGCCCAGGAGACTCAATGTGAAAGCTGCTACAGGCAGAAACATGGTTGTCTTTCAAAATGTTGCGGTGGTTCTCACTGCGGCGGCTTTTGCTTGGAGTCTCCTGGGCCCCCCCAACCCTGAGGGAACCCAGGAGACTCCAAGCGAAAGCCACTGCAGTTTGAAATACAATGTTGTATTTGTAACTGCAGCAGTATTTACATATACAACAAAGTGGTTATTCTGACTGCAGCGGTTTGTGTGGTCTCCTGGGCTCCCCCAACCGGGGGGAGCCCAGGAGTCTCTAAGCAAAAGCCGCCGCAGTCAGAGCAACGTAGTTGTATTTATGATTTCCGTGGTTTTCCAACCACGGCAATCACAAATACATTTGTAATTGCCACGCCTTTGCTTTCTGCCTTCATTTTATGTTTTTCTGTGCTTCCCTGGGCTTCGGAGCACCGAAAACAAAATTAAATTGAAGGCAGCCCCCTCAGCTCATGTTGAGCTCTGTACTGACTGGCTGCAGTAAGCAAAAGCTCCTTTTGCTGCTTGTTTAATACCGCCAGGGCAGAGCTTAACATGAGCTGATGAGGCTGCCTGAAATGGCAAAATGGATGCTCCCATGTAAACGCTTTGAGCCTCGTTTGCTCAAATGTTTACATGGAACTCATCATACATGTTTAATGTTTGTTTTGGATTATTGCCCATCTTTTATAGCAAAAATATTTTTGAGCGCACTATTCCTTTAAGGTTATTGAACGCTTTCTCCTGGGTTTTATTTGAGACGCCTTGCTTTCCTTTAAAGGGACAGTGAGCTGGTGGGGTAATTGTGACCCCCAGAGTGCCTATCAAATTTGCTTATCTCCCCGGCAATTGTATTAATTTTGTTAAATAGGATCCAATACTGTAATGGCTAATTGGAAGATGAATGGTCAGCAAATAACAGCACTGTTTTCATAGCTCTGTGCCTATGTGGAAACTGCTCACCTCGTATAAAAGCTCCAGTGCACGGATCTCTGTATTGACAGTCTATATAATAAAATAGATTGTTAAAGGAGATCCATGCGGACCTACCACTTTTAAGCACTGTAATTATCAGTGTTCTAACCCAGGCGTGGTATTTACCTGCCTTCCAAGGATGAAGGGCAGCGTTGGCTTAACCCTTGGTTTGGAACCTGCAATGGGACGAGCATGTTGCACTTGAACGAACCAATAAAAGTGTCTGGAGTAAGCTCCACCAGGTTTGCCTTCTGGCTGTGCCAATGCTGGACTAGAGCCTGACCTGCTTTCAGGTTTTCTGAAGCTTCCGTCACAATTTAAGGATTTCAATCAGGCAACACACACCTTTGTCTCGACCTAGTATGTAGCACAAAACAGATGCTTTTCTCCTTATTTTATGCAGATTCAATTTGAGATGATACACAACTCGTATCACACCCCCTTTTCAAATACACCGGTTCACAATGGACCATGAACCAGGCTGGTTGGTGAAATATAATATTTATTTTAAAATTCAAAAGGAATCACATTTTTTAAATGGGGCAGCAATCACCAATGGGGTGATAATTACAATGAGAATGTAAGCAGGGAATAGGAGCACTTTTTGATTTAGTAAAGATGGCACCCAAGTTAGGATTTCCCCATGCAATGTTCCCTCAACCCACAAATAATCAATTCTGAGTGGATATAAAGAAGCAGTAGGTAATCAGGAATACAATCAAAATCTGACCTTTACTCCCCAAATAAGAGGGAAAAACCGTTAAACCCCTAGCAAGGTTATTAAATGACACTTGGAAATGGACGAATAATTAATGTTTGTTAAAAACCTTGAAACAAATACAATTCCTCAATAAAGCAACAAGGCAAAGATGCTAACAATCACATACAATGGATTACCAAGAGCATACAATTCGAAAAACTAGTGGAAAGTTCAAAACGGATTACAGCCAAATGTTAAGTGTAACAGTTGCATTTCCTTTCAATTTCCGTGTAAATTTACTCAAAAGGTTTCTTTAAAAAAGGTGAAATATTGCAAATCGTGATGCCGTTTTTAGTCTGGGGAACAGAGGTACATCACAGGGATATTATAGAAGTGAAAGAATGTGGGTAGCTGCAGTTTAGAATTAGATTTTCATGTTGAAATGGGGTTCAGTTTTTGGAAAACAAAGCTGTCAAAATGAAGACTTCAGTTTTGAATCAAAGGCAAACGTTACTTGAAATTAATTCTCTAGACTATATTGTTGAAAAAGACCACAGTAAGCACTAAGGTTGATTTGCAATGTGAACCTTACCACCCCAGTGCTCAACCCTAACAATAAAATATGGAAATTAGTTGGATTACTCGAAATATAACTAAAGGCTTACAGTTTACACCAAAAAAAATAGAGATGGTGCTAGCACTAGAATCAAGGGGAGGGTTGCACGGATAATTCTGACAGTTTTAACAAGTTATTAGGATAGGATCTTAGAGTGCGGATAAGGACAAATGCAAGACAAGATAGACAATGGATAGACAATGGATTCCCATGGGGTAGGGATTATACTTACAGTCCACTTAGTTCGGGATTTTGGGACCGTCAACAGGTTCTGGTCGCCACACAGCAGCGCGCCTGGCAAAGTACAGCTGGGCAAAACACAGCTGAGCAAGGTTGGGTCACCGAATGGTAATTCTGGTCGCTAGATGGCACAGGTGCCGCTGGATGCAGTTAGTGGGCAGCAGTTAGTGGTATCAGGATACTTCCCAAATAATACCATAGCTTTCTCCCTTTGGTTATTTAGGATTTCCGAATTGAGGCCTTGCTGGAAGGGTCAGCAATGCTTAGGCCTTATAGCTGGAATCTGGACTCAGCAGAATGAATGGAAAATTAACGCTGGCGCAGGAAAATCAGGAAAAGTTATGTCTAGAGTCTTGTCAAGGACTATTTATAATGCATAGTGAAATCAAAGTATATGGCTGGGCAGGCTTAACTAAGCACACCTCTAGCAGACTAGATTGGTCCGGGGTGCTAGTCCCCACCTCGCTCTCAACTGGTTGGATTTCAGGATAGCATGTCAGATTTATGATGCGAGTTTTACAATGTTCAAAAACCTCCCCAGTTACTTTAGCTAAAATACGATTTTGCCACAAATGGTACATTTGAAGTCTCTTCGCAACTTACATAAACAGGTTACATATTTTATGCAGACCATTCCACTCCAACTCATCTGTGAGACATTGTTTCGCCCTTCTAATACTTTTTGGTAATTTTGAGTATGAAAGATTCGGCACAAAATTCTGCAACTTTACAGAACTGTACACTCGTGTGGATTATCATAAGGGATGCAAGTATGAAAATTCGCAATGGGATCATGGATACTTTTCTTATCATCCCCTATTCTTTGCCATTTCTGTACCCAAGGGTTCAGTGAATTCTACAAGATCTCAAATTATACCCCCACAAAATCACGTTTAAACTGCAAAATGTTTAGATTTTTACCAAGTCTTGCTGCAGAGATAAAATGCTTTACATTTTTATTAATTAATAGTTTTTGCAAACAAATGGCAGTCCTTTGTCACTGGACCATTTTTTCTCTTCAGCTGCCACCAACTGTCATTTCCTCCAGAGCTAGTTGGGGGTTTCCCAGCTTGATTGAAGGTTTATTGCCCCTTCCCACTTCCTTGTCCTGGGAGGTCCATTGTCAGGGGGTTCAGTCCAGACCACATACTGTCCAACCTAGTAATTATCACTGGGGTGTTAGTATCGGTTTAGAGTTTATGGTGGTTCCCTTTCTTTGGGGTAAGCCTTAGCTCTGCCAACTGAAATAACCTGTTTTTGAGAACTAGCAAAACCCAGCCCAGGTGGTTTAAAACCTTTATTTTCTTCCATTTGGTCCTGAACTAAAACAAGCCTGTGGAATAAAATAGCCCATGTGTGTATTTTCACCAGCAACCAACCCGTTCACATGGCTAGGTAATGGCAGGCTTTCATTCAACAGTTGTACTTTTTAAAAACAGGCATCTTTCTACTTTAGTTTGCCAAGCTCTCCCCCCCCCCCACACACACGTGTGGTGCAAGCTGGCATTTTTTAAATTCAGTTTTGCATCGCCATCAGATTGCCACACTGTTTTGCAGCCATAGTTATTTTCTTGTATGCCAGAGTTTGGTTTGAAGCACACAAGCATTGAAATTGACATGGCCCAGATAGCTGGAGTTCCTTTGAACTACTGATCTTTGTTACTTTGTGAAGAAAATGAACGTGTTTCCCCGTGCAGTAAAAAGTGCCTTGGTTGATTTTTCACAGTTGGTTTGACAGGGCCGGTCAATTAGAAATCATGCTTGCTTTTGCTGAAGCACAATGGGATATACCGGGAACGGCAGGGCCTTTTTAATAACAGTAGGTTAAGGAAGAGCAGATGAAAATAGCGTCAGCAGCCTTATTTTAAAGGTGAAAAAGTTTCCTTTTTACTGGGGATTTAGGGCTGGCAGCAAAACAACGCTGCTTTTTCACTTTATTCCTTTTGTATATGTCAGAACACACTGGCATGCTCCCTCAGTGTCCCCTTGTTCCATCCTGCCCAATGTGTGCTTGGCAAGACAGTGCAGCCATCTTTGTGATGCTGCAAAATGCAGTTTTGAGACCATGGAACTCAGAAACCAGGGCAGCTATTTTGCTGCTTCTGCTGAAATTCAGCTTTGTGATGTGGGGGAAGCACAGCTGAGTTGGGTCAATATATCACACAGTGCCATCCTCTTCGTGAGGCCCAGCAGTCCTCCATCCCATTCAAAACATGATTCACCATCCTTTGGAATATAGAAGGTGCATTTTGTAGTCCAAAAAGGCATAACCTGAAACTGGTACAAGCCTCCTGGAGTTGAAAACGCGGTTTTCTCCTTGGCATGGTCTGTTAGAGCTATTTGCCAATAGCCTGAGGTTAGGTCAAATGTACTAAGGTACTTGGCTGAACCAGGTTCTTCCACCAGCTCATCTGTCCTAGGTAAAGGATGGGCATCAGTGACTGCATTAGAGCTCTATAGTCCACACAGAATGTCAACTCCTTGGATCCTGCCTTTGGTACTAGCACAACTGGACTAGACCATGGACTTGTAGATGGCTCATTACCCCAAGATCAAGCATCTTGTTGACCACTTCCTTTATGTGTGTTCTTACACAGTCTGACATTCTGTAACCTCTGCTTTTAACAGGTACAAAGTCACCATTGAGCATCTCATGCTGGCCACAAGGGGTCAAGCCTGGTGATAGTGAAAACAGAGGGGGGCAAACCTATTTAACAGAATTCTGCACTCCTCCTGCTGTTCGTGTCAGATCAGAAGAGATTAACACCAATCTTTCCATCTAAAGGTTGCCCCCTGAGGAGGTCAGGTAGAGGCTGCTCCTCCTCCAGAGGCTAGAAGCAAAGCTCCCAGTTCTGGTCTGAGACCTAGGCCTTTAGGCGGTTGGTGTGAAAGACCCTGTGGGCCTCCTTAGGATTGCCTAAATCCAAATAATTGACCTCTCCATGTTTTCCAACAACCTTAAAGGCTCCAATCCATTTGTCCTGTAAGGCCCTATGCCTTGTAGGTACCGTAACTAGAACCAGCTGGTCATGCGTAAACTCAACCATGTTGGCCTTCTTGTCATGCCAATGCTTCACCAGAGCCTGACCTGCTTTCAAGTTATCTGAAGCTTCTGTCATGTGTCATTCTCTGTCGGAGACCTAACACATAGTCAGTGACTCTCACTGGCTGTAGAGGCCGAGTACTCTCCAACCCTTCCTTGATCAGGGCCAAAGGGCCTCTGACTGGATGACCATAAACAAGTTAAAAGGGGCTAAAACCAACCCCTGCTTGAGGGACCTCTCTATAAGCAAAGACAAGCCATGGCTGTAGAAGGTCCCACTTTCCTCTAAGGGATTCCGCTAAAGCACCAATCATGCTCTTCATAGTACATTTAAACCTCTCCACCAAAACATTGGTTTGGGGGATGGTAGGCTGTTGAGAACTTTTAAGTAACTCCACAGTTCTTCGACATGGTCTGCATGTAGTGGGACAAAGTTTAATCCCCTGTGGGAGAGGACTTCCTTAGGAAAACCTACCCTGGTAAAAATACCAAGGAGGGCCTTGGCCACTGCCTGAGCAGTAACAGTTTTCATATGTATGGCCTCAGGGTACCTTGTAGTATGGTCTACCACAACGAATACAAAATCGGTTGCCCGAGTAAATTGGAGGGCCTAGGGGACAATGTCAATGCCCCCAACCTCTCAAAGGGACTCTGACCACAGAGAGGGGCACTAAAGGTGCCACATTCTTGGACGCACTCTTGCCAGAAGTCTGACAAGCTCCTACAAAATGCATCTACAGCAACCCCCATGTTGGGCCAGAAGTAGTACAGAGTAAGCCTCTTTGATCCTCTTTAACGTGACCAGCCAAAGGGTTCCCATGCACTAACTGTAGGAACTTTTGTCTCTCCTCCTGGGGCACTAGTCTCCTGTAGTTCCCTGGGGTAGACTCTAGGTTCACTGTAGAGGCCATCCTCCCAGTAAAGCCAATGCTTCCCTCGCTCTTGCCCTTCCTGCTGGGAAGCTATCTGGTGACGCAGACCTTCTAGAGAGGGACACTGTCTTTTGCTTAAGTTGGCCCTACAGGGTCCAACCTTCTGCAAGTAAAGTCTGCAGCTCAGGATGGTCTCTAGGATCCAGCACTCCAATGCAGGGAAGGTTTTCATCCAGCTCTGTCACCAGTAGCTGATTCTACAGAATTTGGTTGTCCTCCCACTCAGCATCAGCTGGGGAAGTGGGTCACTGTAGTGACCGGAGAGTCCTCTCGGTGATGTCCTTGTCCCATGTACAGGTTTAGGTTTCATACCATTCTCCCAGGGATCTTGGATTTCTCCTTGCTCTCTTTTCTTGGAAGTTGAAGTATTCCTGTGGACTGGAGGCATTGAACTCAAATTGAGAATCTCAAGTTCGCCTCGCTGGCCAATCTTGTTCGCTCCTGCTTTTTGCTGGGAGGCTTGGGGGTACTAGACACTACTCCAAGAGTTTAAGTCATTTCCCAACAGGACTCTCCATGGTACTTCACTCTGTACACTAACAGGGATATAACAGTCATGTTATTGCACTGGATGAGCGCTGGCAAAATGAGAACAATTTGGATAGGGCCTATTGCATGTTTAGTGGGACCTTTAAGTGCCTTAGCTACATACTAAGGTTTGGAAAAACTCCTCCACATTCTGTTCCCACAAACCCAGGGACACTAAATTATAAGTTGGCCACTGTAGCGACTAACGTACTCTTAGTCCATAGTCCCCTTTCCTCCATACTGCATGGGCGTCCGTCAAAGAACGGGATACGGAACCTTTTTCACCAGAAAAAACCTTCCCCTTTAAATTGTGGCGCGGGGGGTGCAGCCCAGGGACTCCGCCCTCCAGCGCCACACCTAAGTCCCCATTGACGCGTCGATAATGGAGTTAACATTGCCTAATGACACCAGTATTAGGGGGGAGTTTGGGAGGTATGGAGGAAAGAGGACTATGGACCAAGTAAGTTAGTCACTACGATGAGTAATTTATAATTATGCTTACATCCCATCCCCTTTCCTCCTTACTGCATGGGAGATTACAACTGAATATAGCCCCAGGGTGGAGAGGAGACCCTTCTTAAGCAAATAGGTCCCTGAGAACCGGCTGTCCGAAAGCCGCGTCAGATCTAGAGCCATCCTCCAAAATGTAATGCTTGCAGAAAGCCGAGGGAGTGGCCCAAGTGGCAGTCCTGCTTATGACTTGCCACGGGACATGGCGATCGAATGCGATGGCTGTTGTCTTGGCCCCGACTGCGTGGGCGTGCATGTTGGACGGAAGCGACTTGTGCTGGCCTTCGTAAGCGTCTTTGATGGCAGAGACCATCCATGCAGGATATGGAAGCCTTGAAGGACTGAGCCTGCGAAACTGACAAACAGGGCGTCTGATTTGCAGAAGCCATTGGTCCTGTCCAAGTAAAATTTCAAGGCACGCCTGACATCCAGGCAGTGCAACAGTGCTTTGTCCTTGGGATCAACAAAAAAAAAAAAACTTAGGAAGGACCATTTCCTCGTTCAAATGGAAAGCATATAGCACCTTGGGCAGGAATGCTGGGTGTCCGCAGGACTACTTTGTCCTTGTGAAAGATAGTATATGGTTCCGAGGCGACCAGCGCCTGGATTTCGCTGACTCTGCGAGCCGAGGTGAGTGACTAGAAAGGCCGTCTTGATGGTGACCAGCCTGATGTCAGCGGACGCCATTGGCTCAAATGGTTTGTGTGCCAGGGCGCCAAAGACTATGTTGAGGTCCCACACCGGGTGCGGCCTCTTGACAGGCGGGTAGAGCCTCAGAGCCCCATCAAATGTTTTGACGATAGGATTGGAGGGGGAGAAGATTCCCCCTCAGAGTTCCTGTAAGCTCCGATAGCTGCAAGATGTACTGCAAGTGTCAACAGGCATGCCAGAGTGGGCGCAGTGGAGAGCACGCCGTCCAAAGTACATGCCAGTGGATCGATGTCTTTGGAGTCTGCCCAGTGGCAGAATTTGTTCCATTTGCTTTTTTTTACTGGGCCCCGGTAGCCTTGCTCCTTGCGCCCTGAATGATTTCAAGATTAGCCTGTGAGAGGCTGAGGTGCTGCAGCGTTACCTGCTCAGGAACCATGCTGCGAGGGCTAGTTTGTGGTGCGGGGTGGATGACCTTGCCCCCTGCTGGGCCAGAAAATGTGCTGGGCCCCATCGGGAGATGAATCGGGGGGCCTCCGAGAGGCTGAGCAGCTCTGAAAACCATGGCCTGGTCGGCCACCATGGAGCTATAAAAATGATGTTGAGTTGGCGAGACTACGATCTTGCAAATTACTCTGAATCAACAGAGTGGGCAGAAAGGCAGAAGCCCTCATGCCGTTCCACTGAAGCCGAAATGCATTAACCCAGGGAGCCGGGACCCTGTCCCTGCCAGGTGAACTGAGGGCACTTCTTGTTGTGCCAAGTGGCAAAGAGATCCACTTGGGGATGACCCCACTTGTTGAAGATTTCCTGAACAACAAGGTTGTTTAGCTGCCACTCAATTGCCTGCTCCCAACCTGCTGAGCCGGTCCGCCTCCAGGTTGGATTCCCCCAGGACATGGACTGCCGTGAGGTAGATATCGTTTTCAAGGGCCCACTCCCACGTGCTGATTGCCAGCCTGCACAGAAGAGTGGGATCTGGTGCCTCCCTGCTTGTTGACCTAGTACATGCTGGTCGAGTTGTCTGGATGAGGACAAACTTGCCCCTGAGAAGTGGTAGGAATTCCCTGAGCGCTAGCCAGGTGGCTTTCAGCTCTAGCAAAATGATGTGGTATTCCTGTCAAGTCCTCTCGGTCCACGGCACCAGATCGTTCAAGGTGGCTCCCCAGCCCTCAAGCGAGGAATCCAGGGAGACGATGGCCTGTGGCTATTGCGGCTGGAAGTGCTTGTCCGTCTGTCAGTTGCAGTCCCTGGACCACCATGTTAGGTCCGTGTGGAGGGAGGGACGTTGATCTCGGATTGAGGGCCCCGCTCCTGGTTCCATGAGGCTGCAAAGTGCAGCTGAATCCTCCACATCCTTAGTCTTGTGTGCGGAACGGCTAATCGGACCGTCACCAACAGACCCAGGAGATGTTGATATCACAATGCTGAGGTAACCTCTGCTGAGGAAATGGTTGGTGGCCCTCTTGATGGCCGAGATCTTGTCCTCTGACGGAAATACCTTCTCGGAGCATGTGTCCCAGATGAGGCACAAGAATGTCAGTCTGCGTGAGTTGCAGCAGAGACTTCTTGAGCTTGAGGGAGCAGCCCAGATCGCGGAGTGTGTTCATAAGGGCATGGGTAGAGTGGTGAACCGCTTCCGGAGATGTAGCCCCGATAAGCCATTCGTCGAGGTACGGGTAGATGGAGGCCCTGCGCTCTGAAGAGGGCAGACACAGTATTCATGGGCCTGGTAAAGACCCTGGTGCTGAGTTGAGGCCAAAAGGAAGGTCCTTGTATTGATAATGGTAGCCAATGATCCTGAATCGTAGGACAGAACGATGGGGCTGCCAAATCGGGACGTGTAGGTACACGGCCTTCAGATCCATGGAGCACATTCAGTCTCCCTTGCACAATGTCTCTGCTATAAAAGCTGGTGTAATCATCTTGAATTGTTGCAGGGGTAATGAGAGGTTGAGGGAGGAAAGGTCCAGCACATCTCTCGGGCCTGCTTGATTCTTCTGAAAGGTGTAAATCCTGGAGTAAAAGTCGAAGCCTCCGCTGCCTGGCTCTCTACAGGCTACCGGATCTCCGCCAAAAGAGTTGCTGTCCAAACCTGTGTGAGTGTGGGGGGGGGGTTGGGAGGAGAGGCTGGGATAGGGAGGTGGTACCCAGTGGACACTATGGAGAGGATCCAGGGGTCTGAAAATCTGGCTGTTGCAGAGGGGAACTGGACAAAGCCCTTACTCTTCCCCCCCCCCCCACCTCCTCCTTGTGTTGCTTGCGCCGGTTCTTCGACGGCCAGCCTTCCGGCTGCCTGGATCTCCTTTCCTGGAAGCAGCAGAACCTTCTGTACATACGACCCCTGACGGAGCGCTGCTGAGATTGGGTGTACAATTTGGGTGTGGTCTTTGTTAGGATGGATAGACTTGGCCGCTTGTGAGCCGTTACTTTTTGTCCAGCTCCTTGTCCCTGGAGGAGTGGAAGAGACCCCCCCTCCCCAGACCTCCCCTCGAACAGAAGCTCTAATGTGTGTTCCTAGATATCCCGTTTGAATTTTTGCTGCCTGGAGCCAGGCTGAGCTACTCGGGTCCGTTGCGATACAGATTGCAGGGCCAGAGGTGTCGATATGGGCCACGGTGGATTCCATGAGGTAATGTGCCACCAGCTTGGCCTCGGCCAGCCCCGCCTTAAAGCGCGATTGGATCCGAATAGGGAGTTCTGGGAGGAATTTCCCGCCATAACCTTTTGGTTGGCGGCAGCCAGCCTGGCATCTGCATTGGCCTGATGAAGATGCAAGGACGCGTTGGAATAGAGCTTCCTGTACACCTCAAAGATCTTCTCCTTGCCTAGCAGCGACGCAGAGGCAGAGTTCGACTGAGGCTCGAGTATAGTGATGCCACAGCAATCACTGAGGAGTGTGGCTGAGGATGGCTGAGAGAGCGCAAGAGAGTATCCCCCTCCATCTGCCTGTACTTGGCGGCCAGGCGTCGATTAACCAGTTGGGCCGAGCGGGGCTTAAGACAACCATTCTTGGCCAAGGAGACTATCAGTCTGCAAAGGAATCCCTGTTTTGGCAGAGTAGCGTGAGAACTTCAGCCAGAACCCCCTCTGCCGGCTGCTCGACCTCAGGTAGGGGAGGCCCAGATACTCATCCAGCCCGCAAACAATTGTGGAAGGCCCTGGCAGACGATGGCGTATCCGGGTCATCCTCATCCGTATCCTGTGAGTCAGGAGGATCCTGTGGAGGACTAGTTGGCGCCGGAGGCTGGGGTACAGGGACCGCAGCAGGAGGCGGAGGCCGGTATGGAACCGCCCGAGGCATCAGCTGGGGTAATGGGGGCAGCAGCTGTCGTGGTCTGGGGTGCCAGCAGAGGCGCATGTGGCGACGCTAGCATTGAAAGGAGGACTTTCCTGATGGCATCTGAGGATAAACCCCCCCGACCCCCATCAGAGGTGACTTTATGAGGCAGAGGAACCTCTCGAAGAATCCCTCCTCACTGGCCGAAGAGGTGGCAGGGGGTTGTGACGGGGTAGCTGGGAGCTGCTGGAGCCGCTGCGTACCCTACCCATATGGATGCAGTGGGAAGCTACCTTGCGCAAAAGAGGGATAGGCTGTAGGCCATGTTCCTGGTTGAGGCCAGTCCCACCTTGACACTCTTTCTTCCCCCGAATTCCCCCGAATTCCTGGAATGGCGTTGGTATGGCGTTGGACAGGCGCCTGTCTGGCACGGCAGGCATCTTGTCGAGCTGCCCGTCACGTGCCTGCGTTGTGTTGCTCAGCCTGATGGACACTGCTGAACCCTGTGGAAGTCGACATGCGCTTAACTTAGGGACGGGCGCGACGCCTGAAGACCGAGTGATCAAAAGACCCAAAAAAAGTCAAAGTATCCACACGTGGAATTAAATGGCTGAAGCCAAACCCAGGAGCACTGGTGAATTCGGCCTGTTCCAGTCGACGCAGAAAAGGGGACTGAGGTGTGGCGCCGCAGGGCAGTGTCAGGGCAGCACATGCTCCCTGGGTTGCACCCCCACGTGCCTCTAAATTTAAAGGAGAAGGTTTTGTCTGGTAAAAAAGGTTCTGTCTCCCATCCCTTGGAAGAGACGCCCATGCAGTATGGAGGAAAGGGGATGGGACAGATCCACTGGTTTGAACTCCAAAAGGGTCTTCAGCCAGTAGTTGAAAGTGTGCACTAGCCATTTGTGCTTCTCCCTCAGGGATGAAGGCTAAGGAGGCAGTGTGAACCCCTGAAAGTTTACCCTTCCATCTGATAACCCATTTCACATGATCTACAGACCCACATACAAGACATTTCCCAAATGTTCTCTAGAATGCAGGTCTGTTGACCTCCCTCTGGTTTGGCACCAGAGGTTTCAACTAGACCTACCAGGCTTCCCATGAAATGTACCTGTGCTAGGTTTGTAGCCCTCTTTTGGAAGGTGGGAATTAGAACAAATTACTCTTACCTGGTAATGTTCTTTCGATGGGATGGTCCGACGACGTATTCCATATCTATGACAGTAATCACCACAGCTGTGCTGCTTCCGAAAATCTTTCTGCGCCCTGCGTCGATACGCCGCCCTCGAGGACCTCCGATGGCCGACATCACTGGATGTTATAAGTTGGACGCCCGTAGCCTCAGTTGTAGTTTTTTCCCAGAACGTGTGGCACCAGTCTTCTGCCAATCTGACCACACAAACCCTTGCGGAAACGTAAGCTAAAATCGCATAAGAAATTCTGTAGTGGGGAAGGGAGGGAGCGATATGGAATAAGTCGGACCATCTCATCGAAAGAACATTACCAGATAAGAGAGTAACTTGTTCTTCGAGGGGATTGGGTCCTCCAATGTATTCCATATCTATGACAGACTCCCAAAGCAGTACCAATGCAAGGAGGAGGGAAAATAATTTAGAAAACAGAAATTTAGAACGCCCAATCAAATTGCGGAGTAAAGGACCGCCTTGCCAAAGGCCAGATCCTGCCCCCGGATCGAATCGAGGGAGTAGTGACGTACAAAAGTATGTACAGAAGCCCAGGTGGCTGCATCATGGATTTTACGAATAGGAACACCCCTCTGTAGGGCAGTAGAGGCAGCCATAACCCTGGTAGAATGGGCCCGTAAACCGACAGGTGGGTACTTACCCACCAAGCGGTAACACTCAGATAGTCAAAATAATCCAGCGAGAAAGTCTGTTTCGTCACAGCTTGTCCCAAACGCTTTCCAGCGTAACCAATGAAGAGTTGATGGTCCACTCTTACCCGGGACATGTGTGAAATATAAAAGCTTAACGCTCTTCTAGGATCAAGCCTATGGAGCCTCTCCTCTTCCTTACCAGGATGTGGCGGAGGATAAAACGCCGGAAGAACAACCTTCTGGCATAAATGAAATTCTGACACCACCTTCGGAAGAAAGGAAGGACGAACTCTAAGGACAACCCTGTCCTTATGAAACACAGTGAAGAGTGGCTTAACTGGAAGTGCCTGTAACTCACTCTGCGAGCGAAAGTGACCGCAACCACAAACACAGTCTTAAGAGTTAACAATCTCAAAAGGCATGAATGCAAAGGCTCAAACGGAGCACCCATCAGAAACTTGATAACAAGGTTCAAATCCCAACCGGGCACCTGGAAAGGTGGCGAGGGAATACATTAGTGAGCCCTTTCAGAAACTGAGAAATTAAAGGAATTTTTAAATCGGAACACTTCAGACGAGCGCTTAAATATGGACAGCGCCGCCAGGTAACCTTTAACGGTACCCACTTGCAGGCCCCTGTGGGCCAAAGAAAGCAAAAAAGTCAGAACTACAGGAATGTCACATGAAAAAGGATCCACATTCTTAACCCTGCACCAGTCGCAGAACTTACGCCAACGGTACAGGGACTTTGTTGCTAGCCGTCTGGCCGAGAGCAACACCTCCATCACGTCTTCAGGGAGGTCCCAATCCTTATACCTCAACTTTTCAGAAACCAAGCATGAAGGTTGAGTGATCTGTCCTCCGGATGGAGAACCTGACCACCCCTCCCGTCTCGGTAGGGAAGAGTGCGTGGAGGGCAGATGGACAAGTCGAGAAGGTCCGGGTACCACGTCCTCCGGGCCCCCACTGGAGCAATGAGGATCATCCGGGAACCGAACCTCCGCAGTACTTGTGGGATGACGGGGACTGGAGGAAACGCGAACAGCAGTGGGAATGATCACTCCTCTAAGGCTCCTTTCAGAAGACATTCCCACAAGCAGAACCTCTCGCACTTCCGGTCGACACTGGAGGCGAAGAGATCCACTTGAGGGGTCCCCCAAAGGGTGAAGATCTCCAGGAGAATCTCCTGAGCCAACTCCAACTCGTGAGAGATCGCACTCTGCCTGCTCAGGGCATCCGCCGTCTCATTTTCGTCTCCAGCCAGATGAACAGCCGAGATCGAAACTTCCTGCTGGATTGCCCAGAACTCAAGCTGCATCGACTCCCTGAACAGAGGAATTGGCCCTGCTCCCCCCCCTTTTTTGTTGAGTTAGTGCATGGCCACTGTGTTGTCCGTCAGGATCAGGACATTCTTCCCTCACAGTCGGCAGAAAAGCCTTCAGGGCTAGCCTGAAGGCCCCCAGCTCCAACAGATTGATATGGAGTCTGGACTCCGACGGAGACCAATGGCCGCTGACTCAACTCGTTGGCATGAGCTCCCCATCCTGCGAGGGATGCGTCCGTCACGATCGTCACATCCGGCCAGGGTAGCCAAAATGGAGCCCCCTTCAACAGATTGACTTCGACGGCCCACCACAGAAGGTCCTGGGCGACCGAGAACGACACCTGAACAGGGTCCGACATCCTGCCGGAGGACTGAGACCGCTTGAGTGCCCATTGCAAAGATCTCATCCGCAACCTGGCCTCTGGCACCAGAAGAATGCAGAATGCCATGAGGCCGAGCAATCTCAAGAACTCGAACGCTGGGAGACTCTGGGCAAGCTGAAACTTGGTCACCATCTGCTGAATGTGATAAGCCCTCACCTGGGGAGGAAAACACTGCCCCAGTGGAGTGTCGAGCACTGCTCCGATGTACAGGAGCCTCAGAGTTGGTGTCAAATGGGACTTTAAGTTGAGGGAGAAGCCCAGTTGTGGAGGGAGTGACAGGTGACTGACAGATGATCCAGGACTTGCTCGGGAGAGCGCCCCCTGATCAACCAATCGTCCAGGTAGGGGTAGACGTGAATCCCCCCCCTTTCCTGAGGTGCGCGCTACCACCACTACCATGAGTTTGGTGAAGACCCTTGGGGCGGAGGTCAATCCGAACGGCAGGACACAAAACAAAGTGTGAGTCGCCAACCCTGAACCTCAGGTACTTCTTGTGCTTGGGATGGATCGGCACATGAAAATAAGCGTCCGAGGTCGAGACACCAACCAGTCCTGAAGTTGAAGGGCCCGGAGGACTTGAGAAAGAGTGACCATATTGAACTTGTCCTTCCTGAGGAGCTTGTTCAACCCGCGCAAGACCATGATGGGTCTCAATCCCCAGTCTTTCGTAGAAATCAATAAATAAGGGGAATACCATCCCTTGTTCCTCTCCGCTACAGGCACCAGTTCTATGGCGCCTTTCTCCAGCAGGGATTGAATTTCCTGCACAAGGATCGGATCCGGACTCTTCAAAGAGATTCCCTGGTGGATTGTCATGAGGCCTCTGCCAGAAAGGAAGACAGTAGCCATGGGCAATGATCTCCAGAACCCACACATCTGAAGTAATGTCACGCCATTCTACAAGATGCAGCGCCAGCCTTCCCCCAACTGAAGAAGCATGGGCCTCATGACTGAGCTAAAGCTGCTGCGGCAGAGCCTGAGGGCAAAGAGGCATCTGCTCGCACAGAGTGGGCACCTCGAGTACCGCGTTTTCCACCTCTGGCACTCCTACGGTTGCCCCTTTGACTTGCAGCTCCTCAATTTACTAAAGTAAGAGTAATATCGAAAGGAACCGCCCCTCCATTGCTGTCCCCTAGGACTAAAAGGCGGAGGTTGGCGAACTGCAGCGCCCAACGACTTGGCTGCAGCTTTGGAGGTCTGCAACCTCAAGACTCTCGTCAGCCTTGCTGCCAAAAAGATGTTCACCATCAAAGGGCATGTTGAGGAGCCGGGCTTGCACATCAGGAGCAAAACCAGACTTCCGCAACCATGCAAACCTGCGTATTACGGTGCTTGCCGCCATGGACCGGCTGACGCAATCAACCATGTGTCGACCCGACTGAACGGATTCACACATGGCATCCTTGCCATCCTGCACAATAGCAAGGAAACCATGCTGTTCCTCCCCTTCGGGACTATGGTCAGCCGCTAAAGAAATACAGTTCCACAGAGTGCGTGAAACGAGACAAGGCATAACCAGAGTTGGCCGCCTGAAGCGCCATACCCCCAGAATAAAATTCCTTCTTCGCCCAGCCGTCAAAACGCTTGTCGCCCCCATCCGGAGGGATGGTAGGGTACAACGCCTGCTTTCCTGGGGCCGTAGCCCCCTGCACCACCAAACTCTCCGGAGAAGGGTGCGTGGTCAAGCAGCAGGGGTCGCCACTGGCCAGGCGATATTTCTTTGGCAAGGACTTGCTCACTGCCGGGAGACTCTCCGGAGAAGTCCAAGCCGCAGCCACCCTTCTCTCCAAGGCCATATGGAATGGCAGCACCAGGTCAGTTGGAGGACCTTGGTCCAGGATATCAGTCCGGTCATCCTGCTGAAAATCCCAAGGTGGGGGGGTAAATGAGGGGGGAGCAGACCACCCCAGGTAATCCGTGACCCTCGACATGAGGCGCCGGTATGAGGACTCGGCATGCGTGCCAGGCTCCGGCCTACCAAACTCCACCTCCGGAGAGGTGTCTAGACCACTGGCGTCGTGCAGCGACTGACACATAACCTCAAGTTGACTGACCAGAAACAATGTCATCAGGAACCCCTGCAGGAACCTCACCTTCCTCAGACCCCTAATCCACCTCAGAAATATAATTCAGAGGCTGGAAAGAGGGAACTGAAAAAGGAACAGAGACATGTTTTGCCTTAGCCAGAGCCTTTCTGGGGGTTCCCCTGTACCACGAGGCATCCCCGACAAAGCCGCCTCGCAAGGCGTCGATGGAATCGGCATCTATGTCGAGCGCAGCGCCGACAGCTTCGACACAGGCCTCGGGGGCAGAGACCTGAGCGTGTCTCGACAGCCTGGGCGCCAATGGCATCGACGACTTCCTCAGAGGCGGGGCCTTGTGAGAGTCCAATGACCTCGGCGCCACCGGGTCGAAGACTGCACAGGTTCACGGTCACAAGGGCGTCTAGGACCGGGATCTGGAACGGGCATGCCTAGAGAGCATCCTTGTCCGACCGGGACCTCAAAGGCGCCCGGTGGTCGCGACGACTGCTCGAGCCCAAAGGCGGAAGAGCGGTGTCTCTAGCATGGTCACGACCGGCGTCCTCAGACGGCGCGGCCAGACCCCTGCGATTGGAAAAAAAAAAGCCAACATCTCCTTTCGGAAGGAATCCCATTCCTCAGGAGTGGAATGCTTCTTGGGACAATCAACCCGGCGACGGGCGGAGTCCTCAGAAGAGGACGGGGAAGGCGACCTTTGACGGCGCTTCCTGGAGTGCCTTGATGAGGCAGAAGAATGGCGGGACCGACTCCCAGACCGAGAACCTCCGTACTCACGACGACAGTCGCCCGTCGAAAGACCAGTGGAACGCGACTTCCGGGGCTGGGCCACCCTACCGACCGACAGCTTCTTCTTACGCTCCAGGAAGGCCTTCGATGTGAGCGATTGACAGTCCACAGTTGTCCGTATCATGGTCCTCCCTGAGGCACCAGAGGCAAGCGTTGTGCGTATCCATTAGCGACAAGTTAGACCCACACACCCGACACTATTTAAACCCGGACCGCAGGGGTGGAAGCAGCCGAAGAAGACATGCTTACAAGTAGCAACGAAGAAACAGGTTTGAAGAACCGAAACAGGATTCAGTAGAATCGAGGCGCGCCGAGATCTCCGAAGCGAACATGTTCGCAGAAAAAAACAGAACTGGGGCTACGGGCATCGTGCGTCCTACTTGTAAGATCCGGTGACGTCGGCTCGACAGAGGCCCTCAAGGACAGTATCGACCTCATTGACGCAGGACGCAGAAAGATTTTCCGAAGCAGCACAGCTGTGGTGATTACCGTCATAGATATGGAATACGTCAGAGGACCCAATCCCCTCGAATGTAAGTGCTCAAACAGAGCTCCCATCAGGAACTTTAAAACCAAATTAAAATTCCATCCCGGCACCTGGAAAGTGGACGGTGGAAATACATTAGTTAGCCCTTTTAGAAACCGTGACATCAAAAGGAATCCTAAAATAAGAACATTCGTCAGACCAGCGCTTAAATATAGACAGCGCTGCCAGGTAACCCTTAATGGAACCCACTTGTAGTCTAAAGAAGGCAAGAAAGACAGAACCAAAGAAATGGACCATTGGAAAGGATCCACATTCTGTACCCTGCACTTCTGGTTGACACTGGTGGCGAAAAGATCCACTTGTGGGGTTCCCCCAAAAGGCAAAGATCTCCAACAGAACTTCTTGAGCTAGCTCCCACTCGTGAGAGACCGTGCTCTGCTTGCTCCGAACGTCTGCTGCCGCGTTTTCGTTTCCAGCCAGATGAACTGCCGAGATCGAAATTTCATGCTGGATGGTCTATAACCAGAGCTACATGCGCCAAGAGAATAGACGTCGAACGAGGTGCCGACAGCATAGACAACCTTGAGGGCAGAGCCCCGAGAACGTCCTTCGACAGACACGGCACTGACACCTTCCTCAAAAGATTTCACAGGTTCCGATGGTCTCGATGGCGCCGAGGACCGGGACCTGGCACGGCTACAGCAATCTTCCTTCTCTGGTCAGGACCTTGATGGCTCCCGATCGAGCCGACTGCCGAGCCCGAAGGCGTGCGAGTGATGGACCAAGCCCATTCCCTATCGGCTTCTTTCGAAGGCACGGCCGAACTGTGCCTTGTGATTTGAAAATCGCCATCATCTGCTGGCGGAATGCATCCCATTCTGCCCGCGATGAAGACTTGGTGGGACAAGTCAACCACCGTCTGGCGGAGTCCTCCGACGAGGAAGGCGACTGGTGATGGAGCTTCCGAGAATGCCTCTCAGAGGCAGAGGAATGGCGGCAACCACTCCGAGACCCCCCATGGATTTTCACCGACACAGTCGCCCTCGAGTCGTCGGTCGAAAGCCCAGCAGATTGACTTATGGGGCTTAGACACCCTTGCTACCGTTAATTTCTTCTTCCGCTCCCGCAAGGCCTTTGATGTCCGGGACTGGCAGTCATCGCAGTCAGTGGCGTGGCTTTCACCAAGGCACCAGAGGCAGATGTCGTGCGGGTCCCTGATGGACATTTTCGAACCGCAGTCCCGACATTTTTTAAAGCCTGACTTCAGGGTAGAAGAAGACATCGCTTTCCAAGTAGAATCGAGCGTGCCGAGATTCCGAAGCCAACAAGTTTGTGGAAAAAACTTAGCTGAGGCAACAGGCGGTGTGCGTCCTATAACATCCGATCACGTCGACCCTCGACTGAGGCCATTGAGGGACAACAGACGTCATTGACGCAGGACGCCTATGCCGAAGAATTTTCCAAAGCAGCACAGCTGTGGTTATTACCCGTCATAGATGTGGAATACATTGGAGGACACAATCCCCTCGAAACAAACATTCTCACCCGTTAAAAATGTGCTGACGACACTGAGCATCCTCAAGATTCTCATCTCCCCTTCCTCACCCCACCCAGACCTGGTATCCTGCCTCAGATATTGACCACTGGATAACGAACAGCCACCTGCTACTCAAACCTGGAGAAGAAAGAAAAAAAACAAATTTCCCCCAACCTATCCCTTGGCCAACTTTCCCTCTGCAACCCCCCCCCTCAGAAAAACCTAGGATGCACTTTTAGCTCAGACCTGACCCGCTCCCTTTACATCAATGCAGTCTCCAGATCATGCACCTTCCACAGCTGCATCCTCAAGTGGTTTTACCCTCCTCCTCTGAGCCACACCCCACCCCCATCTCTATCTCTATGCCCCCCCCCACAATAAGGGGGGGGCAAATAGAGTCTGCACAAACATGGCCGTCATCCACTTGCACCTAGACTACTCTAACCCTCCTCTACCTAGGCGTGCCTACATACCAACTCTGAAAGCTCCAACAGATCCAAATGTCTGCAGCAAGGCTGTTGGGAAGGAGTTATCGCCTTCCTTCATTCCCAAACGCTTTAGAATTATGCAAGACTTCTTTTAACCGTTTCTAGGCACTACAAGAGACATGGGGAGAAGGGGCACTAAAAAGAAGGCAGTTATTTAAATATCAGGTGTAAATAACTTAACCGAATACATTTGTAAATGTATTTAGTTTTAAAATCTTCACGCACAACAGAAGCAGGCTCTCTGCCATGTGGCCTGTGCTAAAACAAAAATCAGAACGCATGCAAAGTGGCTCACCAGCCGTTGGCCGTCTGTTAAAAAGCCCATGCAGGCTAAGGCTCGATGCACAAAATGCAGAATTATGGAAAACAGCGTTTAAGGGGAATTACTGGACAAGATACAAATATGAGAATGAATGAAATAGGGAGGGCATGACAGAAAAGTGTTCATATAACATTTTCATAATGTAGCAAAATGATGACTAACAGGAGCTACAGTCTATTCTTGCATATTCTTGCTATATTAAGTAGTATTCCCTAAACGGAAATTCTACCATGAAGGAAGACTGCAGCACCCCTTGTAGGGAAGGACAGTTTTGGATAGAGCCATGCCCATATCCAGATATGCCACTACAGCAAGTTAAGAGTATATAAGCTCCTGCCTGGGTCCAGTCTGGAGGAGCTTGGAACGGAAGAGGGACAGAAGATTCCATTCAGGGAGCAGAGTTCTTTGTCCCATCCTCCTTTCTGTATAGAATAAACTTGTTATGCTTGGCCTTCCTTCCCTAGAGTGGTGCATTCATTCGGGTGTGAGCGTGATGAGTGGAACCCGTATAATTAAGGGGTATCCCTGTAATTTGGGCCTACCTTACAGTGGTGAATGACATGATCTCAGTTTCACCCCTGAACTTTGCGGAGACCCAGGCCAGTCACTAGGAGTCATGCCCATGTACAGAGACCGGTCGACCAAATAAAAAAACGTGTACCCCGAGCAGTTTTAGTAGAAGTCATTTTTAAAGAACTACTCTCCGCTCAGTGAGGCAGGTGTGGCCCCAGAGAGAAAGACAGGACAGATTTGTAACGGAGGAAACTAAAGTGAAAAACGTGTATGGGAACATGTATGAATGTATGATAGTGTGGTGATGAAGTATGAGATCAATGGAATCCTGGAATAGAACTTGATGTATTATGGAATAGATTATATAGGATGTCAGGTGATGTAAGGAATAGATTGGATAGGAGGTGGGTTATGTATTAAAATTGTCACGCATTTCTGTTTTTATAATGGAAAAGGGGAGCCCCAGTGTATAAAGACGGGGAAGTAAGGGATCCTCAGCCATAACAGGTTGAGATGGAAGTACCACACATTCTTTTATGACGATAAAAGCAATAGGATCCTCACCACATTAAAAAATTCTGGGAAGGTGGTATTACAAAGGATATAAAGGAAAAAGTTAGTGGCTTGGTATAAGGAATGGGGCTGGATTTTAGTCCATTATTGTTGAATATTTTCTCATGCCGTCTTGCGATTTAAAAAAAGGAAGGGAGGTGGATGAGTCATGGTGTGTATAAGAGAAATCAAAGGGGATGGGGTAAAGTGGGTTGATCTGTATTTTTGGGTGTGCATCACAGCAGTAGGGTCAACTAAAGCATTAGGGACACGTGCAACATTATGGGGGAAGCAGCCCCAATAAAAAAAACATGGATAGGTTTTTGCCACAGTATTCTGACAGAACAATGGATAGTAGAAACAAAAAGGAAGGAGATGAGGGGGATGTCCTGCTCCTGGCCAGAACAGGGCTCCCGTAACAGAAACATGCTAGAAAAAAAGTCCATCTTTTTAGCAGCAAAATATAAAGGAAATACATTCCAAAAAAGGAGATTTTAGATCTCTGGCAATTTAAGGATATGGAAGATCAGGAAGGTGAAAAAGAGATCCAATGTAAGGGGATATACCCTCTAACCCTGCAGTAGGGTATACAAACCCAGTCTAAGCCTCCAGTGGTAGAGTGTCAACAGGATTAGCAACTATAGGGGGGTACTCCAGAGCTTTTTACACCTTCACATAACCCATACACAAGCGCTGACATGCCTGTAGCATCAATGTACCCAGAGGGTCCATAAGTAGATCGAAGCATTGCGGGAAAGGTTAGTCAGGTTACAAGAACCTGAAGTAGTATCACCAGAAATAAGCGTACCGGTGCAGAAAATAGGGGGATGGAAGTCAGGAGATGTTTTGTTTAGATGCAACCCTAGAAAAAAAATGTGTGTTGAGAAAGATTGGCAGATGGCAGAGTATGGACGGTCCTTGGACAACAAGGGGGGAGGGGGGTTTATCAAGGTGGTAGAAAAAAGAAAAAGGCAGGGCAAGAAGGAGATCAAGGAGAGAAGGTGGCGAGAAACCTGTCCGTGCCACAAGAGGCAGTGAGGATGGACAGACCAAGCATTAAACCAGATTTAATGGTTTACAAAATCAGAAGAATACTAAATAGGTAGTAAACAAAATATATATGAAGATGCCTCTAATACATTAAGGAGTAGGAAAAACGCAGTATGTGCCATGGCCTCAAATGGAAAAACATTTAAAGTCGTCCTCCCCCCCCAGCTTATAGCCGGAGCTAGTGAATGGATCTATGATTTTGAAAACCAAACAGTAGGGGTAGCCTTAGCACTAGAAGACCATATGAGTTTACTGGTTGCCGTAGTGCCTGGGGACATATGGGCAAGGGAGGGGTACTCTGGGGTAAGTCTTGCAGATCATGAACATGATGGAGCAGCCTATAATGAGGTAAGGGCAAGAGTATGGGATGCCATACGAAGGATGCACCCAGAAACCCATGACTTACATTCTTTAATGTAGTGCGCAATGAGTGATGAGGACCCAGTAAGTTTATTCTGAAGTTAAAGGAAATGTCGAGCGCTGAGACAAAGGAGCAAAGGGAACATTTGGTACCGTTTTTCTATTTTATCAAAAAGAGGGAATTGCCCAAAAAAAAAAAAAGGGGGAGATCCAGAAGGCACTAGATAAAATTGAAAATTGTGGGAATTTAAGCCAATTGGTGGGCAGCGATACAAAGTATAATAGTCCCCCATTGTAAGAGAATCAAGGAGCGGGACAGGGAAGATAGCCCAGAAGCAGCAAACGGATGAGGCAAAACTAGTGGAAAAGAAACTAAATAAGGTTGTCGTCCAAGCACCAGTGATGGCTCAGAGGGAAAGGACAGGAGACACTCAAATTGTGAATGCCACAATTGTGGAACTATGGGGCGAAGGACAGGGACAATGGGGCGGCGATGGGGGAGACAGTTGCCCAACCCACAGTGGCAGTATGAATGATGTGTTATTTATATAGCGCCTTTACTCAAAGCGCTTTACAGAGCACACATTTACAAACAATACCAACCAACCAACCGAAATTGGTAATCATTTATCGACCTCGGAAGGATAAGCAGAGTTCGCCTTGCCAGGATTCGAAACTGCGACCGGCAGCTCACGCTCAGATTGCAGCAGCAAGCGCTCAATCCACAGAGCTATTTTACCAGCATAAGATATAAAGGAGCACCAATGGGAAGAGGAGGATTTCAAGGAGCAAGAGCAGGAGGCTATGGGGGATAGAGTCCTGGGGAAGAGGTTTGGGAATATCAGTGCTGGTGATGGGGAATTTTGCAAGGCAATGGAGGAACAGGCCTGGGATGGGATTTCCTTATGGGCCATCACCTTCAGGGCAGGGATTCCAAGGGCCTCAAGGAATAGAACAGCAGTAATTTTGGTGACTGGGTCAAAATCATTTCCATTATGGGGCTGACAGGCAGGGGCAACTACAGCAGGGTGCAGAAACAGTTTAACAGGATGGCAGGGGCAGTAGGCACCCCATTCCAAGGAGTTACAATGGTGGGGCGGTCCTTTTTCATTACCTGGTACAAATACATATTCTGATTAGGACAGCCCACAGAGAGCACTCACATGTCCAATCATATTGACAACCGCACACCCTGAAGGAGCAGCCCGTGGTGGTGGCGGAAATGGGAAACAAGCAATTTATATTATGGTAGATTCAGGTGAAACTAAATCATGTATTATTGATGGGAACTTTCCATTATCAGGTAAAACTCTTGACACGCAAGGATTCTCTGAGCTATTTCTACAGTTGCATACACTGAGGAAAAGTGTGAGGGAAGGTGGCACAAGTTGCCAAGTTATATTCAGAGAGTTCCCCTGTGAACTTGTTGGGTAGGGATCTGCTCAGTAAACTAAATGTAACAATCATTTACAGACCCTGAGGTAGTGTGTTCCACTCCAGGGATGTGTGTAGCTCGAGCAATGGTAGTAATCAATGCAATGACAAGGTAGTCAGTAGTCTGGTGTTCCTGGACATTTTTCTATGATAGTTATTAGTAAAAGCAGTGCCTGTCATGGGTATCAGGCAGGTAGTTGGGGCAAGCTGGGTGGAGGCTTGGCAGGCCTGGCATAGGCACAAAGAACCCATAGCAGATCCCCCTCCTTTCATTCCTTCCTAGTGTTTGTAGTAATTCATGAGCTCTAGTGTTTGGGTGTGGCTGGCTATATAAGCCACACCCAAGAATCTTCCAGCGCTTTGTGTTGCTTACTGTGAGCTGTATCAGCAACCCACTTGCCATGCTCTGGATCTTTCCTGCTCCGGAACATCCTGCTTCTGCTTACCTGCTCCAGAACATCCTGCTTCTGCTTACCTGCTCCAGAACATCCTGCTTCTGCTTACCTGCTCCGGAAGAACCTCTGTTCTTACTCCACGCCGCAGCTATCTCCAGTGAAGAGGGGACTTCTACACCGGCACCTGTAAGAACAAAGAGCTGCTTTGACACTCTTCCCGCAACGCTGGAATCCAGGTCAGCTGTACGAGTGCACAAACCCCTGCAAAAGAAAGCAGAGACATTTATTGCACTCGCCCCAATAACGCTGACACTCATTTCACTGCGCGCGCTCTCTTCGCAGTGCATACTTACCAAAAGCCTCCGTGCAAACTTACCCAACCACCAAGTCTCCAGTAGCACTGAACCGGGACTCGAGGCGCTAATACCACATAATTTCCTGCACGGGAAAGGGAGAGACATTACCAGGCGCGCTCGCATTGAAGGCGCTGCGCAAACCTACCAGCAGCTAGCTTCTACACGCAGCGCTACTCACCCACATAAATACCGGCAAACAGACAATACGGACAATTTTGGACACTCAACATTCTCCGCGCAATGTTCACTTGTGGGAAGGACTTTCTAGCCAGTGAAGAAACTGACGCCTTGAACACTCGGCCTCGCTGTGAAGGCATAAGCCAGCGTTTGGCAATTGAACTAAGCCTACAGACATTGGCACCAATCACATGAGTGAATCGCGCCCCTGCGAATGCAGGATGGAGTGCACACCTTACTAAAGATCAAGGTAAGCCCATAGGGGGACATCACAGCACACAGTAAAGAGAAGGGCAGGGCCCAGGGGAATTAGGTGAATTCAGGTCCGAGTATACAACTTGTATTTGACAGGAATTCCTCCGGGTGAAACAGGGGAAGTGAGGACTCTGGGTGAAGGGAGGCTCGTCCATCGCTCCTGCAGAGACAGGTGAGTGTGACAGTGCCTCAAATTACGACACAATGTTGAGTGCCTAATTTCCCGACCCATGGTGCCTCCGAGATGGTGGCAGGGGCAATATGGTCATTCGATTAACAAGCAGTAGTATTGTCAGACAAAAAAATTAATAAAACGTAGTCCTGGTTGGAACAGACCAGGATGGATGCGGGTGGCTACAGTATTGCGTAGACCAGACAATACAATTAAAAGGAAATAACTGATGAGTTATTTGAGGCCAGTAAGCAAAATTGAGATTTTGGAAACTTGCATCCTCTGATCATGGAGCAGTATAGGAAGGTACAGTGCCCCCTGATGGCAGTGTTGACCCAGTTTTCTTTTTGAGGAGGACATGCGATATGTGCCAGCACAATTATGGAATATTAATCTACATGATTTTGGGTTACTGAGAGCTGTGACCCCAGTACAGATTACACTGAGGTAAAGTGCCTAGCACAATCATCCATTACGTGGATGAACTGCTGGTATGTAGTGAAAAAGAACTGTTCTCGTTTGTTAGGGAGAATTCTCAGAACTGTGCCAATTCTCTCCACCTTAGAGACCCCCCAGCAACTTTGCTGGATTTTGAGGACTTGATTTTTATTTTTTACCTGGGGAGAGCGAGACCCTTTTCCCCCCACTCTTGTGTATTTTAATGTGATTTGAGCAGTTTCCTTTGGTTATGGAGCGTGACAAACTCCATAGGTATCATCTTTTACATGGTGTCACACAGCACCTTAAGTGCAGTGACAAAAGGAAGTCTCAGATTTCGCAAAGATTTGAATACCTTCTCTGGGATAAACTACCGTTTCCCAGAGCAGTAAAGTGAAACTGACTTTACTTACATTTATAAACGTTCGAGACCCAGCACACACTATCTTACCATAGTGTGCTGGAGGGGTTACCTGGTATCCTTTTGTCTAGCTTCTCATGTAACATTTTTATGTTACCCTTTCCTCACTGAATGGCTGGTGGCAGTGGTTTTATTTTAACTACTGTGGTGTGCGTTTACCGCGGCCTGCATTCGCAGCTGCAGTAAAGCACCCAAGGGTGCCATTTTTGTCAAAATGGCCCCAGTCTTTTTTCGCCATTTCTTTGTGGAAAGGTCCTTCTTGAGATTTACTCGGCGCGCCAAACCAGGTTTGGTCCCATTGTTTACTGTGCCTTTTGTGGGATTCACGAGTAAAGCCAGCCTCTGGCTCTAGGGTGTCTGGGGTAGGCAGGAAGTGAGGAAGATGTTTGAAACTCCCTGTTCTTAGTCTCCTAAGAGACCCAAATGCACTCTGTGGTGATTGGCCGGATGACTGTCGACAAGGGCAGCCACCCTGCTGGGTTACTGACAGCTAGGCTGGAATGAATGTGAGATAACTGAATAAAAGGCGAGGCTTTTGGCTTGGAAGGCAGAATAGACAACTGGAAGAAGGAACCAAAGAAGAACTTTAAGAGGACGCCTGCTGCTGTGCTGAAACTCCAAATTCATAGCGACAGAAGCCCCTGCAAGGACGCCTTCTCCCTTTGAGTTGGTGGGACCAATCAACTCCAAAGTAAGCCACCTGGACATCCATCTTGGAGCTGGATGAATTTCCACAGAGTTGCTGCTGAAAATGGTATAGCCATGGAGAGGAACACCAGATTGTGTGTGTTGCTTTTAAGCTGGCCTGGAGCTCCAGGAAAATCCTCCGGACTCCCAGCAAGCAGGACTAACCAAGCTTGAGCCCCAACAGAATGGGGGACCACAGAAGCAAGGAAAGTCCATTTCGACAGCCAGGAACCACAGTGTTGCTATTTGCGGTAGACTCAAGGAGCTGAAACACTGAACAACTACTTGTTTGAAGATTGCCAGTTGCGAGCGGTCACCGTCCCATTGCAGGAGTCCCCAGAAGTCCTCCCTCTTGTCCCCACGACTGAGGCCCAGGAACTGACATCTGCAGAGCTGCTCAGGAACAGAAGTCATCTGCTGCACTTTTTCTTCAATACAAAAGGTATTGTAAAAAGTCTGAAAGAACCTACCTCTTGCTGTAGAGTTTCCTGCATCATCTACTACTCACAAGTCTAACGGCTTGTGGCCCTACATTGATTCTTCTTTTCTTCAAAGACTTCTAAAAATTTGAAGCTACTCACCGTAGTGACTAACGTACTCTTAGTCCATAGTTCCCTTTCCTCCATACTGTATGGGCGCCCCTTCCAAGGTACGGGAAACCACCTTTTTCACCAGAAAAAACCTTCCCCTTTAAATTTAGAGGCACGCGGCAGTGCGGTCAAGGGAGCATGCGCTGCCCCGACTCCGCCGCCACACCTCAGTCCCCCCATTGATGCGCCGACAATAGATTTAACATTACCTAATGACACCAGTATTATTACGGGTGGAGGTTGGTGGGAGGTATGGAGGAACGGTGACTATAGACTAAGCAGGTTAGTTGCTACAGAGAGTAAAGTATAATTACTCTTGCGTCCTGTCCCCTTTCCTCCATACTGTATGGGCGATTACAACTGAATGTAGCCCCAGGGTAGAGAGGAGACCCTCCTTAAGCAAATAGGTTCCCGAGAACCGTCTGTCAGAAGGCCACATCAGATCTAGAGCTAGCATCCAAACAGTAATGCTTACAGAAAGCTGAGGGAGAGGCCCAAGTGCCCACCATGCTTATGACTTGCCAAGTGACGTGGCGCTGGAATGCGATGGCCGTTGCCTTGGCCCCGACTGCGTGGGCATGCATGTTGGCCGGAAGTGGCTTGAGCTGGCCCTTGTACGCTTCTTTGATGGCAGCTACCATCCAGCAGGATATGGAAGCCTTCGAGGCTGGATAGCCTGGTCTTGAGCATCCGAAAGCGACAAACCTGGCATCAGACTTGCAGAATCCCTTGGTCCTGTCCAAGTAGAATTTTAGGGCACACCTGACATCCAGGCAATGCAGCACTCTTTGTCCTTGGGGGGGAAAAAAACATAGGAAGGACTATTTCCTCGTACAAGTTGAACACAGAAAAGCTGGGTGCGTCCGCAGGACTACCTTGTCCCTGTGGAAGGTGGTATATGGTTCCGAGGCAACCAGCACCTGGATCTCGCTGACTCTGCGAGCCGAAGTAAGACGGACTAGTAAGGCCGTCTTGATGGTGACCAGCCTGAGGTCCATGGACAACATTGGCTCGAAATGGTTTGTGTGCCAGGGCACCCAAGACTATGTTAAGGTCCCACACAGGGTGCGGTCTCTTGACGGGCGGGTAGAGCCTAGCAGGACCAGTGTGATGTTTGACTATAGGGTTGGAGGAGAAAATGCCCTCCTCAGAGTTCCTGTAAACCCCAACGACTGCAAGGTATGTGCAGCAGGTGTCCACCTGCACGCATGAATGAGCGAGGGGCGCCGAAAAGGAGAGCACGTCGTCCAAAGTGCACGCCAAGGGGTCGATACCTTTGGAGTCTGCCCAGTGGCAGAATCTGGTCCATTTGTTTTTGTACTGGGCCCTGGTAGCCTTGCTCCTGGCGCCCTGTATGATCTCCAGATTGGCCTATGAGAGGCTAAGGTGCCGAAGCGTTACCTGCTCAGGTACCACGCTGTAAGGCTAAGTTTCCCTGGGGCAGGGTGGATGACTCTGCCCCCCCCCTGCTGTGCCAGGAGATGTGCTGGGCCCGCCGAGAGACGAATAAGGTCACCTCCGAGAGGCTGAGAATCTCCAAAAACCGTGGCCTGACCGGCCACCATGGAGCTATCGGAATAATGAGGAGACGGCGAGACTCCCTGATTTTACAAATTACCCTGTGGAACAGGGGAGTGGGCGGAAAGGCATAGGCCTTCATGCCAGTCCACTGGAGGTGAAATGCGTTGCAGAGAACTGGGGCCACTTCTTGTTGTGCCAGGTGACAAAGAGATCCACCGGGGGTGACCGCACCTGTTGAAGATCTCCTGAAGAACGAGGTTGTTAAGCGGACACTCGTAATTGTCCACTTCCAGCCTGCCCGCTTCCAGGTTGGACTCCCCTGGGAGGTGGACTGCCGTTAGGTAAATGTTTTCTAGGGCCCACTCCCACATGCTGATCGCCAGACAGCACAGAGGGGAAAGTGGTGCCTCCCTGCTTGTTGACGTAGTACATGCTGGTTGAGTTGTTTGTGGAGGAGGACAACCATGCCCCTGAGAAGCAGTAGGAATGCTCCGAGCACTAGCCAGATTGCGTTCAGCTCCAACCAATTGATAGAGTATTCCTGCTCCAGTCGAGTCCAGGTGTTGTGAACTGAGGCCGCCCAGGGTGGCTCCCCAGCGAGCAAGGAGTCTGGCGATGGTGGCCTGCGGGGAGGGCAGCCGAAAGGGCTTGACCGTCCATAGGTTGCAGTCCCTGGACCACCATGTTGGGTCCTGGTGGAGATATGAAGGGACATTGATCGTCTCGGATGGAGAGCCCCGCTTCCGATTCGATGAGGCCATGAAGTGCAGCTGAATCCTCATCCTTAGTCTTGTGTGCGGCACAGCTAATAGGACCGCAGCCAGTAGACCCAGGAGATGTTATCACCATGCCGAGGTCACACCTCTGCTGAGGAATTGGGCAGTGGTTCTCTTGATGGCAGAGATTTTGTCCTCCGACGGGAAGACCTTCTCAGAGCACTTGTCCCAGATGAGGTCCCGGAATGTCAGTCTGCATAGGCTGCAGCTGTGACTTGCGATTGAGAGCGAGAAGCCCAGATCGTGGAGAGTGTTCATAAGGGCATGCGAAGAGTGGTGAACTACTTCTGGAGATGTGGCCCTGATGAGCCAGTCGTCGAGGTACGGGTAGATGTGGAGACCCTGCGCTCTGAGTTGGGGCGCCATGGCATACATTTTCTGGTAAAGACCCTGGGGGCCGAGTTGAGGCCAACAGGAAGGGCCTTGTATTGAACATGGAAGCCCATGATCCCGAACCGAAAGAAAGATGGGGCTGCCACATCGTGACATGTAGGTGCGCGTCCTTCAGGTCCAGGGAGCACATCCAGTCTCCCTTGTCCAATGTCTCTGCTATAAAAGCTGGCGTAACCATCTTGAATTTATGCAGGGGGAGGGAGAGGTTATGGGTGGAAAAGTCCAGCACAACTCTCAGGCCTGTCTGGTTCTTCTGAATGGCGAAAATCCTGGAGAAAAAAAGCCAAAGCCACACTGGGAGGCTGGGACTTCCTCCACTGCCTGGGTCTCTACGAGCAACCGGATTGCCGCCAAAAGAGTTGCTGTCCCAACCTGTGGGAGGGCAGGAGGGAGTAGAGGCTGGGATGGGGAGGCGGTACCCTGTGGATTCTATGGAGAGGGTCCAGGGATCCGTGACATTCTGGCGCCATCAATGTGCATGGAGAGAAAGCCTGCCCCCCACCGGAGACACTTGGACCCAAAGGGGTGTGTCATGCTTTCTTTCCCTCAGAGGCCGACTGGGGGGGGGGGGGGACTGGAAAAAGCCCTTACTCCTCCCACCCCCTTTTTTGTTTGCACCAGCTCTGAGACGGCAAGCGGTCCAGCTGCCTGGATCTGCGTTCCTGGAAGCCACTGAACCCTCCATATGTACAACCCCTTTCAGAGAGCTGCTGAGATTGGGTGTACGATTTGGGCGTGGTCTTTGTAAGAATGGATAACGACTTTGCCGTTTGTGAGCCGTTTTTCTTTTTGTCCAGCTCCTCGTCCATAGAGAGTGAAAGGTCACCCCCTCCGCCCCCCTGAACAGTAGATCTAGCGTGCGCTCCTGGACATCCAGGTTGAATTTTGTCCTCATGTCCGTGGCAATACAGATGGCACGGCCTGAGGTATCGATATGAGCCCCGCCTTAAATAGTGATTGGCTCTGGTAGTGGAGTTCCGGAAGGAAGTCCGCTATTTCCCGCCATATTCTCTGGTTGGCGGCAGCCAGCATGGCATCGGCGTTGGCTTAACGTAGATCTAAAGAGACGTTGGAATAGTTTGCCATATGCCTCCAAGATCTTCTCCTTGACTAGCAGCGTCGCTGCGGAAGAGCCCGAGGACGACCGTGGCTGGGTGTATAGTGATGCTGCAGCAATCACCGAAGAGTGTGGTTGAGGATGGGCCGAAAGCAAGAGTGTATCCCCCCCCCTCCACCTGCCTGTACTGACGTCCAGGCGTTGATTGACCTGCTGGGCCGAGTGGGGTTTGAGCCAGCCCTTCTTGGCCAGGGAGACTACATTGGTCTGCATCAGAATTCCCGATTTGGCAGAGGGGCGTCGAGTGAGGACTTCTGCCAGAACCCCCTCTGCCGACTGCTCGACCTCAGGTTGGAGAAGCCAAGGTACTCCAAACCAGCAAAACGTTCTTGGAAGGCCCTGGCTGAGGATGGTGTGTCCGGATTCTCCTACTCATCCGTATCCTGCGTATCTGGAGGATCATTGGGAGAGGAGGAGTAGTTGGCGCCAGAGGCTGGGGTACAGAGACTGCAGCCAGAGGAAGTTGCAGAGCTGGCTCTGGAGCCAGAGGAGGCGGCTGCACTGGGGTCTGGGGGCCCGATGGAGGAGTCTAGTGCCATTATTGCGGGAATGACTTCACCGATGGCGTCCTTGATGATAGCCCCCATCTGAGGTGACTGCATGAGGCTGAGGAACCTTTCAAAGAGCACCTCCTCCTTGGCCAAAGAGGTGGCAAGGGGTGCAGACGGGGTAGCAGGGAGCTGTTGGAGCCGCTCCGTACCCTGTCCAAATGGACGCCACGGAAAGCGGCCCTGTGCAATTTAGGGGCAGACTGTAGGCCACGTACCTGGTTGAGGCCAGTCCCACCTTGATTCTCGTTCTTCGCCGCATTCATGGAATGGCGTCGGGGGGGTGCGTCTTTCTGGCGCGGCGGCCATTTTGTCGAGCTGCCTGCCACATGGAGCTCAGCCTGCTGGGCCCAGCCAAGAGGTCTACCCTGCTCCTCGGGCCGGTAGGTGTTACACCCTCGACCCAGGGGTCGATAGAGCTGCGTTTAGGCACACCCCCCTCAGATGTGTTGGCGGTAATAGGGCGTAGCCCCTCGGCCATGGCACTAAGTAAAAGGGCAGAGCCCATCGGGTGTAGACCCAGTAAAAGAACCTTACGGTCCCTCAACACTTCACCCGGGAGGATCCGAGGACCCGAAGGCAGGTAGCTGAAGCCGCCTCGGTGCATGTGCCAGTAGAAGGACCTGGCCAGTCCCTCCCGCGTGAGCGAATCCCTGGGAAGGAGTCTCCCTTGCGGGGTGCGCTGGAAAATATCAGCCCTACCTTGGGCCTGGTTCGATGCTTCACAAAGTTCTTGAGATTCTCTGGAGGATACTTCTGGAAGAGCTCCCTCCACCTGGCTAGTCTGTTCTTCAGCGCCTTCGAGGACAGCGAATCACATGCCGAACATTGCCAACGTGGTCTGGACCAAGGCAATTTGGCAGAGGGCACGAGGGTCTGAAGTGAGGGAAGAGCCCATTGCAGGATGGACACCTGCTGAACCCTGTGGAAGTCGACATGCGCCGGGGAGGAGCGTGACGCCCGAGTACCCGATTGATAGATGAGACAAAAAAAAAAACACAAGTATCTGCGCATGGAATTACATGGCCGAATCCAAACCCAGGAGCGCTAGTGAATTCGGCCCGTTCCCGTCGACATGGAAAAGGGGACTGAGGTGTGGTGCCGGAGGGCAGAGTCAGGGCAGTTCATGCTCCCTGGGCCGCATCCCCATGCGTCTCTAAATTTAAAGGGGAAGAAGGTTTTTCTGGTGAAAAAGGTCCATCTCCTGTCCATTGGAAGGGACGCCCATACAGTATGGAGGAAAGGGGACAGGACGTAAGAGTACATTATGCAAAGACTTTCTACTTGCCTACAAACAAGTGTTTCAGTTTACATAGACTTTTGCCCATTGACTTTGGCTTAGCCTCTTCCACTGAATGACTCTTATTGGGGGATCTGAAAGTATTTGCCTGCTTAAGTATATTTGTGGTCTCTTGCTGGTTCTAAATCTTTTCCTTTGACTTATAACTATATGTTCCTAAAAGCAACAGTGATCTATTTAATGCCCCCAGCACCCTAGCAATTGAAGTCACCTGAGAGTAGTGTCTGTGGGCAATCCCAAAAGAGCATCTACTGATTTAGAGAGAGTATATTTCATAAAGTGTATTTGAATGTTATTATATTGCTCCCTTCTGAAGGCTTATTCTAACTGACAGATACATTAATAAATGTTTATTCAAGAAACCGAGTGTAGGAGTTTATTTGAATACTTGTAACTGTAAATCTGTGCAACTCCACTACAGCTCACATCGACCCATCTTGAGATGAACCTGGTTGCTCATCACGCTACCAAAACTGTAGTACAAGCTTCTACCAAAGGTTGGGTTTCCTATACCTGTAGTCAGAGTTGTTTATAACGTTCCCAGAGGGTACTGGATGCAAACTTTGCCTAACAACTATACTTTGGACAGCTCATTTCTGCAAATATTACCAGAGGGAGGTGGCAGTATGCGCTAGGCCCAGTACTGTCAAAGAAATGCAGCAAGTTTTGGGTTTACGTAACAATTGTAGGGCATGGATCCTAGACTACGCAGTCTACATAAGGCCGCTGTTAAAAAATCTCAGGAAAGGACAGAGGACTTCAAAGTAAATTGGAATGGACGAACAAAAGGACTAGACAATTTGTGGACTCGAAAGAAGCGATTTGCACGGCCCCGTTTCAGCAACTCCAGATTATACAAAGGAGTTGTATTTATTGTCCCACTCTGAAGAACAGCTCATGCATTGATGGAAGGAGACATACTATATGTTGATGGGTCATCAATAATTAACCAGGAAACAGGGCGGAGGCACGAAGCAGTAGCGTCACGTGGTAAGGGGGGAGAAATAATGACCACCCCAGTAGAAAGCAAGACCATAGTTCCAAACACATCATTGGTCATATTAGAACTGGACATTACCCCGGAAACTGATCCGCCCCAGGTTTCAAGGTCCTTATGAGGTGGTGTTCTGGACTCTTCTCGCTGTTCGAATTAAGATATTGGTTGCATCTCTGGGATGTCCCAAGACCACCTGAGACAAGGCTAAACTGAACAGAGTAGAGAAATAAAGGATCCATGCCAGCGTGGTGTACAGTGGCGCCCGCCTGATTTTTCGCTTTCATTTTTTCTTGTTTTTATTTTTGCATGTTTTTAGGATTTGTCAATTTTTAAGGTCCAGAACCGGTGAGTGCGAGTGTCTGTTTTGTATGACACTGGTCGTGGTTGTTGGAGTGGATGACGGTATGTCTGTTATATGGGGTGGCCATATAAGGGGGGGATGGACAGTTGGAGAATAATGCCAATATGAATAGGTCTATAAAAGAGAAATAGAAAATGGCTCGACTTTTTGCCAGCCACCCCTACAAGTTCTTAGACGAATGAAACGGGAAGTACGAATGACGTATGATTTATACAAGGGGTTGGGCTTTGACGCCATTTCTGACATCCAGCATTTAGAAACATTGAATAGCTCGTACTCCGATATGCACACAGCAGAAATGCATGCAATAAATGAAAGCCATTACGTGTGTGCACTTATCCCGCATGCATAAGGGCTCTTAAGGTTTTAGTTCCACATCCAGTCCCAATTACAGAGGCACAATGCCTGGTACATCTTGCATTATGAAAGACACATTCCAGGCACAGCGTGCAGTTGAGGAGCATTGATCTAGACCCAGAGTTATGCAATAGCAACATGAAATACCGCCAGTGTCTACAAGTACCAAATATTTCCTTGGGAGGTTACTCAAAAGGCAAGGCACCACAGTGACATGACCGGCAGATGGACTGATCGATTACAGCAGAGAAGTAATATCCCCAAGTAGAGACTATGGATGCACAAATATGGTCCCAATACATCACAAGGCTGACATGGATTGCAACAATGGAGAATCCAGTGCGAATACATAGAGTCAGCTTTGTTTTAGCAATAAAGGAACAGTTCTTGTTGGCGCAAACAGTGCAACCACACCCTTGTGATTCCCTGGTATGACGAAAGGTACGGCAGCAGTGATGGATTACTACTGGGTTTGTGGCAGACAAGCCTACTTGCACCTCCTACCCTCATGGAAGGGCAAGTGTTCATTGGCCACCCTGCACTCAGTGCTACTAGTAATCCTGGAAGAACACCTGAAGGGAGAAGAAATGCCTGTCGAGGTGCTAACAGTCACTCCATCATTTAAAGAAGCAGAAAGAAACTTGCAGATCATACAAGAATTTGGTATGCTGCCAGAAAAAGAACGATGTCAACAGCGGGGAAGAAAGAAGAGATCAAACTGTCTCGGAAGACTCTTCCGCACTGCTCAGAGGAATACCTAGCTGAATACATTTGTAAATGTTAAATTCTATTTAGTTTTAAAATCTCAATGCACGATAGAAGCAGGCTCTCTGCCAAAAGGAATGTGGTCTGCGCTAAAAATAGCTAGAGCTCATGCAGAGCACAAAGTGGTTTGCCAGCTGTTGGCTGTGTCAAAAAGCCCATGCAGGCCAAGGCTCGATGCACACAATGCAGAATTATGGAAAACACGTTTTGGATGGAGACATGCCCATATCCAGAAATGCCACTACAGCCAAGTTAATATACAAGCTCCTGCCTGGCTCCAGTCTGGAGGAGCTTGGAACAAAAGGACAGAAGATGCTGTTCAGGGAGCAGAGTTATTTGCCCCATTCTCATTTCAGTATAGATTAAACTGGTTATCCTTGCAAGAGAAGACTATTGGCCTCGCTTCCCTAGGGCGGGGGAGGGGGGGGTGCATTCATTCGCGTGTGAGCGTGATGATGGGTACCTGTATAATTAAGGGGTACCCCTGTAATTTGGGCCTTCCTTTGCTGCTCCTACTTGCACTTTTCCCCCTAGAGAACACATCTCCACTACACTCCGGTTACTTCACTGGCTGCCCATCAGCCAACAAGCCTCTTTCAAAGCCATGTGTATTACACAGCGCCTTCCACAAGAAAGGAATGGAAAACAAGCTACTTCCCAACCAGAATCCTCAGATCAGGCTCTGCACACCTCCAGGAAGTCCCACATTTCAAGTTCTCCAGATTATGAGGCGCCAGTTTCCCTTACCTCGCACCAGCTTTCCAGAACTCCCTCTGCCTCAGGATCACCTGGCCTTTAGGAAAGCCCTGAATCTGGTTGTTCCGTCCCACTTCCTGATTTTCCCCCTGCCCCTTCTTCCCCATCCCCCAACAATCACTCGTACATAAGCTTCATCCAGCACCCACCCACCCTCCCCAATCTCCTATGCCGCTGTCGGCTACTAGCATCTTCTCTGCTTTGCTCCGTCAACACAAACCCTCCTTGGGGGGCAGCCAACCACATATGGAAGACTCCTGAAGGCATTCCGTTAACCTGCACCTGAAAGAATCCAACAGTGGGCCAGGTATTCCTCTCATATGGGCATGGAGGGGGGGTAATGCTTTGCACTTAAATTGCACCATACGACTATCACTCTGATCTTCTGGAAGGACGACTTTCAGGCACATTGGTTCCCTTCCTCGTGGTCGGCACTGCAGGAAACTAACGCATAGGAGGGTGGGCCATGCCGCTGCATGTAATCATGAAATGAGGACCTTGTCCACACTCGCAGGAGCTAGGGATGACAATTTCTCATTCCAAGCTCATCTCAGAGGGTGAGTATTTTGTTTCATTGAGCACTTTGATAGTTTGAATCGTAGCACTGCTCCTTGTACATAGATGGAACACAGGGTGCATACATGGTTTGCACAGCTAACCCATTCTCTTGCACAATGCACTTGTGGAAAGCACATGCTCACTCCACACTCACATAAAAACGAACACTATTGCACAAACACCTCTGCATAAGAATGAAGCTACTTTAACTACACAAATTGGAACTGTAGCTTCCCAAATAACCATCTCCTTAAACACAATCGTCGCTCTTTAGTTCATAGTATACCTCTGCTGTGCCCATCCACAAGCCATTCAGACATGGGTAACTAGCAGGGTATTGACTGCCCTCACATAACTTTAATTGGGTGAAATGCAGACAAAAGCACCTCCCAATTTCCCAAGTTTTGGACTCTGGTCCATCAGAGGGCGTTCAACCAACAGCACGTCGGAACCAGAATTATGGTGAAAGGCACTTTATAAAAGAATTACAGAGGGTTCAATGTAAATATCTGAATGACATTGGACCGGACTTTCAATACATTGTATGCCAAGACACAGAATATTCCAAGTAACATGATAGCAAACTTATAGCAAATATTTAACAAGTGAAATTGGGTATGAACCTGCAAGAAACGGTTCAACAAAATACTTGAAATGTGCTCTAGCACCTTGAAGAGTATCTTGTGCTAGAATGAACTACCAGTAAAGATCTGACCAAATAACCAGCCAGACAAAGAATATGGCAGTTTATTGACCAATTTTATTGGCTGCAATATACAATCTTACAATCAACTTAAAAAATACATGACCCTGACCCAGACTGAAGCACGCATAAAATCGGCAGAAGCATACACCAGATCATCAGGGCAAAATACCCTAGCCCCCTTACAGGAGGTAACCGAAACTGTAAGGGGGCTAGCTGACTGGCTGACCAGGGAGTTCACTACATAGTACGACCCATGAAAGCCAAGAGGTACGGAGGGGGAAACGAATCTGGCAGACTTCTAGCCAACCTTGTGTGTCCCTGGCCCAGTTCCGACCAGATTACCCGTATCATTGATGAATACGGAACAACGTTAACGGATCAGAGGGGGATGAACAAGGTATTCCTACAATTCTACTCCAAGCTATACCAAAACAGGGACCAGAAGTCACCCAAAGAGCTTCAGAAACACTTTGATTCTTATTCACTTCCAAAAGCTTACAGACGGCAGGGCGATATTGGACACCCCACTGTCAGTGGACGACATAACCCAAGCAATTAAAGACCTAAAGATGGGCAAAGCACCAAGAGCGGATTGTATTACCACAGATGTATATAAATCATTTGTCACGGAGTTGGACCCCCGGATTTCTAAGAGTTTGGGAGGAATCCCTGGAGAGAGGAACCCTACCACCGTCCTTACACAAGGCCATAATCACTGTACTGCTGAAACCGCATAAACCACTCCAAGACCCCTCCTCTTACAGGCCCCCATCTCATTAATGTGGATGCGAAAATCATAGCCAAAGCAATCGCCAACAGACTGAATCCACACAGGAATAAACTGATTCACCCAGGTTAATACGGCTTGATACTCTCCTGTTCCACAGCCCTAAACCTCAGATTCTTTGCAATCTCATCTCAAATGGACCCTGAGAAGACTGTTGCAGTGACACTAGACGGCGAAAAGTTTGATTCCATCTTCTGGAAGTTTATGTACGCCATCCTCCAGAAGATTGGATTAGGCCCGGGATATATCCGAAGCTTGCAGACATACCACGACCCCTACAGCCAGAGTCAGGGCGAACACCACCCTCTCTACCAGCTTCAGACTACAAAGAGGCACGAGACAAGGCTGTCCCCTCTCCGTTGATATTTGCGCTTACCATAGAGGGAACGGCGGCATTCTTGCGGCCCAAGCACGCATGGAGGGGGATACGCGTCATGGGGAAACCTCAATTTATCTCACTCTACGCCGACGACATTATGTTGTACATCAGAGACCCAGATACACACCCCCCCCCCCCGATAATGCAAGCCATCACAGAATTCACTAAATATTCCGGATACAAGATCAACCAACTCAAATCCAAAATACTAGCCAAATCCGCCTCCCAATCGGAGGCCACTCCCAGTTTCGCTGGTCACCCATTACTGCCCGATACCTGGGGGATCATTCTGGAAACGGATAAGAACATGCTATACTCCAACAATGATGGCACGTTCCTAACACAGCTGGAAACCAAGCTCACCCTCTGGGCAAAGCTACCGCTATCCATGTTTGGCCGTATATCCCTACTAAAAATGGTGATCATTCCCAAATTATTATACCTCTTCAGTGGCATTCATATCTGTCCTGGTCGAAAATTCTTCAAAGCTCTACAGAAACAGTGTGCACTTCGCTTGGGAAGGGAGTACACCCAGGATCAGCTGGACTAAGATGTGCTAACATTACAACACAGGGGGGCCTGGAAGCACTGGACTACCGATTATACTATTATGCGGCCCAGGCTGCCAGATATTGGTCCCAGGACACAAAACAATATGCGCACATGCACACTGAAAAGTTTGCAGCGGCACCAAAAGAACTTCAGGGTATGGTGTTCACTAAAGTAAAGAAGGAGAGTGTGCGCGCAGACAGTGAAGTCCATGGTTCATTCATGGATGCAGATCCTGAAAAGAGTCCAATGCGATTTACCATACTGGCCATAGGCACCACTATGGGCATACCCGGACCCTGAGCCAGCTATGGATTGTTCCCTGCAGAATAGATGGGACCCGGAACGAGAAGCCAAATTGGGCAACTTCTTCCCGGAAGGCCGCTTCATCACAATCGCTGAAATTCAGGACAGAATAGGAACCGGGCTAACGTCAACATTACAGTACCATTGCCTAAAGGCGGCCTGTAGAGCAATCTGGCCAATGTTCCCCGAGGAACCTCCAGTGCATGGGTTTCTGGTTGAGATCCTCACACCGACAGGGCTCAAGAGTGGAATTTCCGAAATATATAGGAAGGTACAAGCACATACCCCCTCTACCAACACGATGCGATCCAAGTGGAAGAAAGACCTTAGTATCGAAATTGATGAGCAACAATGGACACATTACTGTAGATATACTAAAACCATCTACTTCAATGCCAACTTCCGTCTCATTCAATTCAAGATTCTAAATCAGCTACATATTACCCCACAAAAGACCGCCAAATTTGACCCAAATAAACAAGCAGCCTGCCCCAAATGCGGAACAATCGCGGTGGACGCAATCCATATGTACTGGTACTGCCCACCGATCCGCCAGTTCTGGGAAAGCGTGGCAGAAACGATGAGCGACATACTGGACATTCACATCCCTGCGACACCGCAAAAATATTTACTAGGAGACATTGGAAAGGCCCATTGCAGTGGTGGGAGCAGTAGCCAAGAGGCACATACTTCTGAAATGGAAGTCTAGGACCCCCCCCCCCTGCCGCCACGGTCCAAACATGGCTTTGAAACCTGGCTCTAACGCAAGAAGACGAGATGTGCGTGCTGGGCTTACAAACCCAATCCAGACCCAAGGACACTGGGCCCCACTCAGCACACCTACACACTTCGACGGATAGAAGTGGAGGGTTAGACAGTCAAAAACTGTGCCATGTGAAATATCTTTAAATGTTGAACAGAAGAATATGTCTCTCCCAAATGTTTTAAGGGAAAAGTCTGATATTTGTCAAATGCCATGCCAACAGTAAATAAAGGTTATTAAAAAAAAGTACAATACATTAAGAAAAAGAAAAACCAAAATGCATCAATTTAAAATAGTTTTCATTAAAAAATAAAGATTTTCAGGATAGCCCACCAGTAGAGAAAAGACTACACATTAAAATAAATTAAAAAGCTTATTTCAATAGGATATCAATCAAGTAAAAATCTAACATTTAGAGTTAGAGGGCTTTCAACCGCTAAAACCTCCACCCATGCTTTCTTCTGTTACTATCCTATAGTCATTAAAATGTTTAGTCAAATATAGGTTTCATTTCCTGGCCAGAGCAGCACATTACACCAAATTATGTCTCAAAGTTTCAACCTCGGGCATGCTACTTTTGCTGGACTTTAGGACTTCAAGTGACTGAGACCTTATCTTGCACACTCCATTTTTTATCTAATTTGAACGGTTTCTTTTGTTTTGGAGTTTGACCAACTCCATAGGCATCTACCTTTTGTATTCTGACAGCATCTTCACTGCAGTGGCACAAAGAAGTCCTTTAGATTTCCCTTAGGGTTTTAACACCTTCTCTTGGATGAACTGCTGTTCCCAAGAGTAGTAAAGTGAAATTGACTTTACTTGCCTGTTATTCCTATGTAGGGCCAGAACACCCCATCTTATGTGGAAGTACTGGGGGGGGGGGTTACTTAGTAGCCCCTTTTCCTACTTACTCATGTAGGATTTTTTTATGTTACCCTCAATACGTATAATGGCTGTGGCAGTGGTTTAATTTTCCTACTATTGTAGGTTTTTACCGCAGGCTAAATCCTCAGCAGCAGTAATCCACCGATGGGTGCCATTTTGTCAAAATCGGCCCCCCTCCACCCCCATCTTTTCTCGCCATTTCTTGCAAGGTCTTTCTTGGGCTTTACTCTGTGCACCAAACCAGGTTTAACCCATTTGTTCATTTTGCCTTTGGCAGGCTGGTTAGGGAGAATTCTCCAAAATGTGCCAATTCCTCTCTACCTTAGAGACCCCCAGCACCTTTGCTGGATTTTAGGACTTTTCATTTTTAACCTGGAGAGAGGGAGACCCTCTTCCCCCCCACCCCCCCACTCACGTTTTTTTTCTGTGATTTGAACTTGGTTTATTTGGTAATGCGCACCAAACCCTTGGGTAGCCGGGCGCAGCAGTACAAGAAGTCTTATAGCTTGGTTAGAGTGCATAACAGGTGCGTACAATCAAGTGCATAAGTACATAGAATACAGAACGTAACCTTAGAAGGCCAAGGAGACATTGACATATGTAGTTGTATATACATACTCGCCTATGGTACAGTATGGCTCAGCAGGTACAGGGGTCAGGTGAGAGCCAGGAGTGGTGGCAGTAGGGTGAGTCAGGTTTAGTGTCGTTAATGAGCATCCACTTGAGTACCTTATGTCTAAATTTAGGGTAAGGTTGTTCTAGTCTGAGGTCAAGTGGTAGTTTATTCCAGCATTGCGCAGCTTTAACAGGGAAGCTGGTTCCTCCCGCTGTTCGTTTGAACCTGGGAATCTCCCGCATGAATGTATTAGCAGATCTCGTAGGGCGGGTAACTTTTCCTAGTGATTTTTTCTGCTAAGCAGGGAGGTGCTAGGTTGTTCAAGCATTTGGAAGTAAGAGAAGCTGTTTTAAGGAGGATTCGGTTATTCAGCCAGTTAACCTTTTCGGAATTTGGTAATGTGCTCTCTATAGGGGACATCCAATGCTGCCCTCAGAGCGGTATTCTGCAATCTTTGAATTTTATGTGATAAATTTGTTGGCTCCCGAGTACAGGGCATTGCAATAATCTAATCTCGACATAATAAGAGCATTGGCTAGGGTGATAGAGCTAGCACTAGAGAGGTACGGTCTAGATGCTCAGATTAGTTTGCAAGTATAGGTTGTAGTAGAGGCAAGGGAGTTGACTTGCTTTTTCAGTGTGAGAGAGGAGTCCAAATAGAATCCTAAGGTTAACCACAGACATCACCTTCATAGTGTTATTAATGTTGAAGGATGCGTAGTTTGGGCTTAGTTTTTTGATGTTAGCTTCAGAACCTAGGATTAGTATCTCCGTTTTATCGTCATTCAGGCAGAGGCCATGTGATGCCATCCATGCCTGAATGATGGTGTAGATCTTGTTCATCAAGACTGAGTCAGCCTCAAAGTTGCTCGGAAGGGGTATGAGGATCTGGGTGTCACCTGCATAGTTAGTGTAGGTGACACCGAGTCTGTCCAACTTGTCAAACAAAGGCTTGGTGAAGATGTACATGGTCAGGGAGACAGGATCCCTGTGGGACAGCGCAAGTTATTTTGATAGGGTCAGCAGAGGAGGAGGTGGAAAAGACTCATAGTACGGTTGGCTAAGCAGGATTGTACCCAAGCTATAGCCTCTCCAGTGAAGTTGGGAGCAAATCTAAGGTGGTTGCATAGAACTACATGATCCACTGAGTCGGAGGCTGCTGACAAAGCCAGTAGCAAAGCCGTTTTTCCATTGTCCTTTAGTTCTTCAATTTGTGTCTGAAGGTCTAGCAGAGCTGTTTCCGTGCCATGAAGGGGACGGAAGCCGGATTGCCGTGAGCCTATTAGGTGGTTAAATTCAAGGTAGTCCTGGATTCGTATGTAGGCACCTCTATCCAGGATTTTAAGTAAGAATGGCACGGTGGTGACAGGTCTGAGGTTGGTGGGGATGGTAGGGTGCAGGGTTTGTTTTTTGAGTAAGGGGAGGACCCAAGATTCTTTCAGATTGGCAGGTACCGTGTTTGATTTAAAAGGATGAATTTATGAGGTTAGAGATGGGTCTACGTCCCTAGCTGCATCCTTTATTTGTGATGGGCAAGTATCGCCCTTACAGTTGAGGGAGTTATTTTTTCTCCGTCAATTAAGGAGATGGACTTGAAAGTAAAGGGTGTGGTTTTCCTAGTTTCCGGGAGTTGAGTAGGTTGTAGATCAGAGGGTGGCAGTGTAGCCTTTTTATTGGCAATTTTGCATTGGAGGGAAGAGATTTTGTTCGCTAGAGCATTTTGTATGTTAGTACACCATACCTTGTCCTTGGGGGCATTGCCTACTGGTTGGATAGGGGATTCCAATTCAGGGAGGATGGCGAAGAGTTCTTTGGTATTGGAATTTGCTTTCGCAATTCTATCATTGAAAGTATTTTTAGTTTGTCATTTCTTTTTTGGTACAGTTTGGCCAGTTCAGTTAGATTGTTTTCATTGCTTTCAGTAGGGGAGTGACCCAAATAGATGGAGCTTTTTTTGTATTTTAAAGCTTTAACTTGGGGAGTAAACCAGGCATTCAAGTGTGCTTCCTGTCTGGCTTTGCGCTGTTTGACAGGTGCGATCACGTCCAGTGCCTTGGTCATAGCATTATTGAAGGTGTTTACTAGTATGTCCGGGTTGGTGTTGCTTTCCAGTCCAGAGAGTCTGGAAGGAGGAGATGTATACGTTTTTCAGCAGTAATATCCTTCTTACTTCTGGTAGGGAGAGGGGGTACCATATTATTGGTTTTAGGGCTGAGAAGATCTAGTTTGGCAGAGGAGGTTAATAAATGATCTGTCCATGGTTGCGGGACAATATCGGTGATATCAATATTGCAGTTTAGTTCAGATACCCAGTCAAGGGTCCTTCCTTTAGTGGGAGTAGGAGAGAGGACTTTTTGAGTGAGACCATAATCATTTAGCAGGGCTGCTATTGATTCGGCATGTTTGTTATCTGTATCATTAAAGCCAAGATTAAAGTCTCCCATCAGTAATGTTTGAGTGTGATCTTTTGTATTATTGGCTATAAGACTGGTTAGGTTGTCTTAAAGGTGCCTAGTGGCCCAGGGGGCCTATATATCAGGTGGATTGTTAGTGTCCGGTTATAGGAGAGAGGCAGTTTGGCTGTGAGTATTTCACAAGATGAGTAGGGTGCTGACGTGGCAAGTCTAATGGGAAGGATTGTTTTGAAAATAATGGCTAGGCCACCACCTCTGGCATTAGGCCGGACTACTGTGAGCATCTGGTAATGGTCAGGTACCGCTAACATGAGTCTCGGTCCTGCAGCCTCGTGTAGCCAAGTCAGTTATGGCCAGTAGGTCCAAGTTATTGATTAGGATGTCTGCAATTTCAGTAGCATGGGCTACCACTGATATAGCGTTGATGAGGGACCCTGTTAGCATTAGAGTACTATTGGATTTAGCTATTAGAGAAGGTTTGGGTGAGGCTATTCTGATCTTATGATTCTTGGTAGAAGTTAGAGCATAAGAATTGGTAGTCTGCGTTGATATGGGCAGAGAGTTGTTAGGCTGGGTGGTAGTACGTCTGTTGGCGTAGGTTCTTTTAGGTTCGTAGATACAGGGCAGTCTGAACCAGAGTCAAGTTTCTATCCTTAGGGGGTTTGTTTTAGTGACAAAGGCCCTGATTGTGAGGATAGCAAGGGTGAGTAGTAGGGTCTGAGTTGATTTAGTGGAGCAGGCAAGGGCATCTTCAGGTTATTTAGCATCTAAATATTATTTCAGAAGGAGGGCAGAGTATACTTTCGTACTGTACCTGGGAGATGCTATGTGCTAACATCTAGATTCAATTTCATTGCAAGAGGCCAAAACCACTCATGACTAGAATGTGCTATGGGTTAGCATCTAAATACATAGGCAGAAAGGCTATTCACGCTATACTTGGGCAATGCTAAATGCTGAGATCCAAATACACATTACAGTTTTAGTACAAGGGGCCACAGACACTCATAATATACCTAAAATGTTCTAGCATTTAAATAGTGTTACAGTTTATTAGGCAGAAGAGCACTTTCATGCTATACCTAGGACACTATATGGTAACATCCAAATGCAGTTTTAGTGCAGGGGGCAATAAACACTCTCCTGATCTACCTTAGGGTATCATGTGCAGGCACCCAGACAACATTTAGTGCAAAGTAGCAGGAAGCACTTTGTATTGTGACAGAGATGCTGAGCTTAATACCATGTGCATGGTGTAGTTGTGCGACGTGGGGTGTGGTGCGCAGTCAAACAGCACTAAGAGGCAGAGAAGGAGTAGCAGCAAGAGAGGGCAGGAGTTGCATTAGGTTGATGGGTAAGTCTAGGCAAGTAGGCAAATATAGGTATTAGCTGAATGAAACATGTGGTAGGGTCAATATAATCTTGGCCATGTGCAAATGGCAGGGCAAGAATCGCTAGTACAATATTAAGCTAGTAGGTCAGGCACGGAATCAGTACAATGAATCAGGCACAAGCGGGTAAACGCTACATCGAGGCGAGTGAGGTAATACATCCAGCATTTGTGGTAAACAGGGAGTCTAGTAATGTGCGGGCCACAGGTAGGTGCTAGAACAGTATATCTATATATGCAAGACTAGTGGCATTACTGGTCAGGATTACATTTACCATGACAGTTGAATATAGTGGATGAAGGTAGGAGTAGCGGGCAACAGTATTGGCGTTTGCTGAGGCAGTCTGTAAGTGTCTTAGCCCTTAGTGATAGTAGCATCTGACAAACTCCATAGGCATCATCTTTATATATTGAGCCACACAGCACCTTCAGTGCAGGAAAGTCTTTCAGATTTCCCCAAGGTTTAAATAACTTTCTCTTGAGTAACTACTGTTTCCAAGAGCAGTGAAGTGAAATTGACTTTACTTACATTTGTAACTTTCTAGACCCAGCACACACTATTATATAATAGCGTGATGAGGTGTTACTTTATATCCCTTGGTCTAGTTTCTCATGTAACATTTTTAGGTTACCCTTTCCACAATTAAAGGCTGGTGGCAGTGGTTTACTTTTTACTACTGTGGTGTATTTTATCGCGGGCTATGTTCGCAGCGGCAGTAGAGCACCTTTGGGTGCCATTTGTTAAAATGGCCCCAGTCTTTTTTTGCCATTTCTTGCTGGGAAGGTCCTTCTTGAGATTTTCTCTGAGCGCCAAACAAGGTTTGGTCCCTTTATTGTTTTGGTCTTTGGCAGGATTCATGGGTGAAGCCCCCCTCTGGCTCTAGAGTCTCTGGCAGGGGCAGGAAGAGGGAGGTGCCCAAAGCGCCCTGTGCTTAATCCCCCTTGGTTACAAGAATGAACCCAAAAGGTGATTTGCCGGCTGTCCGGCAAGTACAGCAACCCTGCTGTGTGTATGACAGCTAAGCTGGAATGAAAGGGAGAAATAAAATGCAAGGCTTTTTGGCTTCGAAGGTAAGAGTCGACCACTGGACGAAGGAATCCGAAGAAGAACTTTTAAGAGACGCCTGCTGCAACTCATGGACCATTGGTTTGCCCGGTGAAGCCTTGCTGCTGTGCTCAAGCTCCGAATTCGCTTCGACTAGAGAAGCCTGGAACGGACGACTTCTCCCCTTAAGATCGTGGGACCAATCAAGTCCAAAGTGAACTAGTCCAACATCCTCTTGGAGCTGGCTGCACTTCCTTGCTGCTGCAGGAACCGAAGTTCCAGGGAAAGGAACAACAGATTGGAGTGCATCACTTGTAAGTCAGTCCCCGAGCTGCTGGAAGATCCTACGGACCCCCAGGAAGCAGGACTGACCAAGCCTGAGCCACCTCAGTGCGCTGGACTCAAGATGCGAGGAAAGTCGAAAGTGGTAGCCAAGACCTGCGGTGGTGCCATTTGCTGAGACGCGAGAAGCTGAAACTGAAGTGCCACTCATTTGAAGTTTGCCCTTTGCTGTTGCTGATCGTCCCATTGCAGTGCAGGAGTCCCCAGAAGTCCTCCCTCTTGTCCCAAGGACTGAGACCCAGGAACAAGATCTGCAGAGCTGCATAGGAACAGGAGCCAGTTGGAACCATTTCTTCCAACCTAAAGCTACTGTACAGTCTAAGAGAACAGCCTTGTCTTGGTTGCTTCTGTAGAGTTGCTTACATCTGCTTACATCTACTACTCCTCAAAAGCCTAACAGCTCGTGGCCCTACATTGATTCTACTTTTTCTACAGAGACTTCTAAAACATTGTGCAAGACTTACTTGCAGGCAAGAAGTGTTTAAGCTCACCTAGACTTTTGCCCAAATGACATTGGCTGGCCTGGCTCCCTGAATGACTCTTCCCTTTGTGCGTTTTACCTTCCTTCCAGGAAAGGGTCAACTTACTTTGCATTGGGGATTCAAAAGTACTTACCTGCTTCAGAATATTTGTGCTCTCGTTTTATTCTGATATCCCTTTTATTTCACACTCATCTCAGTATTGCTCTAAATGTTATAGTGATATATTTATGTCCATAGTGTCCTATCTATTTAAGTCACATGAGGGTGTAGGAAGTGTGTGCCATCCTAAATGGGTACTTGCTGATTTGGAGAAACTAAGTCTATTTTGGCGTGAATGTGTGGGTTACTGTTATATTGCCCCGTCTGAAGGCTTTTTCAAACTGACTTTAAATAAATTAATAATTCAAGAAACCTAAGAAAGTCTAAGTGTTTATTTAGATACTGGTCACTGAATCTCCAACTCCCCTACTGATCACATTGACCCCTAATCATATGAGCCTGGCTGCTCAGCCACACTACCAGCCCTGTGTAGTAGACTTATATCAAACGTTGGGTTCCTATTGTCGGGAGGTCAAAGTTGGTGTAGTGTACCCAAAGGGTACTGCACCAAATCTTGCCTAATGGGACTTCAATGCTGAAATCTGCCTCTGGCTCCAGTGTGCTTGGCAGGGCAGAAGTAAGGGAGGTGCCAAAAATTCCATCCATCTCCCTGGTTACCTGAATGCAGCCAGTGCCAATTGGCTGGCTTTCCTTTCAGGACAGCCACCCTGCTGTGAGTGACCGCTACGCTGTGCATGCATGGGAGGAACCTGCATAAACGGCAAGGTCTCTTGAACAGAAGGCAGACTTGACCATAGGACGAACCATCCAACGAAGACCTTGCAAGAGAAGCTTGCTGCACCCTCCTGGACCATTGGTTTGCCCGGTGAAGCCCTGCTGCAGTGCTGAAGCCCCAATTTCTTATCGACTAGAGAAGCCTGTGACTGACGACCTCTTCCCTTTGGTTGGTGGGACAAGCTGACCCAAAGACCAACTCTGCTGGAAAACCTCTCTACTGGCTGTACTTCTTTGCTGCTGGAACAGAGTACCAGGGGCCAGGAAAACCAAAATTGAGTGCATCGTCTTTAAGCCGGACCAGAGCTCCAGGAAGATCCCGAGGACCCGCCTGAAGCAGGACAACCCAAGCCTGAGCCACCTCAGAGTGCTGGACCCCATATGCAAGGGAAGCCCATCAAGTGTCCAAGAAACATGGTGGTGCTATTGACCGGTAGCTGAAACTGCAAAGTGCATCTGAATTGGAAAGAGCCCATAGCTGCAACCAGAACAGAAGCCAGCTGGATCCACTTCTTCCAACCTAACGTACTGTCTTGACTAAATGGTACTTACCTCTTGTGTCTGTAGCTTGCTTGGTGTCACTGGAGACCTGCAGTAGCTGCTTTTTGTAGAGTTGATTTCATTTCAGCTGTAAGGCTTGCGGCCCAAAAGTGATTATTTTTGCTACAAACTCTAATAATGTTGTGCTATCTAAAGAAGTGCCTCAGCTCCCCAGACATTGCTCAATTTGACTTTGGCTGTCCTGGCTCCCTGCAGACTCTTGTAACCCTTTGACTTTGGTGCCAACTGTCCCTCATAGGTGGTACACAAGTTTAACTTTTATTGCTGGGAAAGATCTAATCTAGTATTCACATGCTCTGAGAATCTTAACCTTTACCACAACCTCAGTATTGCATTAAGTACAAAAAGTGATATCGATGCCAAACATTGTCCTAGTAAATGAAGTCACCTCAAAGTGTAGGAAGTGTATGTGAAGCATGCGAAGGGGTATCTACTTGCTTAACTTAAAGCTGGAGGAAGTGTTATGAAGTGTATTTTTGTTGCTGCATACTGTCCTTTTTAAAGAAGGCCCATTTAAGAACAGACAATTATTTTACTAGAAAACCTTGAGTAAGTCTTATTTGGATACATGTGTGAATCTCAGCTTTACTTCTCTACAGCACAGTTATCCCTCTTGCGATAAGTCTGGCTGCTCCACCACTACCAACTGGTGTAGTACAGACCTATACCAATAGGTGGGTTACCCATTACCAGGAGACGGCTGGTGTAGTCTCACACAGGGTTGCTGCATCAATCTTGCCTAACGCTGAGCACAGAATTGTGGCCTTTATTTTCCCACTGTAGTTTTTACAAATGTCATAAGCCTTGCACTCAGTCTGAATCCAGACTGCCATCATTTGGATTTTGCTCTATCCGGTGTAAGCACAAGAATGTCCATTGAGATGCATGCCACCATCATAACCAAATGGCAATCTTCACTCCATTTCTGGAACAGCCAATCTGAATCTTTTCCAAAAGGCCTCCCAAAGTTGACAAACTGCATTACAATGACCCAGCTGGCATTTCCAAAAGAGTCAAGGCCCGCCATTTAACCATCACCGTTAGTGAAAGGAGGCCCAGCTCATATCGAAGGATCTCAACTGGGACTCCTTTAGGTAAGGCCAGGACCACCTTCCAGTATATGCCTTCTCATCGGTTACAATTAACCCAATTAGAATAGATTTAGATTCCACACCCTACAACAAGGTCAGAACTACTTTGTAATATCACATCTCTAAGTAGTCAAACTATCAGCTGCACCGCCTCAGGAGGTATTCTACCTTTTCTCACTTTCCCCCAGAAGCTCACCGTCTACAGAACCCTGGACTATGGCAACAGCCTTTTTCTAAACCTTCCTGCCTCTACTCTTCGACCTTTACAACTTATCCAGAACAGGACTGCAAGTCTTGCTCTGGGTCTCAAGCACAGGGAATCGCATCTCTCCAGCTCTGAAATCTCTTCGCTGACTCCATGTGGCTACAAAGATAAACTTCAAGACCCTTTGCATTATCCACAAGGCTTTCTGGAGCATGGGACCAATCTAGCGCCAACCTGCTCTTCCAAAACATCTTCCTTCTTGAGCTCTCCGCTCATCCAACTCTGAGGGTCAGACGCTTCGCCAAGTAGAGTTGGGGGATATCCATCTCCTCGGCTGGGGCCTTCCTCTGGAACAGAGTCCCTCCCTCTCTCAAACTTGAGCAGAACCACCTTCGGTTGCGCAAGCCACTCAAGGCCTTCCTTTTCCCTTCCTCACCCCTGCTGATGCACTCGACTGCTCCACACACTGGTCACCCTCTGAACTCTGGCCCAGGCTCCTGCAAGTCCAGTTGCCCTCGCACTGCCTCCGGGCTCCTCAGCACTTAAGTGTCTGTATCTGCAACCCTTCAGTCCCTTCCCTCTGCACTTATGAGCCACCCGCTGGTTGCACGCAAGTTAACTGCACTTGCCTGGGACTTCTTCCCTTCACTTGCGCAATATGAATGACACAAGGTCTAGTAAGATCGTTATTTTGTCTTTTCTGGTCTTGTCGCGCCTACCAACACTTGAGTACAGGCGTGTTCTAAATGCCAAAGATAATCGCTGGTAGACTTAAAAATTACCCGACTCTCCCATGTAAAATTGGACCCCGTGCTGCTACGGTCCTTACCTTCACTTCTAGTTCCTACAGATAAGGTACTTCCCGGGTGGGATCATTGCACAGACCCAGAGATGGCTGTATTCATACCACTTGCCAGGGTAACTTTTTTACATACCAAGTACATGGAATTTCACCCCCTCCTTTCTAGATCGAATCATGTGTGATCTCTTTGTTTATAGTCGAGCCACCATTCTCTGTTTATAATTCTAATCTTGCAAGTTGGCGCTGCAAACCCACCGTGTCTGATATAATATTACATTAGCATATAAAAGCCATGCCACGGGAAGGCGTCCCCTCCCCCCTCTCCCCCAGCCTAGGTGGGAAAAGAGCAAGCCATATTCAGATGAGACCCAAGTCCGCAATAAAGATTAAACAATGAAGGGGCCAAAATACACCCCTGCCTTAATCTTTTGTGTGTAAATATAGGTCTTGATAAAAGACCTTGCTGGTTCAGCCTCACCTGAATTGAAGTTTGCAAATGCAACACTGGTATAATTGCTATAAGGGCTGCAGGGCAGTGTTCGGAAAGGTTTCCCTTTACTGCACTGTTCCTTCCATTTTTATGGAACCCCCACATTTTATTTTTGATCCCGACTTCACTACACTGTCTTTTGCTCACCTGTTATCAGGAAACGGCCATGTCCTTCAGGATGTCAGCACTGAGACACAGTTTCCCTTAGTTACTTTGTTGCTACTTTATCACATGTGGCAACTTATATCATTGTACAATGCATTTTACAATGCAGTACAATGGGGTACACTTTAGTTTTTGCCCTAGACTAACTCAGAGGATTTTTGGTTACACTAGGTGTGCTAATGGACAAGATGGTGGAAGCAGTGACTTTACAATTTTGGCATTTTTAGTTTTAGCGTTACCGTGTTTGGCTAACTGGACAGTAACCAAACATGGCCATGCACAGGATTTTTTCAGCTTGTCCTTTTGCCATTTTGTTTTTAGCCTTCTTCCCAGCCTGCGAGGCTAGGAAAATCCTTATATTGACTTCCAGTGCCCGGGAAAGCAGTGGCTTTTGGCGGGCTACTGAGGGCTATGTGTTTTTGCTGGCAGGATGTGGGCTGGTACTGTTGGCCACACAAACCAGTTTGTGGATTGGGACCACGGTGTTACGCTTGAGTGTTCCCGATTGGACCACTTCTGGGGTGTGGGGCTAGTTCTGCTATTGGGAGTCGCTCTTACCTGGCTTTTGGGATAGGAGGACCCCTGCACCCACTCTGGAGTAACCTGAAGGAGCCAAGACTCCTGTCCAGCTGTGAGACCTGTGAAGAGACTGGAGACCTGTCCGAAGGAGGCCTGGCAACCAACTTCTGCTTCTGTCCTGCAGAAGCCCTGTCTTACTATTGATCTTAAACAGTCCTGTGAGGGAGCTGAGTCCCATGAAGGGGACATCCATTGCCTACAGAAGGGGACATCCATTGCCAACATCTGCTCCGTAACCTGCGAAGAGCCAACGCAGGTGTCCTGGAACCGTCCTGTGGCTGACCAGCTCTGAGTATGGGCTACGGTGCTGCCGACGTCACCGTTCCACGTTGGGGCCTGGAACTTGGGGGATCCTGACCTTGTCCTACAAGACTTACCTCACTAAAATGTTGGCGTCCTAGCATCAAGGGAACTAGCGATAGGAGGCAAAGTCTGACTGACAATTTAGTGCCTTCGCGTCGCCATACTGGGGTGACCACCACCCGAAAACCTTACTCAAGTTGAGTCCAGTCCTGAGGGGTCCTGCATCGTGTTTATCTACATTCTTCATCCGAGAGTCCTTGCACAAGCTAAAGACACCCACCGGATATCTTCTGGAACCTGCAACCCCTGCAAATCAAGGACGGAGGCTAACCGTGGGGAAAGCAACCTCAGACCTTGCATTGACCTGCCGAGTCATGTGAAAAATCTGAGTACCGGGGGTGAGTTACCAGTGGTTCTAACCTGCCCCTAAACATTTACTATACTTTGTCTTTGCCATTGCTTGCGCAAGCCTTCTGAAGGTTGGTACACTTAATAGTTCCAATAAACTGTCCTCTAAGCCTTGGAACCATTCACTGGACTCCAGAGACCCTATCTTCATATTTTCCAGCTTCAAAAACTAGGTCAGAACATTTCCTGAACTTGAGCATAAGGCAACAGACAACTTAGAGAAGGACTTTTGAAGTTATGGTTAAAGGATAGTTCCGGGACTTTTTTTTATTGTTCCTATGGTTCGGCCATGTGTTTTTAAGCATAAATCGGTAGATCGTAGAAAACTTTCCTATGGACCTTACCCGACTTTTCGTCCATTAACGCACTCGAAAACATCCGCCATTTTATGACAATCCTATCATTTCCCCCCCCCCCCCCCATCGCCCTGGCTCACCTGCTTTTGCGGCACTAAATCAAATCCCCCGCCCCTGAGCCTCACATCAGCAGACGCGTACCGCCCATTTCCCAACGCCAAAGCACGTTTCGTGTCAACAATCGCTGCGCCTCAGCTAATGAAGTGTCGCCATGGAAATGGCAGGACGCCTCTTTCCTCTATAAGTATAAACACACCGTTTCACAACACACAGCAGATTTTCGAATCCATTCCTCTGTGTTACTTTGAGTATTCTGTGACTCGTTTCTGTGCTCTGGTCAGCTACCTTCGCCGCTTCTAGGCCTTGTGAACACCTGTACCATCTCTGTAAATTATTTTACTTTCTTTACCACACAATGGCTACAATAATGCCATATATGTACGAGCCCGAGTACACCGAGGAAGAACTACTGGAAAGGCAAGCACGCGAAAACGATGGGGATTCGGACGGCAGTTGGGAGGACCAGTCAACGGATGAAGAGCCTGGACCATGTCGCATGGACGGCGTCTCCACCTGGTGCACGTGCAATCGGTGCGAGCTAATGCCAACTGAGGAGGAGAACTGCTGCTGCCGTGAAAATTCCGGGTGCTTGGCCTACATTTCGGAAGGCGAGCCAAGTCCGCAATGCATCACCGAGCTGCCAGAGTTCAGGGAAGCCTGCCTCTCACGGACCGTGTTGAGGATGATGGTGCTTATGCACGAACTTCGCGGCACTGTTCTTCCGCGTAATCCGAGTAACGAGTAAGTATACTCTGGTTGTGATGTCAGTGATGCCACTACTATGTCATGGTCGTCTCCCACATATAAAATTACATCTACATATCATTCGAATGCATGTAAATTGGTTCCATATTGTGCATTTTCTAGATAGAATTTTTTTCAAAGCAGAATGACATTTTTTACCTGAATCGACAGTGATAAGAAAGTTTTGTCATTTTAATACAGTTTGCATCTTTCATTTTCACAGGTGGTACAGGCTGGTGGTCTATCATTGCTTCACTTGGTGGCTTCACGGGAGGCTCGGACACCGCGTTCGGAGAGTAATACCTGCCTGTGCGGTACTTGCCATTAAACATTTCCCCAGCGACAGTGGGCAATACCGCGGATTTTCCCTGGGTGTGCTGCAACCGCAACTTTACAATGTGTAATGTTTATTATTTATGTTCAATTGAAATTAAGATCTAAAATAAAACCCAACATATATTTTAACAATGGTTGTTTTGATTTTTTAAATGAATCTAGTGTGTCGCCATTGAATAGTCTTCCTGTGCCTTGTCTTGTCACACCACATGTCTCCGGCCAGCATCCTCCCTCACGCAGGCCGCCCAATAAATCATCCTTTTGGGCACCGGGTACAGAGATGACCCCCTCTGGCCCGTGCCGCCCCGTGTCTCCTGCCAAGCATCCCCCCTCACGCTGGACGGCCCCCTGCAATCCACATAAGTGTGTCTCCATTCATGAGTCTTCCTGTGTCTTGTCTGCACGACCTCCGCCCCGATCCACCCCCCGCCCTATCAAAGGCAGTTCGCACCGGGGTACTTGCGCTGGCAAGTGGAGCTGTCAGGGAGCGATACAGGCCAAGAGGTGCCAAAGACCATGTACACTTCAAAGTGGTCTATAGAGCATGGGTTGTTGTTCCCATGTCTACCTCCAGACCCCGTGTCTCCTGCCAAGCATCCCCCCTGACGCTGGACGCCCCCCTGCAAACCGCATAATGCCACGACATATACACGTCATTCATTCACAAACACACCCCAGTTTCGAATCCTTTATAACCCACTTCATATTTCTAATGAGCACTTCTTTGCGCTTTGCTAGTCAACCCGTGAAGGTGCTGGTTATCTGCTCTTCGTCTCTGAACTTCCGTGACCACTTCGAGGAAACTCCTCAGTTTGCAACCTGTGAACTGCTCCCTGTTCTACGACAAGAAACTACTCTGATCCCTGCATCCAACTGTTTGTTCGTCAAGGTAAGGCCATGTACCATAATCATTTTGCGTCCAATTTCTTTTCGTTCAATACAGTACATGCAAGGAACTAGTCACAAGTTCTGAGTTTACATTGGTATTCATAGAGAATTGTTGATCTTTACTTTTCAGAACTTTCCACAATGCCTGCCTGTTCCATTGGCGGTTGCCCTTCGAAGACCCATAATAAATCTGAAGGTACTATAATCATGTTTTCCCTAAGACAATAGATCAGATAAGAGAATGGGTCAGATATTGCGGATATCCACCGTCTGAGCTTGAAAGTAGAGTCCTAGAAGTCTTTGCGGACAAGAGGGGTGATCGATACCGCATCTGCAGCAGGCACTTTACCTCTGACATGTACTCCACATCATTGCTAATAAAGAAGAACACACCGCGAGCGAGGCGAAAATTGCTCTCAACCGCTATTCCCACTCTATTCGTCCACATCCCTCCACTGGTGAGTCAAGTTTACGTATTTATCTCTCGGCCTTGCGGTAGTGTGTAGCATTAGCTAACAATAATTTCCCCATTTATGTATCCACTCAATATGAAGGCGGAAGATTCTCCATCCGTGTCGTTATTGCAGTCATCAGCCACTTCAAGCGCCTATCGGGTAATCTTACTTGGCTATTCTGCCACTGACTTGTTTTAGGCATGTAAATCAATAGTTTTAATTTATCGTGTAATTATTTTACCTAATGGTACACCCTTGTACTCGTCCTCTAGTCTTTGTTTTCAGTTATAATTATTGTTATCCAAAATAATGCAAGTACTGTCTTTCAGGGAGATGCTGAGGAGTCCAACGTATTGACGACTACCGTTGATGTCACTCAGATGCTCGAGGTACGTTTCAGGACAGTTCCATCGATGGAGATCATCAGATCTTGCATTCTTGTAGCGTGATTGTTACACACAATGTTTTTCGTTTTTAGCCATTGATATGTCCTTCTGTCGTCGCCCTCCTATGTGTCTTCTTTTTTCAATATTGTGTCCATTACTAATGAAAGTCCTATGTTTCAGGGAGTCGATGGAGCATTAGTCCAAGAAAAGGGAGCATGTAGTTACGGGTCGGCGCAACAGCTTGCAGAAGTGTGCACCGCAGTTACATCGTCCCTTGATGTTCTTATGCATTTCGAGGTATGGATACTGACAGTTCGATCAAGCGAAATCATATGACGTGATTACATCCGCTATACTTCCTTCTTTATTAACGCAAGTACTATGTTTCAGGGAGATGACGGAGCTTCTTCTACAAGAACATCACCCCTAGTAGTTGATGCAGATCTCTGGGTGGTGACACTTCCAACGATCGAGCAAATCGAATCATATTTACATATCCATTATTTATTTTAGACAACTGATCATTTGTGCAGGTCTATTTAGATGAGCCGTTGACGCCTGCACAAAGTTTGTTCTTTTTATCAAAATAGAAAACCATACTAATGCAATTACTGTGTTTCAGGGAGTCACTGAAGCATCATCTTCAATAATATCAATGGAAGTCTATGAGGAGCCCGAGGTATGGATCTTGACAGTTCCATCTAACTAGATCAACAATGCGTGAATAATTGTCGTTTGAATGTTCTACACAAAGCGTTCATTCGTGTTTTGCTATTGAGATGTACGTGGGTATTGGTCCCCAAGTACATTTTGTGTTTTCGATATTATACATACTAATGAAAGTTCTATGTTTCAGGGAGTCGATGGAGCGTCAGTGCGTGATGGATGTGCTCATCATGAAAATATAGTCGTTGCAGCGCAAGAGGAAGTGGAGACATGCACACACGAGTCGGAGCAACAGCGTCCTGATGTTGAAGTTCGAGGCAAGAAAGTTTCAAAGAAAAGAAAGCAAAAGAAGGTTAGTGTCCTGGTCACTATATTATGTTGTTTTTCACTGTTAATAGTTCAATACTGTAAGTTGTGTTTAAACTGAACATCCCTTTTCCAATCTGTCCTCTAGTTGCGAGTGGGTGTACGAACTAGATCTACACAGACAGTGAAGCGAACGAGAGATGTTGCTTGTCAAACCTTTTGGCAGGGACTTGAGACTGGAGATGCATCGTGCCAATGGGAAGAATATGAAGTGATTGACAACGGAGCTATACCACATCCAGCCATTGATAGTGAATGTCCTCCTGGTAGTTCGGATGCAGTCGGAGATCAATTCACAGAATCCACACCCGCAAAAACTATGACCGCGAGAAAGTTGAAGAAATTGTCCTACTCACCCATTGCCGGAGAAGGAACAGATGTTGCAATGGAAGAGAATGAAGTGGACTACAATGAAACACCTTCAATATCACTGAACATAGCGGAAGACGATATCAGAGATTCTACCTTTCATGTGAGTGACATGTCCTCAACGTTACAGGCCGAACCAGCTGGGATGAAGAGCGACAGTATAAGGAAAGAGGCCAAATTCATTGTATTCGATAGTTGTTTGATTGATATTATTCGGTTGAAATGTGGACATTCGGTAGGTGGAGAAGTATGTGGGGAGCCATCGATTAATGTGACGCGTGCAATTCGAGGCACTAACCTTAAAATACATGCCACCTGTACAAAATATCCTTTCTCATGGTCTGCACAACCCATGCTGGGACAACTGCCAGCAGGCAATCTACTTTGTGCAGCGGCTGCACTTTTTAGTGGTTCAAGTTTTAAAAAGTTAGTCTTTCTTTCAGTTTGTGGGAATCCATTTCATTGCGAAAACTCAGTTCTACAAATACCAAACCGATTATCTATTTCCAGCCATTAGCGAAGCTTGGAGAATGGAAAAAATGTCTATTGATAGTACATTCGCGGGCAAACGGTTCAGGCTAGCCGGTGAAGGACAGTGCGACAGCCCAGGATTTTCAGCCAAGTACTGCACCTACCACTTTCAGGACATGGAAAGTAAGAAAATTGTGAGTTCGGTGGTCGTGCAGGTGTCACAAAGTACATCCTCAGTGGCCATGGAGAAAGTTGGCTTTGTAGCATCATTGCAAGAACTACAATCGCGGGGAATGGTGATCGACCTGATAGCCACGGACAGACACGTTTCAATTGCCAAGACAATGAGAGAAGAGTACAAAAATATAAATCACCAATTTGACGTTTGGCATCTTGCAAAAACAATCAATAAAAAATTGTCGGCTGCAGGTAAAAAAAAAAGATATGCAAGGTATTTCACAGTGGTCCAAGTCAATCAGCAACCATCTTTGGTGGAGCTCAAAAACATGTGGAGGGTCGTTGGAAATTCTACTGGAAAAATGGCGCTCAGTAATGCTACACTGTACAAACGTTCACCGCTGGAACACAAACCAACATTTCCACAATTGTGAACATGGCCATTTGTCCACAGAGGAGGCACGGAAGAAGAAGTGGTTGATTCCTTCATCACCCACTCACAAAGCCATTGAAAAGATTGTATTTGATAAAACTATAACAAAAGCTTTGAGGGGACTCACGGAATTCTGCCACACAGGAGATTTGGAGGTGTTCCACAATATGTGCCTAAAGTACAGGCCAAAACGATTGCATTTTGGCATGGAGGGCATGATAAATCGGACTCTTCTAGCGGTCTTGGCACATAACCATAATGTTGGCCGTCAACAAAGTAGGACGACCGGAACTTTAGGGACGCTTCGCTACAATAAGGCCTTCACTAAAAGAAGTAAACAATGGGTGATCAAACCAGTGTTTGAGGATATGCAATACGAGTTTATTGAGAGACTTATTGTTGACGTCCTAGATAGGCACATAAATGGAGTTGTGAACGAACCTGTGCAGGGGACAACTGCATTGCCACCCAACATTGCCTCTGTTCCATGTCCACCTAAAGAAGAGCTCATTGAGAAATACACATCACGGTTTAAATGATTGTAATTTGATTGTCTGTTCTCTCGAGTCTCCTCATGTCGCAGGCCCATTGAATATGTGTAGCTATGTAATGTGTAAATAAAAGTGATTGCTCAGTGTACATGCAATGTGTCTATCCAACCTTGTTCATTTGCGCATTAAATTAAACCAAACAGTAATATAAATCATTTTTCAAAAAATATAGAATGTCTCCGTATTTATGGTTCTGTGGGGCTGCAAAGCACGCAGACAAAATGCAAAGATGGAGTGTAAATTTCAAGTCCTGTGAGATGGCCTTACACTGAATGTAGCTAACTAGGAATGTGGTCTCGTTCAAAGTGAAGGTCAGCTGCTTTGATTTTTTCTCGGGTGCCAGAATGGCCCACGACTCAGTATAAGGTTCTATTGTTATTTGACCTTGACAGGCAGGGACCACGTAAGAAACGATAATGAATATAATTTCAGAAACGAAAGCCATTTCATGTTCGTTCATTAGAAGAAATAAGGTCAGCATAGAAGGAGTGGTATTTCGGGGCTGCCCTACGCACAGACACAATGGAAAATGCAAATATAATGTAAGTAACTCTTTAGATGAGTTTATACCGCAATTTAATTACTATACAGTAGCTTTAAAGACGGGTTAAGTTGTACTTGTTCGTTCTATGTGGCATATTGTTTTGTACCGCGCACTATCTTGGGGAGAACCATCTCCTTTTTTTACGGAAGCACCTCCAAACCTTCCTCTTTGCTTCTGCTTTCTCTCTCCCTCTCCCCTGCTACAACTGGTCCACTGTCTGCGACCTCGGTCCTGGGCCCTTCCACTCTCCACCTGCACTCCCTGTCAACCCCTGCACTGGGGGACTGTCTCAGTATCCTACAGCCCCCCCTTGACGTATAAAACCCAGTTGCACTGTCCTAGCTATGAAATAATTTCCCGACCTAATATATAAAATGAATAATTTTAATAAAGATCTGATGGTGAGACTAATTTCATTTTTTATGTTTTTCAAAAAGGTACATCATCCATTATTGTCTGTGTCACGAGTACCAGACACCGGCGGATGGCTTCTATAATCGCCAATTGCTTCTCCGCGTGAACAACGTTAGCACCCTGACCATTTTGTGGGACGATCGCCAAGTACAAGTATCCCCTTACGCGGTACTAACGGCTAGATGCAACATACAGACCGTTGTGGTGGCCTAGTGCCTCGTTGTTGGAACAGCCATGCGATTATCAGTGCGACCGAAGAGCTTATTTTATCGTAAAACACCCTGTGTACTGCACACGAACATCGCTTGCCTCAAGACGAAATATTTTGGATCGAGAGCAAATAAAAATTCATTGATGTAAGACCCTGTGTACAGCAAAGGAACATCGTGTGCCTCGAAACGAACTTTTTGGAACGTGAGCAAATAAAAATGCAAATCGCTGAATATTCTCAAAACATTTGATGTCAAATAAATGTACTTTACCAAATGTATAATCTTGCGGTTTAATTTAAAAGTACAGTTTCATATTCCCAATTGTGGCGCGCTGTGTTGTGTGAGCTCATCTGTGTTGATTTCCTGGTTCTGTGTGGAGTCGCGTAGAAGACGCCTGGGCGCGTTTGCCTACGCAGCACAGTCACGTCACGGATAGAGGCGGGGAATATGAATGTTTTGATCAAGTCTGTTTCAGGGGCGGGGGATTTGATTTAGTGCCGCAAAAGCAGGCGAGCCAGGGCGATGGGGGGAAATGATAGGATTATCATAAAATGGCGGATGTTTTCGAGTGCGTTAATGGACGAAAAGTCGGGTAAGGTCCATAGGAAAGTTTTCTACGATCTACTGATTTATGCTTAAAAACACATGGCCGAACCATAGGAACAATAAAAAAAATCCCGGAACTATCCTTTAATTCTGTCGACCTGTAGTGCATAAATCTACAGGGGGGTTAGTTTGTATTATATATACAGTCACCAGAGTAGGGCATATGTAATCTACGACTGGTGATATGCGATAATCTGGTTAGTAGTAATTTCATAGTGATATTTGGCCATAAATAACCTTTTATACATACTGTCCAAGTGTAATTTGTGATTCCTATTGTGGGAATTTATTGTGGACTCACCAACTTAATAGAAGTCCCTACACCCGCAACAGAGCTGGTTTCAGCCAGGCATACCTACAGACAAAGGCCAGTGAAGTTTCTTGCTCCTTCCCCAGTTCCCGTTTCCCCCAGACACACTGGAGCCTGGGCCCAGTGGGTTCCAAGGGAGCAAGTTAACTAACAAGGGAGACCTTAAAATGGGGAGGCACAAGCAGCGGCTTGCATAAGAGGGGTTGCCTAACACCTGTACATGCACTCAAATGCTCTGAAGTGATTTTCTGGAATCAGGCGAGCAATACCTTTTTCCCCCCACAGTACCTTAGGAAGAAAACTTTTGTGGCGGATGCTCCGCGATGTTGCAGCTCTGGACCCGACCTCCGCATTCCTTGGTCCAATGATTGAAGGTAGGACAATGGAAGGGATCTCAGCAGCAGTCTCGGTGGAGGATCTCTGGCACGGCTTTCGGCAACTTCTTTGGTCACTGGTTTTGGTGCCTTTTCTGCAGCACCAACAAAGTATGAGACTCGTCTGGTAAATAGTCTTTGCTTTCTGCAATCCCGCACTCAGTTGGATCGGATCTCTGGAATGTCAAAAAGGACGCAGAAAAGATTTGGACGGATTCAGCCTTTCCAAGATGAACTCGAAATGGGCAGCAGGTCTCCTGGTATTGGGGTTCCACAACTCTGGAAACTCAGACCTCGGGAGATGGCTCAAATCAAAGTTAGTCTTGGGAATGGTTTTTGCCCAGTCAAAAGGGAAGGAGTCATCCTCTTCAGAGTTCCTGTGTCGCACAGAAAACGGGGTCAGGCCAGAAGTGGTCACCACAGTGTTGCAGAGGGTCTGCAGGCACCTCTGGTCATCTTCAGTGACTTCAGCTTCCAGTGGTCAAGCTTCCAGTGGTCAAGCTTTTCACTCCAGGAGCCTGACTCTTTATACAGTTCCAGCACACTCCTCTACAATCCCTCAGCAATTTACAGAAAGGAACGTTTGGCTGTCCAATCAGGACCGCCAGACCCCCACCCTCTCCCCCAGTGGGGGCTGGTTCTACTCATGCACTCTGGCAGACAAAGGACAGCGGGGGTGGAAACCTCCTACCCCACTTCCTGCCTGCCCAAAAACTATGTTCATGTTAAAGGATATTTGTACCGCGCACTATCCCCACCAGAATGGTCTCCTGGCGCTTCTGAAAAAAGGGGAGGGGGCGAGTTAGTGGGAATAAGCTGGAAAAGTGCAAGAGGGCAGTGATGTGCTGTTGGCAGCCTGAGCCCGGTGGGTCCGTTGGCTGGACTTGGGTGTTTTACGGTCAGTAGTCATGTGCTGTTGTGCGAGTCTGTGTGGTTGGTTTTGTTGATGCAGTATAGTGAAGTTTGTGCAGATTGCTGTGTTTTAGGCTTGTGGTTGCGTTTGGTTAGTTTGAGAGATGTGTGCAGAGGGGTGAAAGTGTTAGTGGATTGGTTAATTGGCATTGCTGTCCTTGCAATTAGGTCTAGTTGTGAAGCTTGCTATCATTCACAATTTCATCCGAGTATGGCACTTACTAATCTTCAGTATCCTAGCTAGATGTGAGGCAGGCTAGTGATCACGATTCCATCCAAGTGTAGCACTAGTTAAAATTCAGTTTCATTTACGTGTGGCACATGCCAACATTTATAATCCTATCTAGATGCGACTCAGGCTAAAGTTAAGAATTGCATCTAGGTGTGGCACAAGCTAACATTGGTTACACCCGTCTAAATGTGACGTAGGCTAATCTTCACCATTCTCTCTCGGTGTGGCACTAGTTAACATTGACGAGTGTGTTAGGCAAGGCAACCTTTACAGTCCAGCCATTAATAGATTTAGGCTGGTGGTCACAAATCTCTCCAAGTATGCAAGGTGTAAGTCTATGGTAGTCTACATTATGGAAAAGGTAGATGGCAGGGGCTTTCTGGAGTAGAGTAATTGCTCTACACCCCACACATGCCATATCTGCAGTTTTTGTTGGCGTCTTGTCTGCTGGCTTCATTGGCTTCCACTGCCGACACGTCTTGGAGCTGCCAATGTAGGAGTCACCCTTTGCCTCAGGCCCTTCGCCGCAGGTGCTGCCGGGCAGAGGGCTGGCGTGGGAAGGTCAGTTAAGACGAAGTATCACACCAATCAGGTCCTTGGGTTGAGGGTTGGTGGTAGTGCCGAAAGCTGCTGTATGGTAATGATTTGGCTCCGGGGGCGGGCTGGGAGGAGGGAGAGGGAAGTGGAAGGGTGCCGTGGCTGTAAGGGGTACAGGCCGCACCAGGGTTCAAACAATGCCCTAAACATGCAAAAAAGCAGGCCCAGGAGGGTTGTTGCACTAGTTGGCTCACCTGCACTCGCTCCATACCAAAAATATATATTTTTTTTTTTAAAAAGCTATGGGGCCTAGGCGGGGCCACCCAAGGGATCCTGCAAAAGGCAAAACACAAACACAGGCGTCCCCCTCCTAGAATGGTAGAAGGGGGAACAAAGGACAACCACGCTAGTAATGGCAATAAAAAGGGCGACCCCAAGTTGGTACTTGGGTACCCCTACTGTGCACTACAGAGGCTATGATTGATGCAGTCCAACTGGTGTGGGACAAGACACCGCTTTATAATCAGTTATCTACCTTTTAATATAGGCCTGTACTATACAAGTTGTTAGCGTCACTGGGCAGCCAGGCCCATCTTAAGAGAGGTAATGTGAGCTGTACAATGAAATCAGTAAATACAGGTATCCAAGTAAACAGTTATATAATAAATATGTATTTATACACAAAGATATTTAAAGCATTTCTTTAAAAAAGCAATATTAACATTAATCCTAAATTAGGATTTAATTCAAAAAGAGAACAAAGCAGGTGAGCCATTCCCTCATATGTTATACATTTTACAGCACAGTCATTTGAGGTCAGTGATAACACTTATTTTGTATCACATTTGCAGTATTGAGTTAAAAGGGAGGGGAAGGTTCTAGTTAGGAGCATACTGATATTCCACAAACAATGAGTTACTCACCGTAGTGACCAACATACTCTTAGCCCCCATTTCCTCCATACTGAATGGGCGTCCATTCCAAGGGACAGGTGACGGAACCTTTTCACCAGAAAAACCTTCCCCTTTCAATTTAGGTGTGTGGGGGTGTGGACCGGGGAGCATGCGCTACCCAGACTCTGGACACCTGTGCCACTCCTGAGTCCAGATTGACGCGTCAATATTTAATATTGCCTAATGACACCAGCATTAATCGGGGGGGCGTATGCAGGAAAGGGGACCAAGTACATTAGTTACTACGGTGAGTAACTTATAATTACTCTTATGTCCCATCACCTTTCCTCCTTTACCATCAGGAAGCAGGTGAGTGCTACGCAGGGCAAGCCGACCCCAGATGCCCCCCCACAAAGTATTTTCTGTGCCCCTGTACCCTCTTTGCGTCCCCCTCTGCCCGCTCCTTCCTGGATCACCCTGCTCCCGCCTCCCACCCCGCCCCCCCGTTCCCCATTGGCTAACTTGGCCCATGGTCTCGGGTCTAGCGACCCGCGGTAGCCTCCCTGCTTCCTTTACCATCAGGAAGCAGGTGAGTGCTACGCAGGGCAAGCCGACCCCAGATGCCCCCCCACAAAGTATTTTCTGTGCCCCCAGGCTCCTGTACCCTCTTTGCGTCCCCCTCTCCCCGCTCCTTCCCGGCCATTTCCATCCTGGCCCAGGTAAGCGTGTGTGCTTGTATTGCCCCTGCCCCCCCCATGCCACCAATTTGGGGCTAGGAGAGCCTTGCTGCCTCCCTTCTGCACGGCAGCTTTCCTCCCTTAGTGCCGCCCCCTTTGTCCTCCCCTGTCCCCGATTCGTCCACCTCCCCTTTATCCCTGACTTTCCCAGGGCAGCCCTCTGCCCGGCAGCACCTGTGGCGAAGGGCCCCAAGGCAAAGGGCGGCTCCTACAGAGGCGGCTCCAGGACGTGTCAGCAGGTGTCCGCAAGGGACGCCAAGGAAGCCAACAAACGCCAACATAAACCGTGAGTGTGGCATGGGTGGGGAGTAGAGCAATCACTCTACTCCAGAAAACCCCCGCCACTCTATCTTACCTACCAATAACAGAGTGCCATAATACTAGCATGTCCACTCTTGGATGGAATTGTGAACGTTAGCATGTCCACTCTTGGATGGAATTGTGAATATTGGCCTGCGTCGCATCTAGATGGAATTGTGAATGTTAGCGTGTCCACTCTTGGATGGAATTGTGAATATTGGCCTGCGTCGCATCTGGATGGAATTGTAAATGTTGGCATGTCCACTCTTGGATGAAATTGTGAATATTGGCCTGCGTCGCATCTGGATGGAATTGTGAATGTTAGCATGTCCACTCTTGGATGGAATTGTGAATATTGGCCTGCGTCGCATCTAGATGGAATTGTGAATGTTAGCATGTCCGCTCTTGGATGGAATTGTGAATATTGGCCTGCATCGCATCTAGATGGAATTGTGAATGTTAGCATGTCCACTCTTGGATGGAATTGTGAATATTGGCCTGCGTCGCATCTGGATGGAATTGTGAATGTTGGCATGTCCACTCTTGGATGAAATTGTGAATATTGGCCTGCATCACATCTAGATGGAATTGAGAATGTTAGCATGTCCACTCTTGGATGGAATTGTGAATATTGGCCTGCGTCGCATCTGGATGGAATTGTGAATGTTGGCATGTCCACTCTTGGATGGAATTGTGAATGTTAGCATGTCCACTCTTGGATGGAATTGTGAATATTGGCCTGCGTCACATCTAGATGGAATTGTGAATGTTAGCATGTCCACTCTTGGATGGAATTGTGAATGTCAGCATATCCACTCGTAGTTGGAATTGTGAATGTCAGCATATCCACTCGTAGTTGGAATTGTGAATGTTAGCATGTCCACTCGTAGTTGGAATTGTGAATGTTAGCATGTGAAAGTTGCATTTAGAAGTGTGCCCAATAGCCTCTGGAAAATTAATTTTAATAGTGCGCCCAGTAGCCTCTCTGATAAATAGAATCTAGAAGTGTTCCCAATAGCCTGCCCACTCCTGCATTTCAATGGCCCGCAGTATAACGTCAACTAATGATTGCTAGCATACGCCACACTTAGATGGAATCTCTAACAACCTCTCTATGAAATTGAATCTAGAACTGTTCGCAATCGCATTTAGAAGTACGCCGGATAGCCCTCTGAGAAAGATACATTCGAATTGTTTGCATTTAGAAGCTGCCCCCAATTAGCCTCTCTGTGAAAGTTGAATTTATAAGTGTCCCCACCTGCATTAGAATTGTTTCCACCTCCATTTAGAAGTGTACTCAGTTGCATTTAGAGGCTGCGCCCGATAGCCTCTCTGTGAAAGTTGAATTTATAAGTGTCCCCACCCGCATTAGAACTGTTCCCACCTCCATTTAGAAGTGTACCCAACTGCAGTTGGAAGTTGCGCCGGATAGCCTCTCTGAGAAAGTTGAATTAGAATTGTTCCCTCTTGCATGTAGAAGTGTACCCAACGGCATTTAGAAGTGTACCCAATAGCATTTAGAAGCTGCACCCAATAGCCTCTCTGTGAAAGCTGAATTTAGAACTGTTCCCACTTGCATTTAGAAGTGTACCCAGTTGCACCTGAAAGTTGCACCCAATAGCCTCCCTGAGAAATTTGAATTTAGAATTGTCCCCACCTGCTTTAGAATTGTACCCAATTGCATTTAGAAGCTGCACCCAATAGCCTCTGTGAAAGTTGATACTAGAATTGTTCCCACCTGCATTAGAAGTATACCCAATTTTATTTAGAAGTTACACCCAATAGCCTCTCTGAGAAAGTTGAATTAAGAACTGTTCCAACTCGCAACTGGAACTGTACCCCGCACCCTCTCTGAGAAAGTTGCATTAGAATTGCTCCCTCTTGCAATTAGAAGTGTATCCAACGGCATTTTAGGAGTGTACCCAATTGCTTTTAGAAGCTGCACCCAATAGCTTATCTGAAAATTGAATTTTGAACTGTTCCCACCTGCATTTACAAGTGTACCCAGTTACACTTGAAAGTTGCACCCAATAGCCTCTCTGTGAAAGTTGAATTCAGAATTGTTCCCACCTGCATTAGAATTATACCCAATCTTAATTAGAAGCTGCACCCAATTAGCATCTCTGAGAAAGTTGAATTAAGAACTGTTCCTACCTGCATCTAGAATTGTACCCTGCACCCTCTGAGAAAGTTGAATTTAGAATTGTTCCCACCAACATTTAGAAGTGTACCCAATTGCATTTAGAAATTGCACCCAATAGCCTCTGAGAAAGTTGAATTTAGGACTGTTCCCACCGGCATTTAGAAGTACACCCAACTACATTTGAAGTTGCGCCCATTAGCCTCTCTGAAAAGTTGCTCAATTCAGTAGTATACCCAACTGCATTAAGAAAGTGTACCCAATTGCATTTAGAACCGTACCAAGTTGCACTTAGAAGTATACCCAATTGCTTAGAAGCACCAATTAGTCCTTGACTAGTTGAGCCCAGAAGTGTACCTATAAGTGTGAGTCACCGACCCTAGAACTACAATCAGAAAACCCTCCCAAATCAACCCAAAGCTCACACCAATCATGAGCGCACCAACTCCACCAGTGCCCATCAGAAACCCAAGACCACTCATCTCCTGAACCCCACTGCCGACCTGCCAGCACTGCCCATGCCCGCTCCCCCCACTACCACACCCCACCCTGCAATCACCCACCCCCCGCCTTGCCATCATACCCCTGCCACCCCCCCCCCCCCTGAACCGCCTACCCTCTCTCACACCAATCGCAGCAAAGAAAGCGTGCGGACTGGACAAGTGTGCGGACTGGACAAGGGTGTGAACTAGACGAATGTGTGGAGCGGACGAGTATGAGGAACGGACGAATATGTGCAACGGACGATACTTAATATGCTTTGGAATGAAGGAAACACTTGAAAACATACATCATACCACACCCCATGCTTACTCTCCCCCTTACACCACCACTCATCTAGAACACAGCGATACTATGACACCATTCGGTATAACTGTTCTCATATCTACATTCTCCCGCTTACTCCACATCACTCTAAGTAATCATTGCTGGTTTCACACCCCCCAGCCAGGCGTTCTCTTCAGGCCTAACGCAGCCACACTCGTTCTGGGTAAAACCGACCAGAGCGAACACATACTCTGGACCGCTCAAACACCACACCTACAGCTAAGAAGCAGCTACCACTCGATTTCCGCACCAGCTGCACACATACTTGGTGCGCACACGCACTTTTGGACTCCCTCTACTCTCTACTGACCTGAACTTCGGTTCCCAAGGGCGTTGAACCTACCAGCACCTTCAGACCATACCAATGGTATATAAGGCGCTATATAAATGCAAAATAACATAACATACTGCATGGGCAATTACAACTGAATGTATCCCCAGGGTGGAGAGGAGACCACCTTTAAACAAATAAATTCCTTAGACCCGCCTGCCCAAAGGCCGCGTCAGATTTCGAGCCGGCGTCCAAACAGTAATGCTTACAATCACTTGCCAGGGAACCGGCCATTGGAAGGCGATGGCTGTTGCTTTGGCTGCGTGAGTGTGCATGTTGGCTGGCGCTGCCCCTCATAAGCCTCTCTGATGGACGCAACCATCCACCGGGCAATACAAGCCTTAGATGCCTAATAACGGGGTCTGGACACCCCCCCCCCTTCCCCCAAAGGTGACAAAAAGTGCGTCCGACTTGCAGAAGCCCTTGGTCCTGCCCAGATAGAATTTCAGAGCGTGCCCAACATCCAGACAGTGCAAGACTGCGCCTCGTCCTTTGGGTCATTAGGCAAGATTGTATGCAGTATCCTTTGGGTGCACTACAACAACACCGACCTCCTGGCAATAGGACCCCAACCTTTGGTGCAAGTCTGTACTACACAGGTTGGTAGCGTGTTGAGCAGATAGGCTTATCTCAAGAGGGATCAATGTGAGCTGTAGGGGAGTTACACAGATGCACAGTGACAAGTATAAACTCTTACACAGGTTTCTTGATTAAACAATTATTTAACTGTCAGTTTGACTAAGCCTTCTTCAGAAGGGGACAATATAATAGTAACACAAATACACTCCAAAACACTTAATATTTCCAAATCAGTAAGTACCCTTTTGGGATGGCACACACACTTCCTACACCCTCAGGTGACTTTAGTAACTAGGACACTGGACATTCGTATACCACGGTTTGCTTTTAGAACCAGACTTTACAGTATGTCAAAGAAAAAAGTTATCTGAACAAAAAAAAAATCTCACAAATATTCTGAACCAGGTAAGTACTTTCGGTAACCCCCAATGCAAAGTTAGTTAATCCCTTCCTGGAAGGAAGCCCAAACAATGTCAGAGGGAAGAAGTCATTCATGGAGCCATGCTAGGCCAAAGTCAATTGGGCAAAAGTCTAAGTGAGCTGAAGCACTTCTTGCAGGTAGGTAAAGTCTTGCACAAATAGAAATCAAAGCAGGGGAACAAGCTGATTAGGCCCGTGAAGTAAAGAAGCTGTTCACAACCCTACAGAAGCAACCAAGACAAGTCTCAGCTGAGAACAAGTGAGGTTACAACAGGTACGTTCTCCAAGACTTGACAGCACCTTTAGTTAGAAGAAAAGGACTTGGCTGGCTTCTGTTCCTGTGCAGATCGTGTGTTCCTGGGCCTCAGTCGCAAGGACAAAAGGGAGGAAGTGTGGGGGACTCCTGCACTAAAACGGGACAGTCGGCGTCAGAAAAGGACGCACTTCTATTCAGTGGCACTTTGCGGTTTCAGCTCCTTGTCTCTAAGCAAATAGCAACACTGCAGACTCTTGGTTGTTGAGGGCTTTCCTTGCATCTGGGGTCCAGCACTCTGTTGAGGTGGCTCAGGCTTGGTCAGTCCTGCTTTCTGGGAGTCTGGAGGATCTTCCTGGAGCTCTTGACCAACTTAAAAGCAACGCACAGAATCTGGTGTTCCTCACCCTGGCTATTCGGTTCCAGCAGCAACTGCAGTGGAAATTCAAACAGCTCCACGAGGATGTCCAGGTGGCTTACTTTTGAGTGGATTGGTCCCACCAACTCAAGGGGAGAAGTAGTCTTTGCAGGGCTTCTCTAGTCGGTCCAGTAGCAGGCGTCTCTTCCAAGTACTTCAGATTCCTTCGTCCTGTGGTCGACTCTGCCTTCCAAGCCAAAAAGCCTCACCTTTTATGCAGGTTTCTCCCATTCATTCCAGCCTAGCTGTCAGTCAACCCAGCAGGGTGGCTGTCCTTGCCGGACAGCCAGCCGGCCAATCACCTAGAAGTGCATTACTGTCTCCTAGGAGACAAAGCACAGGGAGTTTAGGGCACCTCCCTCTCTACCTACTCCCACCAGACAACCTAGAGCCAGAGGCAGGCTTCACTCGTGAATCCCGCCAAAGGCAAAACTAACAAAGGAACCAAACATGGTTTGGCACGCAGAGTAAATCTCAAGAAGGACCTTTCCACGAAGAAATGGCTAAAAAAGAAGACCGGGGCCATTTCGACATAAATGGCATCCTTGAGTGCTTTATTGAAGCTGTGAAGGCAGCCCGCAGTAAAAGCACACCACAGTAGTTAAGTAAACCACTGCCACCAGCCATTTGAGGAAAGGTGGACATAAAATTGTTACACGAGAAGCTAGACAAAGGGGATACTAAGTAACTCCTCCAACACCCTATCGTAAGAGTGTGTGCTGGATCTGGAAAGTTACAAAGTAAGTAAAGTCAATTTCACTTCACTGCTCTTGGAAACAATTTATCCAAGAGAATGTATTTAAACCTTGGGGCAATCTGAAAGACTTCCCTGTGCCAATGCACTGAAGGTGCTGTCTAACAATAAAAGATGCCTATGGAGTTAAAAAGGTTAAAATTTCAAGTACTCAAAATCCAGCAAAGTTGCTGGGGGTCTCTAAGGTAGAGAGGAATTAGCACATTTCTGAGAATTCTCCCCAATAGTGGGCGAAGAACGTGGGAAAGACCATTTCCTCATTTAGATGAAAGGCGGAGTGTACCTTCCCAGGAGAAAGGTGTGTAAGGTTCTGAGGCCACCAGACCCTGGATCTCGCCGACTCTGCGAGCGAGGCACATCCCACCAGCAAAGTAGTCTTAATGGTGCCTAGTCTGAAGTCCAGACAACACTGGCTGAAATGGTTTGTGCTCCAAGTCGCCAAACACCACATTGAGGTCCCACACCGAGTGTGGCCTCTTGATGGGTGGGTAATGCCTTGACAATCCTGCCAGATGTTTGACAATCGGGTTGGAGGAAGAGACCTCTTCCGAATTTCTCTAGGCCCCCATGGCTGCCAGGTAAGTGACATGTGTCCACCTGAAAGCCTTGAGTGTGCGAGGTGCTCCAAAAAGGAGAGCAGGTCGTCCAGCGCATGTAAGGGGGTCCATCTCCTTGGAGTCCGCCCAGTGACAACCTGCTACATTTGCTTTTATATTGGCTCATGGTAGCCTTGCTCCTGGCGCCCTGAATGATCTCCAGGTTAGCCCGTGAAGGGCTCGGGAGCTTGAGGGTGATCTGCTCAGAAACCACGCTGTGAGGGCTAACTTCTGAGGCACGGGGTGGAAGACCCTGCCCCCCCCCCCCTGCTGGGACAGGTGTGCCGGACCCAGCGGAAGGTGAATGGGTGACCTGTCCGTGAGGCCGAGCAGTTCGGAGAACCACGGTCTCGCTGGCCACCAAGGACCTATCAATATGCCAAGGTGACAAGCTTCCTTCATCGCGGAGTACCCTGGGGATCAGGGGTGTGGGAGGAAAGGCATATGCGGTCATGCCTTCCCACTGAATCGGCAATGCGTCTCCCAGGGAGATCAATTGCCATTCGTAATGGTCCTGTCCCAGACTGCTGAACTGTTACGCTCACCTGGTATCCACGGGGACGCCACCCAGCCCTGGTTGGATGATTTGCACTCTCAAACCCTCTCCCAGTCCCTTGGTAAGGCCTCTGGTTAAAGATGGGTCTGCAATATAGGAGAGCTGGATTCAATACCAGATTGTCTAGGTTTTCCCACCTCCCTTGGCCTCAACTCCTTCCTCCCCTTGGGCCTTCCTCACCTTAATATTGTAACAGGTGGATTCTCCGTCCCGTTCCTCGTGGCAGGTGCACGTAGATGTGGGGGAGCGAGCAGCGACCAAGTTACTTCACTGGTGCAAGCCCCCCTGTGGGAATCCAGGCCTGCCGCGACTCCGTAAGTTTGCTGCTTTACAGTCTTTATATGCAGTTCTTATGTTCCTCTTAGTTCGAATAATGTCTTGCTTCTTCCCTTTTAGGTATGGAAAGGTATTTTGGTGTTGTCATGCAGTTTGAAGATGAGCATGGGTCGGTAGGAGAAAGCGCGGTGTGCGTGATGCTGTCCGCTGAGTAATGCGCGATGCATGGCACCGTTTCGCCTTGCGAACTTGTGTCTTCTCTCCTTGCAGGTTGTGATGTTCCTCACCGTAATGTTCCAGCAATGATACTGACCAGGAGAGGACTACCCAGGTAAGAATTGTGTGGCTTTCTTCATTTGGGAGGAAACGTGAGTAAACGCTTACTAATGCGGTCTTTCTTTCTCTTTCCAGGTTATGGTATTCCAGGATGCATGCGGTGCCGGATGATGGAATTCGTACCTTCAGGTGAGTGGAACTGTAGTCGGCGATGGATTGAACACAGGATACTGGTTCCAGTTAAGTTTCGTAGTGTGTTCTCTCTCTGCAGGTCCTTTGTTTCACGTAAGATGGCATCAAAGAACTGGACACGGTGAACGTTGCGCTGCCCACAGCAGACCACCACAAAGCATTTTCTGCTGTTTGGGTGCGGTTTAAATAGTCTCAGGTAAATTAGTCCAGGTAAAGTAGTCCCAGGCCTGCCTCACCCAAAAGACTAGACCGCATAGCTCAGTTCCTTGTAACTGAGCTGTGTGTGCCTCCATGTTGGCTAAACCCCCCCCTCCCCACAAGTTATAGTCCCAAGTAAATAGCCCCATTCTATTGTTGGTCTTCATGATTGTTATGAGCCTGGTGCCAAAGGCGCCATGACTGACTCAGAGTCTTGGGTGAGGTTTTAAGGCCTTTAACCTGGCCCTAACTGGAAGGCTGACTTGCCAGTGAGGGCAAGGGTCATGACATGAACCTGTCTGCTACCAAGAGGGCCTCCCCCGGGAGGTGGACGACTGAGGTAGATGTTTTTCCAGGGCCCATTTCCACACATGCTGACTGCTAGGCTGCACAGTGGAGGGGACCTGGTACCCCACCCCACCCCGCACCCCCCCCCCGCTTGTTGACATAGTTCATGCTGGTGGAGTCGGTCTGGATAAGGACAGTCTTGTCCCCAATGAGCGGAAGGAAGGCTCAGAGGGCTAGCCAAATGGCCCCGAGCTCCAGCCAGTTGAAATGCGACTCCAGCCGGGCCCAGACTCTATCTTATCCGGAGCCTTGTGTGTGGCATGGCGAGGACCACCGCCGTCATGATACCCAGTAGGTGTTGGCACCACCAGGCCGAGGTCACTGCTCTGGTAAGGAAGTGCATAGTGGTCTTGAGCGCCTTAATCTTGTCCTCTGAGGGAAATACCATCTAAGAGCTTGGATCCCAGATGAGGCCCAGGAAGGTGAGGCTCTGCGTGGGTTGCAGCTAAGCCTTGAGGTCGATAGTGAACCCCAGGTCGCAGAGTGTTCATAAGCGTGGAGGATGTGCGAGTAACCCCCTCCGGGATCTCACCATGAAGAGCCAGACCAGATACGGGTAGACAGGGTGGCCCTGAGGAGGGCTGCCACTGCATTCATGAGTCTGGTAAATACCTTGAGGGCTGAGTTGATGCCAAAGGATAGCACCTTGCGCTGGAAATGACAGCCCATGATCCTGAAGCGTCGGAAGGAGCAATTAGGTTACCAAATTGGGACGTGTAGGTAGGCACCCTTCAGATTCAGGGAGCACATCCAGTCTCCCCGGTCTAGTGTCTCAGAAATGAGTGCTGGCAAAACCATCATGAATTTCTGAAGAGGGAGGGAGAGGTTGAGGGTGGATGGGTCCAGCACAACTCTCGGGCCAGCTTGGTTCTATTTTGTATGGTGAAAATCCTGGAATAGAAGCCTAAGCCTCTCTGGGAGGCTGGTACTACTTCCGGTCGCCCGTAAAGAGCCAAGCAGTGGATCTCCACCAACAGAGTTGCCGTCCCACTCTGTGCAAGTGGAGTAGGGGAGTTATAGCTAGGTGGTACCCCTTGCATACTACAGAGAATCCAGGGGTCTGTAATGTTCTGGTGCCAGAAATGCACCAAGAGGCAAGCCTGCCACCCACTGGAGACACGTGGACCCGAAGGACACCTCATGCCTTTTTATCGTCCGAGGCTGCTGCTGAGGAGAGGGACTGGAAGAATCCCCATCTCTCCTCCACCCCACACCCTTTTTTTGTTGCTTGAGCTGTCGGTGCTGACTTAGCGAGCGGTCAGGTTGTCTCGACCTCCGTACCTGGAATCCCCGGAACCCCCGAGTAGCTCGCCCCTTGTCGGAGAGTTGATGCGACTGGGTGTACGCCTTGCGCATGGCCTTCGTCAGGATAAAGACTTCGTAGTTTGCGACCTGTTCCTTGTCTAATTCCACAACAGTGGTAGGGTGGAAGAGGTCACTACCCTCAAACGGAAGGTCCAATATGTGATCCTGAGCGTCAGGGTTAAACTTAGTAGCCTGAAGCCAGGCTGTCCACCCTGTCCATGGAGATGCAGATTACCCAGCAAGCGGTATCGATCCTGCGCTACCAGCCTGGATTCTCCTAGACCCGCCTTAAAGCGTGCCTGGCTCTGCACCAGATGTTCTGGAAGGAAATCTGCTATTTCTAGCCTCAACCTCTTGTTAGCGGCTGCCAGCATGGCATCAGCGTTGGCATGATATAGGCTGATGCAGGTGCAGGGAGGCATTAGAGTACAGTTTTTTCCCTGTATGCCTCCAAGATCTTCTCCTTGCCTAGCAATGTCAAGGACGAGGTGGCCGAGGAAAACTGCGGCTTAGAGTAGAGTGACGGTGCAGAGATCACTGATGAATGCGGTTGGGGTGTGTTGATAAGAGTGTATCCCCCTCCTCCATCAGTCTATACTTGGCATTGAGGAGCCAATAGACAGGTTGCACCGAGTGTGGCTTGAGCCACCCCTTCTTGGCCAGAGCCACAGCGTCCTCCTGCATCAGGATACCCGTCTTGGTAGGGGGTTTTAGGGTGAGGACGTCTACCAAGACTACCCTGGAAGGCCTTCACATGACGGCAGCATGTCAGGGTCCTCCTGGTCTGTATCCACCCAAGTGTCTGGCTGGTCTGGAGCGGAAGGAGGCGTGCAAGGCATCATGGGCTGTGGCGTGGAGACCGGAGGCTGGTGTAGGACCGCCTGAGCAGTAGAAGGCAGGGACGCCAGAATTGAAGGAGCGGCAGGGGCTGCGCAGGGGCCTGTAGCGCCGCAGTAATAGGAGGATTGACTATGGGCACCGGGGGAGTGACTGGAGAGAGCAAGTCCCTTACGGCATCCCGTAGGATGCCCCCCATCTGGGGGTTAGCATTAGCGACAAGAACATTTTCGAAGAACCCATCTTCAGAAGCAGGGGATGTTGACTTGAGTGGCTGGGGGCTGCTGGGGCCGGAGCGCACTCTAGGTAGCAGAGAAAACCTACCCTGCTGATGGATAACCTGTATGCCACATACCTGGTTGACACAAGTCCCACTTGGAAACTTGTTCACCCGCCTGCTCCCTGGAGTGGCATCGGACGAGCGGCCATGTTTTCTGGCATGGCAGCCATTTTGTCGCGCTGCGTGCCATGTGCCAAAGTCATGGTGCATGGCTCCCTGGGCCCAGCCTCCTCCGGGACTCTTGGTTGTGGAGCATGAGGTCTACCCTGCACCGCAGGTCTAGGCCTGGAAGGCATTTTGCCCTCGACATTCTCGTCAGTAGTGCTGCGTGCAGGCTCCGCCCCTTCACCCCACCCCCCCTCGGACATTGATCCAGTACTAGGGCATTGCCACTCTGGTGTACACCTGTTAAAAGAACTGTGCGGTCCCTCAGCACTGATTCTGGAAGGATCCGACAAACTCTCGGCCGTGAAACGGGTAGCTGGACTAGCCTTGGTGCGTGTGCTGGTACTAGAACCAGAGAGGTTCCTCCCGCTCGGCCGTTTCCTCAGGAAGGAGTTGCCCTTACAGGGTACGATGGAAAATAGCGGCCCACCTTTGGGCCTCGATCTCTGCTTGATGAAGCTTTTCAAGTCCTCTGGAGGCGATCTTCTGAAGAGCTTCCTCTAGCTAGCCTGTTCTTCAGTGCACATGGAGTCAGTGCGTCCCACGTCGTACAACCTTGCCAGCCGTGGTCAGGGCCAAGGCAGCGAAGGCAAAGAGCGTGGGGGTCAGTCATAGGGAAGAGTACATCACAGGCTAGACACCTGCTGAAGCACACTGAAGTTGACATGTGACGGGGAGGCACATGACGCCGGACGACCGAGTATCTGAATGACAAAAGATTAGACAAAAAGATAGAAGAATTCGGGGAAGAGCATGTGGTATTATATGGCTCAAGCCAAACCCAGGAGTGCTGGTGTAATCAGCCTGTTCCCTTCGACGCAGAAAAGGGGACCGAGGAGTGGGACCGGTGGGCAGAGCCAGGGTAGCGCATGCTCCCAGGGTCACACCCCCACATGCCTCCAAATTTAAAGGGGAAGAAGGCTTTTCTGGTGAAAAAAGGTTCCGTCCCCTGTCCCTTAGAAGGGACGCCCATGCAGTATGGAGGAAAGAGGACAGGACATAAGAGTACAGTTGGATTCTCCCAGAGGGATGCAAGCAGTCTTTTATCCCAGCAATAATAGTGTTCAGTAATTAAAACTTGTAAGGGAACAAGCTGGAGCTAGGAGAGCCAAAGTCAATGGGCCAGTTCAAAGTTCTGATTATCTTAGAAAAAGTGTAGTTCAAATGGAAAAATCACAGCAACTCACAGAGTCATCTTGCACAAGCTAAAAGGCCAGTGCTAGTGAGTTGAGGTAAACTCTAAAGGGGGTAAAATAACACTCCAAGGTAGGACACACCACACCACACTACGTCTTAGTTGTATCTAGTCCTCCAGTGGTCGACTGCCTCTAGTCCCAAAAACCATGTCTTTTAATAAAGTTCCCATTCATTCACAGCCCTAGGCTGTCAATCACCCAGCAGGGTGGCTGTCCTCCAGGACAGCCAGCAGGCCAATCAGAAAAGGTTTCACTCAGGCACACCTAGACACATAGGACAGGGACGTTTTGGGAATCGCCCTCACTTCCTGCCTTTCTGGACACACTGGAGCCTGGGCGGGCTTCAGGCCTGAAGCCCGCCAGAGGCTAAATACACAAAGCACTCAAATCCAATTCAAACAGTAAAAGCCCAGAAGAAACTGACAAGAAAAGGTGAAGAAAACATGACCGGGGCATTTTGGTAAAATGGTCACCCTTGGGTGCTGTAGTGCAGGGGGGAGGATTCAGCCTGCAGATACATGGCACAATGTAGTAAAATAGAAACCACTGCCACCAGCCATTCAAGTGAGTTAGTGTAACAGAAGGTTACATGAGGAGTGGGATAAAGAAGTTATATGTACCCCCCCCCACCCTCCTAGCCCCCCCCCACAGGGCCCCACATAGGGTGGTGGGTGCTGGACAATGGAAAAGGCAAGTTAGACAGGGGTCGTCTCACTTTTCTTGGGATCAGTAGTTCGCCCAAGGAAATGTAGTTACACATTAAGAGCAGGCCAATGGACCTCAGTGGCACTGCACAAAAGGTGCTGTGTGTCAATGCAAAAAGCAGATGCTTATGGAGCTTACCAGACTACATTCAACAGTGACAAACAAAAATCCTAGTGACAAAAAACTATAGCAGGGAAAAAAAGTAACGAGTTAAAATTAAAAAAGCCTCGAGTCCAGCAAAAGAGCTGGGGGGTCTCTAAGGTTAAAGGTAATTGGCAAAGGAACATTTTCCCTAACAGAAATAGCCTGCAGCACAGAAATTACACAATAGTTGGTAGAACATGTCCACTGCCACCAGCCATAACTAGGAGATGGTCTGCGACTAAAATGTCACATGAGCAAAGAGACGGGCAATACTCGGTATCCCTTTGGCACTCCCCATAAGGTGGTGTGTGCCAATCTCTCAGACTAACATTTTAGGAGAGATTCTAAATATCTCTATCCTTAATGGACAAGATAGACTCCATAGTATAGCTCAATAGTACCTGGCGAGTGTCGACGAGTTTGCAAAACGCAAGCTCATTGGCCCTTGCCTGGGTCTTACCTGCCCTACAAGGCTCCGAGTGGCATCCAGAGTTCTTCCTGCAACTGGCCCCCATGGAAAGGGAGAAGGGACTACTTGTAGTCCCTACTCCCTTTCCATGGCAGACTTTTACTTTCCTTTTCAAGTGACTTCATGTCTGCCACAGAAAGAGAAACCCGACTACGGGCATTTTTTTAAAACTTTTGTTTCCTGGCTACACAACACGTCTCACAGCCGGTGGAAAAAGAAAATCACTCGTACCCCCGTCTAACAGGCCAGGGTACTAATGGCAATAAGCCCCTAGACTGTGGGCCATTACCGCCTATGGTAATGCCCCCGGGGTATTCGTGGTCCGCAGTCTCAGGGCTTATTGCCCAATTAAGGCTCATGTGTTTAGAAACGACTGTAGCAAAACTATTTTCCAGTAGCGCAACATATGAATTACAGATCAGAACAAAATCAAACCAATCACCATGAATCAATGTTAAACATACAAGGAGTTAATAATATGGTAGAGATTTGGCCCAGAGTGTGTGCTGTAAATACTTCCAACCAAACCCAGAGATTACGCAAACAAGATTCTGATAATTACCTTTGACTTTTCATTTTTAATCCTATGGGCCTCATCGATGACAAGATACCGCCAATTAAATTTTTTGAACACAGATTTCTCACGAATTAGCATCTCATAGGAAGTGACGCAGACATCCCACTCTCCTGGAAGCAACACATCTCGGACAAAGGCAGCCTGGGAAATAATGTTGACAGGATATTTACTAGACGTAACTTCTACATTAATGTCCAAGTAAAAGGGTCATGCAAAATACTGGACTATATTGATCACAAAACATAAGTTTTAAAGCTTGCTACACCATTTTTATTTAAAGTATGCTGTGATTTCAAAGGGAGTATCCAAATAAGAGCCATACAGTAGACCAGGCAATGCTGATACCAGGTGCCTGACATAGCAATATGTGAATGAGCATGTACCTAGTGGTTGAAGGGGGGAGGAAGGAAGGACAGACTAGGCTAACAGTGAGTGTGATGCAGGTACTAGAGGAAGGCAATTTATTTCAAACTCGTAATATACAACGGATAGTTTGCATAGTTACCTACCCTTTGATCCTTGTCCCCTATTAGGCAAACAGCACGGAGCGTTGGAACCCATCTCTTGAACTCTGCCATCCAGTTGTGCAAGGTTGATTTGGGCACCAACACCATGTGTGGTCCAGGAATATTTCGGTAGTGCTTCATGTAGCCAAGCAGCGAGATGGTTTGTAACGTTTTACCCAGTCCCTAACATAGGAATGGAACAAAGCTAGGTAAGCGACTGCCAAAGAAAAAACAACATTTGCACCATAACCATATTTACCACGGCTTTTAGAGTATTACCAGACAATAGAGTAAAACTAAATCACCCCAAATGTAAGAATGTCAAGAGGCTATTTTGGATGATGCACAATTTACATGATGTTCAAAGCTTTCCCTGGAACCCAGTTGTTGGTCAGAGTAGGCAATTTTTATTTTGACTTCCCTTTGCTCATGTATTGGTAGTATGTAGACTGAGAGGCATCCGAGAGTGTGTGCGGGTACGTGCAAGCGCGTGCGAAGGGGTTTGCACCAGGTTAGTCCAAACTCTTACTAATTAGGTGAAAGCAGTCTGGTTTCACTCAGAATGGACTAGTGTAAAGTACAGATTAAACACATAGCAATGTTAAGTACAAAATTTACCAAGCATTAAACATTGAAAGAGTATATAAAACCATTATCCATTAATGAAAACACTTCAAGTAGAACTAAAAAAAAAACATAGGTAATAACTAATGGAACAAGAGAACTAATGCACAATTAGCAGCTGTGCTATAGATTTTACAGTAAACACAAAAAGTAAAAACAGGTTACTTTTAAAGGAGGGAAGGGATGCAATTGAATGACTTAAATTTGAACTTTCAGTGTAATTAAGTTAAGTCTCAACACCCAACCTGAAGGGTTCACAGGCACATACTGCTAGGACAGTTTTTTTAAAGTCCACTTTAAGGGCTTTCTAAAAACTATGCTCGCGACAATACAGAAACTCTAATCTTAGTATATGGCTGTACCACCTGAGATATTTGGGTAGCGATGACAGAGCAGCCAGGCCTATCTCAGGAGGGAGAGAGGGCTGTAGAGGTACAAAGAAATTGTAGTATATATATGGTCCAAAGAAACACGGATACTTCTGGATTTTTAAAATAGTAATTTATTTTATATGTACATAGGCAAAGATATACCTTTGGAAAGTTGAGTACCATATCACAATTCAAAAATTATAAAAACCAACACAATACGCATGGTATGCCTAACCAACGTATAACCTTATTTAGAAGAGCAATATGCAGTTCAAGGTGAGTAAAACCAACTTGCAGAAAGAATGCTATTCAAATGAGGCAGAACCTAATGTTAATAACCTAGAGTGTAATTCAGTTACAAGAAACACCTAGTTATATATACCAACACTGTTACACATTATACACTGCCACATATGCAACTTACTCTTCTTTCAGAAAGGATACAGTTAGTCCCATTACTTTTCAGAACAGTACAAAGGGAAGCAAATATTACATACTTTTCGGAGGAGCAGTCGGCTACTTATGGATAAGAACTCATTAAGACAGTTTTACAATGGCACTAAGCAATTTAAGGAAGCACAAACCAATGTTACACTTTTAATGGCAGCAGCTATGAGTAAAACCTTATTGGTCTAACTCCAATACAGGAATGAGTATTTATACCAATGATACTTTTCAGACGAGTGGAACACAAGTCCAATGTCAGTAATGAACTTTGTATACTTTCCAAAGGCGCAGAAGGCAAATCTAGGATAAGCAGAATCCTTTGGAAATGCATCAATCAAAACCCAAGGGTACACTTTTAGAATGGCAACAGCTATTCAAGGTGAGTAAACACTATTGGTAAGCTTTTTCACTTCTTGATTTTCAAGAATACTAAAACAATACCTAATCAGTTACTTTATAGAACATTGAAGCACAAATCAAGATTAAGTAAATCGCCCATTATCCTTTACAGATTAGCAGTCAGCAATTCATAAGTAAGCACTTAACATTTTTTAACTTTTTCTGTTTCAAGAATCAATGTTACACTAACATTTACAAGTAATTACTTTGCAACACTTGCTATAATTTCTAGTCAGAGGCCTTACTTTTTAAAGTCCCTTCCTATTCTAGGGCACGAGTGATCTCGAAGCACTCTTAAGAGTCAGCAGTAGGCAGGTCAGACTCTGGTTCAGATGCAGGAAAGTCAGAGTACCAGAAGATATCTTTAACAAGTACAGACTTTTAGTAGAAAGTGTTCAGGGACTTTGTAGGCGGCTTCAGAGATGTGTTCCAGCGTTAGACCTGGGGGCGCAGTATGGGCAACCTCCCCAACACCTGAATCGCCCACTCTGCCACACAGACTTGACAAGACTTTAGGTAAGCCAACAGTACCTCAGCAGTTAAGAAAAGCTTGGAGACCGATACCTTTACGATGCAGAAACACAGGACCCAGTCCCTGGATTCTTGGTCGCGGTGACAAAAGAACTGACACTGGATAGGACCTGGGATGTGCTTTTGGTCATGAATAATGATTTTTAGAATGTAAAATAAGTGACATTGGCGAATTGAGGAGGTCTGATCTATTAGACAGGGCCAGAAAGATCGTTTCTCTACCAGTGTTTTCCTCAAAATGTATTACTATACTGTGTCACTTAAGTTTCAATTGATTAATTCACAAAATGTTGATGTATACATGTATGCATTTTCTATATTGACATATGTATTTATGTTTTGATTTTTCTACATAATTACAAATCGACCCAATTGGTCTTTAAGCTTGCAACCGTAGGACCAATGGCCTACGTAATAAATTATGACATGTTTAGTATAACAAAAATCCTATTCGCTGTGTGTATTGTTCTTTGAGGTGATTTAATAACCCATGGAATAGGGCCCAGCTGTAGCAGAAACTGGGTCATTGAACCATTTAATAAATGGTTCATCTGCCCCCCCCCCCTAATGTGTGCTAGGAACTGACAGCAGCAGTCGACAGAAAAGGCTCCCAAACAAATGAATATTCGGTGCTACTCGCAGTGGTTTTGGCACCCTTTTACAGGTACCAGATGGACAGTTTACACTTGTCGGATTCTCTTCGCTAATCTGGTCCTTCACTCTGTTGAGGGTACTTTAAGGATTCAAATTGTGTCTCTGGAGGTCCAGCAGGAGTCCAAAGTTTCCACGAAAATCGGAAGACCATGGACTGCACTGACGAGGTCCCTGGTGATTTGTGGTTTGCAGCCCAGCAAAGTCACAGCACGTCGAGGGGTGGATCTAAATGCAGGTCTTCTCATGACGCGAGTCTCACCAGCCTCTGTAAGGGTAATCGTCTTCAGGACCCCTAGGTTGCATTGAAAGGTCAGACCAGGCTCTCGTTACACGGCAGGCATCTCTGGTAGCTGGAAACCGTTACAGCAGTCTCATCTTCCTTTTCAGATTCAGTTCCAGTGGTCAGCTTGTCTTCAGGTCCCAGAAGAACAAGTTACTCACCAACTGGTAACGTTCCTCCAACGTATTCCTCATCTTTGATATACTCGTCCAGCTACGGCTGGGTCGGAAACAAAATTCTCAGCACAAGGCGCCGTGCGTCGAGGTCCCTCAAAGGCCTCTGTCGAGGGTGACATCAGGTGTACAAGTAGCACGCGTGGCACCCTTTGGCCTCAGTTCTGTTTTTTCCCTCCCCGTTTGTGTTAGTTAATGTAGGCAGACGGTAGGTAGCCCTGCGAGAGCTGAAGAAGTAACATAGGAAATTCTACAGAGGGTAAGGATGGGAGGGCGATTAGGAATACGTTGGAGGAACATCCAGTCGAAAGAACTTTACCAGTTGATAAGTAACTTGTTCTTCGAATGGATTGTGTCCAACGTATTCCTCACCTTTGATGGACTCCCAAAGCAGTATAAGGAATTTGGAGGATGTAGTAGAATGTTGAGAATGATGGTATCTTACAATGCTGACCATAGTACAGCTTTACCAAAGGAGACTTCCTGAGAGTGGGTAGCTTCTAAACTAGAATACTTTGTGAAAATATGCATTGAAGACCAAGTTGCTGCATCACAGATCGATTTAATAGGGACACCCCTTTGAAGGGCTGTCAAAGAGGCTGTGACCCTGGTTGAGTGAGCTCTCAAGCCGTCCGGCGGGGCCTTACCAGCTAATCTGTAGCATTCTGAAATGCAAAGCAAAATCCATCTCAACAAGGTCTGCTTTGAAACCGCTTGACCCAATTTCCTTCCAGTATTTCCAATTAAGAGTTGATTAACTCTGAGCTTGGAGAGCCTAGAAATATAAAAGCTTAAAGCCCTTCTAGGGTCCAGCCTGTGGAGTCTTTCCTCTTACCGGGATGCGCCGGAGGATAGAATGCCGGCAGAATGATTTTCTGATTCAAAATGGAAATCAGACAACTTTAGGTAAGGAGGGTTTGACTCAACACAACCCTACCCTTGTGGAACACAGTATAGGGTGGACTGGAAGATAGTGCCTGCAACTCGCTCACTCTACATGCAGATGTAGAAGCAACCAATAAAATGGTCTTGAAGGTAAGCAACCTCAATGGTCATGTGTGCAAAGGTTCAAATGGGGCACATCAAAAACTTTAGAACCAGATCAAAGTCCCAAACTGGAACTTGAAAAAAAGAAGGTGGGAACACATTAGTGAGCCCTTTTAGGAATTGAATCACCAAGGAAATTTTAAATTAGGAACACTGTTCAGAAGAGCGCTTTAAGATGGAAAGCGCTGCTAGGTAACCTTTTATGGTCCCAACATAGCGACCTTTGTGTGCCAATGATAACACCTTTGGAATTGAACATAGAAAAGGATCAACACTTTTCCCTGTACCAGTCGCAAAACTTGATCCAACAGCAACAGTACAGAGGTTTTGTTGCTGGCCTTCTTGATGAAAGCAACACCTCCATGACATCATCCGGGAGGTCCCAATCCTTGTATCTCAGCCTTTCAGAAACCAAGCGTGAAGGTTGAGTGTGGACCTCTGGATGGAGAACCTGTCCCTCCCTTTGTGAGAGAAGATTCTCTGCGGAAAACGAATCGGAGGACAGACATGTCTAGAAGGTCCGGGTACCACATTCTCCTGGCCCAATCCGGGACAATTAGGATCATACGGCTTCCGAACCGTCTCAACCTCCTGATGACTGGAGGAGTGACGGGTAATCGGATGAATGTGTATAGTAGTGGGAAATCCCAATCCACCCTGAACACGTTTCCTAGAGCTCCTTGGAGGATATTCCCTTGAGCAATACCTTTCGCACTTCCGGTTGATCCCAGTCGCAAACAGGTCTACTTGAGGGGTTCCCCAAGATTTCTTGGACGTCCTGAGCTACTTCCCACTCGTGTAACACTGCCGTCTTTTCCCCATCTCAGAGCGCCCGCTGTCATGTTTTCCTCCCCAGCCAGATGAACTGCCGATAAGTAGATTCCTTCTGGAATTTCCCAGTACCAGAGCTGCATTGCCTCTCTGCACAGAGGTAGTGACCCTACACCTCTCTTGTTGAGGTAATGCATTGCCACTGTTGTCCGTCATTATCAGACCATTCTTTCCTCTGATCAAGGGCAGGAAGCCCTGCAGCGCTAGTCTGATTGCCCTCAGCTCCAAAAGGATGTGTAGTTTGGACTTGATGGAGACCAACGACTGCAGACTGTCAGATTGTTGGCATGGGCTCCCCACCCCATGAGTGAGGTGTCCGTCGCTACTATAATCTCCGGCCACGGCTGCCAAAAATGTTCTTCCTTCAGAATATTATCCTTGCAGGTCCACCACAGAAGATCCTGTGCGACCCTGCTTGGAGCCGGAAGTAGGTCTGTCATCTTTCCTGATAACTGGGACCATTGAGTTTTTAGAGCCCATTGAAGGGATCTCATCCTCAGATGGGCCTCTGGCACCAGAAAAATGCAGAATGCCATGAAGCCGAGCAACCTCAAGAAATCCTAGGCCGGAAGATTCTGGGCATTCTGAAATTTGGAAACCATCTGAATAATGTCTTGAGCGGATGGCAAGCTCTTTCCCAAGGATGAGTCCAATATAGCTCTGATGTACTGGAGCTGCTGGGACGGGGTCATCTGACTTTTTAAATTGAGGGAAAAAGCCCAGACTGAAGGGAGTGGAAGGTGACTTTCAGATTATCCAGGGCTTGCTCGGGAGAACGTGCCCTGATCAGCCAATCGTCCAGGTAGGGGTAGACATGAATCCCCCCCCCCCTCCTGAGCTACGCTGCCACCACTAGTTTGGTGAAGACCCTCTGGGTGGAGGTCAACCCGAATGGCAGGACTCGAAACTGACAGTACGAGCCGCCAACAGCAAACCTCAGGTATTTTCTGTGCTTGGATGAATAGGCACATGTAAATAAGCATACTGAAAGTCCAATGACACCATCTGGATGAAGAGTGACCATCTTGAACTTGTCCTTCCTGAGGAACTTGTTCAGTATCTCAAGTCCAAAATGGGTCTCAGTCCTCCATCCTTTGAGGATCAGAAAATATGGGTAATACCAACCCTTGTTCCTCTCTGCTACAGGTACAGGTACTGGTTCTATAGCACCTTTCTCTAGCAGGGTTAATATCGCCTGCTGTAGGAGTGGATCTGGAATCGTCAAAGTGGGTTTCCCTGGTGGATTGTGAGGCTGCGTTAAGAATCATCCTGAATAAATGCGTCAATTTATTCAGGATGATTTGACGGAAATTCTAGATAAAGGTCCGCCCACTGACCCAGTTTTACCGTTCCATGTGGCCTTGCAAAATAGGGTGGGCAAGAATTGGGAGTCCTCGGATTCTATCCCAGCTGTGGGCAAGTCCCTTACTACAAAATACTGCCTTTCCAGTGGCGACCCCCGGCTATCTGTCCAAACACCCCACTCCCGACAGTTTGGTGGTCCAGGCAGCCACAGCTACATCCAACAATCCCTCTGGATAGAGTCGACAAGAGTGTGGATGGATGGGCACGCAAGGTATTTGAAGCGAGGCGTATGGCCCTAAAATCGGCCAACGCCACGTGTGCCTTTGCCAAATTTTCGTACTCTTTAGGAGTCCATCTCCATGGCAGCAGAGCACATACCAGAAGGGGATGAAAGGGAGGGATTCCCAGCTATCGTTGGAGATGGCAAGGAATCCATGCGTGAATCCCTTCAGTTTGGTCTGGACACTGCAGACAGCGTCAGTAGGGCCAATGCTACAAGCAGTTATGCGCAGGTTTGCATGGTTGCGGAAGTCAGGTTTTGCACCAGATGTACAGTCCCATCTCCTCTACATGCCATTTGACGGGTCTCGCCTTTTTGGCAGCAAGGCCGACTAGAACCTTGAGAGGTTGCAGACCTCAAAAGCGGCTGCCAAATCTTTAGGGGCTGCTGTCGGGCAACCTCAGCCTTTTCGTTCAGCTGGACAGTCTTGATGGGGACGATCCTATCGTTGCTACTGCTCACTTGGAAAGGCGAGAGGAATGGCCAGTCAGAGTCCAAAGAGAAATCCCTCGTGGTGGACAACTTAAGAGTGCGAAGTTAGCTCCCGCTTCCTTGCCATCAGCAGCTGCAACATCCGCAGCTGCAACATCTGCCCCAAAACCGCTTTTAGAGCTTGCGTCACGTAACACCTGTGGTAGGCAGACTGTCCCAGCATCTGCAAGAATGGCGAGACATTACTTCAGATGCCTGGGCTCTGGAAACAGTAGATTGTGAGGCTGCGTTAAGAATCATCCTGAATCATCCTGAATAAATGCGTCAATTTATTCAGGATGGTCTGGCCCATCCTAAATAGTCTACTACTTTTGACATTAGTTGCCGGTAAGAGGAGTCTGCATGTTCTACCGGTTCTGGTTTGGCAAATTCAGTCTCTGGCGATGTATCTACACCACTAGCATTATGTAGTGTGTCAATGAGGTCCCTCATCTTACTTTAGAGATCAAGCACTCTGGCACATTAGGAGTACCAAACTCCAGACCAAAAGGAACCTCTTCATCCTCAGATCTTTCCTTTTCTTCAAAAATTGAAGGTAAAGATTTAAAGATTTCTTGCTGGGCAAAGTGAAAGATCTTTCAGGAGGAACTGGTTTTATTGAAGGTTTTGTTTTAGCAGCTTTTTCTTTTGCTGCAACATGCTCCGAGGACTGAGTTGGAACCTTAGGAATCTTCAGCGCTGTTGGCGTCAACAAAAGCGTTCATGAAAATGGCGCCGAAGGTGGAAAAGGAATCAAGGTTTTGATGATGGCCTTCAAGGATTTTGCCTTAAGAGTGTGCAGAGCCTTGGACGGTGTTGAAGACCTCGAGCACGGCTCGAATTACTTAATCAGAGACCAAGGGCTCACAATCGGTTCTTCTTCGATCACACAGGCTCGAGGATGCACGCGTGTGGGTACGGGAACACTCGGCCGGCTTCTGAGGAAGACGCAGACCGAGGCCTTGCCTTCGCAAACACTTCCACCATTTCTAAACTAAATGCTTCCCACTCTTCGGAAGAAGAATGTTTAGTGGGGCATCTAAACTTATGTGGGGGTTCATCTGATGAAGATGGTTAATGGTGGCGTCGTTTCTTCGCTCTTTTGTTGAAGACGAGTGGTGGGAGCCACTTCGAGATCGACCTTTCTTCCTTCCTTGTCGAGGGGAATGAACTTGCCTCGACGTTGGAGGATCGGTCGGATTTAGATTTACGACCCACCTGCAATTTCCCCTTCCTCCCTTGGAGGGCTTAACCCGTCATCACCTTACATTTCAAGCAGGCCTCTGTGTCATGATCTTCGCCCAGGTACAACAGGCACATGATTGACGTCTTAGAACTGCCTTCTTTGCACTTCTTTAAACTTGAACCAGAGGTAGTTGGGGGTCGAGGAAGAGGACATCTTCGATGAAGAATGCAACTGCGTAGCAGAAAATACAAGGCGGGCAGAGTCCCTGAAGCAACACGTTCTGTGGAAAAACAGAACCGAGACCAACGGGCGCTGCGTGTGCTACTTTTACACCCATTGGAGTCACCCTCGACGGAGTATATCAAAGATGAGGAATACGTTGAAGGACACAATCCATTTGAATCAAATTTTTTTGTTCAGGAACCCGCACACAACTTATGCAAACTCTCCTGGAGTTTACAGAAAGGGGCGTGTGGCTGTCCAATCAGGACAGCCAGCCCTTACCAGTGGGAACTGGTTTAGCTCAAGCACACCAGCAGACAAAGCCCTGCAGAGTTTTAGACTCCTACCTCCACAGACAATCTGGAACCTCGGCAGGAAACGAAGGGTTCCTGCCAAATACAAAACTTCAACCAGGACCTCCCACACCTAGGACAGCAGAAAGAGACCCAAGAAAGGACAAGCAGACTCAATCACAAAAAAAAGACATGAGCCACAATTCTAGCAAAATAGTGACCCTTCTGTGCATTACTGCAGCTGGTTGACTGCCTGTGTATAATATTAACTAAAACGTAAAGTATATCCACTGGCAACAGCCAGAGGAGTTAGCTTGCCTCAGTAACAGAAAGGTTACTGAGGAGTGTACTGTCTCAACATGTAAAAGGGATGAAACCCCTCCCCCCCTGGGAACAGTAGTTCATCCAAGGAAAAATCAAGAGAAAATACAAAGGGTAATCCAAGAGGCAACACTGCCCATAAGGTGCTGTGTGCCGCCATAGGAAAATGCATTAAGACCAAAGGTTGAACAGAACTATAAATCTAAACGCACTATGGAGAGGCATAAAAAGGTCAACCATTACAAGACTTAAAAAAAAAAAAAGAACAAGATCCCCAATTCACACAGGAACATGGCAAGTGCAGGAAAAAAGTTCTGGGTTTCACAGGTGAAAGATTTCATAGAAATTAAAATCTACCCTAACAAGCACTATTCAAATGTAATTCATAGTATTAAAGGTGCGACAAGACAAAAAAAAAAAAAAAAATAATCGCAGTTGCGGTTTTTGTGACAAAAAGGCACATTTTTTTCACATGGCTCAGGGACCAAGGTAAAGGCAGCCACCAAGTCGTAGTTATGGGGACCTCAAACGCTTTGACAACCAAAAGCTAGAATAGGGATGGCTGTAGAGGAAGCAGGCAAGTCCAACAGAAAAACATTGCAATCAAAGTGGCACTTTGCCTAAATGCAGGCCAGAGTACTATTTCTGAAGGCCAACAACATGGTGGGGGAATCAAAGGACCCAGGGGAGAACATTCAGACTTAATGATGCTGCAGAGGTTGCCAAGGGGTCACATTGCAGAGGTCTGACTTCACAACAAGAAACCAGAACACACTCGTAGCTAGGCCCAGTATCAGTGAATCAAACCTTAGGCGCGATGAGACCAAAATGACAGGATATTTTACAATTGACAACAGTCGATAAACTCGGCAAGGGCACAGCAGAAGCAGCAGAGCAATCTTGGCATTTACACTTACAACAGGCAACGCACAAGTCAAGCGTTACAGCACAGGCATTAGAAGGGGTCGTGGTTAGGAAAGTTATCTTCTAGCAACCATCCCTCCATATTCTATTGACCCCCAAACGTTTTACTTTTGTTTTTCACCATGCCCTACTTTTCAGTGAAGTGAAGCCTGCAGCTGCACTCCACCAGGCTTTTGCTTACATGTTATGGGGAAACCGACTGTCAGTATTGGGAAAGTTTCCCTTCATCTATTGGCTTTGTTACCTTTTTGGTAAACATTGCACAAAGCATTTTCCAATGCAGTCAATGGGTTTCTTTAGTATTACCCTAGACTACACTCAGTTATGTTTTGGTTACCTAAGAAGCTAGGTTACCCAAGGACAAACTGGTGGCAGCAGTTACTTTTTCATTCTGTATTTTTCTTTAACCTGCATTTGGCTACCACAGTGGCTTTTGTCCCAACATGGCCGTGCCACAAGGGTTTTAGTTTGCTCTTTGGTCGCCTCCTTGCCCTGCCAGGTCAGGAATTTCCTTTTATGGTCCTGCACTTTCCCTGGCAAGACTGGCTTTCCACAGGCTAGTACACATCACCTGAGTGGGGTCCCAGGAAGATGTCAGACCGTCTGGTCCCAATCCATATACTGGCACCAGAGTCTGGTGTGCATGCTTGCCTGAAACCCACAGTGGCCCGATTGAGCACTGCTGGTGTGCATGTGTGGGTCAGATCTTGCCATTGGAGGGCCAAGTCTGATCACTCACCTGCCTTTGGGACTAGGTGTCCTGCAGCCATTCCAGCAGATCTGAAGCAGCAACTATCCCGTCGTAGCCGAGAAGACTGGACTACCCATGGCCGATCCCTGAAGATGCCTGGCAACTGAATCTGACTGGAGTCCCAGTGGAGCATGCCCGACTACTGATCACTGAAAACCTGCCGGTGCTGCAACCTTCTGGACCGGCAGGAACAACTGGTTCCCGGCATCTTGTGGTACTCAAGCAAGTTGGAGCCCTCGGAAGTGTCCCTGTACCACCTAGTAGACTGACCAGCTCCAGATTGGAGTACCAGGATAGGCACGCCGCTGTTCTGAGTTTTGGCCAGGAACTCCAGGGGGGATCTTCAGCTTGTGCAACAAGTGGTCTACCTGCGTAATTGCAGCTCTGCCCTCAACAGGTCCTGAGATCGGAGGCCTTGTTCGACCATAACAATCTTGACGCATGGTGTCGCTGTAACCTACTTTCCCACAGCAGAGGTTCTTGCATGGTATGTAGAGAAGAGGTTGCACCAAGCTTCCATCCATGACTGGAGCTCTTGGGCACAACAGGGGGAAAACCAAATGCGGGAAAACCTTACCTCAGGCAACGCTCTGACGACCCGCCAAGTGTGAAGATAAACTGTAGTACGGGTGTTAAGTTGTAGTGCTACTTGCCTGAACACCCTCCACCCCTGAAGTGTGCATAACTTTTACTTGTTTGGCTTTAGCACAACTAGTTGCTAAAAACCCTCCAAAAGCTGGGAACTACATCAAAAAGTGTTTCCAGGTGCCACAAGACAAGAGGGTGGGGTGCAGGGAAGAACACAATAACGTCCTACTAGGCCTCGACACATTTGATTGTGCAGTATCAAGCAGTGCAGGGGGATGGGGCAGATCAAGGTGATGGGGTAGGGAGAGGGTGAGGAGGGAGAAGTGCTGGAAGTAGGGGGCCGAAGGTCCTGGACAAGTGCTAGAGGGAACCAGGGGTAGGGGTAAATAGAATGAGGACAGGGGTGGCCCCAGCCTCAGAAGGCTGGTCAGAGCAGGGTGCCCAAGGGCAAGTGCTGGTAGCAAGGGATGGTGTTATAAAGACTGTCAAAGGAGGGCCTGAGCCCAGTAAGACTCATAAGGAACAACAGGAAACCAGTCAATCGTCATATCCCAGGAGCCCTCTTAGTCTTCCCCAGTCTCCTAATCTCGTTGAAAACTGAACTTTTGGGCACAAGGTCCCATACAATTTAGGGTTGGACTTCTAAAGCTAGGATTGTAATTCCTGTGGACAGTTCTTGGTAACCTAATCCCTGGCCTTACTTTACAGGTATGTGGGGTGGGGGGCGGGGTGTATTACTTTGCATTGCACCAAATGGTGACTGAATATAGTGCAATACCCCTGACCCCCATTCACCTCACGAGATTCAGCCTTGGCCTCGCTCCATGCTACCTTGATTGGTTTGGCTAAACTCCCAAAAGTTGCTTCCTGTTCACAATAACAAGGGTGGCCTCCTGAACATATGTCCGCCAGGCCAGAGTTTAGGAATCCATTCTAGCAGTCCTATGACAAAGACCAGCTGGGTGGCCATGGTAAGATATTCCCCAAAGTAGTCCCCAAAAAGCGTCAGCCACAAGCAACTGCAGCTCAAGTACAAGCACATCAGCAGCCCCCTGTCTAGATAAGTATCACACTGTTCCAGGAGATCTAGGGAAACACCCAGCAAGCTGTGGAGGAAAGAGAACAGACCCTGCACACAGGTTTAAGTAAAGGCATCCCATTCAGCAGGCCTGGCCAAAAGAGCATCACCTTCAACAGAACAGGAGGAGTCGACAGCATTACACGGTTGTCCTCCACACCCCTCAAAGTACCATGCTTTCTAATGATTAGGTCACGTAGCAAAAATAAGATTTCAGAATACCCACCAGACACATGGCATGGCTGGAAATTACCCCAGCCTTCTAATCACTGGTCGAGCAACATTCAAATAATTGGCAGTGTCAGGACAGAATTCGATCTTTGAGGGTTTTGTTAGTTTTTAATGGGACCCTAAGCTTTTTGCATTTCCTATTTGATCTTCTATAATTTTTGGGTGTCAGACTGACTTCTACTGAAGTCCTCCTTTCACTGCAACACTTTGATACAAGTCTCATGGATTTAAGCATCTTAACAACTAAGCATCACACTGGTTCCATCACCCGACAATCGTGTTATGGAGAAGGCTGGTGGCAGCTGTAATTTGGTAATCAGGGTTGCAGCCAGTTTTTCTGCATTTGTAGCCCAATGAACAAATATGGTAACCTTTTGGGTACTAATGAGTTTTTTAACGTTACTCCCAGCCATCTTATTTTGAGCCACCCTTTGTCTTTTCCAACCATCATGCAGACCTAATATGGCAGATGTGCTCATAACTTCACTTCTTGAGCCCACTGCGGCACCCTGCCATTGTGCTTTAGACTGGCATTAGCTGGTTTCCTGCCCGAAACCAGCAGTACACTTCCTGTGTGAGTGAACCTTCGTGTCAAGTGCCAAAACATATGCGTCAGCATCTTGTGATTGGAAGGCTTGCTGGACCATCCCATGGGTGGATGTGCATCTCTAGAGGGAGAAATGGAGGTGCACAACATTACTACAAATGTTACAATTATGGAAATTACTGTAGAGAATTCAACAGATTTAGGATGCTCCTGGTCAGACCCTGTTCGAGACAGAAATGTCACGAGTAATGTGTTCCTCAAATTGAGGAAAAGACCTGGGCACACATGCATATGATATGGCATTTATAAAGCGCCTGTACACAAGTGTTTCTAGGCGCGACAAGACAAGATGGCAGAAACAAAGGGAGGACAAAAAACTATCTTGTGTCATTGAGATCACGCAAGCGCAGGCGGGGGGGGAGTGGAGACGTGCAAAGGGAGAAGTGCATGTAACAGAGTGCAGCCAATGGGTGGCTAAGTGCCGGTACTCAGGGTGCAGCCAGCAGGTGTCTAATAAGTGCAGAGAGCGGGTGGACTGTAGGGTTACAGATACATGCCACAAGTGCAGGGGCGGAGGGGGCCAAGAGACTGCGAGGTGCAACTGGAAAGCCAGCAATCTTGGCCCAAGTTCAGAGAGTGGCCAGCATGTGAGAGGAAGAGAGAAGGTATAAGTGAAGAGGAAGGTCTCGAGTTGCTTCAAGAACCGAAGATGGTTCTGCTCAAGCTTCATGCGCAGAGAGGCTGTTCCAGAGGGAGGCCCCAGCCAAAGAAAGATCTGCCCCAAACTGCCTGGAAAAACGTCTGACCCTCAAGAGTTGGAGGTGGATGAGTGGAGAGTTCGGGAAGGGAGAGCCAGGCCCCACTTTATGTCGGCATGTACATAAAAAAAAAAAAGAAAAACTCAATGTTAGAGTGTAGATTCATAACAAATGTCCATCCAATTCACAGAAAATTTTACAAAAAAAAAAAAAAAGAAGGCTGAATAGACCTCTTTGGTGCGACTTCTACATTCTCTCGGTGACCCACTTTCTAAGGGCCCTCAAATGTTTGCTTTCCACTCTCTCCAAGTCCCCCTGCATGTGCAACATGGTTTGCCTTAAAGTATATGGTATTAGGTCAACCATAATTCTTCCAGTCCCAGGGGTGGCTCTCCAGCTTCCCATGTTTGCTTTAGGTAAAATCACATTACCATATATTGGTTTTAGGGAGTAGGCTAGTGGCAGTTGTACTTTTAGCTCTGATTAACCAAGTTCCCAAGGCCTTTTACCACATATGCAGCCCAATGTACCTTTTTGGGGAGCCACTGGGCTAACAATGTATTCATAAATCCTGGCAAAAGGTAACCCAACCTTTAGTACAAGTCTGTACTGCACAAGTTGGTAGTGTGGCTGAGCAGCCAAGCTCATCTCATGAGGGGTCAATGTGAGCAGTAGGGTTTTTAAACAGGGATACATAGTGTCAAGTATTCAAATAAGCTCACACAAGGTTTCTTGATTAAATAAGTATTCATTTAACAGTCAGTTGAATAAGCCTTCTTCAGAAGGGAGCAAAACACTTTAAAATATACTTCAAACACTTTGTTTCTCTAATCAGATGATACCCATTGGGGATGGCACAGACACTTCCTACACCCTCAGGTGACAAATAGTTAGGACACTGGACATTGATTTATCACTAGTACATTTACAGCAATGCTAGGTTTGGTGCAAAGGTTAGATAGGGGGATAAAATAAAAAGGTAAACAATTCATAAACTGGTAACTACTTTTTGAACCCTCCAAAGCAAAGTAAATTAACCCTTTCCTGGGGGAAGGCAAAAGCACAAAGTCAGAGGTAAGAAGAGTCTCTCAGAGGCAAGACAGACTATGTTAGTTGAGCAAAGTCTAGAATGGCAGGACATCATCTTGTAGGTAAATAAAAAACAGTTGTACAATGTTTTTAGAAAAGTGTGTAGAAATGAAATCACGGAAGGGCCACAAGCTAGGATGCTTGTGAGGGGCACAGTTGCAAGCAACTCTGCAAGAGCAACCAAAACCAGTCTCAACTGAGAACAAGTTAGGCTACAAAAGAAGAGGCAATTCCTCTTAACAGTACGTTTGGTTAGAAGAAATTCCAGCTGGTTTCTGTTCCTGTGTAGGTCTGCAGATCATGTTGTTCCTGGAACTCAGTCGTGGGGACAAGAGGGAGGAAGTCTGGTGACTCCTGCACTACAATTTGAAGGTCGGCGGCACCAATGGGCAAACTTCAATTTAGCAGCACTTCACGTCTATAGCAAATAAGACCGCTGCGGTCTCGGATACCACTCTGGACTTTCCTTGCAACTGGGGTCCAGCACACTGTTGAGGTGACTAAGGCTGGGTCAGTCCTGCTTCCTGCGAGTCCAGAGGACCTTCCTGGAGGTCGGGTCTGACAAAAGAGATGCACTCGGTCTGGTGTTCCTCTCCCTGGGACTTCAGTTCCTACAACAATGGAAGTACAGCCAGCTCGGAGTGTATGTAGAGACGAGTTCCCTTTGGGGTTGATTGGACAGATTCTCCCCTTGGGTTGGTGGGACCAATGCAGGGCTTCTCTAATCAAGGCGAATTCAGAGCTTTAGCACAGCAGCAGGGCTTTATCAGGCAAACGGAGGGTCCAGGAGTTGAAGCAAGCATCTCTTCCAAGTTGTTCGGATTCCTTCGTCCAGCAGTCGACTGCCTTCCAAGCAGGTTTCTTCTCTCGCAGCCTAGCTGTTACTCACAGCAGGGTGGCTATCCTGCAAGGACAGCCAGCCAACCAATCACCTTTGGGTGCATTCCTGTAACAAATGGGATTAAGCACAGGGAGTTCGGGCACCTCGCCCACTTCCTGCCCCTGCCAAACATGCTAGAGCCACTCGTAAATCCCAAAGACAAAATGAACAAAGACTAAACCTGGTTTGGCGCGGAGTAAATCTCAAGGACCTTTCCAACAAGAAATGGTGAAAAAAAGACTACCAAGGCCATATTTTGCTTTACTACAGCTGCAACCAGAGGTAAAAACACACAATGGTAGTAAAAAGCAAACCACTGCCACCAGCCTTTAATTGTAGATCATATACAAATGTTGCATGAGAAACTAGACAAAGGGGATATTAAGTAACCCCTCCAGCACCCTATTGTAAGAGTGCTGGGTCTAGAAAGTTTCAAAATAAGTAAAATCAATTTCACTTCACTGCTCTTGGAAACAGTGGTTTCACCAAGAGAAGGTATTTAAACCTTTGGGAAATCTAAGAATTCCATGCGTGACTGTACTGAAGGTGCACTGTGTCACAATGTAAAGATGCCGCCTATGGAGTTCGTCAGACTCCAAGTCAAAGAAACAGTACAAATCCCAACAAAGCCCACCCTAGATTAGTGACCGGGACAACTCAGAGCTTTAGCCAAACCAGTTCATGGTAGGTGGACGAGTGTTCTAGGCTACTCGTCAAGAAGTGGCAAGCTTTTAAGGCTTTCTCAAAGAGCACAGTGAAAAGTCAGGGAACACTTCAACAACCAGTTATATGGCCATTAATAAGTATTTTTAAGTATACAAATTGACTACTAGCATGATATGATATATATATATATATATATATATATATATATATATACACACACACACACACACACACACACACACAATCATTGGATTTGGGCAAAACACATAGAAGTATTAGAATGCAGCACTACAGGTCCACAGAGATACAACACTAACTTTACAAGTCCATCCCTAAAATGTATGGGGCCTTGTGCCCAATAGTTAATCCAAGTTCCACACAGCTTTGAGAGACAGGGAAAATTATTGAGTGTACGGCTTCTGGGGTCCAATGAAGAGTTTCAAGTGGTACAAGACAAGTTATTCTAACTAAGAGTGTCCAACTTTCGGAGTGCTTGCACGAGCAAGCAATGGTAAAGCAAAAGCCAAACTGGTTTTTAAAGTAATAAAACTTTTAGAAGCGAGTTAGGGGTTCAGGTAAGTATGGTTACAACTCACTTCCATACGTACTTCTCCAGTCTACGACAAATGCTGGTGCAAGGTCTTCAGGTTGGATAGTTAAGAAAAAGTTACTTTCTTACCTGGTAACCTTTCGATGGGATGGTCCGACGAGGTATTCCATATCTATGACAGGTAATGTCCACAGCTGTGCTGCTTCGGAAAATCTTTGGTTTCTGCGTCTATGTGCCGTCCGAGGACGGCCGAGGACGGCCGACGTCGGCCGACATCACCTGATGTGATAAGCAGGACGCACGACGCCCATAGCCTCAGCTTTTTTCCGCGAACGTGTTCGCTCCGTGAATCTTGGTACGCCTCGACTCTTTGGAGTTTGCAGTTTTCGATTCTCGGTTCGTTGAACCTGTTCGGTTTTGTGAAGACCTGTTCGTGGCGATGTCTACTTCGTCTTCAACCCTGCATCCGGGCTTCAAGAAATGCGGGGACTGTGGGTCCAAGATGTCGGTCACGGACTCGCGTGACGCCTGCCTCTGGTGCCTCGGGGAGGCCCACGATACGGACGACTGTCGACTGCCAGTCAGACACACAAGGCCTTGCGGAATGCAAGCTGCAATCGCAAAAGAAATTCTGCAGCGGGGAAGGGAGGGAGCAATATGGAATACGTCGGACCATCCCATCGAAAGAACATTACCAGGTAAGAAAGTAACTTGTTCGAGGGGATTGGGTCCTCCGACGTATTCCATATCTGTGACAGACTCCCAAAGCAGTACCGAACAAGGAGGTGGGAAATTGCGGAATAGAGAACTGCCTTGCCAAAGGCCAGATCTTGCCCTCTGATGGAATCGAGGGAGTAGGGACGTAAAAAAGTATGTACTGAAGCCCAGGTGGCTGCATCACAGATGTGACGAATAGGAACTCCCCTCTGCAGGAGAGTAGACCAGCCACTCCTCTGGTAGAATGGGCCCGCAAACCAGCAGGAGGATCCTTACCCGGCAAGCGTTAACACTCGGAGATAGCTAAAATAATCCAAGGAGACAAAGTCCGTTTCGTCACAGCTTGTCCCAAACGCTTTCCAGCGTAACCAATGAAAAGTTGACTTTCCACTCTGACCCGGGACATGCGCGAAATATAAAAGCTCAACGCTCTCCTAGGATCAAGCCTATGGAGCCTCTCCTCTTCCTTAGAAGGATGTGGAGGAGGATAGAACGCCGGAACAACCTTCTGGCTCAAATGAAATTCCGAAACCACCTTCGGAAGAAAAAGGACGAACTCCAAGGACAACCCTGTCCTTATGAAACACAGTGAAGGGTGGCTTAACTGAAAGTGCCTGTAACTCACTCTGCGAGCGGAAGTAACCGCAACCAAAAACACAGTTTCCAGGGTTAACAGCCTCAAAGGGCAAGAATGTAAAGTCTCAAACGGAGCACCCATAAGAAACTCAAGAACAAGGTTCAAATCCCAACCGGGCACCAGAAAAGGTGACGGAGGGAACATATTAGTGAGCCCTTTCATAAACTGCGAAATTAAAGGAATCTTAAAATAGGAACACCCTTCAAACGAAGCGCTTAAATATGGACAGCGCCGCCAGGTAACCTTTAAATGGTACCCACTTGCAAGCCCCTGTGGGCCAAGGAAAGCAAAAAAGACAGAACCATGGGAATGTCATTCAAAAGGATCCACATTCTTAACTCTGCACTAGTCGCAGAACTTTCTCCAACGGCAACTGTACAGAGACTTTGTTGCTTACCGAGAGCAACACCTCCATCACGTCTTCAGGGAGGTCCCAATCCTTATACCTCAACCTTTCAGAAGCCAAGTGTGAAGGTTGAGGGATCTGACCACTGGATGGAGAACCTGACCCCCACCCCCTTCCCGTGAGAGCAGTTTGTCTCGGTAGGGAAGACGACGTGGAGGGCAGATGGACAAGTCGAGAAGGTCCAGGTACCGTCCTCCGGGCCCACACCGGAGCAATGAGGATCATCCGGGAACCGAACCTCCGTAACCTCCGCAGCACTTGCGTGATGACGGGTACTGGAGGAAACGCGTACAGCAGTGGGAATGATCACTCCACCACGAACGCGTCTCCTAAGGCTCCTTTTGGAGGAAATTCCTGCGAGCAGAACCTTTCGCACTTCCGGTTGACACTGGAGGCGAAGAGATCCACTTGAGGGGTCCCCCAAAGGGCGAAGATCTCCACGAGAATCTCCTGAGCCAGCTCCCACTCGTGAGAGATCGCGCTCTGCCTGCCCAGAGCGTCCGCCGTCTCGTTGTCTCCGGCCAGATGAACAGCCGAGATCAAAACTTCCTGCTGGATGGCCCAGAACTCGAGCTGCATCGCCTCCCTGCACAGCAGAAGTGACCCTGCCCCCCGCCGCCCCTTTTAGTTGAGGTAGTGCATGGCCACCGTGTTGTCCATTAGAATCATGACACTCTTTCCACGCACAGTCGGCAGAAAAGCCTTCAGGGCTTGCCTGATGGCCCTCAGCTCCAACAGATTGATATGCAGTCTGGACTCCGACGGAGACCAACGACCGCCGACTGTCAACCCGTTGGCATGAGCTCCCCATCCCGTGAGGGATGCGTCCGTCACGATAGTCACCTCCGGCCAGGTCAGCCAAAATGGGGCACCCTTCATCAGATTGCCTTCGGCGGCCCACCACAGAAGGTCCTGGGCTACCGAGGGCGGCACCTGAACAGGGTCCGATAGCCTGCCGGAGGACTGAGACCACTGGAGCTTGAGTGCCCACTGCAAAGATCTCATCCGCAGACGAGCCTCTGGCACCAGAAGAATGCAGGATGCCATGAGGCCGAGCAGTCTCAAGAACTCGGACGCTGGGAGATCCTGGGCAAATTGAAACTTATTCACCATCTGCTGAATGTGAAGAGCCCTCATCTGGGGAGGAAAACATTGCCCCAGGGACAGGTCGAGCACTGCTCCGATGTACTGAGCCGCTGTATTGGTGTCAAATCGGACTTCTTTAAATTGAGGGGGAAGCCCAGCCTGTGAAGGGAGTGGCAGATGACGGACAGATGATTCAGGACGTGCTCGGGAGAGCTCCCCCTGATCAACCAATCGTCCAGGTAGGGGTAGACGTGAATCCCCCCTTGCCTGAGATGCGCTGCCACCACCACCATGAGCTTGGTGAAAACCCTCGGGGCGGAGGTCAATCCGTACGACAGGACCCGAAACTGCAAGTGCGAGTCGCCAACCGTGAACCTCAGGTACTTGTGCCTGGGATGAATCGGCACATGGAAGTAAGCATCCTTGAGGTCGAGAGACACCAACCAGTCCTGAAGTTGAAGGGCCTGGAGGACTTGAGAAAGAGTCACCATCTTGAACTTGTCCTTCCTGAGGAGTTTGTTCAAACCGCGCAAGTCCTTGATGGGTCTCAATCCCCCGTCTTTCTTCTAAATCAAAAAAATAAGGGGAATACCATCCCTTGTTACTCTCCGCTACAGGCACCAGTTCTATGGCGCCTTTCTCCAGCAGGGCTTGAATTTCCTGCGCAAGGAGCGGATCCGGACTCTTCAAAGAGGTTCCCTGGTGGATTGTCGTGAGGCCTCTGCCGAAAAGGAAGACAGTAGCCGTGGGTTAGGATCTCCAGAACCCACACATCCGAAGTAATGGCTTGCCACTCTACAAGATGCTGCGCCAGCCTTCCCCCAACCAGCGAACCATGGGACCCGGCCTCATGACTGAGTGGTAGCGGCTGCGGCGTTGCCTGAGGGCAAAGAGGCAACTGCCCGAGCGGCCTTGGCAACTCAAGTACCTTTGTTTCCACTTCTGGCACTCTTACAATGGCCTCTTTGACTGCTAGCTCCCATCGCTTTACTGGACGAGTAATAGCGAAAGGAACCACCCCTCCATTGCTGTCCCCTCAGACAAAAAGTCTGTCCCCTCAGACAAAAAGGCAGAGGTTGGCGAACTGCAGCGCCCAACGGCTTTGCTGCAGCTTTGGAGGTCTGCAACCTCTCAAGGCTCTCGTCAGCCTTGCTGCCATAAAGGTGTTCACAGTCAAAGGGCATGTTGAGGAGCCGGGACTGCACATCAGGAGCAAAACCAGACTTGCGCAGTACCTGCGCATTACGGTGCTCGCCGCCATGGACCGGCTGACACAATCTGCCAAGTCCAAACCCGACTGAACGGCCTCACGCATGGCATCCTTGCCATCCTGAACCATAGCAAGGAAACCCTCCCGTTCGTCCCCTTCGGGACGATGTTCAGTCGCTAATGCAACACAGTTCCACAGAGTGTGTGTGAAACGAGACAAGGCACATATGAGTTGGCTGCCTGAAGTGCCATACCCCGCCAAAGAAAACACTTTCTTCGCCCAGCCGTCAAAACGTCGTTCCTATCCGGAGGGATGGTAGGATAGGACGCCTGCTTTGCCGGGGCCGTAGCCGCCTGCACCACCAAACTCTCCGGATTGGGGTGCCTAGACAAGTAGCAGGGGTCGCTACTGGCTGGACGGTATTTTCGCAACAAAGACTTGCCCACTGCCGGGAGACTATCCGGAGCAGTCCAAGCCGCCGCCACCCTTCTCTGCAGAGCCATATGAAACGGCAAAACTGGGTCAGTGGGGGGGACCAAGATCAAGGATGTCCGCGAGATCATCCTGAACGAACTCCCCTGGGGGAGCAGACCAACCCAAGTACTCGGTGACCCAAGACATAAGGCGCCGATATGAAGAATCGGCATGAGTGCCAGGCTCCAGCCTAGAAAACCACCTCCAGAGAGGTGTCCAGTCCACTGGCATCATGCAGTGACTGCCTCATGTCATCAAACTGGCTTTGGCCCAAGATTAGCTCATCTGGGAACCAAGCCGTCAGAGCCTTCATCACCATCTGAAATGTACTCCAGGCGGGGAGAGGAAGACCCCTGGGGACCAATGCAGTGCCTGACCTTAGCCAGAGCCTTCCTAGGGGCTAATCCCGTGCCACGGGGCCCCTTCGACACCGCCTCGAAAGGCGTCTAGGGCGCCGAACGAGTCAGCGCCGGCAGAAAAGGCGTAGACGTCAAGCGAATTGGCGATGTCAGCTGCAGCGCCGCCAACATCGGCGGCGTCGACACAGGCCTCGAAGCCGAAGCACCGAGCGTGTCTCGACGACCTAGACGCCGATGGTGTTGACGACCCCCTCGGAGGCAGAGCCTCAGCCTCGAGAGAAATAGTCGACCTCGGCGCCACAGGCATCGAAGTCTTCTTTGAAGACGTCACAGGATCACGTGGTCTCGAGCACGTCGAGGACCGGGACCTGGAACGGGCATGGCGAGAACGGCTACCCTTGTCCGAGCGGGACCTCTCCCGCGAGCCGTGCCGACCACCCGAGCCCGAAGGCGTACGAGCGTGTCTGTAGACCGGTGCTGACCAACCCCACTGAGGCGTGGACGGACCGGTGCCCTGCGATTCAAGAATCGCTAGCATCTGCTTCCCGAAGAAAGCCCATTCCTCCGGTGTCGCTTGCATGGAGGGATAAGCGACCCGCCGACGGGCGGAGTCCTCAGAAGAGGACGGGGAAGGCGACCGATGCCGGCGCTTCCGGGAATGCCTCGAAGAGGCGGAGGAGTGGCGAGACCGACTCCTGAAGGAGACCCACTGGACTTCTTGACGATGACGCGGAGAGTTGCCCCTCGAGTCATCCGTCGAAAGCCCCGCAGACCTCGACTTCCGGGGCTTAGACACCCGGCCTACCAACAGCTTCTTCTTGCGTTCCCGCAAGGCCTTTGCCGTGAGCGACTGGCAGTTGACAGTCGTCTGTATCGTGGGCCTCCCCGAGGCACCAGAGGCAGGCGTCGTGCGAGTCCGTGACCGACATCTTGGACCCACAGTGCCGGCATTTCTTGAAGCCCGGACATCGCCACGAACAGGTCTTCACAAAATCGAACAGGTTCAACGAACCGAGAATTGAAAACTGCAAACTCCAAAGAGTCGAGGCGTACCAAGATTCACGAAGCGAACACGTTTGCAGAAAAAACGGAACTGAGGCTATGGGCGTCGTACTTATCACATCGGGTGACGTCGGCCGAGGTCCTTGGGGACGGCGCATCAACGTCATCGACGCAGGACGCAGACACCAAAGATTTTCCAAAGCAGCACAGCTGTGGACATTACCTGTCATAGATATGGAATACGTCGGAGGACCCAATCCCCTCGAACTCTATGCAGGGCCCCTCCAAGCACAGGCTTGTATGCAGGAAAGCTGTTTTGGGCGACAGTCACCTAAGCACGTCGACGCAGGAACCAATTGTGCTAAGACTTCACCTCCTATCAGATCCCCTGGATGCTGGAACCACAAAATGTGGCACAGGCGAGTCTTGTAGCACAGGTTGCCAATCCCCCCGCCCCCACCACTGGCGCTCAAGGAAGTGACGTCTGCAGAGGTGGTCAGCCACTGGGTGGTCGACAGGGAGGGCTTGGGAGGGCTTGGGGGAACGGGACACATTTTTCTGTGTATTGGTCCCAGACAGTCCCAAACCAGTTTCTGGCAGCAAAAACATGGCCCTGCAGTAGCCTGCGAAAAGCCTCTGCTTTCCCCAGGCACTAGAAATCCATCTAAGGATGTTCCTGGCCTTACAGGCCAGGAAGGAGGGTTAGTGACAAGATGTCCAAGGGATGAATGAAAAACCTTGCGGCACGGCCATGTTTGGACACCATTTACACTGGTTACAGGTTTCATATGGACATTTACAGACATGACATTATGGGACACAGAACGTAATCTCTCTTAAGGGATAAATGGAAAAGTCTTGAGGTGTTTTCTGAAGGCCCAGTATGAATGTTCAGCTCGAAGGAGGAGGGCGAGCGTTCCAGTTCTTGGCAACAGACTGAAGCTGGAGCCTCAAGCTCAGATTCTCCTGAATCTTAGGATGGCCAGCAGGTTGGTATATACTGTATGAGTGGGTCTGGACAATTGTGATTGAGAAGGTTGATGAAAGGTACTTCGGACAGAGTTGGAAAGGCACTTGTGCGTGATGGCTAGTTTATTGAAGAGAATGCATTCCCTAATGGGAAGCCTGTGTGCATCTCTTCTCACTAAAGAAATGTGTTTACGCTTGGAGCTGTTAAGTACTGTGGTGAGGGCATTATTCTGAATGATTTGATGTTGCGAGAAATCAAGCCTCGAACATAACAGCCCTCTGGCGATTGTGACTGTTGGTCACAGACAAGAATGGTGTACATGCATGGAATAGTTTTGAGGTGTGTGCTGCAGAGGAGGCGATTGCATTAACCAGTCTTGTGAGGGATAGGGTAGCATCCAGGTAACCCAGTGCCTTTACGCTGCTAGAGACCTGAATGCAGTTACCCTTGATGGTAAATGATGTGTAGGCCGTGTGATCCGACTAGGAGGCGTTCTGTTTATAGTCAAGACAGAACGTGGGGAGGCCATCCACACCTGGATGGTGCAGTAGATGGCAAGCAGATTGTTGGGAGTCCATGGCATAGATGCCAGTGAGGGAGCACAGGATCTGTGCGTCATGCGCTTAGTTCATGTAGATAATTCCTTTGTCATCAAGAAGATCAAATTAAGGCTTGGTGAATATGTAATATGTAATAGGTAATATGTCGGGGAGATGCACGAACCTGTGAGGGAGAATTCTCAAAATAGTGCCCATTCACTCTACCTTAGAGACCCCCAGCAACTTTGCTGGATTTTGAGGACTTGATTTTTTTAACCTGGAGAGAGTAAGATCCTTTTTTCCCCACTCATGAATTTGATGAGATTTTATACACTTTCTTTTTGGTTATGGAGTCCAACAAACTCCATAGGCATATTTTACAAGTGTGTCACAAAGCACCTTTAGTGCAGTGACACAGGGAAGTCTTCCAGGTTTCCCAAGGTTTAAATACCTTCTCTGGGATAAACTACTGTTTCCCAGAGCAGTAGAGTGAAATTGACTACTTAGCATTGTACTTGCTAGACCTAGCACACCCTATCTTACAATCGAGTGCTGGAGGGGTTACTTAGTAGCCCATGTGTCTAAATGCTCATGTATCATATGTTACCCTCTCCTCTCAGAATGGCTGGTGGCAGTGGTTTTGCAATGAACTATGATTTAACCAGACCACTAACTGTTCGCAGCTCCGATAACGTTAAATTGCGGGAGCCATGTTTTTCAAAATGGCACAGAGCCTCCTTTGGTAAAATGGTCCCGCGTATTTCTTTGTGGCAAAGTCTCGAGTTTCTATGCGTGCCAAACCAAGTTTGGTCTCTTGTTTATTCGCCTTTGGCAGGCTTCAGGAGTGAAACCTACCTCTGGCACCAGTGTCTGGGGTAGGCAGGATGTGAGGGAGGTGCCCGAAACTCCCTGTGCTTAGTCTCCTAGGAGATCCAAATGCCCTCTTGACAATTGGCTGGCTGTCTGGCAAGGACCGCCACCCTGCCGGGTGAGTGGCAGCTAGGCTGTAATGAATGGGAGAACTAAATAAAAGTAGATTCTCTTGGCTTGGAAGGCAGAGTCGACCACTGTACGAAGGAACTGAAGAAGAGCTTGAAGAGGACGGCTGCTGCAACTCCTGGACTGTTGGTTTGCCCTGTCAAGCACTGCTGCAGGTCTGAATAGCCAACTTTGCATCGACAGAAGCCCTGCAAAGACTACTTCTCCCTTTGAGTTGGTGGGACCAATCAAATCCCAAGTAAGCCACCTGGACACCCATCTCGGAGCTGGTTGAATTTCCTCAAGAGCTGCTGCAGGAAACCATAGAGCCAGGGAGAGGGACACCAGATTGTGTGTGTTGCATGTAAGCTGGCTGAAAGCTTTTGGAAGATTCCCCTGGACTCCCACGAAGCAGGACTGACCAAGCCTGACCCCCCCCCCCAGTTGAGTCTGGGAACTCAGATGTAAGGAAAGTCCACCTTGACAGCCAGGAACCACGCTTATTGCTATTTGCTGTACCGCAAGGAGCTGAAATGCAAAACAGCCACTGAAAGTAAAGATTGCTGGTTGCCCGCTTCGACAGTGCCAATACAGTGCAGGAGTCCCCCAACGTCCTCCCTCTTGTCCCCACGGCTGAGGCCCAGGAACAGTGAGATCTGCAGAGCTGTACAGGAACATAAGTCTTCAGCTGCATCTTTTTCTTCTTTACTAAGGTACTGTAAAACTAGCCTAAGAGAACTTGCCTCTTACTGTGGAAGTGCTTGTAACTTCAGCAACTCGCACGTCTAATCAGCTTGTGGCCCTACATTTGATTCTTCTTTTTAACCAAGACTCCTAAGAACTTGTGCAAAGACTTTTCCATGTACTAACTGAAGTGCTGCATCCTACACAAAGGCTTCAGCCTATTGACTTGAATGACTCTAGGCGCTATCTGAAAGTATTTGCCCCGCTTATGAATATGTGTACATTTGTGTTCTAATAACCCTTGCCTTTTACTTAATAGTATTCTGAATGCCAACAGTAAAGTATCAATGCCTCCAGCACCCTTGTTACTGAAGTCACCTGTGGGTGGAGAGTTGCGTCTGTTGGCCATCCCAGAAGGCCCTTCTCTGATCCAGAAACTCAGTGTAAAGCATTGAAGTATATTTGTGTGTTACTGATTGATTGCTCCCTTCTGAAGAAGGCTTTATAATGGACTGATAAAAAATAGTTTATGCAAGAAACCTCGAGTGTATGTTTTTGAATACCTGTAACTGTGAATCTTTGTCTAACTCCACTCCAGCACACATTGCCCCTCTTGAAATAATCCTGGCTGCTAAACACTACCAAAACTGTGATACAAGCTTATACCAAAGGTGTGTTGCCTATACCTGTAGTCCGTTGTTTGTAGTGTTCCCAGAGGGTACTTCATTCAAACTTTGCCTAACAGAACCTGCAGGACACTGCATAGAACAGGGGCCGGTGGGACTGCATTGCTTGATGAGGAGACCCGCAGTTCTCAGAAAGGAAGGATGAAATCCAGGCAATTGCTTCAGGGAGAAGTGGGCTGCTAAATCCAGATTTGTGATCCACCAAGTCAAATGCTGCGGACAGAGCGAGTAGAGGAGGGCTGTCTTGCCGGCATCTTCAATATCTAGTTGAATCTTTAGGTCCAGAAGGGCAGATTCTGTACCATGGCCTAGGCAGAAAACAGATTGGCAGAGGCCCAAGAGGTTGCGTTTTTCTATGAAGCTATATCTGAAGATAACCACCCTATTTAGGATTTTTAGTAAGAAGGGTACTGTGGTGATGGGCCGGTAGTTGGTAGGTATGTTAGGATCCAGTGTAGTTTATTTTTTTTAAAGAGAAAGGACCCAGGCCTTCTGTGACTGGTGGGCACCAAGCAAGCGGCAAAAGAGGAATTGAGAAGGGTAGTGGGAAAGGGAGCAAGATCTTCTGCACAGTATTTATTGACAGCTGCTGGGCAGATTTACCTGGCAACAAGATGGTTTAATGGCATTGACAATATGTGTGGCCGGTTTAAAACTGAAAGGGATAACGTTGAGGGAGGGGGGCTTGTGATCTTGCAAGAGCAGGGGTTCCCAAAGCACTTTTTCTTTAAAACAGTGTTCATCTTTTGGAACATGTCAGTTTTGTGGAAGAGGGCATTTTGGATATTACAATGCCATATTCCATCCTGGGGGGAATAGGGAGGGGTGCATTCGTACCAGAGTGTCAAGCTCTCGCATGATGGCGGAGTGTACCACAGAGCTGGATTTGTATCTCAATCCTAGAGTTGTAGGCGTTTTTTTTTCCTCTAAAAATGATCACTTTAATGGTGTTGGCTCCCATCATCTGAGGGGAAAGGGTTCCACTAACTTCCGCCTGGCATAAGAAGGCAAAGGGATTTAAGTCCAGGTGTGAACCATGAGTTGCAGTGCAAGGTCGCTTTAGATTTTCTTTGAGCGAGGGTACCGCAGTGTTGATGGCGCAGGTGAAAATGGTGTAGCTATGCAAAAGGCTAGCCGGGACAAAGCTGCCAGCAGGGGCGTGGACTAGCTCCATTACAAAGTGTTAGGCAGAATTGCATGCAGTAGCCTCTGGGACCACCACATACAATTAGGACTACACGTGTAAGCAAATCCAACCTTTGGTACAAGTCTGTACTACAGTTGTGGTAGCAAGCTGAGCAGCCAGGCTTATCTCAAGAGGGAATGTGAGCAGTACAAGTTATAAAGCAGTAGAAAAAGTCTTTGCACAAGGTTTTAGAAGTCTTTAAAGAAAAATAAGACTCAATGTAGGGCCACAAGCCGCAAGACTTGTGAGTAGTAGAAGATGCAAGCAACTCTACAGCAAGAGGTAAGTTCTCTCACTCTTTACAGTACCTTTGTATTGAAGAACAAATGCAGCAGATGACTTCTGTTCCTAAGCAGCTCTGCAGATCAATGTTTCTGGGCCACAGTCGTGGGGACAAGAGAGGACTTCTGGGGATTCCTGCACTGGGACAGTCACCGCTCACAACCGACAATCTTCAAATCAGTGGCCGTTCAGTGTTTCAGCTCCTCACATCTACCGCAAATAGCAACGCCATGGTTCCTGGCTGTCGAGATGGGCTTTCCTTGCTTCGGGGGTCGCAAACTCAGTTGATGGGGCTCAGGCTTGGTCAGTCCTGCTTCCTGGGAGTCCAGAGTATCTTCCTGGAGCTTTAGGCCAGCTTAACAGCAACACACACAATCTGGTGTTACTCTCCCTGGCTATACGGTTTCCAGCAGCCACTCTGGAAATTCAACCAGCTCCAAGAAAGATGTCCATATTCGTCCCACCAACTCAAGGGGAGAAGTCGTCCTTGCAGAGCTTCTCTACTCAAGGTGAATTCTGACCTTCGGCACAGCAGCAGGGCTTCACCGGGCAAACCAACAGTCCAGGAGTTGCAGCAGGCATCTCTTCCAAGTTCTCCTTCGGTTCCTTCGTCCAGTGGTCGACTGCCTTCCAAGCCAAGCGCCTTGCGTTTTATTCAGTTCTCAACTATTAATTCCAGCCTAGCCGTCAGTCACCCAGCAGGATGGTTGTCCTTGCCGGACAGTCAGCCGGCCAATCACTACAGAGTGCATTTGGATCTCCTAGTAGACTATGCACAGGGAGTTTTGGGCACCTCCCTCCCTTCTTGGCCACCCCAGACACCCTGGAGCCAGAGGTGCGCTTCGCTCATGAATCCCGCCAAAGGCAAAGCGAACAATGGGACCAAACCTGGTTTGGTTCTCAGAGTAAATCTCAAGAAGGACCTTTCCACAAAGAAATGAAGAGATCAGGGCCATTTTGACATAAATGGCGCCCGTGTGTGCTTTACTGCAGCTGTGGATACAGCCCGTAGTAAATGCACACCACGGTAGAAAAACTAAACCACTGCCACCAGCCAGTGAGGGTAACAATTACATGAGAATTTAGACAAAGGGGATACTAGGTAACCCCTCCAGAACCCTATTGTAAGATAGTGTGTGCTGGGTCTAGAAAGTTACAAATGTAAGTAAAGTCAATTTCACTTCACTGCTCTGGGAAATATTTTATCCCAGGGAAGGTATTTAAACCTTGGGAAATCTGAAAGACTTCCCTACGCCACTGTACTGAAGGTTCTGTGTGACAGTATAAAAGATGCCTACGGAGTTTGTCAGAGTCCATATCCAAACGACTCACAAAGCTCCGAGATTGCATTAAAATACATTAGAGAGAGGGGGGGGGAGGGTCTCACTTTCTCCAGGTAAAGAAAATCATCAAGTCCTCAAAATCCAGCAAAGTTGCAGGGGGTCTCCAAGGTAGAGGGAATTAGAACATTTCTGAGAATTCTCCCCAACAAACCCTTACTGGAAGGAACAACAACAAATGTCCGAGGGAAGAGGAGTCATTCAGGGAGCCAGGCCAGGCCAAAGTCAATTAGGCAAAAGTCTAGATGAACTGAATCACCTTTTGCAGGTAGGTTAAAGTCTTGCAATGTTTTAGAAGACTTTGATTTCTTTTCTACAAAGCAGGACCACAAGCTGATTAGGCTTGCGAGGTAAAGAAGCTGTTAGCAAGTCCACAGAAGCAACCACGACAAGTCTCAACTGAGAACACGTGAGGTTACACAACATGAGGCAAGCTCTTAGTCTTTAGAGTACCTTTGGTTAGAAGAAAAAGGCTTTGGTTGACTTCTGTTTCTGTGCAGCTCTGCAAATCCTGTGTTCCTGGACCTCAGTCGTGGGGACAAGAGGGAGGATGACTGGAGGACTCCTGCACTGCAATGGGACGGTCGGCGACAAAGACCAATTTCTATTCAGTGGCACTTTGCAGTTTCAGCTCCACGGGTCTAAGCAAAAAGCAACACCGGAGACTCTTAGCTGGCGCAATGGGCTTTCCTTGCATCCGGGGTCCAGCACTCTGTTGAGGTGGCTCAGGCTCGGTCAGTCCTGCTTCGTGGGAGTCTGGAGGATCTTCCTGGAGCTCATGGCCAACTTAAAAAGCAACGCACGCGATCTGGTGTTCCTCTCCCTGGCTATTCGGTTCCAGCAGCAACTGCAGTGGAATTTCAACCAGCTCTGAGAGGATGTCCAGGTAGCTTACTTTGGAGTGGATTGGTCCCACCAACTCAAGGGGAGAAGTCGTCCTTGCAGAGCTTCTCTAGTCAAGGTGAATTCTGACCTTTAGCACAGCAGCAGGGCTTCAACAGGCAAACCAACAGTCCAGGAGTTGCAGCAGGAGTCTCTTCCAAGTTCTCCTTCGGTTCCTTCGTCCAGTGGTCGACTGCCTTCCAAGCCAAAAGTCTCGCCTTTTTATCCAGTTCTCAACCATTAATTCCAGCCTAGCCGTCAGTCACCCAGCAGGGTGGCTGTCCTTGCCGGCCAGCCAGCTGGCCAATCACCTAGGAGACAGAAATGCACTCCTAGGAGACTAAGCACAGAGTTTCTGGCACCTCCCTCGTTTCCTTCCCCCGCCAGACACCCTGGAGCCTGAGGCGGGCTTCACTAGTGAATCCCACCAAAGACAAAACTAGCAAAGGAACCAAACCTGGTTTGGTGCGCAGAGTAAATCTCAAGGACCTTTCCACAAAGAAATGGTGAAAAGAGACTGGGCCATTTGGACAAAAATGGCACCCTTGGGTGCATTACTGCAGCTACGGATGCAGCCTGTGGTAAAAACACACCACGGTAGTTAAAAGTAAACCACTGCCACCGGCCATTCGACGAAAGGGTAACAATTGTTACATGAGAAGCTAGACAAAGGTGCTACTAAGTAACCCCTCCAGCACCCTATTATAAAATAGTGTGTGCTGTGTCTAGAAAGTTAAGAGCAAGTAAAGTCAATTTCATTTCACTGCTCTTAGAAACAGTTTATCCAAGAGAAGGTATTTAAACCTTGGGTAATCTAAAAAGACTTCCCTGTGGGACACAATGTAAACGATGCCTATGGAGTTTGTCAGACTCTACAAACAAAATAAAGTGTTCAAATCACATTACAAATTACATGGGAGTGGGAAAAGAGGGTCTGTCGCTCTCTCTGGGTTACAAATCCAAGTTCTCAAAAGCCAGAAAAGTTGCTGGGGGTCTCTAAGGTAGAGAGGAATTAGCACATTTCTGAGAATTCCCCCTAACATGATGAAAGGAACATTCCCCTGGAACGCTCTTCATTCCGTTTGTGCACTGTGTCCTGACTTTTTGCTTTCAAGTGAAGCCTTCAGCTACCGCTCCTCTGGCCTTTTGCTTATAGGTTATGGGAAAACTGACTGGTCCTTAAGGCTGTGTAACTGGGTAACTAAGTACACCTTTTCTTGTTACTTGCATCTTTTTGGGTAACTAACTTTGAGCAATGCATCTTCCAATGCAGTGAAATGAGGTTTTATTTGCATCACCCTAGACTACACTCAAGGGGATTTTTTGGTTACTTTTAAATGTAACTAAAGACAAGCTGGTGGCAGCAGTTACTTTCTCACTATTTTTACTGTTATATTTTAGCTTTACTGTATTTGGCTACTAACATGGCAGTGCCACAAGGCTTCGCTGGTCAACTTGACAATTTTGTTTTTGGCCTTTTCCCTGCCTTGCCAGGTCAGGAAATTTCTTTTTTGGCCATGGACTTAACCGGGGAAAGCCTTAGTTTGTGTAGGCTAGTGCAGGGCATGTGTGCTGCAAGCCAGGAAGTGGGTTGGGACTGGCTGGTCACAATACACAAACTGGTTTCTGTATGTCTGGAGTGTATGCATGAGTTTCACCAACAGTGCTCCCAGACTGGACCACTGCTGGGGTTGTGTGTGTGCTGGGCAGATCTTCATTGTTTGGGCAGAATTTGTACTCAACTTTTTTTTCTTCATAAAAAGAGGAGTCCTGCAGCCACTCCCCAGAGAGCCTGCAAGGAGCCAAGTATCCTGCACAGCTGTGAAGACTTTGGAAGACCCGTGGACTTTTACTGAGAAGGCCTGTCGACAACCTTTTGCTGTAGTCCCGGTGGAGCCCTGTCGTGTGAGCTTAGAAGGCCTTCATTATTGCTTCAACCTGTAGCAGTGGTGGAAACAAGCCATTCTCAACTTCTGGTAACTCAACAAGTTGGAGCCTTCGGAAGTGTTCCTGGGCCATCCATTGGACTGACCAGCTCCAGTTTGCGCTACCGTGGTAGAAGTCATCGTTCCGTGTTTTGGCTAGGAACTCAAGGGGTCGTCACCTTATCCTACAAGAGTCCACCGGCAAAGTGTGGTTATCCTAGAATTGGCGGGGCCAAAGAGGAACAACTTAAACTTCGACAGCTGTGTCCCCCCTGCTGTCACCGTGTAACGTGACAGTCCTTCAAATGTGTGATCATTTGGGCACAAGGCCCCATTCAACTTAAGGATGAGCTAGGCAAGTTAGGGCTGATATTCCTGTGGATGGTTGGTGTAATGCCCATTTTCTTAACTTCCCTTTCAGGTCTGGGGGGACGGTAACTCACTGATTGTATATATGCATTTTACTATTTCATATTGTATGATATTACTACCCGTTAGTAATTTTTAATAGTGTGTTCTCTGGCTACAAAATAGGTCTGTACTTACCCGTTTAAATGTGATCCTCGATTGCTCACTGTGTGGGACACATTGTGGACCCCTTACAACACTCACTCCTGAGACTTCGCCTTGACTACTCTCAATGCTACCAGTTAATGAGAATTCTAATTTCTGTGCCAATTCCCTTCAACCTTAAAGACCGCCAGCTAGGACTTGTACATTTTAACCTTGGAGGGAGCAAGACCATTTTCGCACTCGTGTTTTGAGTCTATTTGGATTATGCACTGGCACAGTTTTTGGAGTCTGACAAACTCCATAGGCATCTTTTTGTATGGCGACAGCACCCTCATAGCAGTTTCAGAGAAATCCCTTTCTCACAAGGTTTACTTTTTTGTGTGAACTACTGTTCCCAAGAAGAGTAAAGTGAAATTGACTTAACTTTTCTCTTTGTAGGTCCAGCACACACAATCTTAAGTGAAGTGCCGTTGGGCCGCGCCCGGGTGGGGTGGGGGGGTTGGGGGTGAGATCAAGAGGATGGGGAAAATCACCTAGCAGCCCCTTATCCTACATTCTCATGTAACATTTGCATGTTCCCCCCACTACTTTAAATGGCTGTTGGCAGTGGTTTAATGTTCCTACCATTGCGCTTTTCTTCTGCAGGCTGAACCCAGTACAGCACCCATTGGTAACAAAATGGCCCCAGTATTTTTTCGCCATTCTGTTTGTCAGGTCTCTCTTGGGTTTTACTCTCTGCGTTGAGCCAGGTTTTAGCCCTATGTTAGTTTTACCTTTGGCATGCTTCAGGCCTGAAGCCCGCCTCTGGCTCCAGTGTGTCTGGAAAGGCAGGATGTGAGGGAGGTTCCCGAAACTCCCCTGTCCTTTGTCTCTAGCTTGAGGGATACTCCGCTTGTGCTACAAAACTTACCTCTGCAAAATTTCGTGGTCCTACAATCAAGGTGTTTAAATTAAATTGTGGGAGTATTTAAACTGCATTGTGAAACCTAGGCCTTTCTCCCACTTTACAGGTGAAAGTACACTACAAAGTGAAAGTAGTGCCGCCTTTGATTTTTGCCTTATCAAAGCGTTCTACTTCTGTCTGAGCCCTTGTCACCTTGGTCAATTGACTACTGACTCGTCTCTCCTCTCTGGTGCTCTTAGTCTCTCCTATCTTTTCTAACTGCTTCTCTATAGTCTATCCTGCTCGTCTCACTAAATCTGGTTGAAGTTTAAAAAGGACATCCTGGCGTCCAACCCATGCCTCCTTATCGCCAACACCTATACCAATGCTTCCTCCAGGCAAACTCACCGACATCCTCTTCACCGTTCCCTCGCCAGACCTATGGACTCTTCATATGGTCTAAGCTTTCTCTTCCTATCCTGCTGTCCCCCCCACCTTCCCTCCATGGGTTCCTTGCCCCCCCCCTACCTTCTCCATGGATACATTGCCACCCCCCTACTTCCTCTTCTGCCCTACCCCCCCCAGGCTTCTTCAACACCTCTGCAGGGCGTACCTCCGATTTGTACCCCTGTCCTGAAGTCTTTCAAGGGCAGCAACCTAAACTCTCCCTCAGCAGTCAAACACTCCGACATCTGCCACCTCCGTGAAGAATTTGACCTCTATGTCCTCGATCTCACCGAGACACGGTTCACGGACAGCTCTGTCAAGCTTGGACACACCTCCCTGACGGCTACAAGATCCTCTGCGCCCAGGTCCAATCGTTCCGGAAAGGTTGTAGCCCGGACTTCCGAGTGGACTCCTGCCTCTCATTCCTATGCAGGCCTACTTCTTTCAGATGACTCGTCTGCAGGCTCCATCTCTCCTCGTCATTCTCTTACTGTGGCGACCATCTATCGGCCACCTTGTCAGATCTCCTTCCTCCGAGTGGGCGGGCCTCTCCTCTTCCCTCCAGGCTCTGGAATACTTCTTGGAGACATCCACCTGGATGCTTCCTGTCCTTCCCATGGGTCCATCGCTACCTCTGCAACTCCATCCTCCCCTCTGGCCCCACTCACTCTGCATGTTCTGATCTCTACAGACCTTCCCCTTTCTATCCCTCCCACCACCCCTCTCCTGGAGTGATCACTTTCTCCTTTCCTCCCCACTCACTCTCCACCCCCAGCACAGCCACCTACCTTCTCGGTTATCCGACCCATGAAGCATGGGTCAGTTCAGGCTTTCGCTGCTTTCTCGTTCCTTCGGCTGACTCGCATCCTGACACAGCCCTTTCTATGCTCTACTCTGGTATATCGGATACTCTCGATATTCCTGCCCCCGTCATGAGAATCTGCTTAAATCCAAGTGCAACTCCTGGTACAACTCAGACCTAGTACCCCTTAAACGCAAGTGTAGGGTGGCTGAGAGGAAATGGTGTGCTTCCTGTACACCCTCTGACAAACTGGCCTGCCGCCTGCTCCAAGGGCAATACAGGCTCGGTCCGCACAAAGAAGAGGGCACTCATCCAAGCCTGCGTCTCTGCAGCAGCCAACAATTTGGCTGACTCTTTAAAATCTGCAAGGCGCTGCCAATCATGCTGCAGTCTCTACATCTCCTGTCCCCTCTCAGGCCCTCTGCACGTCCCTGGTTTCACATTTCATCTCTAAAATGCAGGACATCCTGTCCTCTCTTCATCTCCATCTCCTTCTACCCCCTTCCCTCTTCCTCTGGCCCTTCTGGCCAATCCCCCACCCTCCTCCCCTGCCTTTCTCCTGTTCTCCCCAGACAAGGTATCTAGACAAGTCCGATCTATGAAAGTATGATCAAAACAGTGTGGTCCTTGATGGTTCTAGAGGAACAGGGTAGAACCTGACACCCTGGCTCCTGCTTTGGCCGATTTGTGCAACCACTTCCCTGCCACTGGAGTCTTCCCTTTCTCCGCCCCCCCCTGAAGCAATCCCTTGTGCACCCTCTTAAGAAACCCTCAGCCTCGCCATCTGCCCTGCCAACTACCACCCAATCGCCATCACTCCTTTCCTGGGCAAACTCCTGGAAAAGCTGGCCATCTCCCTGGTTAATCTTCACACTGAATCTGTTGGTTTTCTCCATGGCCACCAGTCTGGCTTCAGAGCTGCCAGAAGCACAGAAACTGCTCTCCTGAACATCCGTGAAGACCTGCTCTCAAATCGAATCCAATACCCCCTAGCAACCCCCCCGCCGCCACCCCATGTCCACCTCTCACTTGATCTCTCTTCTGCCTTTGACACGGTCAACCATGCCATCCTGCTCAACAGTCTCCGTTATAACCTGGGTATCACCGATCAGGCCCTGGCTTGGCTGACCGCTTTCCTCTCCGATCAACCCTCCCAGGTCAAACTAGGGTCCTTCCTCGATCTCTACATGTGGTGTTCCCCTGGGGTCAAACCTCTCTCCCCTGGCTGTTGAACCAATACTGGCATTCTTGCCCACCGCATTGCCACTTTCTGCCCCAACTTTCAGTGCTATGCGGACTCATCTCATTTTCAGGCTCCCTTCCACCACCTCTTCTCCCCCCCTCATCTCAGACTGTCCGCTATCAAGGAGTGGTGTGCCGCCAATGCCAGTAAGACTGAGATTCTGCTAATCGTCAGAGGGTAAAAACCTCAGGGTCATCTACTACTCCACACTCCTGCTCACGTCTAAGAAGTCACTACCAGCTGGACCTCCTCAGAGGTATTCTTCGTTTCTTCTCCTTCCCCCAGAAGCTCACTGTCTCCAGAGCTCTGGTTCTTTGTAGGCTAGACTACTGCAACAGCCCCTTTCTAAATCTGCCTTCTTCTACTCTGCCCTCTGCAACTCACCCAGAATGGGCCTGTGAGGTTGGTCCTTGGCCTCAAGTCCAGGGATCGTATCTCTCCAGGACTGAAATCTCAGCACTGGCTCCCAGTGGCTGCGAGGATCAAGTTCAAAACAATCTGCATTCTCCACAAGGCCTTTTGGGCCTGGGGCCTCAATACCTTCAACTCTCTTCCTAAATACCTTCCTTCTCGAGCTCTTCGCACATCTGCCTCCAACTCCCTCAGGGTCAGTCGCTTCTCCAAGAAAGGAGTTGGTGGTAGATCTCTTCGGCTAGGGCCTCCCTCTGGAACAGCCTCCTTGAAACGTCAGGAGAACCATCTCGGGTTCCGGAAGCACCTCAAGAACTTCCTCTTTGCTTCGGCTATCTCTCCCCCTCTCCCCTGCTAAACTCCCGACTGAAACTGCAATGGTCACCTGGCTACCATCTGATCTCGGGCCAAGGTCCCCTTCCCCTGCCAGCGGCACACCTGCACTGCCTCCCAGGCAACCCCTGCACTTGGAGGCCGTTTCTGTATCCTTACAGTCCCCCACCAGCTCTTGAGACCTGAGGTTTGTACTTGCCACAAGCTGGCCACACTTTTACCCATCTTATTTATTCCATTTATCACTGTGTATCCTATGTACTGCACTGCCCCCCAACCCCTGCACTATCCCTTCCCACTCCCCTCCACTTGCAATCTCAAAGTCACCTGGCCTAGTAAGATCGTTGTCTCAGTCTTCCCTCCGTTTCCCTTCCCTTGTCGCGCCTTGAAACACTTGTGTATAGGTGCATTATAAATGCCATATCATAAGGGGACCCTGAGATAGGAGGGGAAAGTCTGACCGCGACAAGCGAGTCCCTTTGCATCACCGTGCATTGGTGGCCGTCTGAAATTGCTTACCTGCGTCCATTCCCGTCCTGAGGCAGGCCCTGTATAGAGTTTTGCTGCATTCTATTATGGAGAGTCCTTGCACCAGCATCAGACACCGATCGGATTGCTGCTCAAACCTGCAACCCCTGGGGATCCAGGGCTGAGGCATACGATGTGAAAAGCGACAGACCTGCCAAGTCTCATGAATAATCGAAGTACAGGAGACTAGTTATAGCGATACTTACCTGCCCCCTAAATTCGCCTTTAAAAGTTTGCCAACTTTCACAAAACTATTCTAAATCTTTGGTTTTGACATAGCTAGTTCACAAGCACTAAGTGCGGAACACGTTTATTAGCTCGATTAACTTGTCCCCCGACACTTGCAACTGTTGACTGGACCCCAGAGACCATGTTCATTTTTACCAGCTCCAAAGAACTATTTCAAAGTTTGCTGAACTTTTGGACACAAGGCCCCATACATTTTAGGGATGACTTCTGAAGTTAGGATTTACTCTCTGGAGTTCAGTGCAAATACTTACCTGTACCTTTCTTTTCAGGGGTTTGATATTTATTTTGCCCTACACCAGTAATTGTATATGCATCTAATTTTAGTGTTGTGTGATAATATCTGTAGACATTTTTCACTGTGTTTTGGCCATAAGTTAAGTATTTTTATACCCGATTGCCTAATTGTAATCTTTGACTGCTGCACTGTGTGTACTCATTGTGGGTTCTTACAAGCTCAGCTCTTGAGACAGTCTAGACTACTCATCTAGCTACCTTGGACTGGTTTAGCTACAGCTCCCTAGAGTTGTCCTAGTGACAATATAGGTTGGCCTTTGTTAGGAAACATTGTGTGTAATTTTCCCTCCATTTGTGGACTTTTGCTTGTGTGGCTATCCTATCCTGACTTGCCAGTGCAGCACACCCTTCAGCTGCGCTCCCCTGGGCTTTTGCTCACTTATGGGGAAACTGACATGTCCTTCAGACTGTCAGTACTGGGAAACTACATTTTAGTCTTTGACTAAGTTTCCATTTCGTGGTAACTTTTTAACAGTGCACAATGTACCTTCCAGTACCGTGCGCAGGGGGTCCTTTTTGTTTTATGGCCCTGGAAAACTGCGAAGGATTTTTTGGTGATTGTGCAAGTGTGCCTGGGATGAATTGGCTGGCGGCAATTTTGAAGTGTTTACCTTTTTAATGAATCACGTTGCGTTTGGTGAAAGACTGGCGTGGTCCGAAAATGGCCGAGCCACAAAGACTTTTGTTCTGTCCCATAGCATTTTTTGACACTTGCCTTCACCCAAGTCAAGTAACCCAGGTTTTCCTTATTTGGGAATGCAGCCTCCCGCAAAAACCAATCTCTTGTGAGCTTCTGCATGTCACGTGTGCACCCAGGAACCGGGTTGGGACTGTCTGGTCTCAATCTTCACTATTGGTGCAAGGATGTATTGAATGCCCGAGTGACTGGAATACCTGCATGAGAGCAGATCTTCGATTGGCAGGCCTTTATCTTGGCGCGAAGCTAATCTTGGATAAGAGAAGGGGTACTACATCCATTCCAGGTCAATCACAAGAGCTACCCTGAACTACACCCTCAACCCTGAACTACAGAAGGAGTCAATGAAGTATCCTGCAATGAAGAAACTGACTTGCGATTCCGCCAGAGGCAGTGCAGGTTTGCCACCCTTCACCCGCTGTTGTCCCGTCGGACCCCAGTTCGCTTCATCAATCAAGAAGGCCTGCCAGGGCGCTTTGCCCCTTTGGATTAGTGGGAACTACTCTCGGCACCCCCTGAACGAGCCCATTCGAAAGTGTTTCTGGGCCATCCAGTGAACTGTCCAGCTCTACACCTCAGGGTATCCCGCAGAATCGCCAATGCCTAGAGTTGAATCCAGAGACTTGGGACATTGCTTGCTTGTGGGTCCGTGCCCTCTCCCGCCAGATTTTGCAGGCCTAGCTCCTCTAGGTCCCGAATAAGGAGAGTGTGTAACGCTGCACACATCTGTGATTCCCGCATCACTACTTGTTGGTGTCTGTCACCAAGTGTCTTGCTGACCTGCTCTCACATGCCCTGAAGCCAGCAGCACCAGCATTTTCTTTGCATCTCCTTCGGAGGCTGAGAAAAATCAACTGTCCTGTCACGGACAATCGTTCTACCCACATCCACAGAGGCGGAGCGCCGCAAAACTGCAGGACTCAAACCTACTAGCGATCTCAACTAAAAACTGGCAAAGTTTGGTCCGGACTGTGCCGAGGGTCGGTGAGTACTTGCATCACTTACCGGTGGCCCCCTGACATAAGCAATCTCTTTTACGCACGAATAGCCGTTAAACGGTGTTCACTTTTGGCTGGGTTAGCCTGCGCTCGCTAGCTCTCACCTTTTGAAAACTGCTCTGCCGCCAAGTGCAGACCCTACTTGAATAGTGGGAACCAATTTATTGCCTCAAGCCCCTTCCTGACTTGCTACAGCTCTCCCAAGAAAAGCCACGGTTTGCTCTGCCTGCACGATCCTGCGTTTTTTATGCACAACTGTACTGTTGAGCGCAAGCCTCCCCACTTCTTAGGTCTGGACTCGAACAACTCTGAAGAATTGCCTAATACTCCTAGTGTGACCTCACCCTTTTACAGTTTGTGGCTGTGTTTTACTCCTAAGTCGCCTCAGGAAACGTATTGTATACATGTTATTTGTGTGGTAACTGTTCATATACCTAATGTTTACTTTGGTCTACTGGTCCGGCTGACAAATGTACAGATCTTTTTCATATATCCCTGTCTAAGAGTAATGTGTGGTTCGTTACTGTGTGCTCATTGTGGGCTTCCGATCCCTCTCACCCCCTCCTCAGACTTGGTCTTGACCGCCTGCCAAGCTACCTAGACTGGTCTGGCTTCGAGAAGGTTGCCCTATTTCACTAAAAAGAGGGTGGCTACCTAAACATCTGCCCACCAGGTCAGAGTTTAGAAATCCAGCCGAACAAGGGGTGCCCTGTCTTTTCGGGCCTAGCTCTCAAATTCTGCAAGCACCCATTCTCCTAGATCAGCAGATGGAGCAGCAGCCCCCAAAACAAAAAGGGGTTTCGTCAAAGGGAGGGCCCTTGGATTCTGCTCATCGCCAGATATCCAGTAGGGGTGTCCACAGAATGCAAATTCATTCAAATATGGGGCGTTTGACACATTGGACTTGTGTACGAGCTCAGGGGAGTGGAGGGTGTTTGTAAGTGTTAGTAGATGTTCATGTGTGTGAAATTCTCTCCACCTGACGATGTGGCCCAAGACAAGCTGGTGGCAGCAGTGTTATTGTTGTCATTTTTTCAATTTTCTGTGAAATTATTCTTGTGCGCCTTTGCATTCTCACACGCTACTTAAAGGTGGCTTGCGCCCTTAAATGGCCGTACCACTTAATTTTAACTTGTCCTTTGGCCTTCTTCCTGACTTCTCAAGTCAGGAAAGGTCATTTTCCGTAATCCCTTTCCCAGTGAAAGCTGCCGCTGTCGCAGACAATTGAGCTTTGTGTGTAAGCGTCAGAGGGGAATAGGACTGTCTGGTCCCAGTCCACAACACCTGGCCCTCGAAAGTCTGTTGCTCGACTTATGTGATGACCAGTTTTCCATGGTTGGACAACCCTGGGCAGTTTGAATTTTGCAGATCCTTACCGTTGATGGGATTGGCCTAGCACCTCGGCAAGAGGGTTCCTGAAGATATTCGACATATCATTATAGGAATAGACTTCTATGAGGAGCAGCACACCGGTGACAACTCCTGCAGCCAAGCAGAATCAACTCCAGTGATTGACCCGGTGAAGCCTGATCCCCCGAAGTCCCTCGTCAGTGCTTCGAACCTTGTACTAGTGGGAGCAACTAACCATTCTCAACTACTGCTCGTGGATCCACGCCTTCGAAGCATTCAGGAATGCACCTGGACCACCCAGTGGACTGACCTGCTCCTATTGGGCTACCCCGCTGCAGCAGTCACTGTTCCAAGCACAGCCTTGGGACTTGCAGGATCTTGAGCTTATGCCATAAGCCGCTGGTCCTTGAATTTTAAGGTTTTGGGGAAATGAACAGCTATGCTTTGTGTCTGGGGAGAGATTAAGGGGAAGCCAACAGTAGGTAGACTGGCAAGTATCTTATAAAGATGGCCAACACAAAGGTAAGACACTAGGATCCCTTTAATATAGAACGGCAGGATGCCATCAGATAAATCTACATTAACCAATGTGAATCGTCAAGAAACAAAGGCATAATCAAATGAGAAAGGAAATGGTAATCATTCAGAAATGTTAACCAATAACCGAGATCTCCACAAAAGAATCTGGTAGCAACCATGAAAGACCAAAAAAGCTGCCAAAGTGGAAATGCTCAAACTACACTAGCATCTTTGTTTTTTTTTTTTTAAACATCTTTTTTTATTAGTAGTCACAACAGATATATTAGCACTTACTCAGCATCATATCTTACAGTGGTACAACAAACATTTAAGCAATATACAAGTTACATGGATGTTTCACTGTCCGAAAGCAGTTCAAAGGTACACCCTGAAAGGGCCCCAAATGTCCTTTGGTGGGCTCGTGGCTGGTTGGGTTAAGACGTACTGCCCCTCGCATTCATTAACATACGTCAATTCAGGTAAGAAAGTGTTCATGCTCGGCGGCGCATGGCTTTTCCCAAGCCTGCAGTATACATTTTTTGGCAACAGCACATGACACATTGAACAGCCTTCTAATTTTTTCAGTGCATTTCCCAGTATCCCCGAACAAATATTTCAGGAGTCAAATGCGGGGGAATTTGCATAATCTCTGCAAGCATTTCGGCCACCATCTCCCAAAACCGTACCAAGGCGGGGCACTCCCAGTACATATGAAAGGGAACCCACATTTGGGGCAGTTGCCAGAGTCATCAGCGGCAATTTTGGCAGTTGTGTAGTGCAATCTAGTCAGGATTTTGAATTTTATCTGGCGCAGACCCGCATTGAGTGATATTTTTTCATAAGCGCACACTATCTGCCCCATTTGTCATCAGGTATAAGCGTTTGCAGCTCTGCTTCCCATTTTTCTTTAACCCGATTTGTCGTGGGGATATATGGGTCTGGACCGATATATACAATTCAGAAATACCCAGGCCTCCTTGTGTTGTGATCAGTTGTAGGCATGGGTGAGGGGAGGGGGGGGGATGGTTCGTCAGGGAAGGATGGCAATCGCGCCTAGTACGCAGATCTCATCCGATAATATTGGAGTGTTCGGAGCAGGCCCCCTCCCATAGCTCTCGTGAAGTCTGTCAGAGTCGCAAACCTCCCGTCTATGTACATATCGCCTACCTTCATTTCTCTAGTAGGGTCCCAGGTTTCCTGTAGGCCTGTGTCGAATTTCGGGGGGGGGATATTTGGAAACTTCCATAAGGGAATCTCCAGGTTATAAGGTGTCTCCAACTTCAGTTTTATATATTGCCCCCCCACTCCCCCCAAGCGCGAACAGTACAACTCACAGGGTCATATTCGCATGAATCTGTGCCGCGAGTCAAAAATAACTGATTGAATATCAGTGGGTGAAGTGGTGCATGTTTCTATCCATGTCTGGGGTGAGTTATCTGCTACATCATACCAATATTTCGCAAATTGTGCCTGAGCAACCAGATAGTAGAACTCAAAGTCTGGGACAGCAATTCCACCAGTATCATATGGTTCTATCATCTTTTCCCCCCCATCTCATCCTCGCCGTTTTCCCATTCCAAAGAAATGTCACTGCCATTGATCGTAGTTTTCAGAATAAAATCTCTGCCAGGCCATATGGGGACATTCACAAATAGATATAGTAACTTCGGAAGTACAATCATTTTGAGAATTGCAATCCTGCCATGAAGTGAGATAGGGAGGTGTCTCCAGACCTGTAGCTTTGTGTTAAGTGATTGTAGTGCCTGGTCATGGTTATCAGCATACAGTGTTTGTCTGCTCCCAGAGACCAACACCCTTAAGTATCTAATGTGCTGTTCCGACCACGTAAGACCGCACGTCACCCTGGGGCACCTTGTCGAGGGGGTAAGCGGGAACATTTCTGACTTAGAATTGTTTACTGTGTACCCAGAGTACACAGCAAACTTGTGTATGTCTGCCATTATAGGTGCAATGTTTTTGTCGGGCTCACAGACGTACAACAGTATCGTCTGCGTATAGTGAAATTAATTGGGTGGATCCTTTCAATATGATTCTCTCATCTTTGTGTCGCATTCTAACAGCAACCACCATAGGCTATATCGTTAAGGCAAACAGGATGGGAGAGAACAGGCAACCCTGTCTGGTACCTCTGCCCAATTCGAACAGATCGGAAATGGTTCTTTGTACACTCTCGCCCCAGGGGCAGTGTACAGTAGCTTGACATGTTTGATGAAATTAGGGCCCACTCCAAACGCCTCCAGAACTGAAGAGGTATTCCCACGAGACCGAATCAAACGCGTTCTCTGCATCAAGAGATACCGCAACCACCCGTTTGTCTGGGTTTATTTGTGACATTATACCGAACAGCCTACGTAGATTCAGGACAGTGGACCTTTGAGGGATAAATCCACTCTCATCTGAGTGGACCAACATGGATATTATGGGTAGCATGCGGTTTGCCAGTACTTTCACAAAGATCTTCATGTCCACATTTATAAGTGAGAGGGGCCTGTAAAATGACATCTTGTGGCGTGCGACAGGGCTTGGGCAGTACCGAGATTACGGCTTCCTGCTTTGTCGAGGGCAGTATGTGTTTTTCTAGGGCCTCTTCCCATGTTTCCAGCATTATAGGGACCAGCACTTCACTGAATTCTTTATAAAATTCGGCACCCAGCCCGTCGTTTTACCGGATGAAAGATCCTTGATTGCTTCAGTGATTTCCTCTGCCGTGACAGGTTGGTCTAGTACCAATTTGCTTTCATCTGGAAGCGTTGGGAGATTGAGCATGGCCAGATACGCTTTAATCTCTGTGTGGGTTTTCCTGCCCTTATTCGCATAAAGTGTCTTATAGAATTTAACAAATTCATCATTTAAACCTTTTTCACTCACGATTATTTCGTTTTGTGCCATTTGGATAGTAGTGATCGGGGTCAGTTGCTCATTTAATTTAGCCAGCATTTTCCCTGCTTTATTTCCCTCTCCGTATCTGCGTGCCCAGGTAGGGACCGCAATATACTGTATTTCTCTCATGACCAAACTGTCAAAGTCTGAGGAGCTTATGTATTTTAGCCAGTGTCCCCATTGTGTGTGCAACTAAGTTTCTTCTAGGTTGTTTAATTCCCCCTCCACCCATTCAAGTTCTTGGAGTACACCTTTCAGGAGGCCCGCGGTTTTCGATATCAGAACTCTTCTAACACAGACTTTAAAGGTTTCCCAGACTGTTGAGATCCAATCTACTGTCCCTACATTATATGGGAAAAAGTTAGCCATTTCAACATGCAAGGTTTCAACCACATTTCAGTCATTTAGTATTCCCTTAGGCATTCTCCATCTCCTCGTTGGTCTGGGAGTATCTTTCAGCTTAATTTCCAACAGCACCGGGGAATGGTCAGATAGCGTGCAGGGCAGGATTTTGTAGTGTATGTGAAATATTTGAGGATCTGAACCAGTAATCTATGAGGGTCTCACTGTCATGCACTGAGGAGTAATGTGTACCGTCTACTATCTGGGTGGAGTACACGTCAAGTGTCAGTCAATGATAATTGCAGGAGAATTTGACCCAGGGTTAATGCCGTTTTAGTGGGTGTCCTAGCCACACTAACGATCTGTCCAGTGCAGGGTCAAGTGCCACATTGAAATCCCTGCCCCATATTATGCTAGTCATATCTTGTTTGTTGAGGACCTCAAACATGTTCAGGTAAAACTCTGGGTCATCTAAGTTGAGGCCACAGGTATTCACCACGGTTGTCTGCCTGCCACCCCCCACCCCCCAAACCAGAACATATCTTCCCATTGGGTCTATCTTGTGTCCCTTGGTCAGAAAGCCCAGTGTGGGGGTGTGCAAGTAATAACCACCCCCCTGGACTGCGAGGAATAGTCAGTGTAATAGCGTAGTTTGCCCCATTTAGCCAGTATGTTCTCATTGACAGGGCCCTGTCAATGTGTCTCCTGCAACATAAGAATCTGTGGTCCGTGTCTGGCGACAGTTCCCCACTTTCCTAGCTTTCATCGGGTTGTTTAATCCTCTGACATTCCAGGATAGCAAGTTTATCTTTAATCCATCACCCATTTTTCATATACATGTATTGTGACATACCATTATAACCTTTAAATCTTAGTTTGACATAATTCGAGCAGCACCAACATCTGTGAGACCACATTTCAACCAAACTGGAACTCTCGTTCACACATCCGTCTCCTCTCCCCCCAAAGACTCAAACTCGTCCTGGTGGCAACAGTCTAAAACACTCCCAAATTCCCAAACCCCTCCTCCACCCATATCATCTACCCCAACTTGACGATGAACCCTTGTAACTAGTAGGAACCTTCCAGAGTGTGCCCCGTTGCCATCACGAGGCCACCAGATCGGGCTGACAGCCCGCCTTATTACTTGGAGCCCCCTACGGGAGGCAAGCATAATTTCAACTCAAAAGGATATACACGTGTCCTGGGTCACTCAGCAGGATCTCGCCCCTCCGCCACAGGTGAAAGTCTTCCGTTCTGGTCCGGTCCACGGCCCCTGGAGGGCAGAGGTATGGTGGCCTCGACATATGCCAGAGCAGCAGCCGGAGTCTCGAAAAGAACAAGTTACTTTCTTACCTGGTAACGTTCTTTCGATGGGATGGTCCGACGACGTATTCCAGATCTATGAACATGTAATCAGAACAGCTGTGGTGATTACATGTCATAGATATCGAATACGTCGGAGGACCCAATCCCCTCGAAATGCACCTTCCCACCATACTGAATTTGCATCTTGGCCATGAATATTAGTGCGTATGGGACCCGCTGTGCTCTTAGAAGTCTCTTGACCGGTTCATACGATCTTCAGCTTGCCTGCACTCCAGCAGCGAAATCCAGGTAGATGTGTATGCGGCTTCGTATCGCAGCGACCCAAGTTGTCGCCATCCTGGGGATTGTATCCCTATCTCTATAATTGAGAAGTCTTGCAATAATCGTGCGCAGCAGGGCCCCGGGTTTCAGCGCAGGAGCCCGAGTGCGATGTGCCCGCTCAACCAGGAAGTGATCCGAAAAGGAGTTTGCCCCGAAGAGAGTTTTAAAAAGAGTCTCCACTTGTAGTTCCATTTTGTCTTTGCCAACTTTTTCTGACACCCCCACGATTCATACGTTGTTTCTTCGTGAGCGCGATTCAAGATCCTCGCATTTATTCTGGAGTTTGTACAAGCTTTCTCTGAGCTGGGCTATGTCTCGGTAGTGTCGTGTGATGGTGTCTTCATTTATTCCAATCCGGTTTCCTGCTGGTTAGTCTCAGGCTTTCCTTGTCCAGTCTTGTTTTCAGTGCCCCAATGGTAGTTCCAATATCATCCAATTTCACATTAATGGATAGGCAGCCATTCTGAACTATGGTGGTCAGGCGCTCAACCCTGTCACCGCCATCCACACTAGGGTCAGAACCAGATGTTGGTGGTTCGTGCTCACAGCCCCCTGTGACTGCTAGTGTATGAGTCCATCTGGCCTTTTTTCTTGGCACTTGCTCCTTCCGCCATTTTGTCTTGTTTTCTTGTGTTCCCCATGGTGATCGTACCAGTAGGTATTCCGCCTCAACCTGCCTGCGGGAAAGTGACGTCCGTGGGCCAGCAGCTTTGTCGGGAGAAAAGCAGGTCTATGTGGTTTACACAGGTGTTTTCTGGCCACTGCGCTTCACATGAGGGCCCTCAGTCGAATACTGCGAAGGGAACAACTCGAACCCTGGCTCTCCGGCCCCTGTCTCACTCGCCTATGCCTTCAGTTCCCCTCGTCGACCAGCACAAGGGTAGAGCTCCCCACCCATGTGGCTAATGGACTGCTTTCCCACGTACCTACGTGTTGGATATTAGACACGTCCCAACAGTGTATGACTTATTTAGCAGCTTCTAAAGGGGCGCTTGCTTGCAATCCACTTCACTGATTGTCCACCTATAGCTTACAGTTTCGGTGTGAACGGATGCTCTGGTTGTCGGTCCATTTTGATCAGTGTCGAAAGGCTCAGTCTTCAGTATCTTTACATAGAGGGGCCAGTGCACCAAGTCTCCCCACTTATGCACCGGCAAGCACAGAGGACTTCAGGCAACACGTGGCTCAGTGTTGCTGTATCTCAATGGCCCCAGGCACAGCGTCGCATATACACAACCATAGTCAACAGTGGGCGCGTACTTTGGTGTTCGCCCTACATTGTCTACAGTGTTCGTGGGCCCAGTCACCAGGACACTTGCGCAGCCTGAGGATAGGGCTCTGCACCACAGCGTGCGTCTTAATTGATTTCAGCCAGAATACGTTGTGACAGTGTCTTGGCGGCCCCAACACACGACTTTCATATGTGTCCATACTCTGTTCTGCCTCGTTCGCCCCCCCCCCCCCCCATCAAGGATATGGCAGTATATTGTGTGTTGTCCCACGGTCCAGAAAGCACAGGATTTCTGTATCCCGCCACGCTGTAGTGTGTTGTCTGGGTCTGACCGGGCGCCCTGCGGTTCCCGCTTCGGCGCCTCCACCTAGTGAGGGGGGGGCTGTCCACACCAGGTGGTTGGGCGGTTAGAGGGAAGACACCGTCCAGAGGCCCCGCAGCATGCAGCAAGCACCCGCCTTACCCAGGATTTAGAGCTCCGTCCAAACAGGCCCCTCCGCGATCGCACCCGTCCGGGTGTGCGAGTCCCGGTTGGGGCAGTTTCAGTCGACCAGCCGACCCCCCCCCCCCCCAAACGACCTCCATGGTCCGTGTAACTGCCTGCGTCCCAGCCCTGATGCAGACCATAGAGGGGGAGCCGATCACACCAAGCTCGGCTCATCTCTTCACAAGCGCCGAGCACCTCCGCACCGCAGGCCTCTCCTCTCGATGCTCCTCTGGTCCAGAGCGTCAGCGGCACAGGGCTCCAACCTTCCAGATGTTCAGCCCGGCCCACGCTCCAGCCCGGTTTCGCCGGACCTTTCACACTGTATCTCAGCAGCCACAGCACCTCCGTTTTGAGGATTTTCTGTGCGTGTGCACCGTTGCCCACTGCACGTCTCCTTCAATTCGGCATCCCGCGGTTAGCTCCAAGAACAGGATTTATAGTCATACGGATACTGTTTGGGCCGGAGCGCTCGAATCAGGCAGCCATTATTGTCATGCGCAACAACGCCCCCCCTACACTAGCATCTTTCAAAAGACAGAACCACCATAGGATGGGGGCACAGTCAAATAGATCTCGTCCCAAACACTCATACACAGGACAAGCAGGTGTTCGCTAAGTAATAATGGCCATTTTTGCAGTGCATTGTTTGAAATGCACTATACAAGCCACCATAATTACATTAACAAGTCTACATACCAAGCAATTATTTCTAATGACCTAATAATGTAAGCAAGACATTTGTTATACACACAAACCGCAAAAAACTGAATACTTCAGTCAAGTCTTTTCAATGCCCATTAGCAACAGTATGTGGGCAAATATTGTGCCCAACATAAAATAAAGCACTCAAGTAAACAATTACCAAGCAGGATGGAATAACACAAACTTACATTCAGCTCCTCCTAAACAGATGCCTTCGCCATCTCCTTCAAAATGGAACCGGCTGTAACGCCTTCCAGAAGGATGCACTGGGTATGCATGCTGGAGCAGCAGAGCCCTTCTAGGGTATATATTTGCATAATCTCTGCCAACTACTAATATTATCAAGTGAGATTTAAAAAGAGAACACAAGGGGTTGCTTTTGCTGGACGTTCAGATTTCTCACTACTTCTGTAAAACAATATCATTTTGGTTGAAATCTTTGTTCCACCTTAAGGCAAGACCCAACTCTCCAGTGAGGTAGCAACAGCAGAGCAGTCTGGTTTAACTCGAGGCCAGGGAATCCACTACTGCTATACTGAAAAATATATGAATTACACACCTATCCACTCCAAAAATTTAGATTCACTACTTGGTGGTAGGCACCATAATTATCAGACTTGGGGGGTGTGGAGGAAAAGAAAACCTAGACCAGGTGGCAACATTTCAAGTTGCAAGCTACTAGTCAGCCATAAAAGGCAGTCATATCAATTCTATACATACAGTGTACACCATTTCTCAATTGCCAAGAGTCAATTATCGCTAGCCAATGGCTGGTGGTGCATGCACATTTTGCACCCTGCCCTAGACAAAGCGCATACATTAACCAAGTCCTACTCTGACCAAAATATCAGTCATCTTACTAGTCTAATAAACTAGACAGTCAGCGCGCATGCGGGAATTCAAACCTGTTGCTCAGCCTTGTCTTGCTTCCACGAGAAATACATTGTCCCTGCGGTATCGTCCCAGCCCATACTTCCACATGGACACTCAATTTCCGCTCGCCTCTACTACATAAAAGCATTGTTACACATGTACTATACATTACATATAGCACCTACATCAGGGGTACAAACCTGAAGTTGGAGAGTGAGAATGCAAGGTTACAGCTTTGTAAAAGATATAGCTGATATTTAAGGAGTTGGTGCTCATGCAATGCATAACTTTATAGAACAGTGATGCGTGCAAAGATTCAAGGGAACCAAAGAAAAACGGCAGGCAGGTACCTTCCAAGTCATTTTAAAGAACTTTTACTATAGGTCAAAAGTTTCCCATAGGAAATAACAGAACAAAGTCTGTAGCAAGAACAGCTATGGGAAAGTCAGGGAAATTACTACCTCGGGTGTGGGGAAGAGAGCAACCAGCCCCCAGAGACACCAGGAGAATATGAGATTCATTAGCTGCAGAGAGTGTGGAAGCAAACCAAGATTCATGTCAACCAATGGCAAGTACAGAAATCCACAATTATGGACCAGGGGGGGGGGGGGGGGAATGCTAGTAATAACTCCAGTATAGGACCCAAAGGTAGGTACTAATGCAGCAGTTTCAGAGAACTTGTCTCAGGAACGGCCCAAAAACCTGGTGAGCAAAAGCCCTTCCGTTACCGGTCACACAGGGACTTAAAACCCAGATCATCAACAAAAGAATCTGCCTTCTATAAGTGAAAGCAACGGCAAGTAAGACACTAGGAAGACTTAGAAACCCTGACCAAGTGCAAATCCACAGAGCTCGAAAAAGGCTGGGCAACCAGCAGAACCATGAACAACAAAACGGGTGGAAATAAAGTTGTGTGGGGGGGGGGGTGGAAGTCACCAAGATAAAAAAAGAAAATGCAATAAAAAAATGTTTTTAAAAAAAATACATACCAGTACTAGTCTCAGCAGAAATCCAACAGCAGCAAGGAAGTAAACCTAATAAATTCCAGTTGAGGAACGGTCATGGTCTCACCTAGACATACCCAGCCAAGTCTGCCCTCCAATCAAAGATTTTAGCAGAGGGTTATTTGGGAAGACCGTGGTTAAACAGCCAACAAATTATCCCAGAACAGGTACTCCAGTCTAGCCAGTAAGGAGGATGAGAGTAAGGAAGGGTGGGCTGATTGGAGCAGGGGCTGAGATGATCTGAGGAGACCAGGCCAGCCCATGAAGGTCCACCAACAGCCCAAAATGAAAACCTGAGCCAAGGATAAGGACACATGCCTCAGCTAATGTGGCCTGACTTAATCCTGAAATTGCAGTAGCACAGTTAAGGCAAAAACCTTCTAGAAGGCAGGTAAGCAACCGACCACGATGCCATTCAAATTGTGGAAGGGACAGGGTCACTGCTAGATCTACAGTGACACTCGTGGGCTTGCCCAAGTCATTTCCGCAATCAAAACCTTAGGGCAGCCCCTGTGTGTAGGATATCGAGGGGAGACCTATACTCCATTCTGTCCGATTTTCAGACGAGAAGCTGGTTTACATATCGCATGGAGAGTTATTTGGCACTGCAGCATTTTCAGGCCCAGGTCTGGCCATACTGGTTATCTGGGCTTCGCTCTAGTTCAGATTTTTGACTGATAGACATCCTTCCTGGGCCTTGCCTCATCCTTCCTCTGGTCATAGTCACTGGCTGGGCAAGGCTTACCGTGCCAACAGAGTTTTTCTGGGCAGTTTTACCCCCACTTCCCGTTTTACCACAGATGTCCCATCCTAGTGTGTGAAAACGCAGTCACCTGGAAGCATATTGGGAAACCCAATACCCCACCTCATGACAGTCTTGCAAACCTGTCCCAACCGTTCTGCTTTTTGGCTGCCTTCCTTGGTCCTTCAAAAAAAAGGCAGATCTTGCTTGTCTGGGTTCTTACATCCTCCTGAAGCCACCTCCACTTTTCTTTGCACCTTGGCTAGCGAGTCCCACCCAAAGGAAGGTACGCCATCAGGGCAATCACTGGTCTGGAGTTCATCACTCCGTGACCGGACCCCTTAAAATCACCCTGAACTAGACAATCTGTAGACTTCATGTTTTTTCACCTTCAGGGAAACATCTTTTTGATCAGTGGTTGATTTCCGTAATAGTTTCTACAGATTTTCTCATTCATTTTTTATTGGAGCTGAACCTTTGACAGATCTCCCCCTATAACCACAGGTGCTCCAATCCGGAATCTCTTCAACAAGAGAGGCGGAGGGGGGAATGCTTGGTGGGTGCTACCTGGGTGGGATGCTGCCATTTATCTTTCAAGAGACTTTGCTTCCCTTCGTATTGCATGTGCTGCTCTGCCATTAGGTTAGATGGTTGCACAGCCCTCACCAGAAGGCTGTGGCTAAATCACATTAATAGGGATGAAGGAGTGAGGGGAAAGGGGAAAGAGTGGATAAAATCAGAGAGGACAGCAGGCTAATCTTGGGTTTTAAAGTGCTGCAGAGTATGCTTTAGCAGGTCTTTAGTGTAGTGCTTTTCCTGAACCAAGTTCATTAACGTGTTAATTATTTGGATGGCTGTGGGATGCTCCAGGCCACCTTCATGCCGCTTCACAGTCCTAGTTAGCCCTGTACAAAGTTGCAAATGCAACAAAACTTGGCATAAAATATGACCATGCATCATGCACTACAAAATCACAAATCAAGTTTAATTGAAAGGGTGTGGGGGAGTCAACATACATTAAGATAAAGTTTTCAAAAATGAGCCAAACTCCTGTATTGGAAGGGTTACAAAAACATTGTGTTTTCAATCTCCTTCAAATGTATGACTGCAAGCCGGTGGGGTCATGGTATTAAAAAAAATGAAATGACACATTTTGTCCCAAAACATACTCAATGGCCTGAGCTTTCAAATCAGGAAGAATTAAATTAAAACCCGTGTCAGCATGCATTCATTTGCACCACCAACAAGCCCAAAACTAGGCGCATTTTTTTTTTTTTTTAAAAAAACAGTACGGAGAAGAGCATTTTTTTTGTTGAGTGAATATAAATGTCCTTTTGCTTCAAGGGGTTTCTAAGGGCAGCCAGAGAGCATGCAGTATCTGGTGTTTGAGACAGATTTAAATATTCCCAGATATCTATACAAACTCACAATAGTAACATTTGCTTCCAACAAATTACCAGAAACTATCATAACATTTGGATAGTCAAATGACAACCAGGATAACCCGGAGCTACTTCCTCTCAGAGTGCCTGTCATGGTAAAGACAAATTTGCACATAGACATGAATGGAACCAAAGGTCACTATTCACTCACCATTTCATCAGCAAGGATACCGTTAATTCCATTTTCATACAAGGAAATTAGCCAGTTTAAGCCTCGGACTTGATAATCTCTCATTGTTCCATGTTTGACATCTATACAATTGAAGAAACTGGTTGTTATGAATTCAAAGTAAAACAAAAATGAGGCAATGACCATAGAATACATTATGGGTTCTTAGACAAAACAAATCAGTATTTTGCTCTGAGCCTCCTGAAACAGCTGTACTGCAGTAAGCCAATCTTAACATGGCGACTGACAATGACAGTTTCTAAATGTTGCTAGACAAAGAACCAACACTTCTGCTCACATGGCTGAAGAATGACCAAATAACTGCAATCGACAGCTCTACTTGACAACGCAGAGACAATCTCTATAAGTCTGATAGTCCAACAGGTAGAGCACACAGGTAGAGATTCCATGTGTAGGTTGGAGTCCTGCCGAAGTCAAATCATCCTTCAGATGTCAATGAAGGAGTACCGACATCTGTTGAGTGATAATTGTATGTTAAATGTTATGTACATCACTGGCAAGAGCACTGTTAGGCAAAGTTTGTATGCAGTACCCTTTTGGACCAACACACACACACACACACACACACACACACACACACACACACCCCTAGGACTACAGGTGTAAGCAAAACCAACCTTTGGTATAAATCTGTACCACAGTTTTTGGTAGCTGAGCAGCCAGGCTCATCTCAAGAGGGAATGTGAGCTGTAATGATGTTACACAGATGTCTACAATCACAGGTGTTCAAACTCACTCACGGTTTGTTAAATACTCAATTTAAATGTCAGTTATACAACATTCATAAGGAGGAGGCAATATAATCACCCCATAATATACTTCAGTTCTGCACACTCAAGTTTGAGGCATTCAGAATACTTTGGAGGAGCAAAAAGGCATAGGTTATCAGAACATAGAAAGAATACAGTTATTTCTTAGGCAGTGCAGATATTTTGAGTTCACCAGAAGAGTCAATTCAATTGGTTAGGCCAAAGTCAATGGGCTAAAGTCTTGGATAGGATAAAGCAGTTCGTTCTGTTAGATAAACGGAAATGTGTCTGCAAAGGTTCTTAAGAATAGTTTGTAGCAAGAAGAATCATACGTTAAGTCACAAGCTGATTAGGCCTTTGAGTAGCAGTGCCCTTAAAGTTATTCTCCGCTTTAAGGGGGCGTGGCTAAGCAGCCATGGAGTAGGCTGCGTTTCCCATGGACTGCTGCCTGACCCGGCAATGATCCTGCTACATACATTGATTAAAAATGACTAGGAATACAAACAGACAGGCGGCAGTCAGAACGTGGGAGTCTGCAGCGACCATCCTGCAGTTCAGAACAGTGAAGCACAACACGAGTTATGCGACTCCTAACGGACGGCCAGACTCGCACAGAAGAAATAAAATGGCGGAACCCTGCAGACAAAGGAAGATACTGGGGTGAGCAACAGAGCGGAGGCAGTGGCCACAGCGCAATACGCAGGACGAGCGGACAAATGGAATGCTGCAGCGGACCTTTAACGAGGAACGCTTGGTCTCCAGTAGGCACCTGGGACACGAGTGCCGCAGTGTGACATTGTTGCAAATAGGTGCAGTGTAACTGTCGCACGCGGCGGAATAAAATCACAAACTTGAGGCCAAAAGGAAGCAGAGGCACGTCGGGGGATGCCGCACTAGAAAGCCCCGTTATACGTTCACTTAGTTATCGCTACAAGAACAAAGGGCACGTGTGCCCCACACGCGAATATAACTTAGAGGAAGGAATACGGGCCAGCGCCGGCCGTAGAAGGATACGAACAATAGATGGCCTCTGAAACGTGAGAAAAACGAAGATTACCCATATGGGGGTGGAAGCAGTGCCATAACAACTCGGGAAGTAATGCCCACGAAAACGTCCAGAACAGGTGACACTGCAGGAAATATGTGAAATGCCCCAAGCAATAAATGCCACATTAAGAATATTAGAATTGTGACGAAACGGGGCTGGGCCCAAATAAGATCACCCAAAGGTACTGCGGCGACGCTACGGGGCAGTTAACTCAGAACTGACACTATGAGACCAGAGTGTGGTGGAAGATAAATGTGCTGCCCAGAGCCCCTGCATCCAGGAATCCCAGATTGCAGATGGAAGTAACAGGGGGGGATTGAATGAGAAATACATGCGCACATGAACTGGGCAGTAGCCGACAGGCCTGGAAGACACCAAGAAGTGTGGCCAATAGTGTTGAAAGGTGCCAGCATAGCTACTGGCAACACTGATGTAGGGCCTGAAGGTGCTAAAGGGATACGTGGAGCAAAGCTGGCCGGTAGTAAGGTTGCGGGATACAGGCAACCAAAAGTCCAAACCTCCTAAGAGTGACCCCCCAGGGGTCGGTCTGGGCGCGCAACGCTGTACATGGTCATTGAACTTCAACGACAACAGTACACGCGGTAGCCAGACGCGCAGAGTCCTGTCTGATGGACACCGGATTATGCAAATACCCCTGTGAGCCCATAGCCCTCTGTGCTGGTTCACCGTTGGCTTAGTTTGCTTCAAAGGGGAGAAAGGGGCTGAAGCGGACATCCCCGGTATCGGGAAGGAGGGCCCTGTGCACAAAGCGCGCTGTGTTCAAAGGGGTATCTAAGCTAGTATACCACTCGCGGATGCAAATGGCTTCCAAAATGCCCAACATCAAAGGGAAACAATCCACGATCGAGGAATTTGCTAAATCACCGCTGGCGACAGAGGAAGCCAGTGGGAAAGGACAGAGCACCAAGGAAAATGAGAAGTTGGCACTCAACAACCAACAAATACTGGACGCTATAGCGAAACTGAAAGCATCAATGGGCAGCAGGATGGACACTGCCATTTCGGAATTGAAGACTGCACTGGAATTTAAAAGTATAGATGTGAACTTCCTGCGGCAAGATGTACGAGCACTGGCCGAGCGCACAGGAATCCTGGCAAAGGAAGCAAAAGACAACACGAGCTCATGTAAAACTACCGCAAGAGACATCCATGTGATGCAGCAACAGATACGCAATCTAGAAAATCGTGCAGAGGAAGCGGAAGGACGGGCTTGCAGAAACAGTTTGCGCATAGTAGGGCTTCCAGAGGGAGAAGAGGGATCTGACCCGACGAACTATGTTGAAAACATGTTGCTGCAGGAGATAACGGGCGGAGCCCTAAGCCAAGGGTTTGCAGTGGAAAGAGCACACCGGGCCTTGTCAAGGAGGCCGCCACCGGGAGCCCCACCACAGCCTATCATCGCAAAGATCCTCAACTATAACAATAAGGTGGTCCTGGAACACTTCCGTAAGGGAGGAACAATAAGCAGAGCATCAGCGGGTCACCACGTACCCAGGCTATACACTCATGGTACAGAGGCAACGCCTGAATTATGTGGCTGTGAAGAGGAGGTTACGCGAGGCAGGCTATCGATATATGCGGTTATACCAGACAAAAATGAAGGTGCTCCTAAAGAATAACAGTCAGCCATCATTTGGGCCTGAAGGTTGGGATCAGAGAAGTGTTTCCACTCTGTTCACGGCCGTACCTCTGCTCTCCCGTGGAGAAGCCCACACCAAGAAAAAACTTGGATGGCAGAAGCAAGGACTTCCAGTAATTTATGGAAAATATCAGGTCTTGGAGACCCTGCATTTTATGCGACGTGGAGTGCTCTGCCCCAGCCACCGTGGGTGCTTGCACCAACCAGTCATCCAAATAGGGGTAGACATGGTGGCCCTCCCTGCGCAGTCTGTATATCGGAGCAAGACACGCCTAGATCATATGGGTGGGATTGGGGGGGCAAATGGTAACTCAAATTGGCACCTTGTACCACGAAGCGCTAATACTTCCTGTGCCTTGGGTTAATAGGTTTGTGGAAGTAGGGATGCCAGATGGTCATGCGGCAGCACTACCTTTATGACCTGCTGCAGTGTTAACATGGTGAACGTTTGCTTCTTTATGAACTTGTTCCACTTTAGATCTACGCAAGCTGATCGCCATTTGCAGTCGTGTTTTCGAACGTCAAAATATCTCAAGTAAAACCCTCACACTGTACCACTGTGAAACCTTGTCTATGGCCTTTTTTTTACCTCCTGTAATCACTTTTCTATGCGCGGGTGTGACTATTTTAGGGGGTAGGGAAGCGGTTTAAATTCCAGTAGATGTCCATGGGTTACTGCCTCCAGCACCCACCTGTCCAATGTTACACAAGACAAAAGTAGGTGAGAAGATTATGTCCAAAACTGGAAAAATGTAACAGTCATTGTTGCTGCTTCCCTTGCCGACCTCTGGGTGTTACGAGATTTTTCTGAAGTCAAACTAAGTGCTTAGTAAAACCAGTCAACTGAGATAGTACAAGACTTCACCATTAGTATAAGGCTGTACCAACTGAGATGGTAGCGTAGACACAGCAGCCAGGCTCCTCTTAGGAGGGAGAAAGGGCTGTAGGAAAGAATACTGAACCTGTAGTTCACAAAGGATTCAATAGAAACACTTATAACCAGAAGTATTGTAACAAATAAAGTATTATTTTAAATACAAGTACGACAAGTTAAGTCTTGGGGTAAGTACTGGTTATAGGATCAAACACATAAAAACAATGCTTGAAGATACAGACCAACGCATAAACCTTGTTTAGAATACCTAAAAGTAACTCTAAGGAAGTTAGGTGTCACCTATACTAAATGTGTATGAGGTCTATTAATAGGGGGTAAAACCATAAGTTACTTTTGGCATTACTTTCTTTAATACAAGCGTAGTAGACCCAGTCAGTTATGCAGTGACACTCAAAGAAATCACATTCAACCAACCCTGTTAACATACTTTTCTGAATAGTGGAACACAAATTCAAGGGACAGTATATACCTATAACTACATTTATGTTAAGTTATACTGAGTACAACCTTTTGGTGTAATATACAATTACCTTTCAGATGAGAGGAACAGAGTCTAAGATTAGCAAGAATATAGGATGAACAATAATGTAGGATGCTCCAGGCAGACCAATGTCAGCTACAACTAAAGAAAATTTGTCAGGAATGTGTCACAGCTATTCTAGGCAGGTAAACACCAATAGTGTAATATATTACAGTTGCTTTTCATATCAGCGGAACACAGACTGAGGTAAGCAATAACTAACTTATTTTAGGATGGCACACAGCTAACTCAAAGTAAAACCGATATACTTTTAAAGGAGCTATCAGCAACTTTAAGTATAACCCAAGGCAGACTTATTCTAGGCAGGCTAACAGCAAGTCCGGGGAAGCAAGACAATTGGGTCACTCAACATTTATATCCTAACAAATGGTAAAATGAAGCAAACAGAATTAATTTTGGGGAAGAGGCACAAGCAATTCACAAGTGAGTAAATCAACCTTATATATAAACACTTTTCAGAATGGCACAACACATTCAAAGTAAGAACTTTAACTGTCCACTTTGAGTTGCAGTTACCAACTAACTCATTCACAATTAAATAAACTTTTAAACACTTGCTCTTTTCTGGGCAACAAGCCCAATCCGTCGAAAGTCTTTTCCTTATTCTTGGAGCATAAGTTCTCTCTCAGTGGCAGAAGGGGGCACTAGATCCAACAGACAGTTAGGAAGGCACAGAAGTAGCAAAGAGTTCTTAGGGAAGACCGACTATTTCACTTTAGAGTTCGTTGAGGGTCCAGGGGCTTCTGGCAAGACACTTTAGGAGGATTCCAGGAGTGGGCCTGGGTGAAGTGGACGAGAGTACTCCCAAATCACAGGAAACATCCCAAAGCTACACAGGAATCACAAGAGACTTAAGGTTAAGTAAAACCCAAGCCAAGGTACCTCAGCACAGAAGAGTTTTCAGCAGGACGACTTCAGGATCTGCAGCCAAAAACCCTGTCGCTGAATTACTTGACGTGAAGACTGAAGACGACCCTGGAAGGACCTTTGAAGCAAAGATCAATCGGGAAGGCTCCAGGCAAGAGTTTCTTCACGGCTGGATGTGATTCTGTAGTTTTGGTGCACCTTTCCGGGACTAGAGGACTGAATATCGCTGGTCGGATTATCGTGTTTGCAAGGTCCAGCACTCTGGTGAGGGGATGGACTATTCACGTCTCTGGTGGTCCAGCAGGATGCACACAAAGATCCACCAAGATGCATCGCACAATGTCTCGAGGTCCCAGGGTATTGCAGTTTTGCAGCCCCGCAAGGTTACAGCAAGACCTGGAAGGAATCAAAATGCATGTCCTGAGTCTAGTGGATCTCACCAGGCTATGGGCCGGGTTGTCCTTTTCAGAGTCCTCAGGTTGCTTGGAAGGAAGGGTAACAGTAAGCTCAGGTTACACAGCAGGCTCTCCGGTCACTGAAAATCTGCTGCAGTTTCTTAATCTTCGGATTGGGTTCCAGTGGTCGACTACCTCTTCAGCTTCTAGGATTGGAAGCTTATGCAGAAACCCAGCCAAACACTTGCAACTTTTAAACTTTGGGGGTTGGCAGTTTTCAGGACAGCCAGCCTACCAGTTTGAACTGGATTCTTGCAGTCAGCTTGAAAGAAAGGGGTGCAAAGTTTTGGACCCCTCCCTCACTTCCTGCCTACACAGATACTCTGGTGCCTGGGTGGACTTGACTTAAAAGCATTTCTGATGGTTGTATCTGCTTAGATTCACATGCTGTGCATATAGTCTGACATCCAGTGGTCACTGCGGAGTATTGCATCTCGTCTTTCGGGGACCAAAAGTGGTCATCGGCATAGGCGTGTCTGTAACACTATCCCTATAGTGACGTGCAGTGTCCCCAAAATCCCTCACCCGCGGTCCCTCGGATTGTATTTTGTTCTGCCATGAGGGAGCTTTACGACTAACGTGAGTGAGTACAGAAAAGAGAAAAGTAATAGGACGTCTAGGTTCCTTCCAGCCGAGCGTGGAGGAAGGGCGGGCACATGTGAATCTAAGCAGATACAACCATCAGAAATGCTTTTACGATGAGTAATGCATGTCTTCTGATGTTTGTTAATCTGCTTAGAATCACATGCTGTGCATAGACTGGCGAGCGGTACCCGGAGTTGGAGGTGGGTTGTGAGAAGGAACAGTAGAGAAAAGATGTCTTTTTGCAATGAATGCTATGGGTGCCCCAGTGCCTCGAGTGGAATGTGCTCTAGGCTTGAAGGACAGTTCTCTCTTAGCAAGAGTGGAGAGAGTGATGCACTGCACAATCCACCTAGAAATAGTGGATTTGGAAACTGCATCATCTCTTCCTGCCGCCACCTAGACAAACAACGGATTAGTCTTTAAGTGGTCTAGTTCTTTCCATATAAAACATGACCGCCCTGCGCACATCGTGTGTGCAGGATCTTTTCACCCAAGTTTGATGGGTTTTGAAAGAACCTTGGTAGTTCTATTGACTGGTTGATATGGAACTTTGAAATGAATTTGCGTGCGTAGAACCACCTTATCTTGTGAACTGTTACGAAGGGGTCTAAGATTGAGAGCGCTTGTAGTTCACTCACTCTTCTAATGGAGGGGAAAGCCATCAAGAAAGCAGTCTCAAGAGAGATTCTTAAGGCTCGCTTTATGCATGGGCTCGAAGAGGGAGCACATTAGCCTGTTTAACACGACGTTCAGGTCCCATCGGGGAGCTGGGATAGATATAGGAGGGTGAATTCTTTTCACTCCCTCCATGAAGGCTTTAATAACTGGAACCTTCCACCATGACACCTTATGTTGTGACGTAGTGTAGGCGGAGTGCGCAGCTAGGTGAACTTTAATGGAATTAAAGACTAAACCGGAGTCCAGCAAGTGGGTCAGGTATAAAACAATGTGTGTGGAAGAGCAGTCAACGGGGTTGATGCTCCTTGAGTTACACCAGATGACAAACCGTTTCCACTTACTAGAGTAGCAGTGACGAGTGTGCGGTTTCCCAGCCTCCCTGAGAATATCCATGCATCTCCGAAGGAGCTGCAAGGGTCCAAATTCTATGACCTCAGGAGCCAGGTCTGCGGGCATGGGTGCAGCGTTCGGCCCCTGTCCTGCGACATGTTGTACTGGTAGGGTAGTTTCACTGGAGGAGATAGCGACATCTCCATCAGATGAACGAACCAGGGTTGGCGGGCCCACATGGGGGCAACCAATATCATGGTTACTGGTTCCCGGTGCATCTTGTGCACTATCTTGTTGAGAAGGGGGAACCGGGGGGTAAGAGGGTGGGGGGGGGCGTAGACAAATTTCCTTGACCATGTTATCTAGAGCCCGTTTCCCTTGAAGCGGTTCTGGGGGTACCTGGAGGTGTAATCTTGGCATTGGGTGTTCTCCAGAGTCGATCTCTGAGAAGCCCCATTCTGCGAAAACGTTGGAGACGAGGTCTGGGTAATCGCCATTCGTACTCTGCGGGTAGAGAGAAGTCTGAGTCCATCTGCCAGAAGATGGAGTTCCCCTGGTAAATGGTGTGATAACAGGAACATGTGTTTGAGCGCCCACTTCCAGATGTTCTGGGACAGCTTGGACAGACCAGGAGTGAGTGCCCCCCTGCTTGTTCAGGTAATACATGGCCGTGGTGCTGTCCGTGAGGATCAGCACTGTCTTTCCTTGTAGATGTATCTGGAAGGCCTTCAGTGCTTTGAAGACCGCCAACAATTCCAGAAGGTTTATATGGTTGGACGCCACACCTGAAGTTCAAACTCAGTGCGCAGTCTGATGGGACAGGTGAGCCCCCATCCCGTGAGGGATGAGTCTGTGGTTAGAGTGGCTTCCACAGCAGGGGTGGTGAAGGAGTTCCCCTTCACGAGGTTCTCCCTCGACCACCACCGCAGCGAGAGAACCAGGGCTTGCGAAACAACCACTAGATTGTACCATTGTCTGCTGGCCGAACACCACTGGCTGTTGAGTGACTTGTGCATTGGGCGCAGGCACGCGTGGGGAACCAAGTAAATACATGACGCCATCATTGCCAGCAATCGCATGGCTCTGTACTGTCACCTCTCGACCGGCTACATATTGAGGGATCTGAAACAGCAGGTTTTGGACGCTCTCGTTGGAGGGGAAGACGCGGCCGTCCCTTGTTCGAATTAGAGCCCCTAGGTATTGCTTGACCTGGCTGGGATCTAGACTGGACTTCTCGTTGATGGAGAAGCCCAGGTGGAACGGTCTATATTCCTTTAGGTATTCGAGAAGCATGTTTCATAAGAATCCCCTGTTATAAGGATAAACCGGAATGGACAACCTGCGCAGATGAGCCGCTGCCAGTACTTTCATGAATACCATCGACGCTGAGGCTATGCCAAAAGGTAGCACTTTGAACTGATAGTATTTGCCTTCTATCATGAACCTTAGGCATTTCCTGTGCGCTGGCAACATTGAAATATGAAATAATACATCTTTCATGTCCAATGTTGCCATGTAATCCTCCTGTGTGAGCAGGGGGAATACTTCCTGCAGAGTCACCATACGAAATCTTTGCGGTTTTACAAATGTGGTCGCTGGGCGCAGATCTAATACAGGGCGCATGGTTAGATCCTTTTTGGGTACAAGGAAGTACACTGAATAAATACCCTCCTTTACCTGCGACAGGGGTACGACCTTTAAGGCTCCTTTTTCCAGCAGCGATTCTACTTCCTGAAGAAGGATGAGAATGTTCTGGTGTGAGAAGTCTTCCCTTTGGAGGTCTGAATGTCGGGGACCGGCTGAATTCGATACAGTAGCCGTGGGCTATTGTTGACAGTACCCAACTGTCTGTGGCAATTCCCTCCCATGCCTGGAGAAAGGATGTTAACCGGCCCCCGACCGGGGAGGTATGGGAGGGGACCCGAATCTTCAGGTCATTTAGTGGCGGCGGCCGGGGAGCCTCTAGGAGTAGGGCCCAGACCCCTTCCTTTGCCACGTTTGCCTCTCTGGGCATACTGCGTGTTGTAATTACTGGTTCCTTGAGGGGGGAGGACCAGTTGCTGCCTGAGGCATACTATTGCTGAGGCTGGCGTTGGCCACGAAAAAGGCACCTATTGCCAGGTCCACGCCTGTTGGAGGGTTTAGTGATCTGGTCCAAAGTCTTGAAGGTTTCATGTTCCTTTTTTGCAGTTTCCAGGGTGTCGTCCACCGCCTTTTCAAACAAGTTGGAGTCCTCCAGGGGTTTATTAATGAGGGACGCCCGAGTCTCTTGCTTGAACCCCGAGTTCCTAAGCCATGCATGTCTTTTCAGAAGTACGCCTTGGACTAAGGAACGGCCAGCCATTTCCAAAGCATCCAAGGTATTTTTAATGATGCTTTGGTTCGCTTGGGTGCCTTTGGTAACTGTGGCCAAAAGACCGGTGCAAAGTGGCTCAGGAATAAACAAGGCCCACTGGGCATCAGCGTAACTGGCCAACAGGGTTGCATTGTTGGTAATACACGTAGCGAAAGCCGCCAAGGCCATAACCCTCTTCCCGAGTGCATAAAGCCTCTTCCCCTTCCTTATCAGGGGGGGGGGGGGGGGGGGGTAGGGAGGGAGGGGTTTCTCCTGTGGACAGATGAACCCCCACCCCTTTCCTCGTGGTGGTCACCGGCAGAGAGTCTGGGATGGAGTGACCTAATATATATATATATATATATATATATAGGATCAGAGGGGGAGGGGCTGAAGAGTTTCTCAATCCGTGGGTTAACACCCCTGACCAAGGCTGATGTAGACAAAGAGGGTGCAAGGCGTCTTTTGATGGAGGAGAGGAATGGCCTGGCTAGCCAGTGGCTTTTCTTGAATGATTATTTCCACAAAATCCGCCTCAGGCATAGCCTCCCCCGTATCCATCTGAAAGAGTGCTGCCGCCTTGCATAGCATTAAATGTGGGCTGATCGTCCACAGGCCAGGGCTCCCTAACAGGATTAGTCTGTGGAGAGGCCAAATCCACAGTATCTGGGTCAGGTGACACAGGAGACTGCCATGGCTGTGGGTCACATATCGGGGTCTACCCTCCCCAGCCCTCAACAGGATCTTGCAGGTTCCCAGAATCCATGAATTGATCATCGTCCTGGGTGTCAACATAAGGGTCATCTTCAGTGAGGGCATGTGTGTAGTTCCTCATACGGGAGTGGGGGGGGGGGGGGGGGGGGGGGGGTGGGGGGGAGCTTTCGAAGAGTCTAGGGATCTTGGCTTGAGGGCCTTCATCCCTTGGCCTTTTAGGTGTGGTTTGGTCAGAAAAAGGAAACAAACCTATCTAGCCTGTCCATACAGGTAAGAAATCTCTCCCTGGTCCAATGGGAAGACCCAGAATGGTCTTGGGGTGGGAAAAAAAAAACTGTTCCGCCTCTAAACGTCAAACCCCCTAAACACCTCCCCCCAACCCCCCCCCCGTCGCCCTGAGAAGCCTTCTCGTGGGCCCGATGGTGAGGGGGGGGGGGTGCGAGTCTCTTTCAACCAAGGGGAGGGTTCCAACACCCCTCTGCTAGTTTTTGGCGTCTCCTTGACCTTCTCCGCAGGCTTCAGCGACTCCTTCGCCAGCCGTTTGTCATCGGAGATGATCCTCACGATGCTCTCAGCGACCAGCCTCCCAGCCGGGAATTGAAAGTGTGGCGTGGTTTTCAGCAGAGCCGGAACCTTGCCGTCAACGGACGCCTTCTTGTGATGAGTCTCGAAGGCGCCCGATACTTTAGGGGTAGCGCCCTTTGTATTCATAGGCCCAGTCACAAAGCGCGATTGCGGCTGCGGGGGGAGGGCTGCAGGCGTCCGCGTTCGGCAAAGTCGGAGAAGGCCTCTGCGCGAGGCATGGCCGGGGGTTGTGTGTGACGTTTGATTGTCCGTCAGCGTCGCCGGGGTATACATCCCCCAAAGCAGGGCTAGAGCTGTGCCCATCGGTGCCAGGGACAGATGCCACGGAGCGAGAGCGCTCTGTCAAGAGGTCTCCAACCTCCAGTGCGGCGGTCGCGTCGTTACTGTCACCCTCGTCACATTAATCGGCCGAGGACTCAGCCTTCAACATAGCGTAAGCTGGCCACCTTTTCACCTTATGCTCATTCAGAGTTTTAGGGCAGAGGAGCTTGCAGGCCACGCAACCAGCTTTGTTGCGCTCGAGGGGTACGCAGCGGTTACACCGCTTATGTCCATCTTTCCATGGGAACTTGCCTTTACAACCCGGGCAAAATTTAAAGAGTCCTCGCCATAGTGGAGGACGTTACCAGTGACGACAAAAGGAAAGGCGGGAGAAAGGCATTCTCAGTTATGAGAGAAATATCCACCCAGACCCCACTCTCCCTACTGTGTAGGGCCTCAAAGGCCTGGCCACGTGGTCGGCAGCGCCGATGGGATCACCGCCCGACGAATGTCTTGTCAGAGATCCAGAACGGCCGTCGGAGAGGGCCGTTTGTTTAATTATCGTCTTATAATATCACCTATCGACCAAGGGTCGAGGGGACAAAGGCAAGGTCTCTTCACGAGCTCCGCTTAAGGCGAACAGTATTCTGGGCGAAAAAAAAACAATCTGAGGGACCTCGGCGCGCGAGGGATTTTGGGTACACTGCACATCACTATAGGGATAGGGATACAGACACGCCTATGCCGACATCCCCTTTCGGTCCCCGAAAGACAAGATGCAATACTTGCCAGTGACCACTGGATGTCGGACTATATGCACAGCATGTGATTCTAAGCAGATTAACAAACATCAGAAATTGATACTAAGGATTTTCCCGCCCTGGATAATGTAACAAGGACCACTAAAATGGCAGGGCCATTTTGGGAAAATGGGCACCCTTGGGTGCCTTTACCACAGCTGTCAAAACAGTTCGCAGTAAAGGTGCACCAAATTAGGAAAAAGGTTCATGGCCACCAGCCATTAAAGGTACCCTTGTCCTTGTAACAGAAATGTTACAGTTAAAGGAGAAAGGGGATACATTTAATCTCCCCAGCACTCCATATGGTGGGGGGTGCTGGATTCACCCAACAATGTAAAAGGGATCCGAAGATAGATTCTAGCCTTGGGACCTGTATTTCTCAAAGTTAGCCAGAGAAAGTTTAAAGGGGAGCCCAAAGGGCAACCCAGCAACAATAGACAGTTTGCGCCAAAAGTTGTCAAAGAAGATAAAATTAAATTCTATGGAGAGTCTTAAAAATTACACCAATAAAAAGAGTAAAAGATTCTGGGAGTGTGAAAAAGGCCCCCCCCCGCTCACTGAGATATAGGGAAAAATAATCCACCAGTGAAGCAAAAAAGTTCTGGGGTTGACACAGGCGGGAAACCCATCATTGCTATGAAAAATCTTACCCAACGCTGGGAGCCCGGAATTAGCTTCTGCCTCAGTTTGCCTGAAGTCTTTTGATCTCTAATATCCTTGGCAGGATCTCTGATAACCTTAAATAGGAGAACAAACCCTTGGTATATGGTCCATCTCCGCTAGTGGCGGTGCAAGATCCTGCTCTTCCCAAGGCTCCTTTGAAGGGTCGAAAGGACTGCCGGTTGTTACGCTCACCTGGTATCCACGGGGACGCCCGTATGCCCAGGTTGCCGGATTCCCCCCGGATGTGCCCAATTCGGATGATGTCTTCTATGGCAGGTGGGCCTAAACCACAGGAGGACTGGACTTCAAAACAGATTTAGTTTCCTCCCCACCAGCCCCTTGGACTCAGCCTGATGGGCCCCCTCCTTAGCTTGTTATGATGTCTGGTGTGCTCTCCGTCCTGCTTTGTGCGCAGGAGCACGTAGTTCTCTGCGGATTGAAGCGACCGAGTTAACTTCACTGGTGCCAACCCATGTCTTTAAGGAGGCAAGTCCGATTATAGCAGTCTCTGAAGGCCTTTGTTTTTCCTTCGTGCTGTTAATGTCTTTCCCTGATCGTTTCCCCCTTAGGTGTGTGGAGGTTCGCTGCTTGGATCAGGCTCCTGCCGGGATTATGGATGCGGAGCGTATGAAGAATGGTAGGTTCAGCACGAAGTGCGGCGCGCTAACGTTTTTTGGGGCCAACCTGTATTTATTCCTTTTCAGGTCGCGATGGTCTTTCTGGCCGTGCAGAGATTACCGGAGCGGAACCAGCCAAGAAATGCCCAGCCAGGTGAGGTGGTTATGGTACTGCTGGGATTGCCCTGAGTAACCTGTTTAACATTGTCCTTTTTTCGCTCTCCCTCCAGGTGCTTCGTTCTGGTGCGTGCATGATGTCCTGAAGATGCTGCCAACGGATGGGAGACCGCAAGCAGCCGGGGGTCGAAGGATGGAAAGCTGCAGGTAAGCAGGGACTGCTAATGTTCTTTTGTCTCCTCTTCAGGTCCGCTATTCCAGGAACGCCGGGTGCTGGTCACTGAACACGATGAGCGTCATGCTGCTGGCTGCAGAATAACGCGAAGCACGTTCTGTAGCTTGGGTGTGGTTTATACAGCCTACCCCTGTAAAGTAGTCCAGTCTACCACACCCTAAAACACTGCACCACACAGTCTGGTTCTTCGGGACTAGTCTGTGGGTGCCTCCATGTTGGCTGCAGGCTTACACACAAAAAGAAGTCCCCTCAAGTCCCATTCCAGATAGGAGCCCTGCGCCAGGACTGACTCCAGGAGAGTCCCTGATAATGTAAGGCCCTTGGGGCCCCGAATGAACCCCGAGTCCTAACCCTACCTGGCATGTGACCATGCCAGTGGGGTTCTAGGTCACAGGTCGAGACACCGGTTCAATAATGTGAGGGAACACACCGTGTGGAGTTGGTTTTTATGGTCTTGAGGGATTTGCCTGTTTTTGGCCCGAAGAGGTTACGATCCAAGTGATATAAACTAGTAAATTACTAAATGAATGAAGAGATGCAAACTCACTGAGTGGATCTTTAGAGTGAAAGTTCACCATCCCAAAGTCTTTCAAGTGCAAAACATCCCCCCCTTAAAGGTCTAGTTGTGGCGGCAAGGCCCACCCTCTTATACTTTAGAGTTACAGTGCGGAGTACAACTGAAGAATCAGCCGTCATTGAAAGTATCCTCCTTCAAATTGATAGTCGCTAGACCTATGGTGCATTTGAGTGCCATGCATTGTCCACCCTCAGAGCCCATTCACGATCAAATACTCGGCACACTCTGGATTCTTGTGCAAGTTTGCTGGATACCTTCTTAAGTGGTATGGCAGAGTTTAAGGGAGGGTGATTAGGGGTGGCCGAGAGATGACTCAAGCTGGCTGAAAGACAGGCGGGCGGGAGTGAATGTCCATGGGGTTGAGGTCTGTCTGCTGAATGTAGCTAGTGTGTGGAGTGGGAGCGCGAGGTGAGACGGGGAAGGGGTTTCAGGAAGCGGGAGGGAACAGTCAGGCTTTGAGGGCTTTCCTGAAAGGCAGGTGATCCTCAATGAGGCAGGGGAAGGGAGTTCCAAAAGGTGGGTGCAGAATGGAGAAACATGCTCCTCCTAGTCTGGAGAACTTGAAAAGGGGGGGTGGGGGGGACTAATAGGTGTGCAGAATCTGGGTGGGGAGGTAGCAGAGTGGAAAATCGTGCCTTTCGTATGGATGGCACAACAAGTAATGCACATGTCTTTGAAGGAGACCCGTCAGTTGATGGACAGTGTTAGGCAAGATTGCATGCAGTACCCTTTGGGCACACTACAACAACCCTTACTACAGGTAATAGGAAACAACCTTTGGTACAAGCTTGTACTACAGTTTCATTAGCGTGTTGAGCAACCAGGCTTATCTCAAGAGGGGTCAATGTGAGCTGTAGGGGAGTAACACATTCACAGTGACAAAACACTCAAAGGTTTATTGAATAAACAATTATTAATTTATTCATCAGTCAGTTAGATTAAGTATTCTCCAGAAGGAAGCAATATAACAGTAACACTCAAATATACTTCAGAGATATTAAGAGTGTGTATTTTGTGAAGTAGTCCATACCCTTTTGGGATGGCCCACAGACAACCTATACCCTCGGGTGACTTCAGTAGCTAGGGTGCTGGGTACACTAATATGTCACTGTTGCATTTAGGAGTAAGTCAAAGGAAAAAGTTATAGGAAAAGGTTATTAGAACATACAAGAGACCACAAATATTCTAAGCAGGCAAATACTTTTAGATCCTCCAAGAAGAGTCATTCAGTGGAACAAGCTAAGCCAAAGTCAATGGGCAAAAGTTTGAGCAGAAGTGCTTCTTTGCAGGCAAGTAAGAAAAGCCTTTGCAGTGTTTTAGAATTCTTTGAAGAAAAAGAAGAATCAATGTAGGACCATTAGCAGTGAGACTTGTGAGTAGTAGAAGATGCAAGCAACTCTACAGCAAGAGGTAAGTTATCAGACTTTTACAATACCTTTGTATTGAAGATAAAGGGCAGCAGATGACTTCTGTTCCTGAGCCTCAGTCGTGGGGACAAGAGGGAGGACTTCTGGGGACTCGTGCACTGCAATGGGACGGTGACCGCTCACAACTGACAATCTTCAAACCAGTAGCTGTTCAGTGTTTCAGCTCCTCGAGTCTACCGCAAATAGCAACACTGCAGTTCCTGGTGGTCGAGATGGGCTTTCCTTGCTTCTGGGGTGCCGCACTCTGTTGAGGGGACTCAGGTTCCGTCAGTCCTGCTTTCTGGGAGCCCAGAGGATCTTTCTGGAACTCTTGGCCAGCTTAAAAGCAATGCACACAATCTGGGGTTCCTCTCCCTGGCGTTTCGGGTTTCCAGCAGCAACTCTGTAGAAAGTCAACCAGCTCCGAGAGAATGTCCAGGTGGCTTACTTTGGAGTTCATTGGTCCCACCAACTCAAGGGGAAACGTTGTCCTTGCAGGGGCTTTCCTTTGATACAAATTTGCAGTTTCAGCACAGCAGCAAGGCCTCCACCGGGCAAAACAACGGTCCAAGAGTTGCAGCAGGCGTCCTTTCTTATTCGGTTCCTTTGTCCAGTGGTGGACTGCCTTCCAAGCCGAAAGCCTCACCTTTTATTCATTTCTCTCCCATTCATTCCAGCCTAGCAGTCAGTCACAAAGCAGGGTGGCTGCCCTTGCTGGACAGTCAGCCGGCCAATCACTACAGAGTGCATTTGGTTCTCATAGGAGACAAGCACATCGGGCACCAACCTCACTTCCTGCCCACCCCAGACACCCTGGAGCCAGAGGTGTGCTTCACTCGTGAATCCCGCCAAAGGCAAAGTGAACAGAGGGACCAAACCTTGTTTGACACGCAGAGTGAACTTCAAGGACCTTTCCAAAGAAATTGTGAAAAAAGAAGACGGGGCCATTTTCACAAAAAATGCATCCTTGGGTACTTTACTGCAGCTGCGAACGCAGCCTCCGGTAAATGCACACCACAGTAGTTTAAAGTAAACCACTGCCACCAGCCGTTCAGTGAGGAAAGGAGAACAAAAATGTTACATGAGTAGCTAGACAAAAGGGATACTGGGTAACCCCTCCAGCACCCTATTGTAAGAGTGCGAGTTGGGTCTAGAAAGTTACAAATGTAAGTAAAGTCAATTTCACTTTACTGGTCTGGGAAACAGTTTATCCCAGGGAAGGTATTTAAACCTTTGGGAAATTGTTTAAGACTTCCCTGTGCCACTGCACTGAAGGTGCAGTGTGGCAATGTGAACGATTATTCCTATGGAGTTTGTCAGGCTCCATAACCAAAAAGAAACAAAGCTTAGAAATCACATTAAAATATGAGAGAGAATGGGAAGAAAGGGTCTCACTCTACATGTTAAAAAATTATTAAAGTCCTCAAAATCCAACAAAGTTGCTGAGGGTGTCTAAGGTGGAGGAATGATCACATTTCTGAGAATACGCCCCAACAGGCAGCCAGTGAAGTTCTGAGTGCAGGGGAAGAGCACAAGGAGGTGCCTTGCTGCAGCGTTTCAATCCACTGGAGCTTTGAGTTGGGATGCAGGTGTGCCCAGGCAGTGGGAATTCAAATAGGCTGGTACGGTCATGATCTCTGCTTCCAAAAGGTCAGGGTTTTCCCAACTCCCTTGGAAGCAGATCCATAACCCAGGTTCCAAGTGCCAACCAGTCCCAATTGGGACCTTTTGGACCCAGTCCTGGCGCCAGTGGCACCAGGCTCATAAATATGCCCAGTCCCAGCGCTGGAAGCGCCAGGCTCATAATGCTTGGGTGGACTTACCTGCAGCAGACCATGCTGCTTACTTGCCTGCCAGTTGAGCCTCTGATCCTCTTCTGTTTGGAACTACTTTTCCTGTTGGGTGGGGCAGGAGCCACTCCCTAGATTAAGAACACTGGAACTCTTCTGGAAAGCAGGAACTCTTTTCTTACCTAGGCGTGGCTGTGGAAGGAGACACCTAAGCACTACAGGAGGCTATTTAAACCACACCCGATGGATGAATCTTGCTTTGCGTTATTCTGCATCCTCTGCAGCAGAACGCTCATCGTGTCTTCTGCATCTCATCCTGGGCCTAAGGAAAAAGGCTTACCATCCTGAATCCAGTCTTCAGCAACACCTATAAAGACAAGAAAGAACAGGTTAGCATTACGGTCTTCAGTGACAGCTCTTCACTTACCTGGTCCATCGGCTGTCACCAATGCCTCGCGCTGCATTCCGGCATCTGAAAGACAAAGGCTTACCTACTCTTCGTGCGCTCCAGAGGTCTTCACACTGCATTCCGCATCTGAAAGACAAAACAAGGTGCGTTTAAAGACATTGGGGGAACTTTAATACTCACGTGCCATTACTCCTTTCCACATCTAACCCAGTGGGTATTCCGGCACCCTGCAGCCGCTCCGAACTTGTACCTGCAAAATAAAGACAGTTAGAGCGCATCGTGAAGCAGGCAACAAGCGCTTACTTACGTGCTTCCAGGCGCTTCTATTCATCACACGGGCTCCATCTTCAACTCACTTCAGCCCGTCATCCGCCATCGCCGGAACCCTGCAAAACAAGAAACATTACTAAAGACTTTAAAAAGACATTAGAATTACTCGAAACTTACCGTTCGTGCAGTAAACGACGGACAGCAGTCCTCTGAAGTCAAGAGGCCTGCTCCCCTTATCCAGTGAAGAAACTGGTTACAGCACCCTGCCCCGAGGCAGATGGAGAGCACGGCGTTCACTTACCTAAGACATCTTACCCTTCGAGTCAGACATACAGTGCACAGAGGTCCAGCCCAAAGAGCCAGCCGTGTGTTACACATCACCTTTGAAGATACGGTATACGCCCAGTCAAGACCGGCGCCTCTACGGAATCAGGTGAGCGTTACAGGTACAAGATGATGGCCATTATTAGAGATTATGAGGAAAGAAAGGTATGGCCAAATCTGCTTCATGCAGAGGCGGAAGGTGCATGATCTGGAGACTTAGCTTGTACATGACCCTCTGCTGCCACATCAATTAAGTGCATCCTAGGTTTCTAGGAGTCTCCTGGAGATGTTCCAGTATGGGGGCCAACCTATACCACATCTCCTGATCGTAATGAGTTACGATGAACAGGGAGTTAGCGGTCTTGACTGTTGTAGTGCCCACTGCCAGCACCTTTTTGACAAAAGCATCCTGCTTGTGGCCCTAGTTCTATGGGGGCACTGCCCACTTTTGTTCTAGTGGGCCTTCTGACCAGCAGCTGCTGAAACAAGAGATTCTGGGGACCGTTGTGAGGTGAGACACTTTGGTGTTTAGTCCATAGGATTAAACCTTTGTCTAATTGAGCCTTTACTGCAGGTTCAGTAAATTGAGGGCTCATTGTTTTTAGACCTTCCTCACATACATGGTCTAACATTGGTATGAAACTACCGCCTTCCTTCTCTTCCCCATGTGATCAAAGAGCGAGCATTCCTTTTTGTCCTCCGAGGCAGTTAGGTCGAACTCTTGACAGGTCTTTATTATGAAAAGCCAAGAGGTTGTCTGACAGCGAGAGTTTGTGCCCATTCTGGAGAAGTCATCAACCAGCAAGGCTGTATCCCAGCTTTCATCTCTTTGGGGTGTCTGATGAGGTTGATGAGTCTTTGGGGGCATTCCCATCAGTGTCTGTGAGCTCTCCCTCCTGTTTATGCCCTCGAGGAGGAGGGTGCCTTTGTTGAAAGGGTGTTGGGGACATGTGCAGCCTGAGCGACCCACTTCTGCCCCATGACCCCATCTGTAACCTAGGTCTCGAGCGCAACTGGACCTTGAGTGTTTGTGGGAAGATTGTGTTCTAGAATGTGTTGTAGATCCTGACCTTTCCCCGAGGGAGGGGTGGGGGTGATCGATATGGCCGAGTGACTTGTATGGGTGCTTGTGATGGAACATGTGGCTGCTGGTGCGGCTTAGCTAAAGTGGAATTCAGCTGTGTAATGACCTTCTGTAATGAGATTAGAGCTTGCAAGGATAAGAGCACCTGTGGATTAATCAACAGGGCTCGCATTTCCACCTGGGAGTGGTGTGCACCCAGGTGACCTGGTCCCAATCTTGGGTGGAGTGCCTCGTCAAGGCACTGTTGTCCCAGTTAGTCTCCTGAAAAGATAAATGGGAATGTTTCTCCCTAGGGTTGAAGGGACTTTAAGATGTTGTAATTTTTTTTTGCTAATCTGTCTTGGGGAAACTGACATGTCCTTCAGGCTGTCTGTACAGGGAAGTTAAATTGTCACTTTTTATTGTACAAAGTGTCCAAAACATGGCCGTGCCACAAGGTTTTTCCTTTGGCCATCTTTTTTCCCAACCCTTCAAAATCCTTATTACGTCCCGGGGAATGCTGAGGCCTTTCAAGGGCTACTGCAGGGCAATGTGTTGGCTGCAACACTCCACAAATTGGTTTCAGTGTGTCTGAATGTTATGCATGAGCTATGCCACCACTGGTCCTGATTGGAACGCTGCTGGTGTGTGTGTGCGCCAGATCTTTGATTGGATGGTGGGAGTTTTGGCTTTTACCTGCTTTTTGGTTATGAGGAGTGCCACACAAGGAGCAAAGTATGCTGTCCAGTGGCAGGATGTATAAGGAGACCGTGGACCAGTTGGAAGGAGGACTGGCAAGCAACTTCTGCTGTCCTGGTAGAGCCTTTTCTTGTAGGCGATCTACGGCAGTACTCCAAAGGAGGTTCGACCCTTTGAGTGGAGGAACATCCTTTTTCGACTTCAGCTCGGAGTTCTGTGAAGAAGAGTCCTCGGAATCCTTGGATCACTCAGTGGCTGCCCAGCTCAGAGTTTGGGCTACAGTCAGACATCACTGTTCTGCATTGAGGCCTGGGACTTGGGATTGACAGCTTGTGCTGCAGGACTCTGCTTTGCCAAATTTCGTGGTTCTAGCATCATGGGGACCAGAGATAGGAGGCAAGGTCTGACGGCGGCAAGTGCCCCACCCCTGCTGAGCCATCATTGTGCTTAGGATGGCTGTTGTCCACAATTCCTGCATCCATCCCTGTGCTGAGGGGCTCTGCATACAGTTCTTTTGCACTCATCCTGAAGACCTTACACCAGAGACTTGCTCAGACCTGCCAGGGCCATAGCTCTGTAGATGTAGGCGGGGAAAGTGACCTTGGACCTGCTTCAGAAGACTCGCCAAGTCTTAAGAGAATCGGATTACAGGCGGTGAGTTGTAACAGTATTTGCCTAAACGCCCAACTCCCTTTGTAGGTTGGTAACTTTTAGAACTGTTTGGGTTTGCCATTGAATGTTTGTGCAAGCATTCCAAAACTGGGGGACACTTAATTTTATTAGCTAGGATAACCTGAGATCATCAACAGGCCCACTGTTAGTGAGGGCAGGTATGGGCAACTGTCAAACGGCTGAGGTGACACAGGAACCACCAATTGTTCTGTTGACAGTAATGTCAAAGGGCTTCCTTGCATTGTTCATTGAGGCTCCAATGGGAAGAAGACTATTGCAGCAGTTCAGAGTCTAGCATCTGCAAGATGGATGAGATTGTGAGGGGGAAAATCCCTGGTTACAGGTGGTGTGCCCAAGGAGGCTGTAGGTGCTGCAAGGCAGGGGGGGGGGGGGAGGGGTTGATTTGAACTGGAGGAAGTGTAGGTTGAAGGAATTGGACAAGGTATCAGTAGAATATAATCAGGGTTTGGATCTCCTTATGGACAGAAAATAAAGCCTCCAGACGCTAGTCATATGTAATTTCACCTCCATAGAGTAACTGGGCAGGTGGTACTGCAACCAGTGCTACAGAGGGAACCAGGGTGAAGAGCGTGGGCTGTGTAAGAAAAGATAGTGAGGAAGGCATGTAGCAAACACAAGGGGTGATGGCTGGAAGGTTTAGAATTAATCTTAATCTCTGGCTTGTTCTGGGCAACCCTCAGACCATCGTTCTTTGCCTGTCAAGTCATTACAAAAGGGGAAAGAAAATATGCAAATCAGGCTTGGTGCCACCCCAAGAGAGGCAGTTCAGCCTAACTGCTAAGTCACATCCCTTCTGTACGAGACAAGCATCCCCAGACATGTTTCAGCCTTGTAGGCCCAGCAGGCACAGAACCCACGTCTAGGCATACCAGTCCCACTCTGGTTGTGCGTGACAAACATCCGGGCACCAGTAGTCCAGGGATGACTATCTGCTTCTAAACCATCAATCAGCCCCACACCTCTATTGGAAACAAGTAAATTATAACCTTGTCCAACTTTGGTAACGTGGACAGACAACAGGCTGATCTCTGCAAGGTTAGAGATAGTTGGCTAGTTGCAACACAGCGAAAATACAATGACCCAATGATAAAAGGGACTGTCCAGTGAAGGTTGTATACAAATATCTACTTTATTATTACAACAGACACTTCTAGGACACTACAAAATACAACTCAATATACAAGGGACAATTGGCTGCTAAGAGCTTGTTCCACAGGATGTTTCTCTACTGAATTAAAGGCTTGTTTAAAATCCATTAACGCGACATACTGGTTGTCTATCCTTTATTGCTTGAGCTTTAATAGCTGATATTAGATTTAATGATGTGCCAATAACCGCAACAAACCCAGATTTGTGAGGATCCATTAGCTCTTCCTTAATAAGCCATTTAGTAAAATCAAGAATTAAAAGTCTTGCCAGGGGCATCTAAAAGCGCAATTAGGTGGTAGTTACAAGGATCAGCCCGATCACCCAGTTTAAAAATTGGGATCACTATAGCAGTATGCCAAGCAGGCGTAATTACCTTGGTCTTAATTTGAAAAAAATCAATTTACAACTTCCGCCCAAGCCTCCGATGAGCTTTAAAAATAAAGCTTGTAAGCATATCAGGCCCCGGGGCCCGTGATGAGCGAAGCTTTTTGATTATTATTAAGATGTCTGTAGAATCAAACTTAAATTGAGCTAGATCTGATAGCTCACAATGAATAGGTAAGGGATTTAATTATAGTTTTAAAAAGTTTTTGATGGTGAGCTTTCCAAACCATCTCATCAATGCCATTTAATTAAGTTTATTTATGGGCATTGCCATAGACAGAATTTTATTAATTGGGTATTAATCATCACCAAGTTACAATTTCCTATCCGATCACATCCTCCTGTCAGATGTTGCAATGTTTATGTTTTGGTTTTACTTTAATATCCAATTTTGATCCCTACATTTGCTCTAGACTAACTCTTCGGATAAGCAAAAGGCAACCTGGCAGTGAACAAGACTCCAATGTTTACCTTGTGTTAATGTTACCCCCTCTCTACACTATGGCATTGAAATGTATGGCATGTTAAAGGTATTAACCCAATTAAAAGACAGAGGTTACTGGCTCATATTGATAGATTTAAACCAACTACCGCTTGCCTGCAAGAAACCCCTCTAGTTTCATGGATTCTTGTAATGATAAAGACATTTTGGGTTGGTGAACTGATAGCGAGCCATGCCGATGGCAAACAATGGAGTTGCTATCCTAATCAAAAAAGGCACAAATGATGAAGTGCTCCATAATGATAGAGATTCCAATGGTAGATGGGTTTTGGTTAGACTATCAACTTCCAAATATTCTCAATAATTAATGTATATGGGCCCACTAATCCTGACTGAGTTGGAGGGAAATTAAATGATTTTACAGTCTGACCTTCCCAATTTGATATGTACTGATTTCAGTAAGGTGATTGACCCTTTTTTAGACATCCCTATGTCAATTCAGAAGTAGCAAGTCTCATACCCAATTTACCAAATGCTTCGCTGAAATTGTCGACATGCGGAGGCGCTCATATCCCACTGAGACTTTACCTTTCACTCCCTCCCACATAATTCACCATCACATATTTACTACATTTGTGTTACCAAATCTTTTGCATGTGCAATAATTGACTCCACTATCGAATGCGCACTAATAGACCATTCTCCTGTAAGCACTAATATTGAATTGGGATGTGTTAAGTATCGCATTAGCAGATTGAGATTTAACAACGCACTACTCCAAGCCATCAACTCAAAAATGTCTGAATTTCTAAATTTCTCATAATAAGGATGAGGACACCTCTCCAGTTAATTGGGATGCTTACAAAGCAGCTCTATGGGGGACATCTCATTTGTAGCCAAAAGAAAGAGGCCAGGAAAGATTTAGGTGCCCTGTACAATGAGTTACAAGCTCTTGAGAGAAAAAACAAAAAAAAAAAAAACAAAAAAAAAGACAAAAAAAAACAAAAAAAAAAAAAAACACAATTCTACCTAATAGCTTTACTTAAACAAATCCTATTATTAACCCTCTGTTCCATTAATGAAAAATATACTGAGTAGGCATGTGGTGTAGTCATGAAATGTAAGTTTAAAGTATATCCATCATCCAACGAAGCTGGTAAAGTATTGGCTTCGTATCTTCAGATCAAAAAAGTGAGCTAGGATTTCTGCTGTTAAAAAGGATTCCGGCAAACTATTATTATCTACTGATGCAGATATCCTGGGTGTTTTCACAAAATTCTATGAAAGTCTACATACCTACTAATTCTAATAATGAATTTTTTGATCACCTGAAACACAACCATCCTATTAATATGGATCTAAGTAGCCTGGGTGGCCCTATTCAGATCAACGCAGTTAGTAAGACCATGAAAGATCTTTAAAAAGGCTAAGCCCCTGTACCAGATGGGTTCTCTATGGACTTTTTTGGCGCATTTCTCTTCTACCCACCTACCAAAGCTAGAATCATTGTATACATTTGTGTCTCGGGCAGGCAAGTCAATGGCATGCTTTACAGAAGCGCTTCTAATACTATTTCCCAAAAACAAAGATAATGAATAGACAAATCGTCGATTAACTCAGATTGCAAGATCTTTGAAAAGATCTTAGCTAATAGAATCCTTGACACACAAGTTGATTAGTCCAGACCAAGCTGGATTTGTCAAAGGCAGAATCATCTCTGCTAATTCCAGACTGTTCATGAATCTCTTGCATTGCATACAAAAGAGAAATCACCCTCCAAAACCATATATGGCATTTGCACTAGACATGAAAAAACTTGACTGTTGAATGGGACTTTCTATTCCAAGCACTAAAATGGCATGGCATAGGATATGGCTATATCAGTGTAGTTAAACTTCTATACTCCGACCCGAAAACCTCAATCTTTATTAATAAATCAATACTCTCCTAGATTTTTCCTCCATAAGGTACACTAGACAAGGAGATCCTTTTTCACCCATTTTATTTGTACTAGCCCTGGAACCGCTATTAGAACTGATACAAACCAAAAAAGACTGCTGATATTACATGTGGAAAATGTGAAGTTAAATTAGCTGCTTATGCGGATGACATTAATTTTCTTGTTAATCCAACCATGTCACTTCTCCACCTGAATGCCTATTGTGTTAGAGTAACTGATCTAGTTTGGTCTCAGCTAGAATCCAATTTCCATCGGTTACCTAGGTATCTCAATTGTCTCCTCACGCCATCAAATGATTAAAATCAAAGGCTACAATCCAAGCTAAATGAATGTGTTACCACTTGGTCCCCCTTATACCTGTGTTGGTATGTAAGATTAGGCCATTAAGATGATGTTCACACCTGTGATTTTATACTACTTACAAAGGCTCCATATTCCCTTCCCATCCGCCTTCAAGTCTATTGACAAAATACAGTAATTTCTTATGGTATCCAAGAAAAAGAAAAGAATTGCTGCTAGTAAGTCAAGATATCCATCATATGGTGGTGTCAATTTTTTGAATTCATCATAGAGCTTTTGTGCTCTAACAACCCGGAAATTGGTTCCTGGTTAATGAAATTATAAACCCACTTACCTGGTTCATTGTTGAAGAAAAGTGCCCGTTTTTACCATTTGATATCAGTTACAATTTTCCTTTTCAACAGATACGAATTGGGCTTCTCCAAAACGATCTGTCTCACCAGCTCTTAATTGAAGGATTCACATCAACAAACCGGCAGAAGCCCTCTCTCCACTTATTTGGTGCAATTAGTCTATAACCATACGGTAGACCTATTTTCCATAGCAAAGGAATTAAATGCATAAATCAAATAATTGTTGATGGCAATATTCGCTCTATAGAAAAATTTAGGAATACATTCTCATTGCTACCACTTCCTGAGTCAATATTTTAATTAATGCATGCTAGCAATAGAAATGCTTCTCAGCAACTGCGTGTAGATCCTCCCAGAATGCATTTTATAGAATCCCCTGATTTAATCAGAGCTTAAAACTTCTACAAGGTTACGAGAGCAAAGAATTACCAATAATGTATGGCAACTGAATTGCAGTGGCAAGGGGACTGTGGTACTCATTTTTGGGAGGAAATTATTTGGTACAAAGCATAAATTCTATCCACAACGGCGGACATAACCCAGACTCTTTACTTCTTTATACATATAGCTAGGTCTTTTAGACACATGTTTTTGAATACCCCCTAATACATACGTTTTGGAACCAGGAATCTTCAAAACCTCTCTTCCCTAAAATGTAATTAAGCTCCTTCTTGGTAGCCTAGCTCTTAAAGAAGAAAAGATTAATCCATCATTCGTAATTCTTGACCAATTTAGACTTCTGGCAATAAGTCTAATCATATAAAACTAGAAAGATTTCACTAAAATGTCTATAAAAAGGTTGGTGGAATAATATTTGTGATGTCCACAGACTAGGCTGGAGAAATGTATTGCCAACTCACACCTCTTACTCTAGATAGGACAGAAGATGGCATCACTTTGCCGATTAAACACAAATGTTTCACTTCTATATTGCGAACTATTCAGTTGTATGGCTCCTTTGCTTTATCCAATCACCTATTTTCTTTCTCTCTTCCACCCCCCCCCACCCCATTACCCACTTTGTCGCCTCACAGTTAATCTGAGTATGTTACATAGATTTAATGAATTTATGATAACTCTTAGTTGCTGTAAACCACTCCCTTTAATGAATTTTTGTACTATACTCGTTATAGAATGGTACTGAATAAAATACAAATCCTTTAAACTCAAAAACTAAACGTGTACTTTGATTAAAATGAAAGTACTCCATAAACAGCAGATCCTGTAAAAGGCTTCCTGAAATCATTTTGTTTTAATATAATTGTTGGTCACTAGCAAAGCTTCTCACATCCACTCCAGACATAACCACACCTGTGCTGTGAAGGACGGTAGATTGAAAACATGGAAAAGATTTTACTTACAGGATGGAGACTCTTCAAATCTGGTGCACACATTGGTTGCTTTGGAACTTTCCGTCAGAAGTTCCTCGTCTTCCTCTTGTTCAGTTCTGCGATGTCGATTGCTATGAGAAAAGGAAATGGTGCATTTTCTGTAAGAATGGTTACTAAGCAAGGAGTCCGAAAGGTCTAACTTGCTGTAAGAAAAAAAAAAAGCACATTTCGGCAAGAAAAACTACAACATGCACCATTGCAATACTCTACAACTATACCTACAAACAAGTTAAATATCAGAGCCAAAATGTTACTTACTCTCCAACCAATAGAAGGCTCTGTTTGTCATCGCTCTTCCCACGAGGTCGACCAGGCTTCATTTTTAGGGGTGAAGTGGGAGTCTTGGCACCAGCTGGCTGAATAAAATGGGCAAATACTTCTGTCTGCTTTAACAGATAATCAAATCTGTTTGCTCTGTCCGATTCCTGGAATCGTAAAAGAAACCAAATTAAAAACACCATGTTTCACAAAAGCAGCATGTACACAGTGACAGAAAACTATCAGAATAAAGCATTGAGAATAAATGCATGCAAGTTTTACTGTTAAAAAGTTTTCTAATAATGGTTCTGCGATATGATGGGCAATTGTTAGGGAGCCTTATTTTTATGTTAATCCCCTCTCCTAGTGAGACACCAAGCATTTTTGGACCCATTTCTTTCTATCCTGAATGATGGGAGCCGTTTCCCCCTCCCCCCCCCCTCATTCTTATTTGCTCTGACTTTGCTTTTGACTTGTGTAATACCAGATTCTGTGGAGTCTGCCCTCATAAAGGCATCTCTGTTACACTTTTGCAGCACACAGCGCAGTGTTGCAGTGTACCCTTTAGGTTCTCCTGGTTATAGGTCTTTCATGTTTTCTACGAACTACTGTTCTTAAGGAAAGAGGGATACTTTGTGTACTTCCCAGAGATTAACACCGCCTTCTGTGGAGTGCGATACCTAGTATCCCTTTCTCTCTGCTCCAGTGACTTTCGAGTCAGTGACAACCCTCAGGTTATGGCTGTTGACAGTGGACGTGTTCTACCAACATTAGTGCTATTTTCTACTGCAGAGTGTATTCAGCGCCTCGGTTATGCACCAAAAGTATGTCCTAACACGGTGCTCCTTTTTCTTATGTGGTCTTTCTTGGTTAGCCCTTCTACCATTCTGAGAGGGGGAGGGCTGAACCCTTGTGTTTCCCCATCTATGCTCCAGTGTCTGAAGGCAGCAAGCAAGGAGGGGTTTTACACTCTCCTGCCCTTTTGTCGGACAATGCCTGAATGGAACTGGGGGGGGGGCTTTCCTGATTGGCTGGTGTGACCATGTGACCAACCAGCCCCAAGACAAACTGCAGATTGAGCCATCCTCAGTGCAATGTCTTTGCAAAGTCGAATCCATCCAGAATTTTTGGTGAGCTCCTGTTGGGACCTCCAGAGGAACGATCCCACCTATCCAAGTCCCCTCACCAAAGTGCAAGACTGAAGAACTGAGGAAAATCGACTGGCCCCGATAACAGTCCTTTGATGGGGCCGATAAAAAGGCGCCAAAACTGTAGACAGATGTGCGTCAAAGAAATCCATGTGGAGTCCCCTCTCGCGACTGCTGCTATGACAACTCATTAAGAGTCCTCCCTCTCGTCACCAGACTGAGCATTGATGAGACCATGTGTCAACGCTGCACAGGGTGCGTTAGGCAGAATTGCATGCAGTACCCTCTGGGACCACTACACACAATTAGGACTACAGGCGTTAGCCAAACCAACCTTTGGTATATGTCTGTAACACACAGTTTTTGGTATCGAACTGAGCAGCCAGGCTTATCTCAAGAGTAATGTGAGCAGTACAAGTAATTACACAGGGGACTTTCAATCAC